>NC_090931.1:114503529-115703529 GCF_040938575.1 Ambystoma mexicanum | reverse complement strand
CCAGCTGTGCTGACATTATTAGAGACACCACGACATAGTAACATTAGCCATGAAGCAAACTCACATTACTGCACAAGGTTACACGGACAGACATGTGCACACATGAAGAACATACTTACATAGTTCTGTAGATAGAGGACAGATACATAAACATACTGTCGAAAAACCTTTATTATTTTCTCTCATTGGCCAAATGCAGAAAAGCAAGAAACGCAAGAGATGCAGAGCAAGCTTACAGCCGCTGATTCCAACTAACCATATGGAACTATAGGATTGTGTAAGGAACATGGAAGGACCAAGTAACACTAATCAATAAAGAAAATGATTATATATATATATATATATATATATATATGTATATATATATATATATATATATATAAAAAAAATCATAGCATACCTATAGTAGAATTACATGAAGCCAAAGGCCTCAGAATATAGGACAAACAAAAACCCATTTTTCAGCACACTGTCCATGGCTTGTGCTCTCAGCAAAGGTCAGAGACTAGTAGAACATTCCTAAGCTCCAGATACAAGGAGCCACCTGCAAAATAGCAGAATAAATCCTCACTAATTGCAGAAAAAAGCTCAATCGTGTGGTCTTTACCCAAATGGTGTGGCCAAGCTGAGCAATTGCCATTCCCCCGCGGTGGGAAGAGGAGCAGTTCCCAGCAAAGCAGACACAAAGTGATACATGTGTTGTTTTACAACATTGCAAACTGCAGGCTCTCTTTAAGGCAAAGTGGTCATACTAGTAGCAACAATGGGGACTCATGCCTCATTACAAGTTTAACGGTCCGGGAACTACGGTACCGGTAAGCTTGCCGGTACTGTACTTCCTGGACCGACAAACTATGAGTTGTGCTCAAGGGTGCCTTTCTGCCTGCCATGTCTGACCTGGAAGGCAGAGCAGCACCCGCGAGCACAGCATGTTGGATGCACCGACAACATTCTGAATGGTGCCGGTGCATCTGACCCCCCCATTCCCAATGAGCCCTAAGGGGCTCAATGGGAATGGGGTGCATTACATTCTGGCACCCATGAATGGGCAATTACCGGGTCTGGCAGGGATGTAATGACCCAGTAAGTGCCCCTGAATGGGAAATTACTGGGTCTGGCAGGGACGTAATGACCCAGTAATTGACAATTCGCGGGTGCCAGAATTTTTCGCAAGTTTGGCGGCAGCCTGCTGGTTATACCGGCAAGGCTACTGCCAAACTTATAATGAGGTCTATTAGCAGAATTGCAGGCTGTACCCTCTGGGACCAACACACACTATTAGGACTACAAGTTTAAGTGAGACCAACCTTTGGTATAAGTCTGTACCACACAGTTTGTTGGTAGCGAGTGAATGTGAGCAGTACAAGTAGTTTGGTAAAACACTTATTAATTTATTACACAATCATTTAGAAAACATTTCACTAGAAGAAGACAACTTTAATATTATATACCAATACACTTCAATACAAAACTCTAAGTTTTTGAAACAGTTTGAGCTCCCCTGAAATAGGAGCCAAATGGCAGTTCAGTTACTCAGCAGAGTTCAATTCAAGTCAATCGACCAGGCCAAAGTCAATGGTCTAGTGTTCTGCACGGGAAAGAGCAGTTCTGGTATCAAATGGTAAAGTCTTTGCAAAAGTTCTCAGAATTAGTTTAGGCAAAAAATAATAATTTGTGGGGGGTCACAAGCTGATTAGGGCTGCAAGTGGGGAAAATTTCACAAACTTTCACTGCGAGAGTGGTGTTCTCTCAATCAGTTTGGCACAGCACCTCTGTATGAAGAAACAAATGTTGCTGAAGTCGTGGTTCCTGGCAGTTCCTGCAGATCTCGCTATTTCTGAGCCTCAGTCATGGGGACATGAGGGAGGACGTCGGGGGATTCCTGAACTGCACGGGATCGTTGAAGAAAGCAATCAAAATGGAGTCACTTCAGTTCCAGTAGCTTTAGATTCAAGAGCACAAACTGGTGTCCCTCTCCCTGGTTAATCCTACCCAGCCTTGAGAATGGTGTCCAGGTGTCTTATGAGTTGATTGGTCCCACCAACTCAAAGAAAGAAGCCGTCCTTGAAGGAGCTTCTCTGTCAAATGGAGACTGGCAATTTGGACCTGAAGCAGGGCTTCACCAGGCAAACCAACGCTCCAGGAGTTGCAGCAGCCGTCCTCTTCCAGCTTGTCTTTGGTTCTTTCGTTCCAGTGGTCGACTCTGCCTTCCAGTCCTTGAGACTCACCTTTTAAACAGTTCTCTCCCTTTCATTGCAGCCTAGCTGTCACTCACCTTGCAGGGTGGCTGTCCTTGCCGGAAAGTCAGCCAGCCAATCACGCCAGAGTGCATTTGGGTCTCCTAGGAGACTAAGCACAGGGAGTTTCGGGCACCTCCCTCAAATCTTGACCACCCCAGACACTAAGACGCCAAGGGCGGCCTTCAGTCCTGAAGGCTGCCAAAGCACACGAACATAGGGAACAAACTTGGTTTTGTGCGCAGAGACAAACACTAGAAGGACCTTTCCAAAAGGAAATGGCAAAAAAAATAAGACCAGGACCTGTTTAAACAAAGCGGCTTAAGGCCCCATCTTGAAAAACATGGCTCCCGTGATTTTTAGCTACCGGTGTTCGCGGTCGGGAAATATCATGGTAGTTCATTGTAAAACCACGCCACCAGTCTTTTCAGTAGGAAAGGGTAGCATTTGACTGCTACATGAGTGTTTAGACAGAGGGGATACTATATAACCCCTCCAGCACTCCATTGTAAGATGGTGTGGGCTGGGTCTAGGAATTTGGAAAAGACTAGTAAAGTCAATTTCACTTTACGTTCTCTGGAAAACAGTAGTTCCAGAGAAGGTATTTAAACCTTTGGGAAGACTAAAACACCCCTGTATGACTACACTGAGGGTGCTGTTTTACAAATATAAAATAGATGATCCCTATGAAGTTGTCTACAAGTCCATAACCACAAGAAATAAACAAAGAAAACAAACAGAATTAAAAAGTACAGAGTCTCAGCAAAGTTCAGCAAAAGTTCAGCAAAAGAGCTGGGGGTCTCTAAGGTATAGAGGAATTAGCACATTTTGAGAATTCTCCCTAACAAGGTCCATAGTCTTTCTCATCACCATGAGAAGTTACACAGAGTGCTGAGAAAAGAGCTTGGACGAAGGCCTTAGGAGACCCACTCCAGCCAATAAGGGAACACAATTCCAGGGGTGGATGGCATCGGTCACGTGCCAGTCGTAATTGTGACATTGCAACAATGTCATAGATCGTTTGTGGGGAAGGCTCAGGTAAACCACCTGAGATGTGAGGACCAGTCAGCTAACCTCTATAGGTGTCTTCTATAGACAATACCACCCCAACCACCCAATCGTGTATGCTCTTAGGTTTTTGGGGAAGTGCCCCAACTTGTGACGTCAGACCTCAACAAAAGTCCCTGACACGGGCTCAGGAGCTGTTATTGCTGGAGATTTAACTATTTCCTGTATGATCCATGTCAGTTATAGAAAATAAAGGCCAATTCTAGCTTTCCCTTGGTTGAGTCCTCCGTCTGTATACTGGGAGACAGTTTGTTGGGCTCTGGGTGTTCTGAACAGTGAATGTGTAGTGTGAACCCTGGTCCTCTGGTATACCTACACAATTTGTAGCAGAAATATGGTTCACTGTGCCTGTTTGGCATAGAGTGGCCTCTTCTGTTGCAGTGCCTGGAGGACTGTGATATTGCCTGCGCAGCATGAGAGCACACAGGAGTGCACCCCATGCAGAGGCCACCAAGAGCCGTCTCTGGAAATATCCTGAAAAGTTGGTTGGGAGCTAGAGAGGCTTGTGGTATTTGGTAAGGAACTGGTATCTGTAAAGTTCAGGAAAACAAGATTAATTCTGAATAACAACAGAAGTGTCGAAAACCTTGTCTTGAGGTCAAGTAAGTATTAAAAAGCAATGTATTGTGGTAAAGCAGCGGGGGGGCACCCCCCTACAGCACCTATGTAAGGCCCTTCCACATATGAGGACAAGATTTGTAAATATAGTGCGAAATGGACAAAAAGCACATTAGGTAAATTGTCTAAGCTATGGCCAAAGGGCCGGGGCTTCCCAAAATATGTGCAGCAACTGTAACAAACACATTTACAAGAGGTTTATAAGGGAAATACATTGAGCAATGATGTAGCGATATTTGAGGTCTGGTAAATGTTACAGGATGACGGAGAGGGAGTGGTGAGGCGTCAATGGATGCTGAGCCAACAGGAGACCCTGGGCAAAAAACCCTTGGCCCACTTCCCCACCTCCCCCTGAACATGGGAATGAAGGGGCTGCAGCAGGAGCAGAGGGACTATACCCTATACAAGAATTGAAAGCAGCGGATGGGTACACAGATCTAACGTTTACACCTCCATCATATACCAAGGAGGAGGGGCAGAAAGTGATCACACCATCAGGAGGTGGAAAAAGGGTGCACAGCGAGATACAGACAAGGACGGGTTGTAGAATATAGCATTGAACAAGTGGGTGGGAGGACAAATACTCTTGAAATTAGATGGGCAGACAGCCGGAGAAACAGCAGGAGAAACAGGTGGAGCTATTAAGGAAGTAGCTCGTTGCAAGGAGAACAGGGAAGCACGTGAATAGGCAGAAATTGATATTGATATTTTATTTATATCGCGCTCATACAAAAGTGTTTCAGAGCGCCACTGGACAAGGGAGAACAAAAACAATGATTTTACTAGGCTCAGTGACATTGAGAGTGCGCAAGTACATGGATGAGTGAGAGGAGAAAATGCATGGGAGAGAGAAAGAAGTGGAAAGAGCAGAGCAAAGGAGAAACACAGATAAATAATAATAATAATAATAATAATAATAATAAATAAATAAATACATAATGGACAACAAACAATGGCAGTGCAGCCAGCACGTAACAAGTGCTGCTGGGTTTAAGGCAGCAGACAGGGTATGTCTGATAAGTGCAGGAAGAAAACAGGGGGGGCTGTATAGGTATAGATACAGACTGCAGTGCAAGGGGTGGCCAGGAGGCAGTGCGGGAGGGTGGCAGGGTGAGCAGGTACCAGGGCCTCGAAGACAGATGGTAGGCCAGGTGCACAGTGCTGATAGAGAACAGATTAGGAGGGGAGACGGGGCAAAGGGAGAAGCAAAGAGGAAGGTCTTGAGGTGCTTCCAGAACCAGAGATGGTTCTCCTCAAGTTTCAGAGTGGCAGGGAGGCTGTTCCAGAGGGAGGCCCCAGGCGAAGACAGAGATCTATCACAGCTCGTTTCTTTGGAAAATGACTGACCCTGAGGGAATTAGAGGTAGAGGAGTGAAGGACTCGAGAGGAGAGTTATTTGAGGAGGGATAGCTGAAGGTATTTAGGACACACGCCCCAGAAAGCCTTGTGGACAATGCACAGGGCTTTGTATTTAATCTTTACATTCACTGGGAGCCATTGAAGAGATTTCAGAACTGGAGAGATACGATCCCAAGGCTTGAGGCCAAGGACAAGTCTTACAGTCCTGTAATGGATTACTTGCGGAGAGTAGAGGCAGGTAGATTTAGAAAGAGGCGTTACAATAGTCCAACCTAGAGAGAAACAGAGCTTGAGATACAGTGATCTTCTGGGGGAAGGAGAGGAAAGGCAGAGTACCTCTGAGGGGGAAGTTGGAGTTTTTTGAGACATCTGAAATGTGGGCAGAGAAGGAAAGTATGGAGTCAAAGATGACCCAGAGGTTCTTAGCCCCACAGGTGGGGGTAGGAGGAGGGCCCAGGGAAGCTGGCCACAGAGTGAGGGGAAATGAGGGTGAAGGTGAGCCGATGAGGAGGATCTCTGTCTTGATGGCATTCATAGAAAGATCATTGGTGGCACAACAATCTTGAATGGCAGTTAGGCAATCAGAGATGAGAGAAGAAGAGGATGTAGCTGAGGGCAACCTGAAAATGTGTTCAGTGTTGTCTGCATAGCACTGGAAATTGGAGCAGAAGATGGCAATGCAGTGGGCACGAGTTGGCAGGTATTGGTTAAAAAGCCAGGGCGAGAGGTTAGACGCCTGGGGAACACCACAGGGTGAAAGGGAGATAGATGATAGGAAGGACCCAAGTTGGACCCAAGTTGGACCTGGGAGGGTCGATCAGGGAGGAAACAGGTCAGCTAGGCCAGAGCCTGATCAGTGATACCAAGGTTATCACAAAGACGGTTGAGCAGGATGGTACAGTTGATTGTGTTGAAGGCAGAAGAGAGATTGAGTAGGATGAGGACAGAGGGAATGTTAGAGTCAAGGTTGGAGAGCAGATCTTCACAGATGTTCAGGAGGGGAGTTTCCATGCTTCTGGCAGCTCTAAAGCAAGACTGATGGTCGTGGAGACAGCCAACAGAATTGGAATGAAGGTTAAGCTGAGAGATGCCCAGCTTTTCTGGGAGTCTACCCAGAAAAGGAGCAATGGAAATTGGGCGATAGTTAGACAGACAAGCAGGATCAGCGGTGGGTTACTTGAGAAGAGAATGCACAAGGGAGTGCTTCAGAGGGAAGGGGAAGGATCCTGAGGCAAAGGAGTGGTTTCAGAAATAGAAGAGGTGGAAAGACAAGAAAAAGAGGAAAAGGAGGAACTCAAGAAAGGGCGAAGAGAAAATCAAAAGACAGAAGAGAAAGAGTGGGAGCACGAGAGATGAGGAGAAATGGAGAGCTTGAGGACATAGCGAGTAGAAGGGAGGAAGACAAGAAGGAAAAATCAGGTTTTGGCAAGGAGGGAAAGCAGGACATGGGAAATAGTGTGGCTCGCAAGGAGCACAATGCATGGAGGAGGAGGAGCATGCAGTGAGAGACATAAGATAAAGATTTGAATCGACCACTTTTGATGAGAATGTGGGAAGGGATATGCAAGCAGAGCAAGAGCATGGCAATAAATATGATAGGGCAGCTACACTGCCAGACAAAACCATCACAGGGTCCTTTGTGAGGGGAGACTGTGTGAATGTATTCGACCTAGAAAGGGTACCACAGGGAGGAAAGTTACTGAGGAGACTAAGCTTCCATGATAAACTTGGCAGTGACTTGGGAGACACTGAGTGAGATGGTGACTTGGTAGGGAGTGAGGACGAGGGAGAAGGGCAGCCTGTTCGTCAATCGACAGGGAGACACATAGATCGGAGCCCCACATGGGGAGGAGACAAAGATACAGGGGTATTGTGAGGTGACACGAATGAGAGACCACGACAGTCCAGGGCTATATCATGCAGCATAGATGACATTACCCTGTATGAGCAGAGACTTAGAGACCTTCCATCACTAAGGAGGGGAGAAGTGGAATGAGATGCACTGCCACCAGAAACACTGGAAGACTGCATGGGGGGGCTGGTCTTCCCCTTATTGGAGAAAGGCGACCTCAATACATACCCTGCAAACATATCGACAAGGGCAATTTGAGGTGTAGGCTACCCTCATTGACCGCAGGTGCGGGGAAATGGATATACTAAATGGAGAGAATGACAGCAGGGCAAAAGATAGCAGAGGGGGACATAAAATGTTTACTAGTGCCAACCCTTGGAAAGACTGCCGATGATGTATGGAAAAGTGCGGGGTACCCAGGAGTAACAACCAAGAACACGGCACACAATGGTTCACTGTTTTCCAACTGCTGAGCAGCTATATGGCAAGCACTACGGGCGCAGTACTCAGACATGTCAGATATTAGTGCAATTATGGCATGCAGAATGCGGGAAGACAAAGACCCCTTACAATTCATTCAGGCTAATCAAGAGTTATGGTGCCTTGAAATGTGAGAACCATGGGACAAAACAGTGGCATTATTCTATCATATATTATGACAAAGGTTGCCAGAACAGGTGCAAACACAACTAAATAAGTTGGTGGGATGTAGGCAAAACCATGGTCAGAAACACAATTTACAATAGTTCAATGCAAGAAGGTGCAAGGCAAAAGCATGAGGAGGTGGAGTTAGTGCAGAAGAAAGTGTCTAAGTATGACATGGAAGGGGCAGTTTTAACAAGCATGGGAGGACAGAGCACACCACAGACACAGTAAGAACCACCGCCCACTGGAGGAGGGTCCATGGGCTGGGGGGATGTGCAGCATGTGTTCCAAGGAAGAGCAGGGCCACCAAGGGGACATGGGTATGGGCATCAAATGCAACAAAGTCAAGGGGAAATTTTGGGAGGGTGGAGCGGGTATGGGCAACCAATGCAGCAGGGTCAGGAAAGGTTCTCTGGTGGGTATCCGAGGAAAAGAAGAACCAACCTAGTGCTGACTGTGTGGACATACATGACACATCTCTAGGGTATGTAGAAGCAGAGGGGGATTCCACAGAATGAGGGAATGCAATACCAGCCAGCATATCCAGGGACCAGAATGAAAATTATGCCAAGGACCAGACACAACAACAAGGACATGCACCAAACGCTTACCCGCAGAAACAACATCCCATGACACAGACACCAGAAATGCAGGCACCAAATATACCACAGATGCAGAATAGCATACAGCCATCATAAAAGGCACAGCCAAACGACAGGACATTGGGATGCACAAATCCCATGGCAACGACTCCCATTGGGAAACTAGGGGGTGTTACTGTAGTGTGGGCCAACCCATTTTGTAGGAAAATTAATGTTTGCTTGTTTGTTTGTTTATTTTATTTGTATAGCGCTCCAAACCCAGGGGTTGAAGGGCGCTTAAGAATATGGTTACAGCGTTGAGAAGTATCTTTAAGTTACATACTTTGTACATACTTATAATATATACATATATATATATACAGTCATCAATAAAGAGAGCACATACAATACGCACAATATACAATTTTCATTATAAATACAGTACCCAAACCAGTTAACGCACAGGGGTGTAAGGTCTGGTGTTAATGGGGCTATTCTTTGTTTAGGAGCAAGCTGATGACCTGCTTCCTGAAGATCTGGAAGGATTCTATAGTTTTGATGTTGAGAGGTAGGGTGTTACAGAGTTGGGGGGCAAGTACTGTGAATCTTGTCCCTCCAGCTCTTTTTAGGTGGAACCTGGGCACTGTCAAGCATAGAGTGTTGGAGGATCTGGTGGATCTGGTAGCAGGTTTAATGGTGAATTTATTCGCTAGATATGGTGGTGCTAGATGATTGAGGGACTTGTACGTGAGGCAGATGGTTTTTAAATCAATTTTTTGGCATATGGATAGCCATTTGCAGGCTTTCCTATTAGCAGAGATATGCTCTTGTCTAGGAATGTTGAGGGCTGCGCGCAGGGTGTTATTTTGTATTACCTGCAGCTTGTTGAGTATGGATTGGTTAGCACCTAGGTAAAGGCTGTTGCAGTAATCCAGTTTGTATTGTATGAGGGCCCTGGCAAGGGTGAGGCAGCTGTTGGGTGATAGAAATGGTCTGCTGGCCCTGATGAGCTTGCCGGTGTAGGCAGCGGCTGAGGCGGTCATATCGGTGTGTTTGATGAGGTTGGTGTTGGCATCTAGATAGAAGCCAAGGGTTTTTACACTTTTGGCTATAGGGATGGTGTGGCCGTCGATGGTGATGTTATTATAGCTAGGGTTAAGTTTAGTTAGGGTGTTAGGGGAGCCGACGATTAGGAGCTCTGTCTTCTCATCATTCAGGCAGAGACCATGCGAGGCCATCCAAGCCTGAATGATGGAGAATATTTTGTTGATCCGGGCAGAGTCTGCTTGGTAATTACCTGTGATGGTGAGGAGTATCTGGGTGTCATCTGCGTAGTTTGTGTAGGTGACACCCAGACGGTCCAGTTGGTCAAATAGAGGCTTTGTAAATATGTTGTACAAAGTGGGGGATACACAGGATCCCTGTGGGACCCCGCATGTGATGGGGATGGGGTCTGCTGCAGCTGTTGTGGAGAAGACCTGCATGGTTCTGTTTGCCAGGAAGGATTGTATCCATGTGATGGCAGAGGAGGAGAAGTGGGCTGCGGTGGCAAGGTGATTACAGAGGATTTCATGGCTGACCAGGTCAAAAGCCGCTTAGAGGTCTAGTAGGAGAAGAATTGCGGCATTGCCTTTGTCTTTAATTTCATCAATCTGGCTTTTGAGATCAACAAGGGCGGTTTCTGTTCCGTGTTGAGGTCTGAAGCCAGATTGGCGTATTTCTAGCAGTTGGTTGGATTCCAAGTATTCCTGAATTTGGATGTAGGAGACTCTGTCCAGGATTTTTAGTAGGAAGGGGACTGTGGTGATGGGCCTGTAGTTGGTGGGTATGGCCGGGTCGAGAGATTGTTTTTTTAGGAGTGGGAGAACCCATGATTGTTTTAAGTTGCTAGGGATCGAGTTATTGGTGAAGGATAGGTTGATGAGTTTGGTGATGAAGGGGGAGAGCTCTCTGGCTGCATCTTTTATGATCTGTGCCGGGCAGCTGTCTCCTTTGCAGTTTGAGGGTTTCAAGGAAGTGATGATTTTTTGAACTTCTGGGATAGTGACTTTCTTAAACGAGAAGCTAGAGCTAGTATTGTTAGGCGTGGGTAGGCTAAGTTTGGTGACCTTGTTATTGGAGAGTTGTTGGCGTTTGTCCTCAATTTCTGTCCTGAAATTTTATTGTTGAGGGTGTTTTGGATGCTGGTGCACCAGGATTTGTCTTTCAGGCAGGTGTCTGGAGGTGAGATAGGGTTTTCTAGTTCCTTCAGAATTTTTAATAATTCTTTGGTGGAGGATCCTGCCTGAACAATCCTGGTGTTGTATACATCTTTTTTGGTGCGTATTATCTCGCTTTTGTAAAGTGAGGATAGGTTTGTGAGGTTGGATTTGTTTTCCGTGGTGGGGTTAGTCTTCCAAGTGTGTTGTGCCTTGGCTTTCTCTTTTCTGAGTAGTTTGATCTCAGGGGTGTACCACGAGTTCAGGTGAGCTTTGGGTTTGACTTTGCGTATTTTCAGGGGGGCAACAGTATCCATTGCTTGGGCCATGGAGTCGTTAAAGGTGTCGATCAGCAGGTTAAGGTCTGCGTTGGCTGGGAGAGCATTGAAGGTAGGTAGTACTAGTGATAGTAGGGCTTCAGCAGTAATGCTGTGTTTATTCCTGGTGGTACAGGCTGTTGCCAGTGGGTGTTTATTGGGCAGTACCTGATTGGTGTTGACCTCAAGGGGGATCGTGTGATGATCGGTCCATGCCAGAGGTTGGGAGTCTTTGCAGGTTGTATTGCAATTGTAGGTTGCTACCCAATCAAGGGTTCTGCCTTTTTGGTGGGTGGGGAGTACAATGAGTTGAGTGAGATCATGATCGGCTAGGACATTGTCATTATACCCTCAATAGGACAGCCCACAGACAGATCTGATGTGTTCCATTCTATCGATTACACCAAACCCAGCAGAGGAACCACAGATAGGGGTGATGAAAGGTGGCAAAACATTCTCCTTTCTTGTAGAAACAGGGACGACTAGATCCTGCATCCGGGAAGGGAAGTATAGAATGTCAGGCGATGCCATGAATGCTCAAGGATTCTCTGGGGTGATGGAATTGGTTCCATTAACAGATGAAATTGACTTTCTGTAGGAGAGCATGACCTACCTCTACCCTTACTGTATTTCCGACAGACTCCAGTAAACATACTGGGGAGAGACATCATGAGCAAATTGAACATGACCATCTCATTCAATGACAAGGGGACAGTGGGTTCCACACGTGGGATACTCCTTCTAAACATGAGGGAAATTATTCAAGCTTATTGTGGACGCAAGGTACAGAGGAGGGTGACATCAGATGAGGAACTATTTCGGTATGAGACTGAAAAAATAATAGCATGGCTCCAGGGATTCAGAGAAAAATGTGACACATTCCAAATGAGTACATGTTCAGGCCAGAATTACCATTAGAGGAGAAGGAATGGATGATAGTGCTCCTATAATTAGAGGCAGTAATGGTGGGGGACGACTGGATAGCAGTACATTGAACAGATGACATAGGGTGACCATGGCAATCAGTGATCACCATGGCAGAAGGGTACAGATTGACTACAGTTACAGATGAAGAGCTGTTCAATGACAATAGATCAGATCACAAGGTTGTTTTTGAAATTAGCATAACATACAGGGTAAAAAATACATTACAGAGAGGTACCACAGAGAATGGTGATGATGCTACAAGCACCGTCAACATTTCTCGAGGAAGACTTTTATCAAAGGGCCCCAGCATCTTATGGAGCACAAGTCCCTATGATTTGGGGCTTCTGAAAGGGATAGGAACAGTGAAAATAAAACTGAAGCCAGGAGCCATTTTACCATGAGCTTGTCAATATCTCCTGTCCAGGGAGGCAGACAAGGGTATTTATGAGAAAATTGCTTCAATAGTGAAGCAGGGCATTCTAATACCATCAGAATCACTGTGTAACAGAGTGGTGTACCCAGTCAAAAGGCAATAGGGGGTCATGGCATTTTATACAGGACTTGCACCCTCTGAACCATATTGTAGAACAATAATTTCCTTTAGTTCCGAATCCAGCATCAATTCTGTGTAGTATTCCCACAGAAGATATATAAATAATAAATGGAAACATACAATAATTCCTCAAGGGTACTGCAAATCACCTTCTATGTTCAACAGGGTGCTTCAAATGGACTTAGGAAATATAGAATTAGAGAGAGTTGTTATACAGTACGAGGACAACATATTCATTTACAGCAAGACAGAGACATACTGTAGAGATGACTCTGTGCATATGTTGACTTACTAGCAGAAAAGTGGTACAAGGTAGCAAGGCTAAACTACAGTATTGCCAGAAAGATGTATTGTACATTGGGCAACTGATATCCAAAGACAGGCAAAAAGTGACACCAGAAAGAGCAAAGGGCGATACGCAAGACAGCAAAGCCCAAAACTATGAGACAATGCAGCATTTTCTAGGACTATGTAATCACTGCAGAACAAGGGTATTGGACTACAGCCCTTACACTAGGCCTTTATTGAGCGTACTGAAGAAAGCACAAAGAGGGGAGGGTACATTACAATGGACAGATGAAATGACTGAGGCAGTTGACTAGCTGAAAGAAGCAATATGCACAGTTCCAGTGTTAGAGATCCCAGACTGTCAAAGTGAATTGTTCTTATTCACGCACTCCAATGGAGTGGTTATGCATGCAGTACTGACACAGAAGACAAGCGTGAGTCCCAAACCTCTAGCATATTACAGTGGGAAATTAGACCCAGTTATGAGAAAGCATGCAAGCAGGCATTGCCTGCTGCCAAATTCACAGTAGACAAATCAGCTAGCATTACCATGGGATGCGGCATCACTCTTAATGTGGAGCATGCTCTCTTTGCAATACTGGAAAGGCCCAAAAGTATGTTGACAACACAGAGAGCTTCTGGGTATGAGGTTTTACTGTCAAATCCAGTTCTCAAGATAGTGAGATGCCAACTTGTCAACACGTGACTTTCATCACCAAATCGATAAAGGAGGGCGACTATGTGAATGACTACACAGCCAACATGGAACAATTCTGCAACACCCCTAAGGTAGAGGAAAATGCACTTGAGGGGGAGATGTGCTTTATATTGATGAGTCATCAACGATTGGCCAAATGACTAGGGAAAGACATACTGGGACAGTAGTGGTGAGATTAAGAGAGGGCGGGGCGAGTGAGGTGGTGACAAGAGCACATCTACTATCATATTTATACGCACAAGCAGCATAATTAGCATCTTTAATATTAGCACTAGAGCACAGCAAAAGCAAGGAAATAACAGTGTATTCAGATTCAGCCTATGTGACATCCACAGTGCATCCTAGGTTATCACCTTGGCTAAGAAGGGGCTTCAGACGTGCCGATGGGTCACCAGTGCAGCACACACTCCTATTGGGCAGACTGAATAAGGCACTCCAGTACCCACTGTGCATGGCAGTGGTGAAGTGCAAGCACACATGAAGCAGGAGGACCTCATCTCTAGGGCTAACAAGGCAGCAGATGTGGAAGCAAAATGTGACACCTATTTTGGGGACATTTTAGAAATGGATACTTCATCCCCAGCTTGCAATTATGCGCACACATTGATACTAAAGGATGGACATAACACATTACCAGTGACACAGATTATGGAATTGCATAGATTTGCAACCAGGGAAGAAAAGGAGTTGTGGATAAAAAGGGGAAATACAGTATAAAAGTGGCAATACCATGCTCATGATTGCACGCTGCACTGACACAATGCACTGTATATAGGGAAGGAGGTGCTTGCTGCTCATATTGGAGAGGATTGGTTCTGTCCCAATTTGGCAGAACATGTGGCAGAATTCATGACTAAATGTTTAGTTTGTGAACAATTTACAGCAGGTCATACATTACCTTGCCCAATGGGTCCATTCCAGCACCTGCACGTCACCTAGGTTGACATGCTACAAGTATGCCAGGGCTACTGCTACATGATAGTGGCTGTGTGCCAGTTTTCCTGATGGATCAACCCGGTCCTTGTTCCCATTCTGATGCCCTTAGAGCGGCAAAATTCTTTGTTCGAGAAATCTTCCCACGATGGGGCGTGTGTGAGGTCCTGCGGTCTGACAATGGTCCACACTTCGCCAATGAGATGTTCCAACACATCACACCCTTGTTGGAAATACAACACAAATTCTCCTGTGCCTATCACGTGTAAGCAAACAGGATGTGTGAGCGCCTCAATGGGCTGCTCAAAGAAGGCATCGCCAACATTAAAAAGACGCTTAATAAAAGCTGGCTGCACTGTTTCCATTAGCATTATTCGCATTGCACAATAAACCAGAGTCCAACTGCACATGAGGGTGGCAGCACAGCCCATAAAACTTCCCCTGGCTCTGAAAGATGCTGAAAAAACATCTGATGCATTGGGTCAGGGAATGTACGAGTACACTGTTTCCTTGATGGCTAGTGCCTCTTTTGTTTCTTGTCAACTGCAGGGACAACGGGAGAGGCCTGAAGAAGGACGAGACAACAACGAGCCAGAAGAAAATAAGGACTTTTTGAAGCAACCTCCACTGAATCTGGGGCGTAGGATTTTCTAATGGGCTTCACAAGAAGGTGGTTTATGTCATGTTTTACAGGACCTTACACAGTGGAGCTGGTCACTGATCGAGCAGTAAAATTAGAAGGGAAGAAGCCCTGCAAAGCGGTGGCCTCTCCTAGCACCAACAGTAAAAGGGCCAACGATCCACAAGCAGAAGAAGAAAACAATTGCATCGAAGTATCACAACCCACACCTAGAGATAGGAAAACCGTCTGTGCTTGCAGATCCTAGAATACACAAAGTTTGGGGGGCTAGAGCTTTCCATGCGCTTTGTACAGACAGTGATTTATGTATCACTCCTTATGTGAGTACACAGGTAGCACCAATGTCTGGATTGGTAGTTTTATACCACATTCTACGAGTACCCATGCCTATTTCTTCTTAGAAAGGTTGTCTACGGGTACTGGTTGATACCAACTGCTACTTGATTCCATGCCTGCGGCAGGACAGGATGGCTCCACTGCTCTGCACCACTATGCCACCATGCTGCCTTCTGTTTGCAAGTACTTGCCACATTGGTAAGAGAGAGCACCTGGCACTTCAAGAAGATCGCCAAGTATGTGAAGTACATATAAAATATCCATAACCTGTGGCAAGGTTGCCCCAAATATTCCAGAGAGAAGGGGCACCAAATCCTGCCCACGCACATAACTATGCTGTAGTAGCTAGAATCTATGTTTTGCCATGGGCGCTTCTGCTAAAATATCTAGAACAAAATGGAGCTTCTATCACTTGGGCAGATAATATGGTAAAATGATTTGATACTTGCTTTTCATGTGAATATGTTCTAATGGCAGTATAAAACCTAGTAGCAACTACCACCAGGACTTTGTAGATTTAGCAGTTCCTATTTCCTTGTAGATACACTATTATCACTCTTGATCCATCCAAGGAATTTATGAGCTTTGCAGTAATATCTTTTTCGATTCAAGGCCATCAGTAAACCTTCCACATCATCCTTTCTGTTAGGGTCAGGCTCACAGAACTTCATTGGCTACTTTAATGATTGCTGGTCTTGATTGACTATGGGTATATCTTTGTCTTTCCTGAATGAAACATTGTTTTGGTAAAATATTGAATTCACTACATTACAATAAGGCTCCAGGGAAAATGGTGGGTCTTTTTCAATGGGCCATCCATTTTTGGCTTATTCCTTTTAGTTTTGCTATGGCCACTTCTGTAGACATGTTCTTTATCGACTCTGACTTCAGGTTTAAGGCCATATTTCTTGGTAGAAAGTTGTTATTACAGCTACATTGCATTCATCTCTCAAGATGGTTCTAGCTTCTTTTTAAATCTTTGGCAATAGGGAAAGGCAAGACAGATTAGTATCAGCTCTCCCTCCTGTGGAACATCAAGCCCTTCCTCCCTCTGGGCACCTTTAGATCCACCGGTCAAGAAGTGGTCCAATCCCACTTGGTTGGGGCAATTCCCTCTTTGAAGGCCTCCCGTAATACTCCCTTGTGCCCCTGAGGAGTGTCCTACGTGCGGTTGCATGCCTCATCAAGGATCTACGCAGATACAAACTCATCACCCCAACCCTCATTGACCTTCAGTGGCTCTCACTACACGAACAAATCACATTGAAGTCGGGCTGCATCTATAAGGCAGTTGCCCCGAGTAACCTTGCTACCTCGCAGAGAAACTCAGAATCTCTGTGGACAGCACACCACCAGAAGCCGGGAAATGTACAGACTTGAAATCCACCACTGCAAAAAGAAAGGGATCAGAGAACAGGCCTTGTCTGCCTACGCACCAAGACTATGGAACCTCCTCCAAATCAGCATCAGACTTGCCCCCATGCCCCTACAATTCAGACAAGATGCACCTCTTCAAGGAGTCTCTCCTCCTCAACACCTAGGCTATCACGTCACCCCCTGCACAACCTAACTTGCTAGACATCGTCCTCCCCTATCCTCACCGAAACCATGTACAGCTGTACCCCTCCTCTCTGCCCCTTGGTATCCTATCCCCTGCTGTATATCTGTTCAGTTGTTCCTCTGTAAAGTACTCTGTTGTGTATCTGTATTGTTGTATACATCTATAAAGCGATACGTTGCTTCTCTAAGCTAGGTCTGCAATCAATAAATACCAAACTAATAATAATAATAATAATAATAATAATAATAATAATAATACATAATAATAAATAATAAAAGACAATCAACAACGTAGTTTTAGTTGCCATTCATAGGTTTAATCTAAAATGCAACATTTTGTAACTTAGCAGAGTGTCTTGCAAGTCGTGAGCTGCAGCTTTCCATTCAAAAAAATACATCAGAGGGTTGTGGTAAGATAAAAACAGACAACTCCAGCAAGCTGATTAAGTAATAACACAAGAAAAAGGAGCTGATTAGGGCAACTCACTCCTTAGGCACTCCCTCGGCCTCCAATGTTCTGGATCCAAGTGGAGTAGCAAATACAAAAATACATTTTTATGGAGCCAGTGCCTTTCACTTGTTCAATTCCGTAGAGGTCGTTTTTACATGTGTAAAGATTCTGAACACACTTACATTCTTTGCTAATACAAAGACTGATTTAGTTCCAAATGCCGTTCATAGGCCTGTATTCACAGCCGAAGACTATCAGTGCCCTGGCACTCACTCATGTAACGCTATAAAAGGAATTAGAGAGACCTGCCTTCCTTCTCCTACATTGGTACTGGAAAGCTGGCCCATAGTTGTGCAATAAACCCCTCTTTGCCCTTTTTGCACCCTGCATGATTGTGGCTGGAGTGAGGTCAAAATGATGGAGTTATCCAACTTAAGTGTTTTTGCAGGGATGGTATGGGTCTTATTTGTCAAATCCAAGACACATGAGTGTGTTCTAACAGTGGCTGGCAGTACAAGCCTACATTGGCTTCCCCATCATGGATGTACAGTGCTGGAATTATAGGAAAGAGACACGTCAAGTGTGTTGTTACTGTGGCTGGCAATACTGTCTTTTTGTTGGGCACAGCCAAGAAAGGCTATGTTTTTCTATTGTTCTATTTTGTTGTTTTTTTGATTAACTGTTCATATGTTCCTCCTCTTTCCTTCTCTTTTGTGCGTGCCCTGAGGCCTTTGGGTTAGTGGCGCAATAAAAGAACTTAGATAGATAGATAGATAGATAGATAGATAGATAGATAGATAGATAGATAGATAGATAGATAGATAGATAGATAGATAGATAGATAGAGTGTTTTTCCAGGTACAGTACTGTTTTATTTTTTATTGTCTTAGTTGAAATTAAAGGATAGTTCCGGGACTTTTTTTTTATTGTCCCTACGGGTCGGCCATGTGTTTGTAAGCATAAATCGGTAGATCGTAGGAAACTTTCCTATGGACCTTACCCGACTTTTCGCCCATTATCGCACTCGAAATCAGCCTCCATTTTGTGATAATCCTATCATTCCGCCGCATCGACCTGGCTCACCTGCCTTTGCGGCACTAAATCAAATCCCCCGCCCCTGAAACAGACTTTATCAAAACATTCATATTCCCCGCCTCTATCCGTGACGTGACTGTGCTGCGTAGGCAAACGCGCCCAGGCGTCTTCTACGCGACTCCACACAGACCCCGGAAATCAACACAGATCAGCTCACAATACAGCGCACCACAATTCGGAATATGAAACTGTACTTTGAAATCAAACCGCAAGATTGTAAATGTGGTAAAGTACATTTATTTGACATCAAATGTTTAGAGAATATTCAGCGATTTGCATTTTTATTTGCTCATGTTCCAAAAAGTTCGTATTGAGGAACGCGATGGTCCTTTGCTGTACACAGGGTCTTAGAGCATCTCACAATACAGCACCACAATTCGGAATGTGAAACCGTGGTTTAAAAGCAAACGGCAAGATTGTACATTTGGCAAAGTACGTTTATTGGACATCAAATGTTTAGAGAATATTCAGCGATTTGCATTTTTATTTGCTCATGTTCCAAAAAGTTCGTATTGAGGAACGCGATGGTCCTTTGCTGTACACAGGGTCTTAGAGCATCTCACAATACAGCACCACAATTCGGAATGTGAAACCGTGGTTTAAAAGCAAACGGCAAGATTGTACATTTGGCAAAGTACGTTTATTGGACATCAAATGTTTAGAGAATATTCAGCGATTTGCATTTTTCTTTGCTCTCGATCCAAATTAGTTCGTCTTGAGGGAAGCGATGTTCGTGTGCAGTACACAGGGTGTTGGTTTACGATAAAAATAAGCTCTTCTGTCGCACTGATAATCGCATGGCTGTTCCAACAACGAGGCACTAGGCCACCACAACGGTAGGTATGTTGCATCTAACCGTTAGTACCGCGTAAGGGCATACTTGTACTTGGCGATCGTCCCATAAAATGGTCAGGGTGGTAACGTTGTTCACGCGGAGAAGCAACTGGCGGCTGTAGAAGCCGTCCGCCGGTGTCTGGTACTCGTGACACAGACAGTAGTGAATGATGTACCTAAAAACATAAAAAATGAAATTAGTCTCACCATCAGATCCTTATTAAAATTATTCATTTCATAGCGAGGACAGCGCTACTGGGTGTACACAAGTGTTTAAAGGCGTGGCGAGGCATGGAGGGGGGGAGTGGAGTACAAGGTAAGTAGCATAAAATAATAAATAAATAGGGCCAGCTGGTGGCAAGTGCAAGGTAAGTGCAGAACAAGTGCTGGGAAGGGGGGGCTGTAGGATACTGAGACAGTCCCCCAGTGCAGGGGTTAGTGCTGGGAAGGGGGGGCTGTAGGATACTGAGACAGTCCCCCAGTGCAGGGGTTGACAGGGAGGCAGTGCAGGTGGAGAGTGGAAGGGCCCAGGACCGAGGTCGCAGACAGTGGACCAGTTGTAGCAGGGGAGAGGGAGAGAGAAAGCAGAAGCAAAGAGGAAGGTTTTGAGGTGCTTCAGTAAAAGAAGATGGTTCTCCTCCAGATAGTGCGCGGTAGAAAACACTATGCCACATAGAACGAACAAGTACAACTGAACCCGTCTTTAAAGCCACTGTATAGTAATGAAATTGCGGTATAAACTCATCAAAAGTTACTTACATTATATTTGCATTTTCCATTGTGTCTCTGTGTAGGGCAGAACCGAAACACCACTCCTTCTTTGCCGACGTTACTTCTTCTAATGAACGTGGCTCATCGTTTCGTTTCTGAAATTTTATTCATTATCTTTTCTTAGTCTTTCAGGATGGTCCCGGCCTGTCAAGGTCAAATCACAATAGAACCTTATATTGGGTCGTGGGCCTTTCCGCCACCCGAGCAAAACATCAAAGCAGCTGACCTTCACTTTGAGCGAGCACACATTTCTAGTTAGCTCCAGTTAGTGTAAGGGCATCTTGTCTGCGTGCCTTTTTTTTTATTGTCCCTATGGGTCGGCCATGTGTTTGTAATACGGAAACATTCTATAATTTTTGTAAAAATGATTTATATTACTGTTTGGTTTAATTGCAATGGGCCTGCAACATGAGGAGACTCGAGAGAACAGACAATCGAATTACAATCATTTAAACCGTGATGTGTATTTCTCAATGAGCTCTGCTTTAGGTGGACATGGAACAGAGGCAATGTTGGGTGGCAATGCAGTTGTCCCCTGCATAGGTTCGTTCACCACTCCATGTATGTGCCTATCGAGGACATCTACGATAAGTCTCTCAATAAACTCATATTGCATATCCTCAAACACTGGTTTGATCACCCATTGTTTACTTCTTTTAGTGAAGGCCTTATTGTAGCGAAGCGTCCCTAAAGTTCCGGTCGTCCTACTTTGTTGACGGCCAACATTATGGTTATGTGCCAAGACCGCTAGAAGAGTCCGATTTATCATGCCTTCCATGCCAAAATGCAATCTTTTGGGCCTGTACTTTAGGCACATATTGTGGAACACCTCCAAATCTCCTGTGTGGCAGAATTCCGTGAGTCCCCTCAAATCTCTTGTTATAGTTTTATCAAATACAATCTTTTCAATGGCCTTGTGAGTGGGTGATGAAGGAATCAACCACTTCTTCTTCCGTGCCTCCTCTGTGGACAAATGGCCATGTTCACATTTGTGGAAATGCTCATTTGTCGACCATCGATGTACGTTGCTACAGTGCAACATTACTGACCGCCATTTTTCCAGTAGAATTTCCAACGACCCTTCACATGTTTTTGAGCTCCACCAAAGATGGTTGCTGATTGACTTGGACCACTGTGAAATACCTTGCATATCTTTTTTTTTTCCTGCAGCCGACAATTTTTTATTGATTGATTTTGCAAGATGCCAAACGTCAAATTGGTGATTTATATTTTTGTACTGTTCTCTCATTGTCTTGGCAATTGAAACGTGTCTGTCCGTGGCTATCAGGTCGATCACCATTCCCCGCGATTGTAGTTCTTGCAATGATGCTACAAAGCCAACTTTCTCCATGGCCACTGAGGATGTACTTTGTGACACCTGCACGACCACCGAACTCACAATTTTCTTACTTTCCATGTCCTGAAAGTGGTAGGTGCAGTACTTGGCTGAAAATCCTGGACTGTCGCATTGTCCATCACCGGCTAGCCTGAAGCGTTTGCCCGCGAATGTACTTTCCATTGACATTTTTTCCATTCTCCAAGCTTCGCTGATGGCTGGAAATAGATAATCGGTTTGGTATTTGTAGAACTGACTTTTCGCAATGAAATGGATTCCCACAAACTGAAAGAAATACTGTAACTTTTTAAAACTTGAACCACTAAAAAGTGCGGCCGCTGCACAAAGTAGATTGCCTGCTGGCAGTTGCCCCAGCATGGGTTGTGCAGACCATGCGAACGGATGATATTGTGTACAGGTGGCATGTATTTTAAGGTTAGTGCCTCGAATTGCACGAGTCACATTAATCAATGGCTCCCCACATACTTCCCCACCAACCCAATGCCCACATTTCATCATCATAATAATATCCATCAAACAGCTATCGAATACAATGAATTTGGCCTCTTTCCTTATACTGTCACTCTGCATCCCAGCTGGTTCGGCCTGTAACGTTGAGGACATGTCACTCGCATGAAAGGTACAATCTCTGATATCGTCTTCCGCTATGCTGAGTGATATTGATGGTGTTTCATTGTCGTCCACTTCATTCTCTTCCATTGCAACATCTGTTCCTTGTCCGGAGATGGGAGAAAAAAACAATGTCTTCAACTTTCGCGTGCTCTTATTTTTTGCGGGTGTGGATTCTGTGAATTGATCTACGACTGCATCCAAACTACCAGGAGGACATTCACTATCAATGGCTGGTGGTGGTATAGCTCCGTTGTCAATCACTTCATATTCTTCCCATTGGCACGATGCATCTCCAGTCTCAAGTCCCTGCCAAAAGGTTTGACAAGCAACATCTCTCGTTCGCTTCACTGTCTGTGTAGATCTAGTTCTTACACCCACTCGCAACTAGAGGACAGATTAGAAAAGGGATGTTCAGTTTAAACACAACTTACAGTATTGAACTATTGACAGTGAAAGACAACATAATATAGTGAACAGGACACTAACCTTCTTTTGCTTTCTTTTCTTTGAAACTTTCTTTCCTCGAACTTCAACATCTGGACGCTGTTGCTCCGACTCGTGTGTGCATGTCTCCACTTCCTCTCGCGCTGCAACGACTATACTTTCATGATAAGCACATCCATCACTCACTGAGGCTCCATCGACTCGCTGAAACATAGAACTTTCATTAGTATGTATAATAATATTGAAAACACAAAATGTACTTGGGGACCAATACCCATACGTACATCTCAATAGCAAAACACGAATGAACGCATTGTGTAGAACATTCAAACGACAATAGTTCACGCATTGTTGATCTAGTTAGATTGAACTGTCAAGATCCATACCTCGGGCTCCGCATAGACTTCCATTGATGATATTATTGAAGATGACGCTTCAGCAACTCCCTGAAACACAGTAATTGCATTAGTATGGTTTTCTATTTTGTTTAAAAGAACATAAACTTTCTGCAGGCGTCAACGGCTCATCTAAATAGACCTGCACAAATGATCAGTTGTCTAAAATAAATAATGGATATCCAAATATGATTCGATTTGCTCCATCGTTGGAAGTGTCACCACCCAGAGATCTGCATCAACTACTAGGGGTGATGTTCTTGTTGAAGAAGCTCCGTCAGCTCCCTGAAACATAGTACTTGCGTTAATAAAGAAGGAAGTATAGCGGATGTAATCACGTCATTTGATCTCGCATGATTGATCTGTCAGTATCCATACCTCGAAATGCATAAGAACATCAAGGGACGCTGTAACTGCGGTGCACACTTCTGCAAGCTGTTGCGCCGACCCGTAACTGCATGCTCCCCCTTCCTCTTGGACTAATGCTCCATCGACTCCCTGAAACATAGGACTTTCATTAGTAATGAACACAATATTGAAAAAAGAAGACACATAGGAGGGCGACGACAGAAGGACATACCAATGGCTAAAAACGAAAGAAACATTGTGTGTAACAATCACGCTACAAGAATGCAAGATCTGATGATCTCCATCGATGGAACTGTCCGGAAACGTACCTCGAGCATCTGAGTGACATCTACGGTTGTCGTCAATGCGTTGGACTCCTCAGCATCTCCCTGAAAGACAGTACTTGCATTATTTTGGATAACAATAATTATAACTGAAAACAAAGACTAGAGGACGAGTACTGTGGTGTACCATTAGGTAAAATAATTACACGATCAATTAAAACTATTGATTTACATGCCTAAAACAAGTCAGTGTCAGAATAGCTAAGTAAGATTACCCGATAGGCGCTTGAAGTGGCTGATGACTGCAATAACGACACGGATGGAGAATCTTCAGCCTTCATATTGAGTGGATACATAAATGGGGAAATTATTGTTAGCTAATGCTACACACTACCGCAATGCCGAGAGATAAATACGTAAACTTGACTCACCAGTGGAGGGATGTGGACGAATAGAGTGGGAATAGCGGTTGAGAGCAATTTTCGCCTCGCTCGCGGTGTTTTCGTCCTTATTAGCAATGATGTGGAGTACATGTCTGGGCTAAAGTGCCTGCTGCAGATGCGGTATCGATCACCCCTCTTGTCCGCAAAGACTTCTAGGACTCTACTTTCTATCTCAGAGGCTGGATATCCGCAATATCGGACCCATTCTCTTATCTGATCTATTGTCTTAGGGAAAACATGCATTATAGTACCTTCAGATTTGTTATGGGTCTTCGAAGGGCAACCGCCAATGGAACAGGCAGGCATTATGGAAAGTTCTGAAAAGTAAAGATCAACAATTCTCTATGAATACCAATGTGTTAAAACATTAAATGACACATAAAAGGTTCAATGCAAGGTCCGTTTTGGTTCTTGGAACTATACATGTTATTCACATGCGGATAAGTATTTCAATAACTTTCAAAAAATAGAAAAAGTAATTTGACTAAACTCAGAACATGTGACTAGTTCCTTGCATGTACTGTCGTGAACGAAAAGAAAACATGGATGCAATTTGATGACTACTAGCAAATAGATATAAATTAAAAAATTGGACGCAAAATGATTATGGTACATGGACTTACCTTGACGAACAAACAGTTAGATGCAGGGATCAGAGTAGTTTCTTGTCGTAGAACAGGGAGCAGTTCACAGGTTGCAAACTGACGAGTTTGCTCAAAGTGGTCACGGAAGTTCACAGAGACGAAGAGCAGATAACCAGCACCTTCACGGGTTGACTAGCAAAGCGCAAAGAAGTTCTCATTAGAAATATGAAGTGGGTTATAAAGAATTCGAAACAGGGGTGTGTTTGTGAATGAATGACGTGTATATGTCGTGGCATTATGCGGTCTGCAGGGGGCCGTCCAGCGTGAGGGGGGATGCTTGGCAGGAGACACGGGGTCTGGAGGTAGACATGGGAACAACAACCCATGCTCTATAGACCACTTTGAAGTGTACATGGTCTTTGGCACCTCTTGGCCTTTATCGCTCCCTGACAGCTCCACTTGCCAGCACAAGTACCCCGGTGCGAACTGCCTTTGATAGGGCGGGGGGTGGATCGGGGCGGTGGTCGTGCAGACAAGACACAGGAAGACTCGTGAATGGAGACACACTTATCTGGATTGCAGGGGGCCGTCCAGCGTGAGGGGGGATGCTTGGCAGGAGACACGGGGTCTGGAGGTAGACATGGGAACAACAACCCATGCTCTATAGACCACTTTGAAGTGTACATGGTCTTTGGCACCTCTTGGCCTTTATCGCTCCCTGACAGCTCCACTTGCCAGCACAAGTACCCCGGTGCGAACTGCCTTTGATAGGGCGGGGGGGTGGATCGGGGCGGTGGTCGTGCAGACAAGACACAGGAAGACTCGTGAATGGAGACACACTTATGTGGATTGCAGGGGGCCGTCCAGCGTGAGGGGGGATGCTTGGCAGGAGACACGGGGTCTGGAGGTAGACATGGGAACAACAACCCATGCTCTATAGACCACTTTGAAGTGTACATGGTCTTTGGCACCTCTTGGCCTTTATCGCTCCCTGACAGCTCCACTTGCCAGCACAAGTACCCCGGTGCGAACTGCCTTTGATAGGGCGGGGGGTGGATCGGGGCGGTGGTCGTGCAGACAAGACACAGGAAGACTCGTGAATGGAGACACACTTATGTGGATTGCAGGGGGCCGTCCAGCGTGAGGGGGGATGCTTGGCAGGAGACACGGGGTCTGGAGGTAGACATGGGAACAACAACCCATGCTCTATAGACCACTTTGAAGTGTACATGGTCTTTGGCACCTCTTGGCCTTTATCGCTCCCTGACAGCCCCACTTGCCAGCACAAGTACCCCGGTGCGAACTGCCTTTGATAGGGCGGGGGGGTGGATCGGGGCGGTGGTCGTGCAGACAAGACACAGGAAGACTCGTGAATGGAGACACACTTATGTGGATTGCAGGGGGCCGTCCAGCGTGAGGGGGGATGCTTGGCAGGAGACACGGGGTCTGGAGGTAGACATGGGAACAACAACCCATGCTCTATAGACCACTTTGAAGTGTACATGGTCTTTGGCACCTCTTGGCCTTTATCGCTCCCTGACAGCTCCACTTGCCAGCACAAGTACCCCGGTGCGAACTGCCTTTGATAGGGCGGGGGGTGGATCGGGGCGGTGGTCGTGCAGACAAGACCCGTTTGCCGCAGGGCCTCACCAAGGAGAGGCCATCTAACTGAATGTAAGAGGATGGCTGCAGGATCTACTACATGGAATGCAGGGGGGTGAGTTTATAAATACCTCACCCTCCAGGGAGAATATACACTAGATTCATTTAAAAAATCAAAACAACCATTGTTAAAATATATGTTGGGCTTTATTTTAGATTTTAATTAAACATAAATAATAAACATTACACATTGTAAAGTTGAGGTTGCAGCACATCGAGGGAAAATCCGCGGTATTGTCCACTGTCACTGGGGAAATGTTGTCTAATGGCAAGTACCGCACAGGCAGGTATTACTCTCCGAACGCGGTGTCCGAGCCTCCCGTGAAGCCACCAAGTGAAGCAACGATAGGCCACCAGCCTGTACCACCTGTGAAAAAAAAAGATGCAAACTGTATTAAACTGACCAAACTTTCTTATCAATGTCGATTCAGGTAACACATGTCATTTTTCTTAGAAAAAAATTATATCTAGAAAATGCACTATATGGAACAAATTTACATGCGTTCGAATGATATGTAAATGTAATTTTATATGTGGGAGACGACCATGAAATAGTGGTGGCATCACTGACATCACAAACAGAGTATACTTACTCGTTACTCGGATTACGCGGACGAACAGTGCCGCGAAGTTCGTGCATAAGCACCATCATCATCCTCAACACGGTCCGTGAGAGGCAGGCTTCCCTGAACTCTGGCAGCTCGGTGATGCATTGCGGACTTTGCTCGCCTTCCTGCAGACTTTGCTCGCTTTCCGAAATGTAGGCCAAGCACCCGGAATTTTCACGGCAGCAGCAGTTCTCCTCCTCAGTTGGCATTAGCTCGCACCGATTGCACGTGCACCAGGTGGAGACGCCGTCCATGCGACATGGTCCAGGCTCTTCATCCGTTGACTGGTCCTCCCAACTGCCGTCCGAATCCCCATCGTTTTCGCGTGCTTGACTTTCCAGTAGTTCTTCCTCGGTGTACTCGGGCTCGTACATATACGGCATTATTGTGGCCATTGTGCGGTAAAGATAGTAAAATAATTTACAGAGATGGTACAGGTGTTCACACGGGCTACAAGCGGCGAAGGTAGCTGACCAGAGCACTGAAACGAGTCACAGAATACTCAAAGTAACACAGAGAGAGGAATGGAATCGAAAATCTGCTGCTGTGTGTTGTGAAACGGTCTGTTTATACTTATTGGGGAAAGAGGCGTCCTGCCATTTCCATGGCAACACGTCAATAGCTGAGGCGCAGCGATTGTTGACACGAGACGTGCTTGAAATGGGCAGTACGCGTCTGCTGATGTCAGGCTCAGGGGCGGGGGATTTGATTTAGTGCCGCAAAGGCAGGTGAGCCAGGTCGATGCGGCGGAATGATAGGATTATCACAAAATGGAGGCTGATTTCGAGTGCGATAATGGGCGAAAAGTCGGGTAATGTCCATAGGAAAGTTTCCTACGATCTACCGATTTATGCTTACAAACACATGGCCGACCCGTAGGGACAATAAAAAAAAAGTCCCGGAACTATCCTTTAATCAAGCTTTCAACAAGAACAAGAATTACAATTCAGTTCTAACCAGTTAACAACAGAAATAAAAACATAAAATATGTAGCATCAAGCCTAAAAAATACAAATTGCAAATGGTAATTCCTCAGCTAAATCACATACTGATATTTCCTCTTCGATTTTTTATCTAACTGTAACCCCTTCAAAAAGTTTATCGTAGCAATTTGAACTGAAAAATGAGTGCAGTCAAAAATTAAGGCCCAACATTGTTTCTGATTCATGCTTCTTAGATATATACAATGACTTGTAAAGTGGATTTCTCTAAAAGATGTTTATTGTAAACATTATGTGACCAGATGTTCTAAAGTTTCTTTTATCATTGGATTATTACAAACTCGGCAAATGTTAAAGTGATTCTATATGAGTTTATATCTGGCACTAACATCCTTAGTTGGCCACAAATTAAAGTGCACACGTAAAATTGCTGAGCGATAAACCATTGATGGAGCTTTACGCAAGTATGATGTTCTCAATTTTTTGGCTGGGAATCAGTAAATATCCCCATCTAAATATTGTAGACATCTTTCACAGGTTCTTATCCAATCAGTATTGTAAATCTTTTCCTTCGCCTTCATCGGATTATTAACCAATAATTCAATGGTAATATTCCATGCAGTAACAAAAATATGATGAGATGTAAATACATATCTAGTCAGAGTTCTAAAAGTCACATCCAAATTAGTAGACACCAAGCATTTTCTAAATAATGAGCACAAGCTCCAGGTGTAATGCGCGTGAAGTGAGGTTAATCCCAATTCATAAAGGATCCAGGAAATTGGAACACATTTTGGCAAATGCAGAATCTGTTTCCAAAATGTCCCTTCCCATTTCTCAAAATGAGTGAGAGAATGGTTGGGAAAGACTCTAAACCATATAATAAGTGTGGTACTGCTTTCTGAACCGAATAATGAAGAGCTGCTGTGATAGAAAATTTTCCAAACCTATACATAATGATTTTTACTTGGGAGATTGCTGTCTCTAATTTACTTTCCACGCGCTCTATATGGCCACTATTGGTTGTATTGCCTTCGAAGATCATACCCAAATAAGTACACTGTTGAACTAGGCTCAACTGTGTGTTGTTAATAGTCCACACAAAGATGTATGCCCTGCTATCTTTGGGTGGTAAGCCAATATCTGTGTTTTATTAGGGGTAATTCTTAGTTCATTCTGAACAATATAGGAGTTAAATGATGTTAAAAGTTTTTGCAAACCTAGTTGTGTGTTTTCGAAATTAACACCAAATCATCTGCATACATTAAACTCTTAACAAATTGATCTTTGAGTTTTGGGGAGTCTGGAGGTGTAGCATCGAAAACATATCTTAAATCATGCACAAAATAGTTGAAAATTGATGAAGCCTGTAAACAGCCTTGTTTCAACCCACCCAAGGTTAATATGGGTTCAGATAATTGACCATCCAGAGATAGTCAAATGGGGACCGAGGTATTATATTGTAATGTGAAAATGAGATTGTGTAGTGTTACGGGACAATTATCTCTTCGCAATTTCTGGAATAAAATCACAAGAGAAATTGAATCAAAAGCAGAAAACAAATCAACAAATGCAAAATAAATTGCTTGTTTAGTAGTCTGGCATTGGGCCTTAATTGCATTTAAACACATTGGCCCTCATTAGGATACCGGCGCTAAACCATGGCGCTATTAGCACCATGGTTGGTGCCGGTATCGTAATGTGTCCGCCATGGTGAAATGGGGAAATACCGCTCCATTCCAAGGTTGGCCGGGCGGTATTTCCCCATTTCCCCATGGCCCTTCCCCATTCCCATTTTTGCCCCATAGAGCATAATGGGAATGGGGAAGGCGCTAATTACGGTACTGCAAATTGCAGTACCTTAATTAGCACCAAGGTCCTTTTGCGGGTCCCTACTTTAACGGCTGGTCTACACCAGCTGTTAAGGTTGGGTCCCGAAAAGGGACCTCGTAATTAGGCGCTAGGTGGTTAACGGCGCCGCAGCCTTTTACGGCACCGTTAACCACTTAGCGCCGGGGTCGTAATGACCCCCATTAAGATAATTTGTGTGACCATGCCTGAAACAAATCCTGTCTGGTTTGGATCCCGTAAATTATTTACTAGGGTCCAAGCATTAAACTGAAGCAAAAGCATTTTTGAATAGATCTTTCCCGGCGAGTCAAGCAAGGCGATTGTTCGATAATTCTGGGGTGGCATCCAGTCATCTTTTTTTTAAATTTGGGATTATGATTGACGTCTTCCATGTTGAAGGGACCATTTGCAATCGCATTACTGACTGAAAGATATTATTCAAAATTGCAGACCATTCTCGAGAGTTAGCTTTAAGCATAGCTTTGCTTATTCCGTCTGGACCACAAGCTCTAGATGTACTAGGCTGTGTTATATATTCTTAAATAGTCTCAGATGAGAATTTTAGAATCCACGGTTGGGTGAACTTATGTAGTGTTTGAAATGTATCAAACTCATCATCAGCATACAGGTTTCTATAATAATCAACCCATACACGTTGGTGAACTCCATTACGCTGTGCATCGGCTTGTAAGTTTGTTTTGTGGCTATTTAATAATTGCCACATCTCTGCTGAATTCTTATCAGCGATAGCTCTCTGCATTCTTTCACTATCTTTTTGGAAAGTCAAGGCTTATCGACTTGTTAGCCAGTTTTTATATTGAGTGTTGGCATTTTTCAAATCGTGCCAACAAGTTAATGTTTTTGACGCTATTATATTTCTCTTTTCTTTTCTAAATTCAGCACGTTTGATTTGTATATCGTAGTCAAAAGCATGTTTATGGGTCATTCCATTTTTAGAGCTTTCGGTGATCGTATTAACATATGGTAATAAAAGATATGCATATTGCATCAGAATATTTGAATTCATATTATTCTCAACTACCCATCTGAATGAGTTAAGACTCATATTGGTCCATCTCAGTCGAATTCTTGAGCTGTTCATTACAAAAGTTTGAATAAGATATTATTAACAGCAGGGATTATGTCCCATGTTATGGTTAAAGATAAAAGATTATGATCGCTATCTATCTGTGAACATACGTCTAGTCTCTGAATCTGATGAAAAACTCTATGTTAACATAAATATAGTGAATGGTGCTGTTACTAGTATTTCTTTTCCAGGTGGGTTGAGCCGGTATGTCCCCAAGAACCGCCCCATTGACCATCTGGAAATGTCTTTCCGACATAAATGTAATCCAAGTATTTGTTTCATTGGACGCTCGGGAGACATTACAACAATCTAAATTTAAATCTCCTACGATAATGATATGTTTAATATTTGCGTCCATATAGATTAAGTCTAACTGCATAATGAGGCTTGCATAGAACACAGCATCTGAGATCCCTGCCGGATTACGATAGAAGTTTAATATTTATTTGATGTTGATAGGTAATTTTTACTACTAGTTGTAAAAAAACAGTTTCAACCACCCAGGGTGTGATAGTGAAGCTAGACTCAGAGTGTACTGCTACAAGTATGCCTGACGAGGCTCTACCACCAGTGATTAATGCTGGAGAGAGTAGTAAATCGTAGCCACCCCATGTTAGATTATTAGTTAACCAGGTTTCTTGCAACGCAATGATGTGATATAAAGTGGTTAACCTTTTGATCGAGGAATGCAGATGAGGGTGACCTCGTGTATTCCAGCTTGCTATAATTATGGTTTGAGTACTAATTGATGGTTAATTTCTAGTGGCAACAGAACCTCCTGGCAAACCACCACCCCCATTTGTTGAGCTTCGATAAATGTTCAATATCATAGGGGGATCTTGCATTTGGACATTTATCTGCTCAGGGTCGCGTGCTAATAAGGAGCCCCGATCAAACAGCTTCCTTCTCGTTTGCCAAATCACATTAAAAACTACATTTGAAGGAATCCACAGTCTCACTTTTGATCTAGACACATCTGAAACAAACTCAATTTGAGGTATATCACAGGAAGATACATCTTGCAGTTCTGATACATCACTGAAGATATTTAACACACTTCTTCTATTTAAATCATATGTTTCAAAGTTACCTCCTCTACTTTTTAAAATGAGAGAATAGAATGTACAATTTGAAGGCTGAGTACGCGTTCCTGCAGTGTGTGCGATGGAGTGATTTCTTTGTGGGGTATCAACTGTTTGAATACGAGAAAATTCCCTTTCAAAAGGACCCTCTGATATATCGACATTACCAGGTAATTCTTCACTATTTATAATAGCTCCCTTTGACTTGTCCACTTGTAGAAATGCCCATTTATCAGTAGCTATTGGTAATAGACGTTCCAGTAAATAGTCAGCAAAGGCCCTTTTCAATTTTGCCATCGCCTCCTCACTCTGTATTTTAGATAATGAGGTCGGAAGAGACGGGTTAGGTTGAATTGGAGTTCTATCCTTCATCGAGCGCTCCTTGTTGAGTTCCCTCATAGACTTATTTGAGCATTCAAATTGTATGCACAAGATTGCTTAATGGAGAGTATGATGAGGGACAGTTAGATGGAGCTTGGGAACTGGAGCAATCTACATGGATGGTGGGGATATTAACTCTTTCATTAGGTCTTGTTATAGGTTCTTCCTGAATTTGAAGCTGCACATTCATTTGTGTCTTTTGATTATCTTGTTTGTTTAACACTGGTGCCGTGTCGCCTATAGCTTTAAAAAAGGCATTAAGCACATTTTTAGAGAGCCTCCCGCCAGGCATATTTTATTATTTTTTAAATGTGTGGCGGGGACCTTGTATCTGTAATCGATTAGCTTTTTTCTTAGCAGGCAATGTATTCACATGATTGTGATGAGGTTGATGCTGGATTGGTTCCTGATTGGTCACTCAATACCCCCAGAAAGTGGGGGAGCCATATTATCAATAACAGCAGTGATATCATCAACCGAGTGAATAATAGTCGCAAACTCGGGTAGAGCTTGTGTTACCAGAGTCACTGGTAGCATTGGCACCGTGTGGACTGTTATTTTCAGTTATCATCACAGAGTCAGATGCTGCAACAAGGCCACCATGAGCATATCTATTTATTTCCGTGATGATCCTACAGTTATCAGTTAACCACTTAGATAGGTGATCTAGTTGCAAAGACTGTTTAGCAATTTTTGGCATTCAAACATTCAAATAATTTAAACATACTCATAATAGTTGCATTCATAGCTGAGAGTGCGAGTTCAATCATATTGAAATTCTGCAGAGATTCACTGGCCTGAGGGTGAATGGGTGGCCAATGGGTTGGAGTTTTGAACACCAATTGATTGAAGTATGTGTTGAAAGAATAGCGTTGCGGCAAAGCGGAAAAGCGGTACTTGCACGAGTACTTCCGCGAGTGCGCGCGCTGTGTGCCTGTGCTCTCGCTTTGTAGGAAGTGCTCAGCCTGCTGTTTGCAGAGGCGGGACAAGTTCAGGGTCCAATCAGGCTGGGAAAGAAAGAGAAAACAATTGTTGTAACCGTTGTAACAGTATTAGGTCACAGATTCCTCCAATCGGAATTGCTTCTAATCGGGACCCAATCTCAAAAGTCACCTTGTGCAAATGAAGAATCAGCTTGTCTTTGGTGCCCACCATTAGTCCGACAAACAGGAGCAGGTAAACACAGTAACCAAGCGGAAAAGTAGTACTTGCACGAGTACTGTAATCATTGAGCAAAGCCTAGCGTGTTCCTAGAATGACTGATGGTACTTGCCTTATTGGGCAAAGCCAAGCCAAGCGTGTTCCTAGAATGACTGATGGTACTTGCCTTATTGGGCAAAGCCAAGACAAGTGTACTCTTACAGTTTCATTACTGGTCGTATTGGGCAAAGCCAAGACAGGTGTATTCTTAAAGTGTTTGGCGGTACTTGTGTTATTTTGCAAAGACAAGACACATGTGTTCTTACTGTTGTAGGGTTGGTGTTAATCGGCAAAACCAAGACAAGTGTGTTTTTACAGTGGCTGTCAATATTGGCCTTATTAATCAAAGACATATTTGAGGTGTTCTTAGATGTATAGTGCTGTCTCTGTTGCGCAAAACCAAGGCTAGTCTGTTCTTATAGTGGCTGGCAGTATTGACCTTATTGGGCAGACCCAGTAGAAGTGTGTTCTCACTGTTATAGTACTGGCATTATTGTACAAAGTGATGACAGGTGTGGTTTTACATTGTCTATCAGTGCTGGTCTTATCGGACAAAACCATCACTGACATGTTCTTTCAGTTACAGAACTAGCATTATTTAGCAAAGCCAAGACAATTGTGCACTTACAGGTGGATGGCACTTCAGGACTTGTTGGCCAAAATCATCGTGGGTGTGTTTTTACAGTACTGGCATTATTGTGCAAAACCAAGATAAGTGTGTTTTTACTGTGCGTGGCAATACTGGTCTTGCTGGGGAAAGTAAATGTGCGTGCATTCTTACAGTGGCTGGCAAGAAAGGCGTTATTGGGAAAAGCCATCAAGGCTGTGTTCTTAAAGTACAGGCACCATAAGGCTATGCCAAGATATGTGCGTCTTACAGTAACTGTCAGTAATGGCTATATTGGGAAAAGGCAACAGAAGTGTTTTCATGGAGCTGGAGTACTGGCATTATTGGGTTAAGCCAAGATTAGAGGTTTCTTATAGTGGCTGGAAATTCCAGCCTTATTGTGTAAAGTCATGACAAGTGTGGTATTACAGTGGCTAGCAATGCTGGACTGATTGGGCAAAGCTTTCTTGTGTGTGTTCTTACAGTTGTAATGTTGGTATTATTGATCAAAGCAAACACATTTTGCGCACGGGCATCCTGAACATGTGCTGGAAAATGCTTTGGTGCATTGTTAGTGGCTTGGCCTCTATTGTATCAATTAATGCATTGCCATAGAGAACCAATACAGAATTACATGGCTTGTTATCCAATTGTTCACATAAAGTGTACACACAATGCAAATTTGTATTCACTCATTTAAAATATCTCTTAGAGAGGGGTAACTCCACTAAAACCCCACTGCTCTCAGTAATTTTCTGCTCCCTCGCTATACTTGGTTTGCCAACGTGATTACTGGTAAACATCCCCCCTATTGAAAAAGAATCACCAGCGTCTACTGAAGCTACACATTAGATTAGTTGATACATTTTAGCTATGAAGGAAACTGTGCAACAACTAAGCTATTTCTAAAAATGTAAGCCCATTGGGCTTCATTCCGAGTCGGCCTGCCTGGCATTAAAGTGCTGGTATTCATCTATATTGGCAATTTATCGGACCAGGCGACTACAGGTTTGCCGGTGGGGCACCCGAGTTACCTCCAGCTAGAAGCTGGAGGTAGGCAGGCACCCTATGAGCAAAAAAGCTGTCATTACCCACACCTGCATGGCCGGTACCAATAATGATGGCAAATCCCCTCATGTAGTCTTATGGTACTCCATGAATGGAGGTTAACACCGTCACTCCAGCACTTGTAATCCAGCAGCAATGCTGCTGGACCGAGTGCCAGAAATGGCAATAGCCTTTGCCTGTATCCTGGCAGTAAACCTGTTATAATAGGCCTGTTGCCCTGAATTTGCAGTTATGTGCTGAATATGTATGACCCTATCAGGGTGACACATGGTCTGGGAGCTGTGAGGAGACAGGAATGAGACACAGACACAAAGGAGTCATGGTTTTCATCAAATACCTTTATTAAAATAAAAGGGGGTAAGGGAATGCCTCTGTGTCCCTGCTCTAAGTGGTGTATCCCTACCTAAAACCAAAACGAAGGGTCTGTCAATGTCAGAATGTCCAAATCAAAACCATCCTGTGTCCAAAGTACTATTCTGGCTCTCACATTATAACAAAATGAACTCTAAGAGATGTCTTTGGCCTCGAATGGTTTGTAAATGTTCAAAAAGGAAAAAATAAGTAACCACAACAGAAACGTTTCAAAAAGATAGAGTTCCTTGTTCCAGAGGGCAGTTCCCTTCCCCTGGATTTCTCCTACTCTGTTGTATATTCAAAGATATCAGTTCCTTGAGTTTCTCTTGATCAGCATCACCACTGGTATACAAAACTGCTTGACACTTTGTCTTTATCTTGTTAGGATACCTGGTGTTCTCTCCTGCCAAGAGTTCACTTCTTTTCTCTTGATCAGCACAGCCTTCTGCTAGTCCCGATATATCTTTCTCAGGACCCCTTTAGGTGATGCATGTCTTATACACTGTTCAGCTTGTTCTTGCCTGGCGTGCTTCTCTGCCAAGACCTTCTAAAATGAACTCACTTACAACTGTCTGGTATACTCGTGTGCCACAACGTTCTTATATACACACACTTCCAGCTGCCTTGTATACTCTCCTGCCAGGGCTTTCTTATATGTGTGTTTTCCTTGCAGCTTTAATTAGCCTGGTGTACTCTCCTGTGAGGACTTTTCTCATGTTGACCCTGCACAGACTTCCATACTTGATATTCTCTTATGTTAGGTTTATCTTATATCGTACCTGCCTGGTATAATATCCTGTAAGAGCTTTTCTTATATGTGTATTGTGTACATTCCCAAACTTTAAAGTCTCTTACTTTTGTTCCATTTACCCCTTTAAATAAATGCCCACTTGCTCTTTATCTTTCATGTACTTCATTTTCTTCATTAACAGTTATTCTGATTTGGCATGGCTGCCAATGCATCCCAGTGTCCCTGCTTCTCTTGGCTGGACACACCGGCTCTTGCTAGCGCACTCTGTTGCTCCTGCGACAAGACAGTGGCAGTCATTCAGCATTTCCTTCCACCCTGAGGCCTCTGTTTCTTGGCTTTTCTGCCTTTCCCAGTTTCTGCTAGGCTCTTCTGCTTTATTTCTGGCTTTGGTTCTGCCATTCAGATTGAAGAATGCCCCTGCCACCTTCCACAGGATGGGGAACCAGGTCCTAACGGGACTGGATGGCTTTAGTGTCATCTGCTTAGATGATTTGGTGGTATTCAGCAACACATGGGAAGACCATTTATCCCACCTGTAACAGGTCTATCAAGCCATGCGGAAGGCTGGCTTGAATATCAAGGCATCCAAGTGCTAGATAGAGAAGGATACTTTGAGTTGCGCAGATCACCAAGTTTATGGTGGTAAGAAACACCCTCTTCAGTCCGTAGTCCAGGCAGGGAAGGATTAAGACATTCCTTCCACCCCAACTCAAGTGGTGGGCTTCCTAAGCCTCACAGGTTATTACCAGCCTTTATTTAAGGGGCTTGGGAACCTGGCCGTTCACTTAAACATCATATTGAATAAACTGCAGAAGAAGACCACTTGCACCCCTGCCTGTCAGTAATACTTCAAGAGCTTGGTGGATGGCCTGTGTCAGGCCCCCATTATGAAGATCCCAGATTTTGGGTAAGCGTACATAATGCAGACAGACGCTTGTGATTTTGGCATTGGCGCAGGGTTAGCCCAACTGAACTCGGAAGGGTAGAACCACCTTTTGCATACCTTATTAGGAGCTTTACCAAGTGAGAGTGAAACAGAACCACCATCAAGCAAGAGGCATTTGAAGTAGTATGGGAAGTATGGAAGCAAAATCCCTATATTTTTGGGTCTCACTTTACTGTCCAAACTGAACACAGACTTCTGAGGTGGCTTATGGCCATGCAGGGAGAGAACCCTATGGACATCCAACACAAACCCGGGGGCACACAACTCCAACACAAATGCCCTCAGTAGTCATTTCACCAGGATGATGAGCCAGATCCTTAAAGGGTGAGTCGCAAACTCTTTGACTGGGGAACTTGTGAGGAATTTGCATATTCAAAGGTCTTTGTTTTCAGTAGGATGGAAGGGGATGGATTTAGGATAGACAGGAGTACTCTGGACACTGGACCTTTCATCTCACTGTCTCTCATTCCCTTTGATGTCTCTCCCACTTCCTCTTGAGCAAAGCTCTTTGGGTGCAAGATCAACAGGGCAAAGTCCATTTCAGCAAGGGGCATGGATTGGTCACCTTAAGCAAGCTAGCTTTAGATAAATCAACTGAGGACTTGTACCTTCAAAAGAAGGAGTTTTACACCCCTTCAGCAGAATTCCCTCAGATCCTGACAGATCATTTATTGACAGAGACATTCTGAATATTCTCACCTGGACTTTCATAGGGAGAGTTGCACTGTCCAAAGCCCTCTGCCAGAGGTGAAGAAGGAGCCATCAAGGATAGACAGAAGATCTATCCACTAACTACTCACAGGGAACATCGGGAGTGACAACTGCTGTGGACCAGGACCAACACACTCTGCAATGGCTCTTCTGTGTCAGACCAGAAGTGCAGACCCTGAGCTGGAGTATACTGCCCTCGAGTCCCTTTGGGAAGGCCTGACAACAACCAGAGGACCACACTAGCCGAAGATCCCTGTTCACTCGAACTGGAGAGGTTGCTCCATGTTTCCCTGTATCCTGAACAATAGTAAAGGCACTGGTGCTGGTATCTGAGTTCCTCCAACCAGCAGTGCTATTGCACTGCACCTAAACCAGGTGATCCTGAAATCTCGAGAACCACTCCCTAATTGACTGCACATCGACGTTCCCTCAATCACTACTTCAACAACCATCACTCACCGACTCAAGCAGCGGCCAAAGCCCCACTCAGACTGGCCAACTGTGAAGCATTCTTGGGACCGCTCTGATCTGCATCTTAGAACTGCAACAGTTCGACCTCACAGAGCATCCACATTTGACCCTATTTGATGGCCACTTGCTGCCAGGGCCACCACGATCCTACATGTCTGACTGAGCTTGATCAGCTCATATCAACATTAAAACGCAGGTCTGATGCATCAGCCCACCAAGAACTGAATCCAGGTACTGTGGCACTGAACGTCCCCCATGATCAATTTGGGCCCTAGAGACTGGTTAGGCCACTATCGCTCCAGTTTGCAACCCGATATCCTTTTTATGGCACTACCTTACCTACCACAGCTGTAGCCTGATTGCTAATTTCTGCAGCCTGTTGCACCATCTCTCGTCTTTCCTTTGGAGTTGGTTTTTGTACAGTGATCTCTTTTCATTGTACTTGCAGATGGTGAGTTTTAAGTGTGTCTATGTTTATAAAACCTTTACTGGACATTCCCTTTATTTTGGACTGTGATATTTTGTTGTTTGGGTCAATACTGGTTCACCTTCACATCACTCTTGGTAGTATGTCTCCCCACGGCCCACGTTACCACAAAACTGGAAAGGACATATATCTCTTGATTGTTCCTGTTTCACTTTTATAATTGTGCTGTGCTTTGGTTTACCGAAGTGTGAGGGCTGAGTGGGCTACTCATCCTTATTCTCCTGCATGGCAGAGTCCAATTCGGCACAAAGCAGCAATGATTTTGGCATCAGATCTACCATTCCCTAACAGACAATCTACTGGAACAGCATCTTTTACAAATATGCAGAGTTGTGAGTTTACCCCCCTCCAACTGAACTCTTCGATAGCCAGTGGGCATCGGGTGAGACCATCAGATCCCCTGGCTAGTCTGGGAGGACCAGGGATGATCTGGCCTTCCTGGACCCGCTGTCATTGGATAGCGGTGATACTCACAGTAGTATCATAAATGCATGGGGATTTGCCCCCATTAATGAACATGTTCTCCAAAAATATCTCTGTATTTGCGGGAACCAGAGTCTCGGTGCGAGAGCCAGTACCTATCTTGCTCCGGGCTACAAGGGTGCATTCTGCCAATCCTAAGCCGACTGGGAATTCATCATCTAAAATTCCCACATTGACTATGTCTATTTATTCCTCCTCTTCTATGAGCATAGCACTAACTACAGCCAGCTTGGGTCTATCCTTGAAGCGGGAACTCCCTTCCTATGTTTCTGATCTCTTCATTGTGTTAATTTCACATTTTATTCATATGTGTCCCTGTTTTCCTGTTCCTTGTTCCCATTTCCCTATGGTGACACCACACCATATACATTCCACTTGGCCTTTGTCATGGATGTTTCACTGTTCCCCATTCCTGGTTGCCTGTGGTGAAACCACACCGTAGACATTATCCAAGGCCTTTGTCATGGATGTTTCCCTGATTCTTATTCTTGGTTCACTATGGTGACACAACACCTTAGACACTCTACTTGGCCTTTGTCATGGATGTTTCCCTGTTCTCATCCCTGGTTACCTGTGGTGACACAACAACTTAGACGTTTGACTTGGCCTTTTGTTATGTGTGTTTTCTTGTTCCTTATTCCCTATGGTGACATCACACCTTAGATTTCATTTTGGGCTTTGTCATGGATGTTTCCCTGTTCCTGGTTCCCTTTGGTGACAGCACAACGGCATTCTTCTTGGCCATGGTCATGGATGTGTCCCTGTTCCTCATTCCTCATTCCTTGTGGTGACACCACACCTTTGAAGTTTGACTTGGCCTTTATCATGGATGTTTCCCTGTACTGCATTTCTGATTCCCTGTGGTGACACCACACTGTAGACTTTCCACTTGGCCTTTGTCATGAATGTTTGCCTGTTACTAATTCCTGGTTTCCTGTGGTGCACCACACCTTAGACATTCTACCTGGAATTTGTCATGGATATTTCTCTATTCCTTTCTCCCTGTGGTGACACCACTCTTAGATGTTCCACTATAAAAATGTCATGGATGTTACCATCTTCCTCATTCCTGGCTCCCTGTGATGGCACCAGCACAACTTAGACATTCCACGTGGCCCATGTCATGGATGCTCCCCTCGTCCCTGGTTTCCTGCATTGAGACCACACCTTTGATGTCCCACTTGCCCTTTGTCATGGATATTTCCCTGTTTCTCATTCCTGTATCCCTGTGGTGGAACCACACCATAGATGTTGCACTTGGCCTTTGTTATGGATATTTCTCTGTTACTCATTCCTAGTTCCCTGTGATGACACCACACCTAAGACATTCCACTTATCCTTTGATATTGATGCTTCCCTGTTCCTCGTTCCTGATTCCAAGTGGTGTCAACACAACCTAGACTTTCCATTGGCCTTTGTCATGAATGTTTTCCTGTTCCTATTCCTGTTTCCCTGTGGCGACACAACATCTTAACTTTAATTTTCCCCCTGCCCTATTTCATAGATGTTTCCCTGTTCCCCATTCCTGGTTCCCTGTGGTGATACCACACCTTAGACATTCCACTTAGTCTATGTCATGGATGTTTCCTTGTTCCTCATTCCTAGTTCCCTGTGATGACACCACACCTTAGAAATTCCACTTGGTCTATGTCATGAATGGTTCCCTGTTTCTCGCTCCTAGTTCCCTTTGGTGACACAGCACCTTAGAATTTCGACTTGGTCTTTTGTCATGGGTGTTTCCTTGTTCCTCATTCCTGATTCCCTTTGTTGATACCACACCTTAGATTTCCCTTTGAGCTTTGCCATGGATGTTTCCCTGTTCCTGCTTCCCTTTGGTGTCACCACAACTTAGATATTCTTCTTGGCCATGGTCATGGATGCGTCCCTGCTCCTCATTCCTCATTACTTGTGGTGACGCCACACCTTTGAAGTTTGACTTGGCCTTTATCATGGATGTTTCCCTGTACCTCATTTCTGATTCCCTGTGGTGACACCACACTGTAGACTTTCCACTTGACCTTTGTCATGAATGTTTGTGTATTATTAATTCCTGGTTTCCTGTGGTGGCACCACACCTTAGACATTCTACCTGTTATTTGTCATGGATGTTTCTCTATTCCTTTCTCCCTGTGGTGACACCACTCTTAGATGTCCCACTATAAAAATGTCCTGGATGTTACCATCTTCCTCATTCCTGGCTCCTTGTGATGGCACCACAACTTAGATGTTCGACTTGGCCCATGTCATGGATGTTCCCCTCGTCCCTGGTTTCCTGCAGTGAGACCTCACCTTTGATGTCCCACTTGCCCTTTATCATGGGTATTTCCCTGTTTCTCATTCCTGTATCCATGTGGTGGCACCACACTATAGATGTTCCACTTGGCCTTTGTTATGGATATTTCTCTGTTACTCATTCCTAGTTCCCTGTGGTGACACCACACCTTAGATATTCCACTTATCCTTTGATATGGATGATTCCCTGTTCCTTGTTCCTGATTCCAAGTGGTGACAACACAACCTAGACTTTCCACTTGGCCTTTGTCATGGTTGTTTTCCTGTTCCTATTCCTGTTTCCCTGTGGCAACACCACATCTTAACTTAAACTTTCCCCCTGGTCTATGTCATAGATGTTTCCCTGTTCCCCATTACTGGTTCCCTGTGCTGACACCACACCTTAGACATTCCACTTAGTCTATGTCATGGATGTTTCCCTGTTCCTCATTCCTAGTTCCCTGTGATGACACCACACCTTAGAAATTCCACTTGGTCTATGTCATGAATGTTTCCCTGTTTCTCATTCTTGATGCTCTGTGGTGACACAAAACCTTAGATGCTGCACTTGGCCTTTGTGATGAATGTTTCCCTGTTTCTCGCTCGTGGTTCCCTTTGGTGACACAACACCTTAGAATTTCGACTTGGTCTTTTGTCATGGGTGTTTCCTTGTTCCTCATTCCTCATTCCTGATTCCCTATGTTGACAACACACCTTAGATTTCCCCTTGGTGTCTGTCATGGATATTTCTCATTTCTTGGATACCTTCGGTGACACCACACCTTAGTTGTTCCCGTTGGCCTTTGTCATAGATGTGTCCCTTTTCCTCATTGCTTTTTTATTGTGATGACACCACTCCTTAGAAGTTCTGCTTGGTCTTTGATATGAATGTATTCCTGTTACTCATTTCGTATTCCCTGTGGTGACACAACACCTTAAACGCTGCACTTGGCCTTTGTCAAGGATGTTTCATTTCCGTGTTTCTCATTCCTGGTTCCCTGTGGTGGTGAAACAAAACCATAGAATTTCAACTTGGACTTTTGTCATGGGTGTTTCCTTGTTCCTCGTTCCTGATTCCCTATGGTGACACCACACCTTAGATTTCCTCTTGGTCTTTGTCATGGATACTTCCCTTTTCCTGGTTTACTCTGATGACACTGCACCTTAGAAGTTCCGCTTGGCCTTTGTCATGAATATTTACCTGTTACTCATTCCCGATTCCCTGTGGTGGCACCACACCTTAGACGTTCCACCTAGATTTTGTTATGGATGTTTCCCTATTCCTTTCTCCTTGTGGTGAAAATACACCTTAGATGCTCCACTATACATATGTCATGGATGTTGCCCTGTTCCTCATTCCTGGCTCCCTGTGATGACACCACGCCTTAGACGTTCCACTTGACCCATGCCATGATGTTTCCATGCCCTTCGTTCCTAGTTGCCTATGGTGAGACCACACCTAAGACGCTCCACTTGGCCTTTGTCATGGATTTGTCCCTGTTCCTCATATCTGTTTCCCTGGTTGCTCACAGCTGTTTCTCTGTTGTGGCACCACACCTTTGATGTTCCATTTGGCCTTTGGCATGGATGTTTCCCCATTCTTCATAGCTGTTTCCCTAGTTCCTCACAGCTGTTTCCCTTTTGTGGCACCAGACCTTAGACATTCCGTTTGGCCTTTGGTATGAATGTTTCCCTGTTCCTCATAGCTATTTCCCTGTTGTGGCGCCACTCTGTAGACGTTCCATTTGGCCTTTGACATGGATGTTTCCCTGTTCCTCATATCTGTTTCACTGATTCCTCACAGCTATTTCCCTGTTGTGACACCACACCTTAGACGTTCCATTTGGCCTTTGGATGTTTTCTTGCTCTTCGTTCCTGGTTCCCTGTGGTGAGACCACACCTAAGACATTACACTTGGCCTATGCTATTGATTTTTCCCTGTTCCTCATTCCTGGCTCCCTGTGATGACACCACACCATAGACGTTCAGCTTGACCCATGCCATGAATGTTTCCCTGCTCCTCGTTTATGGTTCCCTGTGGTGAGACCACACCTAACATGCTCCATTTGGCCTTTGACATGGATGTTTCCCTGTTCCTCATATCTGTTTCACTGATTCCTCACAGCTATTTCCCTGTTGTGACACCACACCATAGACGTTCCATTGGGCCTTTGGATGTTTCCCTGCTCCTCGTTCCTGGTACCCTGTGGTGAGTCCACACCTAAGACGCTCCACTTGGCCTTTGTCATAGATGTCTCCCCATTCCCCAAATTTGTTTCACTGTTCAGCTGTTCCCTGTTGTGGCACCACACCTTAGACATTCCATTTGGCCTTTGGATGTTTCCCTGCTGATCGTTCCTGGTTCCCTGTGGTGGGACCACACCTAAGACGTTCCAACTGGCCTTTGTCATGGATGTTTTCCAGTTCCTCATATCTGTTTCCCTGGTTCCTCACAGCTGTTTCCTTGTTGTGGCACAACACATTGGGCGTTCCATTTGGCCTTTGGTATGGATGTTTGCCTGTTTCTGGTGACGGTTCCCTGCTTTTTAATAGATCTTCTGTTGCTGTTATTTAGTGTTGCAAGTCTGGCTAGAACACCAGGTGGGCAGACGACCTGTAGAATATATCCCATTTCTACATTGAATGATTGCACTCCACAGTCTTGGCTTTGATAAACATGCAGTACATTGTGTTTGTAAACTCACATTCATATCTTTTGCTATAAGAATAATTGCTTGCAGCATCTACATTAATTGACACAGTTTGAATTCCCAAATGTCATATGGTTGTCTGGTTCAGTCGTAATTAATTTTGCATCATTATTGCTCCACTTCCTTTAATGAAATAATTTCATGACAACTGATTTCAACTGGATGCTTTTTTTACAAGAAATTAAAATGTTAGCATGTGTCCTACCTCTACACTATTCACTGCAATGTTAATGGAATTCAACAGGAATCATTAGCAGCAAACATGCATTTTTATTCCCATACATTAGTTGAAATATGTTGCATATCTAAAATTGGAAACTAGTTGTAAAATGGCTGAGGTATCTTTATGCAAGCTGCAGTCACAGGTTTGAATCCCGGAAAGACCAAATCAGTGTGTCATCCTTCTGAGGTTGAGAAATCGAGTAGCGGGTGGGCAGATGGTCCAATCACTGTGGGGGCACTGTTAATTCCCAGTAAATCTGTGCAATGTAGGACAACAAGGGAACACCTGGGTAACATGCAGTAGAGGACCCAAAAGGGTGGCTCAAGCATCCACAGTGCTCCGGAGTGCTGAAGGCGGGGTGGGACGAGCTCTGTGCAGTGCCCGACACCAAAGAAAGGCATACCCTGGCACAGTGCCCTTTACTATGGTGGCAGGCTTCAAATGATGGAAGTGTGGCCCAGTGGCTACCTTATGTACCTGAAAACAAACACAAACATTAAGTCCTTCACTTGCACATTTGGAGAGAAATAATCAGTGGAAATCAAACCAAGGCACAAAACAAAAGGGATCCTATATCACTGAATTTCTATAACATTAGTTATCTCATGAATTATACTTCATGAACAAGCATAAACTTTAAAGTGCAGTTTTATTAACAGTGCGCGTGTATACAGTATACTTTATAAAACCATGAAAATCGACATAAGCAGATACATCCACAACATTATTAGACATGACAAGACTCCCAATTATTACCCAAAGTGTGCACCACATACCTTCCACAAAACAAGACTAACACCACAAATATATTCAGCTATATAAGAACAACACTGTGAAAAAGCAGCTTTTTGGGCAAATAGCCAAATAAATTGACTAGTACTTAATACTCTTTGGCACTGATACATCAAACATAATTGCCTTTATTCTAAGCACACCCAATGGTCAAAGGCTTACCATCTAGGCCTGTAGGGTTTTTGAAGAAGACCAAGGAAAATTTAAAAAGAACTCCCATCTGGAACACGGCCAACTCGAGTTTCGGGTGTAGGGTTAAATTATTATAAGCAATCCAACCTTCTTCAGGATGAAAAAGCTTAATCTAACATGGATATGTGGATAAAGCTTCCTCAAACATGGATATGTGGATATTTCGTCATCATTAATTCAGAAGGTTCTTCTGTGTACCTGTTACTTCACAATATAACTTCAAGACTAATTTACCACATAAACAGTTTGATACAAATGGAATTCTCACCTTAGCAGACTGAAATATTCTATGGTCAGCCAATGCTGAATGCAAGGATTACCCCGACCAATGCGCAACTCTGACGGGTAATAAAACCCTGAGAGGAAGTATGCGTCCGTCAGGTAAACCCTCTGGGGTAAAAAACCCTGGTCGAAAGTGGAATCCAGTGACTTGAATGCGGCAAGAAGACAGCGTCACAGATGTAATGGAGGTTCAAACGCAGGAAGGCTTCTTCTGGAGAGAATGACAACAGAAAGAGGTGAATGGGAGGAAGTCAGTAAAGATGACAAAAAGCAGGTAAGGAATAGTAAGACTTTCCCCTGACCTCTAAACCTGCCGAGCCTCGAATACCTGGAGAGAAGCCGAAGAGGCGGGAACCAGATAGGGCTACAGGGCGAGAATCCTGTCAAAAGATTGAAGGGTAAGTGAAAGCACTAGGAGCTGGAATCTACGAAGCCCGGAGGGATACTTAGAATATAAATCCGACGTGAACAGAATATTTACCCGGGGAACTGTAGCTCAGTGACAAAGAAACTGCGTCTTGAAACGAGATGCGGGTAGCAACCCTATGGATCGGGTGAACTGCGAAAGCTGAGGAAAGAATCTGGAAAGTAGATGATAGACAGAGTTAGTACCAGTAAGAGATAGGATGGGTTGAACCAAGGGTAGAATGGAATAACAACATCGAGTTCCGAACTCACGGAGCATCAGCTAGAACAGTAGCGACGCGAAGAGCTGACAAACTTCGTGCCGTATAAGGGATCACGTGAGCTGTATGCCGCGCTCCTGGCGAACGTGAGAAGACTGTAATGCTGCATACAGGACTGCTTGTACTGCAATCCGCCATCTTGAAATTACCGCTCCGAATGGAGCCACAGAGTCGATTCCGGGACCAAAGGGACCAATATTTTGTATGTGTAACAGTACCGAACAGAACACCCGGTCACTACGCCTGGCTGTGCACATGGTCCTCATCTATCTCACACAGCAGGAGCCACCACTTTTGTCTGCCTCATCCACAGGAAGAAACCCCCAATTTGTCTGACACAAATCTCAACATCCTTATGTGAGTGCCAGTCCTGCAAACTCAGTCGCAATGGAGTCCTAGGCCGTCTCCTTGGGTACCTTGGCAGAGAATATGGAATGGTCAAAGGCATTGCCCTATTTAGCTACTGGCCATTGCTGCAGACCATGGCCAGAGGCCACAGATCTGGAATCAGGTTAAAGTGGTTAATGGGCCTGACCGCAGACAAAGCCCAACGGCTACTTTTGGTGGTTAAACAGGGCCTTGGCCAGTACCCCATAAATGCAAGATGTGGCTGACATAGTCAACAGGTGTGGCTGCAGGCCATGCCTAGTAGCTAAATCAGGGGTCTTTGAGAGGCCTGGAGCATGTCTCCGGTGAGCAGGGCATGAGCTAACTTTAGGTTCGCATTTTGTTACCGTCAGAAGGATGACACGCTTGTATCCTGCCCCCAAACAATGGCAGCTTACCCATCTTGCAGTCACTTTGTGGTACAAAGGTCTACAACAAATCGGCCACACAGCACAGTCTGTATGCGCCCTCATTGCCCGCCCCTTCCCTTCCACACCCCGAAACTTAAGATGAGGAACTCTCATCTGGGACAGCGCACGGCCACTAAGCACGGCTGTCATTACAAACAGCCCTCCCAGCCATCCATATCTGTTACCACCACCACTCCCAATGCCACCTAAACATTTGCTACCTCCTGCACACAGATCCTCCCTCAAACCACACTATTGAGACAAGGAACTCTCGCTTGGGAGAGAACACCAAAAGCTCGCCACTCTCAAAAGGTAAGAGTCCTCCCCATCTAAGGACACCCTTGTTCCATCATCCCTCCCCCATATCGCTAAATGACCCCTCCAAGCTCACAAAGAATACTAAGCACCTGCAATTGCAGAGTCCTAATCCTGTCAATATTTACAAAACAAGGCCCCTCTTCCAATAAGGGAACCAACTCTCAATGTCCGCCCTGTAATTGCCCCTACTAAAGCCACATGCACATCCAATAAACCCAAATTACTTCCTCCTCCTCTCAATTGTGCACTGATCAACGTTAGATCTATCCCAGTACATTCACTTGAAAGCAATGATCTCATTGCCGTGAATAACCTTGACATCCTCGCAGTCACTGAAACATGGATCCAGCCATCCACAGGCTAAGCCCTGTCCTTTGCTAGCCCCACTGGCTATACTCCTACACCAACACAATAACTCTCCACATCATGTATCACCCCCAGTAAGAACCCAAACCTTTGAAGAAGACCTTCTTTATATATTGAGCGCCTATACAAAGCTTTCCTCTGAAACAATCCTACTAGGGAACTTCAACCTGGGGTACAATGCCTGTGTGACCCTACATCAACCAAAGTAGCCAACTTACTCAAAGATCTAGGATTATCCCTCCTTATGAATGCCCATGCCCACATCACAGGGTGTCCCATTTAATGGATTGTGGACAGTAACTGCCATATCTCTGTCAAATTTAACACCCCATGCCCCTGGTCAGACCACCATATTCTGTTCTTCACAGCTGCACCTCTATTGGCCATGTTTCCACAGTGCCTAATTCACTGCCTTATACTCTTGCCCATAGTGCCAGGAACCTCACAAATGGAACCTTGATGGCTGCCATTGACACCATAGCCCCACCATAACCCTCACTGCAATCAATGCATGGTTCACCTCAGACCTAAAACAAATGAGAACTGAAAAACGATCAGCAGAGTCCAGCAGGAACAAATCTACCACAGACCCTATGGAGCTTCGTTTTACTAAATCCTCGAAACACTACAAACAGGCTATCCGTTTGGCCAGATCTACGTCTTATAGCACCAGAATAGCTAATGCCAAGTCTAAATCACGTAAAATGTTTGCCATACTCAGGGAATTAGAAGTCCTGACCAACCCCCCCTGCCTCTCACCAAAAAACGAGACATGGTGCACTAACATCCAAAATGCTATGCTAGCCAAAACTTGACTCCCTCCACAAGAAAATCGAAACTTAATCAATCTACCTCGAATTCCGTGCAGCAACCATTGCCAGTCACCCCGCCCCTCCCGGCCTCTCAAAAGGAGCTCACTTGCTTCCACTTTACATACATCTCGTAAACTGAGGTCATAACCATCCTAAAAAGCATGAAAACCATCCAGATGTAAAGGGTAGATTTGCCAGGCAGCCCTCATCAAAGACTGTTCCGAAGTGCTGGTCCCATTTATTGCCTCCTTCATCAATGCATCATTCTCCACAGAGTAGTTCCCACTAGCCTCAAAGAAGCCTGGATTCTTCCTCTCCTAACCCCTTAAGTGCCAATGGCGAGGTATCTCGTCCTTGGGATTACCTCCCTGTTGCCAAGGATGAGATACCTCGTCCTTGGCACTTAAGGGGTTAATGAAACAGAAAATGTTAGAAGAAAATCACCAAAAAAGGCCTTGGCACTGTGGGGAGGGGGGAGCCAATGGCAGTGAAAAAGTTAATAAAAACAGCCCTGAACCCCACAGTCCCAAACAACTACCACTATGTCATCACCATCTCCTTCTTATTGAAAATTGTGGATAGAGCAGCCTATCTTCAAATCCAGCAATACCATTGAACGAACCACATCCTTTTAGTGCACCAATCAGCATTTCGTCTTGGCCATGGCACAGAATCAGCCTTGCGTGACCTCAAGAATCAGCTGGATCAGATCAGGGATGAGAGCAAAGTGGCTCTCCTGCTCCTCCTTGACCACTCAGCTGCGTTTGACCTGGTCGACCACAAAATCTCGTGGCACCACCTTACAGCAGCAGCCAATTTATCATCAGCAAAATGGATCTCTTCCATCCTGCAAAACAGTTCCATGAGAGTCTTTGCTGAGCATGCCAACGCTCCTCCAATACCTATAGCCTGCGGTTTCCCGCAAGGCTCCTGTGCCTCCCCGACAGTTTATAACATTTTTACAAAGCCTTTATTTACCCTAATTGATTTTCACGGCATATTTTACACCCAAATTCTACTCACCGGCATGTACCAAGTAGACTGTGCTAGGTTAAAAGCTGTCTATTCGACCATACAAACTAGGATGACCACTTACTGCCTTTGTCTCAACAATGAGAAAACAGAGATCCTCATATTGGGCCTGGATGCCATGATCAAGAAGCTGGACACGCTGTAAACCTCCTTCAAAATTGATAGCACCCCGATCACGGTCTCCCCTTCTGTGAAGCCACTGGGAGTGTACCTAGATGCCACCCTCTCACGGACCCGGTAGGTGTACGCCATCTCTTCCTCTGCGGCCTACTCCACGAAATTTATCAACGCCTCCAGACCCTTCCTCATCCCAGACAGCTGCCTCACAACAACCCTGGCCACCATTGGGTCCAGGTTTTGCTACTGTAATGCATTGTTTGCAGGCACCCCAGAACATAATCTACAGAAGATGCAGGTGATCAAAATAATACACTGAGGGCTGGCCTCAACATCCCGAAACATGAACACATCACTTCAGCCAGGAAAAAGGCCCACTGGCTACGGACCGGGGAACACATTTTATTCAAAACACTGTCAATAACACACAAATGCCTGTCCAAGGCTAATCCTCCCTACCTCTGGCAGCAATTTAAGAAAGTGATCTCATCCAGACCTACCAGAACTGCATGTGCCCATCGACTGGTTCAACCGAAATATAAACGAGCCAAAGCAGGAGGTGCAAGCTTTCCAACCATTGCAGCTATCCAATGGAACTTACTTCCGCCGGCCTTGCGGGTGGAACAATCATACTGGACATTCCAGCAATAACAAAAAACATGGCTGTTTGCATTACACCATAGCCTGGTCCACTGTATACCTATGCTCTCTGTAACTATGGATTTAACATGTAACCTGTACCCTAGCAACATGTAACCTGTAACCTTATAGCGCCCTAATGTCCACTGGCTTGGAGCGCTCTACAAATGAAAAAAATATTTAAAATACATAAATAAATAAGCCATGTCCAGTAAGCAGTACTCATGGGCAAAGCTGCAGACCATGTGAGGGCTGGCCTCAACATCCCGAAACATGAACACATCACTTCAGCCAGGAAAAAGGCCCACTGAGTATGGGTACTTTGAGTGTAAGGTAGGCTCTTTGCCTAGCAATCATTGCGTCAGTGGGTAAATGGTGAGAATGCCATTTTTGATCTATATGTGCTGTCACGTGCAATGTATTGAGTTGTGCACAGCAGGGTGAGTTATGGCTGAGTTGCTAACTATAGCTTGTCAATGTCAATGTGTTTTGTATGTTTTGCATTGTAACCACAACGTCCATTGAACTAAAGATGTTTTTGTGAATGTCAAAGTTTTTTTTTTTTATAACAGAAGGTTAGCCCTATATGTATTTATAAGGTGTTCTTAGTGACTATTGAAGAATGGCACTTGAAATCCAGGATTGAACTGAAGACTTAGCTCAGGCCACTGAAAGTCAGCATTCGCTTTCTGGTAACGTAAATTAGCATGTCCATAAGATAGCGAAATGAGCTATTATTTGTTTCCATTTGACTGTGCCAGAAGAAAAGTGGGAACATCAATTTCCGGCAGGAAGTGCATAAATGAGGCATGTCCATGCAGTTCAAATTGTCCTTTTAAAATGTGCGTCAAGAAGCGCACCTACTATAAGTTGTTGATTTGCGGCTTAATGGATTCCATCAACCCGTTACATCCTGGGATTAATGTGACATCATAAATAGGATGTTTCTCACATCCTGCTGCTCCTAAATAAAACCTTTCCTGCACAATCTCCAAATGGCAAACATTTTAACGGCTACATTATTGAACAATCTTAAAATGCCCTTAATTGACATATGGTATGCCTGTTTCCATGCTATGACTATGAATAGATCCTGGTAAACATGGTTATAAAAAAAGCACAAATGTTCAAAACTGCACCTAATTTCATAAAGCCAAGTATTATTCTAAAGAGTTAAGCCATTCCACAAACAGCGAGTTATAGTGTCTGCTATGTATCAATCAATCAATTAGGATGTATTCCATAAATAATACACTTCCATACAACATATAAATATCAAATGCATCATAAATATCTGAAATGTATCAATCAGCTATATTAAAAAACAGGCAAAACAAAATCAAACCAACGAGAAACTAAAAAGGCACATTCATAAAGTACCAAGCAGAATTTAAAACGTGCGCTGTACAAATAACAACATCCTGAGAAATGTCTGCTTTAAAAAACACAAACACATTGTATGTGTGTTGTGCTCTGGTTCCTTTGGCACTAATGGAAGCTCAGTACCTGGGGCTAAAAAAAAGAAAGAAATTAAGAAAGAAATAAGAAAAGTAAGCTGTGAAACATAGTTTCGTCCCTCACAAGGGGATATATGCAACAGGTGCTACCACAAACAGAACACATCAGTCAGAAACATTGTGCTACCCTTAAGAAGGATGAACCAGAGAATCAGTTGGCGCAAATGGCCGAAACATAAGCTGTTGGGGAAGATATTACACATGAGAAGTGGAGAGGTTTTCATGGCTTTCTTTGCAATTAGAGGACTAAGGCAACACACAGCTGCTATAAAGTGATCACACATCAAAAGTGGATTACCCTAAGTATACATATATACTAAATTTAATGGATTATTGTGTAAAAATATGTTTTTGTTTATTGTACTCCAATGTTGTGAATATTGGTGGTCTTGTATGATGAGTAGTATGTTTGTGTGAAGATCTATTTTTCATGAATGTGTATGTAATTCCATTATAATGATATGAAAATGTTCTTATTGCAATGAATTGTGTTATTTGTTTTATTTTGATTAAACTGTCGGGTGGGGAAGATATTACAAATGAGAAGTAGATACGTTTTCATGGCTTTCTTTGCAATTAGAGGACTAACGCAACACACAGCCGCTATAAAGTGATCACACATCAAAAGTGGATTACATATGTACTAAGTTTATTGGATTATTGTGTAAAAATATGTGTTTTGTTAATTGTACTCAAATGTTGTGAATATTGGTGGTCTTGTATGATGAGTAGTATGTTTGTGTGAAGATATATTTTCATGAAAGTGTATGTTATCTTTCTTGTAAGTGATGGTGTGGCATGTTTATGATATTTCTTTCTATTTACTTCATCTTTGTAATTAGTGATTGAAAATGTTGCTCCAGGAAGCAAGGTATCACTTTCTTAGCCATATTGGGATGAGCACATAGATGGGATCAGATGGAAAGGATCAACAGAAGCGTGCAGGAAGTAACACTGGGGGAGTATTGGAAAATATGCTGCAAGGGATGCACATGCAACCATGTAAAGTTACAGGCATGAGATGGGCTATTACCAGGTTAGATGGGGGTGTATGGAGTGTCTTGCTTTGGAGTAGCCATTCCAGGGTGTTGTAGGTTCAGTGGGCATTGACAGAGGAGGCATTATCTCTAGTCCTTTCCTTCCTGGCCTACAAGACTGGAAGTCTGCACATGCAATCAGACCATCTGCCCCTTACACATCAGGTGAGTGTATTGCCATGATGTCCACACCACTCCATTCCTCTCCAGCCCAGGCACACAATCCACACTCATTGGCAACATGGCTGCTCACAGGAAGGAAACGTCATGGACACATCCTTGCTGCTACCTCGCACCCGTAAACACTACTACAGACAGTACCACATGAGGAGAGATGTTGTACTGTGTCCACTCAGCAACCTGACATGCAACATATGTCAACCCGAACCCCACCCACAGCATAAACAAATTCTTCATGACTGAGAACTATATGACATCCACCTACAACCACATCTGTAAGGTTTTCTCCCATGATCACTACAGCTTATTATGATGTGACCATCCAAAGAAGATGGGCAGTGCCTGGCCATCATTCAAAATGATTCATGCCGATGCACCCACATAGATCTCTCCAACATTGGCTCTTTGTGAGAACAATCTGGGCACTTCCAGTTTTTTTGTAGTTTCATGTTTTAAAGTAATCTCTTTTCTGGACATTTTATGAAATTATTCCAGGGATTTGCCAAAAACTGGCTCCATTGCATTAATATCTGGCAACATAGAAGGGTGCATTTTGCAATATCTCCCAGTAATAAGGGGAGGAGGTCACCTTACAGCCCACTTATTCTCATCTGTTTGTTTATTATAGTATTTCTCCGGACCAACACACATCAACAGTAAACATGCAATGTGTTGCCAACAAATAATTTAAGTAGTTTGACGACATTCCATTACATTGACAACAAGTAAGAAAGACACAAGTGATCACAGTTCAAGGGCATTTATTAAACAATGAATTTGGTATGCGGGTTGGAAAACCACCTAATCTAAACTTATATCTAAGATGAGAGCAGTGTCAACCATCAAATGAAAAATAAGGCAGTCCTAGTAGCACTGTGTCAAATAAAAGGGACCTAAATTAAGACACCTATTGCCAAGCCTTACAACTAATAACAAATGGGTGTGGGATAATTCTCAAGACAAGAAAGAAGTGTTCTCAAATAACATATCAGGATGCGGTAGCCTGGGTCTACCTTCCACACATTTTGAACATGCTGCAAGATGGGAGCTTGGAGCACAGTGCAGTCGCATGCTTTCCAGCATGAGACGATAGTTCCAATGGCAGTTCTCAGGACAGTTGATGGCCAAGTCTTGGTTCCTGTGAAAGGTTGCTTGCCTTCAAGGCCTGATGAGGTAAAATGACAAAAATAAAAGTTCATTTAACAAATGAAAAATTGTTTCCAATGTCAGCTGGGTGATGACTTCACCCCTGGGTTCCCCTCTTCTGGGTGCTGACCCTTCTTGTATCGTATTCCACAAATATATCAAAGTTCCTTTATCAAACAACTTTGGGGATAGCTTCACCTCTGGGTCTCCCTTGGTCGGACTCAGAACCCTCTTTACTTCCTTTTCACTTTACTCTCAAGTGTTACAGGATTAGCTTGCCTTGTTTTCTCTCAATGTGGGATTCACGTCCCTGGCTTTCTCTGAATGTGGGATTCAATTCCCTTGTTTTTCAAGTGCTTGTAGATTCAAGTCTTTTGATTGTACAGGGATTTTGCTTGGCTATCTGTATGACCACTTTGACCTGTTTCACTGGCCTTCCTACACCCTGGCGTTGTAGTTTCTCTCTTATCGAACTCGACCAGAGTTTCTTGAATTAGCACACACATGGTGCCAGTTTCCCTTTTCAGCTGGTCGCCCCGTTTTACAGTTTGTTCAAGGTTCATTAAACTTGCTTCAAATGCCACTTTGCGCTTCTCATTCAACACAGCCCAGTTCTTATTGATTTTCCCCTTGACTCACCAGCTGTGATGAACCGCTTGGCTGTTGCCTCTTTGGATTCAGGATCAATACCACGGACGTGGGAGCTTCCCTTGCTCCTGCCTTTCAGCATAGGTTTGCTGTGTGTATCGCTGACATCTGCTGTGGGACACTTGGCCTATTGTTCGCGGTTTTAGGCTCTCTTCCACGAAGGCTCTGCGGGTCTGGGACGAAAAGGGCAATGTCTCTTCTCTCCCCGCCACCCTCTCAATTCCTGCTACCTTTCTCCCTCTCTTGAAATGCCACGTGTCAGCCGTCTCGCGCTGTCTGCCGTGCTCGCCTTGCTAGTCCCGCGCTCTATTGCTCCACCTTTTATCCCTGTGGGGAAAAGGAAGGGCCATCAGGTGTGCGTGAGCTAAGTCAATTGCTTGACATTGCCTGGCCCTTGTGACAGGACAAGTCAGATAAACAGGTTTTTCTTTAGTCCACTATTTTGGGAGTAAAAAAAATATTTGTGTTGGAAAAGGGTGAGGGGCTGGAATGTCAGAAAATCCTACCGGATAGGATGGGGAAGTTTTGTGCAATGGACGAGAAAGACCGGGAGGCAGAACTGGACATAGGGGATGGTGGAAAGTATAATCTTTGGTCACTTTTGACTGGGAGTTTAGAAAGTGACAATCAGAGGGATGGGATTGCTAGGGCTTGTGGGATAAATGTGAATAAGTGGGATTGCAAAAATAAAAAAGGGTGATTGTGGGAATGGTAGTATTCTATCTGAGCAGTTTCAGAGTACAGAAAATAATAATCAGAGGGACGGGAATAAGAATGATTGGGAATATTCTAATGGGGAACAGAAAACCGAGGATTCTGAGGAAGATGGTTTCTAAATGCAGCGGGGTGAGTAATGGATTCATCAGAGGCCAAGGGGGTGATGAATACTTGAAAGGGAAGTTTATTAGATGTAAGGGAGTTCGAGTTAATAGAGCCTATAAAAGCTTTGGGGACCTCGTCTTCCTCATCCTTTTCTCTGGTGTAATACCACGTCTCACCTGGGGCAATCTCTCAAGTATAACTCTGAGTTCCCCTACCCAGGTGATCCTCCCCCACTGGTCCACCCCCTGGAATTGGATCCAATGGCAATGGCCGTGTCCTAGCCACCTGACTAAGAAATCCTCAAGGTCTTACTGGGAGAATACCATCAGGTTTCTCACATGCCCTTCCCCTGTGTTGGTGTGTGAATTCTACCATGGATCACCTAGACAGTCTTCCAGCATAATACTGAGATTGGTATCATAGGTTTGTGGAGGGAGGTTTTTAAAGAGTTCTTCCACCTCTCTTTCTCTTTGATCTTTCTTTCCCTTTCTTGCCTGATCCTTAGTTCCTCCTTTCTCCTTTCTGGCCAGATTTCCCTACCATGGCCTCTTTCTCCACAGAAACGCCATGCTTCCAGATGTGAGATTTTGGATATATCCACAGATATATCAGAGGTTGAGCCTTCCTCATATTTATTCAGGGTCTAAAAAGAAATTCCTGGTTGTTAGGGTTCTCTGGGTCTTGTTCCTCCATGTTAACGTAAGGTTCCCCATGCAACCTTCCACTTGAGTTTCTTACCCCTTCCTGTCCACTATTTTCCCCTCTGAATAATAAAGGTTGGTTTTTGGGATGTCATTTTCTGTATAAGGATTTTTGGTACCTCTTTCCAATGTCTCTTTCCCCACGTTTCCCTCATTCTCTGTTCTACAACTCTGGGCATTGGATGTATCCTGTACCCATGTTTCTCTCGCCTGGAACAAGGTTGTGAATAAATTCTCTAGCAACAGGATTTTGTATTTCCTTTGGCAAGGGAGGGGGCAAACTATTAAGGGTTTGCCTTCCTGGAACAGGGAATTTGGGTCTTCCGCAGCAAGGAATGGATGATCCATTTGAGGCTCGTCCAATCCTCATGGATTTTGAGGGGTTCCCTGAGGGGGATTCCACATGCTCTCATATCGGAGGGATCCCAGTATTTCACCTCTGAGAATATTTCTTGGAGTGGAGGAAATGTTAAGTACGATAAACTTAATTTCACGTCCACGAATAGAAAGGGGAAATACCTCCATACGCCTTTCCTTGTGGGGTATTATATATACAGCTGAGCTGGTGAGGTTACCTATTTATAGGCCTAGAGGGACCACAATGTTATCTCTCCCTGGTATTAGAGTGCCTTGGTAACATGTGAGGAGATAAGTGTTATCCTCTATTTTTTTCCGGTTGGGGAAATAGCATGAGTGGCCAAAAGATTGAATTGTACTCACAAGGTTTGTACCAAGGGGGAAGGGTTGGTGTTCTGCTTTCCATCAATTTCTCACCATTGAGGGAAAAAGGAGGTTGACATGATTTGTCTTTTGTTGGACCTTCTACTAGCAACGGGGCTCACCAACTATGATCAATTAGATCAAATCCCACCTGTGACACCATATGTGAGAAACTAATGGTGACAACAAATAAGACAGATACAAGTGATCATGGGTGTTTAGTGAACAATGAATTTGGTATGTGGGTTGAAAAGACACCTAATCAAAACCTAAATCTAAGATGGGAGCATGTGTCAACCATCAAATGAAAAATAAGCCAGTCCTATTAATGTTGTTTCAAATAAAAGGGGCCTAAACTAAGATGCCTATTGCCAAGCCTTACAACTAATTCAAAATGGGTGTGGGATAGTTCTCAAGAAAAGAAAGAAGTATTCTCAAATAATTGTCAGATGCAGTAACCTGGGTCTCCCTTCCCCACGTTTTAACCACGGGGTAAGATGGGAGTTTGGAGCACAGTACAGTCTCTGGCTTTCCAGCACAAGATGACAGTTTAATGGCAGTTCTCAAGACAGTTGATGGCCATGTCACGTTTCCTGTGAAAAGTCTTTTGCCTTCGAGGAGTGATGTGGTCAAATAACAAAAACAAAAAGTTCCTTTAACAAATGAAAGTTTGTTTTCAATGTTCGCTGGGTGACGGGAACACCCGTGGATTCTCTTCTGGGAGTCAAAACTTCTCAATCTCTTATCACAGTTTCACGTAGGGTGACTACTTCACCCCTGGGTCCCCCTCTTCAGGGTGCTGACCCTTCTTGTATCTTATTACACAAATATATCAAAGTTCCTTTTTCAAACAACTTTGGATGACAGCTCACCCCTGGATCTCCCTCTGTCGAGCTCAGAACCCTGTTCTCTTTATATTCTCGGGTGATGGTTCATCCCTGGATCTCCCTCAGTCGGGCTCGGACCCCTCTTTACTTCCTTTTCACTTTGCTCTCAGGTGTTACAGGATTCACATCCCTTGTTTTCTCTCAATGTAGGATTCATGTTCCTTGCATTCTCTCAATGCAGGATTCACTTCCCTTGCTTTCAAAGTGTTTGTAGCTCAAAGTCTTTCAATTGTATGAGGATTTTGCTAAACACTCTGTATGACCACATTTACCTATTTTGATGGTTTTCCAATGGCCTTCTGGTGTTTGTAGTTCCTCTGTCAAGGAGTTCCCCCCTTCTCACCTGAGTTCGATCTTTGCTGGATTTCTTGATCGATGCCTTCTTGCGTAGTGCTCGAGTCTTGAATAAGGCTGCACAAGTCTCTTCCGACTCCAGCAAGTACCGGGATGCAAGGATCCAGGAATCCAGGAAATAATAGGGTGCGCAACTAGCACACGAGTCCAGGAATCAAGAAGGAAGGAAAGGGACTAGAATTGGCTTAGAGAGGAAGAAGCAAGGGAAACAATACAGCGAGCTACTGAGCACACGTCTGGTTGCTACTTCACAATAGCATCGAGACGCGCGGGGCTGCAGGGGTGTGGCATATTTATGGAACGTACTACGTCCGCCGTGAAGGCTGGTGCGAGGCGTGTCACGTGATACGGCCATGTTGGGAGAAACAATGAATGCAAGCCCCGCCGTGACAAGGACCAGGAAGTCCAGAAGGGGTGCATTCTGTGGGTCATGACAGCATGCCTCCTCCGAAAACCTGTTCCACCAGGTTTGCCCGGGTGTATTAGGTGAAATCTTCTGAGTAGTTGAGGGGCCTTGAGATTAGAAAGTGGCACCCAGGTTCTTTCACTAGGACGATATCCTTTCCATTCAACCAGGTATTGAAGCTGACTACCTGGAGTCACATATTCGAGATACTTCATATTCCAATTGGTTGTCGACCAGTAGAGGAGGAGGTCGGTAGAATTTCTGGGAGGATTGGTGGTAGGGTTTTAACAAGGATGTGTGGAATACTGGGTGAATTTTCTTCCAAGAGTCTGGTAGACTAATCTTGATGGGAAATGGACCATAGTACCGAGGGGTCAACTTGTTTGGCCGTAGATGCCGGGGTAGTAATTTCGAGGACAACCAGACTTGATCAGCGATTGCATAAGAAGGACCTGGTCTCCTTTTCAAATCTGCATACCTCTTAGTCTGTGTTCTGGCATTCTCTAAATTTTCTTTGGCTTCTTGGTGTACTTTGAAGAGGGTTTCAATCCAGGAGTCAATAGTAGGTACTGGTGTAGGATGAGGGAGAACAGAGGGTAGAACTGATGGATGGAAACCTTGGCTACAATAAAAGGGGCTGGTCGTAATTGCTGAATGGTCAGAATTGTTGTAGGCGAATTCAGCCACGGGTATCAGGAGCGACCAGTCATCCTGAACCTTTGTGGCGAAACATCGAGGATACTGTTCCGGGGTCTGATTAGCACGTTCTGTGGCCCCGTTGGTCTGGGGATGATAACCAGATGAGAGGGCGCGTTGGATTCCCAAAATGCGACAGAGATGTTTCCAGAATTGAGAGACGTACTGAGGTCCTCGATCAGATATGATCTTGGAAGGGAGTCCATGTAAACGAAATATGTGTTCCAGGAAGATTCCAGCAAGTTCAGACGAGGATGGTAACTTACACAGGGGTGTAAAATGAGCCATATGAGAGAACAAATCTATGGTAACCATGATGGTCGTGTACCCTCGGGAAGGTGGTAATTCCACAATGAAGTCTGTAGCAATGAATTCCCATGGCCTTGTTGGCAGCGATGGTTGCATTAGAAGACCCGCCAGTCTCTTGTTATCATGTTCGTTTTGACTGCAGACAGCACAAGTTTTGATGTACTGCTGTATGTCGATCTTCATTCCAGGCCACCAAAACTGTCTTTGTATAAAACGTAGGGTGTTGGTTATGTCACGATGTCCGGAGTGAAGGGTATCATGACAGAGGTTTATCATTCTTTGTTGTAATTTCTGTGTAGGAATGACCAGTGCATTGTCCTTGAATAAGTATCCTTCCTTAAGTCTTAGGTTGCATGGATTCATCCTTGATATATCCTTCCAGAGGTCAGAGGATTGGGTTTGTACTTGAATTTCTTCCAGGAGGTTGACTGCTTGAGCAACAAAGATCGTGTGGGGAAACATCTTAGGATAGGCCTTGTCTTCAGTAGTTACATAGTCAGGATGTCGAGATAAGGCATCAGCAATCATGTTTTGTGATCCGGGAACATGAGCGATTTGGAATTTGGTATTGGGCAAAGAAGTAGCCTGACGACTGTTCCTGCACTCCAGTGATTGTAGAATTTGAGGATTCCGATGGTCCATGCGGACCTGAACTGGATATCTAGCACCCAGAAGTAGATGTCGCCATTCAGTGAAGGCCTGGCGGATGGCTAATAGTTCCTTTTCCAGGATGGAATAGTGTATCTCACTGGGAGTCAGGGTTCGTGAAAGGTAAGCAATGGGGTGTTCCAGTTTATCCTCAAGTTCTTGTTTCAAGACCGCTCCTATGGCGTAGTTAGAGGCATCCGTTTCCACTAGGAATGGGCGATTTATGTCTGGTTGGGCCAGGATGGGGGCATGCGTGAACTCTGTCTTCAATCGTTGGAATGATTTGTCTTGTGGTGTAGACCAGATAAAGGGAGTGTCTTTCTTCAAGAGAGCAACAATCGCTGGACGATCTCGGAAAAAGTAGAAATTAACTTCCGGTAGAAGTTGGCAAGCCCCAGGAAGAATTGAACTTGTTTAACGGACGTGGGAGCAGGCCATGCCAGTATTGCCTTAACGTTTGAAGGGTCCATACCAATTCCTTCTGGGCTAAGGATGAATCCCAGGTAGTGAACAGAAGTAACGTGAAACAAGCATTTTTCGGGTTTGGCTAAAAGTTTATGTTCACAGAGTCGTTGCAGTACTGCCTTTACATGCTCTTCATGCTTTAGAGGATCCTTGGCAAAGATCAATATGTCATCCAGATAGACAATAACAAAAAGGAATAACATGTCAGAAAACACCCTATCCATAAAACGTTGAAAAATCGCGGGGGCATTAGCTAGTCCAAAGGGCATGACTACATATTCATAGTGACCAAAAGGTGTTCTAAAGGCTGTTTTCCATTTGTCTCCTTCTTGGACACGGATCAAATGATAAGCACCCCGGAGATCCAACTTTGTGAATACTACGGCACCTCTCACAGCTTCCAGGATATCTGAGATCAGGGGTAGTGGGTACCGATCTTTGAGGGTGCATTAATTTAAGCCACGATAGTCGAGGCTAGGTCTGAGTTCCTTGGTGTCCTTCTTGGGAACAAAGAACAATGAAGCACCCGCTGGAGATTTTGAGGGTTTTATGGTGCCGTTTTCAAGGTTGGTATCCAGGTATTCTCTGAGGTCCTTTTTCTCAGGTTCGGAAAAAATGAACATTCTGCCAAAAGGAATCACTGCTGAGGGATCTGTATTTATGGCACAGTCTTCAGGTCTGTGAGGGGGTAAGGCCTGGACTATGGCAGTTGAAAATACATCAGCATATCCCTGATAGGCCTCTAGGACTTGTATGATATTAGAAACCATGAGCAGTGTTTTCAGGTCTCTTGGTGGTTCTTTAGGGGGTGTCGAGGAGGGATCCAGGATTAGACAGTGGGACATACAAAACTCTGAGCCTAGGAATAGTGATCCTGCTGTCCAATTGATATACAGATTGTGCTTCTGTAACCAGGGCATACCCAATACTATTGGGTAATGGGTTTGCTTAATGATGTCGAATGTAATCCGCTCTTGGTGATGGTTTATGGAAAGTTGGATCTCTTTTGTCTGCAGGCTTATGGGTCCTGAAGAGAGGGGTCTTCCGTCGATTGCTTCCACCAGCTGCATGCTGCTTCGTGTCTCGTACGGAATATGATGACTAACAACCCAGTCTTGATCAATGAAAATTCCCATAGCTCCGCAGTCCACCAAGGCCAGAATGGGATAGGTCTTATTCTTGGAGGGCGACAGGAAGGCTTGTAGTATCACCAAATTGTTCAAGGATGGAATTGATGTGGAGCAAACATCTCTCTCCCGCAGCTCTGCTCCATCTAGGATCGGGAGCTGGCGTTTCCCGAATGCCGAGGAGGGGCCAGAGGACACTCCCTAACCAGGTGTTTGTCTGAGGCACAATACATGCACAACCCCGTATGAATCCTTCTCGTTCTTTCTTGCGGGGATATAGGTCCACGGAAGGCTCCTATCTGCATGGGTTCTGGTTCAGAGGTGGAGCCTGGGTTTGTGTCCTCCTTGGTGGTACTCTCAAAGGACAGCTTCGGGGGATTAGCTTTGGATTTCTTCTTCTCTGCCTTCCTTTCCTGGATACAAAAATCAATTTGCATGGCAAGGTCCATTAGTGCCTGGAATGAGTTTGGGCGAGCCACTCTGGCCAACTCATCCTTAATCTTCTCATTCAGTCCTCTCCTGAAAAGGGTAAAACTCGCCTCCGGGGACCAATCAGCTTCCTTGACTAACTGCTTGAATCGGTTAACATAGGTGAGCATATCCTGAGATCCTTGCTGAAAGTCTAACAGGTGTTCCTGGGCACTATAGACCTGTTCTGGACGGTCAAACATGGTCTTAAGGGCTTGTATGAAGCCATCATAGTCATCTAGAAGAACGTCACCGGAATTAACGAGGGGTGTGGCCCAGGTTAAGGCATTTCCTGAAAGGTGGGAAATTATGAAGCCCACTTTAGCCCTGGGAGTTGAAAAGTAGTAGGGCTTAAAAGTAAAGTGAACCAAACATGAATCCAGGAATCCTCTAAGGGTTTTTGGTGAGCCATCGAATTTGTCCACTATACCGCCCAGCAATACACTTTGTTTTGTGGCAGAATCGCGGGATAGAACTAGTTGTTTGAGAGCGGTGTTTTCCGCCTTTAGATTCTGCACCTCGATTGATAGCTCTTGAATGCCATGCATCAGGTCCTGGACGGCCATTTCCATGTCCATATCGAGTTCGGTCGGTTGTCGTCTCAAACTGTCAAGGAGTTCCCCCGTTCTCACCTGAGTTCGATCTTTGCTGGATTTCTTGATCGATGCCTTCTTGCGTACTGCTCGAGTCTTGAATAAGGCTGCACGAGTCTCTTCCGACTCGAGCGTGCGTTCAAGTACCGGGATGCAGGGATCCAGGAATCCAGGAAATAACAGGGTGTGCAACTAGCACACGAGTCCAGGAATCAAGAAGGAAGGAAAGGAACTAGAATTGGGTTAGAGAGGAAGAAGCAAGGGAAACAATACCGCGAGCTACGGAGCACACGTCTGGTCGCTACTTCACAATGGCATTGAGACGTGCGGGGCCGCAGGGGCGTGGCATATTTATGGAACATGCTACGTCCACCGTGAAGGCTGGTGCGAGGTGTGTCACGTGATACGGCCATGTTGGGAGAAACAATGAATGCAAGCCCTTCCGTGACAAGGACCAGGAAGTCCAGAAGGGGCGCGTTCTGTGGGTCATGACATCCTCTGATTTGGGGTTCGACCAGAGTCTGTTGAATTATCAACCACATGGTGCCAGTTTCCCTTTTCACCTGGTCTAACCTTCCAATTTTTTAAAGTTCATTCAAGGTTCATTAAACTTGGTTCAAAAGGCACTTTGTGCATCTCATTCAACGCAGACCAGTTCTTATCGATTTTCCCCTCAACTCACCAGCTGTGATGAAACGATTTGCTGTTGCCTCTTTGGAGTCAAGACTGGTTCCATGGGTGCAGGCATTTCTTTTGCTCCTGCTTATCGGCACACGTTTGCCCTGTGTATTGCTGACATCTGCTGCAGGACACTTGTGCTGTTGCTCGCGGTCTTAGGCTCTCTTCCATGAAGGCTTTGTGGGTCTGGGACGAAGAGGGCAAGGTCACTTCTCTCTTCGCTCTCCTCTCACTTTCTGCTGCCTTTCTCTTTCTCTTGAACTGCCACATGTTAACTGTGTTGTAGTGCTGTCTGCTGTGCTCGCCTTGCTTGTCCTGCGCTTTTTTGTCCCACCTTTTATCCCTGTGGGGAAAAGGAAGTGTTGTCAGGTGTCTGTGATCTAAGTCAATTGCCTGACTTTGCCTGACCATTGTGTCGGAACAAATCAGGTGAACAGGTTTTTCTTTAGTCCACCGTTCTGGCAGTGAAAATGTATTTGTGTCGGAAAAGACAGGGGGATTGTTCGAATGTCAGAATGTCCTATGGGACAGGATAGTGAAGGTTTGTGCAATGGACACGAGGTAGAACAGAACATAGGGGGTGATGGGAAGTGTTATCGTTGGTCAATTTTGACTGGGAGTTTAGAAAGTGACAATCAGAGGGACGGGATTGGTAGGGTTTGCGGGATCATGAAATAAACACGGGGGTTTGTGGGAATGGTAGCATTCGCTCTAAACAGGTTGAGAGTGCTGAAAATTATAATCAGAGGGATGGGAATAAGAATGATTGGGAGTATTCTGATGGGGATCACAAAACCGAGGATTCTGAGGAAGGTGGTTTCTGAATGCAGCAGGGTGAGTAATGGATTCATCAGAGGCCGAGGGGATGATGGATTCTTGAAAAGTAAGTTTATCAGAATGAAGGGAGGTCGAGTTAATACAGTCCCTAAAAGCTTCAGGGACCTCATCTTACTCATTCCTTTCTCCGGTGTAATACCCCAACTCACATGGTGCAATCTCCTGAGCATAACCAGGGATTCCCCTACCCAGGTGATTCCCCCCAACTGGTCCACCCCCAGGAACTGGATCCACCAGCGATGGCCATGTGCTTAAGGATCCTCAAGGTATTACTGGGAGAATGCCCTCAGGTTTCTCACATAGCCCAGGAACCCTCATTAAACACCCTTGCTATGCTCGGGCCTTTAACTCAGGCACCAGGCTGATACCACCCGATTTGGCCCGCAGTAAAAGTGAAGAAATAATATATGTTCTTAATCGTTGCATGTTCGAAAATCATGATGAAGTTGGTCAGCCATGTTCTCTAGCACCAAGTATCTTTTGTGCAAGATGGAATTACAAATAATGCTCTCAGACCAAATAATTACACAGACTCAAGGAGTATGGCAAAGTTCTATTTTATTCTCATTGAATAAAGGGAGACCTGACAGGCATCGGAATGATGCATGTATACCATGGCTCAAGTCGAGGGTACACGCGGGTGGACGCATTCCACCCACTCCTTTCAGAGGGTGGACTCAGACCCCCCCAGCCCCCAGCTAAAATGAGAAACACTGAATGTCCTCTTTGAATGTATGAATTGATGCAGACCTCGGGGCATGAACCACAGTGGTCAGATTTGCAGGCTGGACACTTCACACTGCACTATATAACCTGATGAAAAATAACAAACAACTAAAGGTGAAATGTCTCATTTGCATACTGCCAGTTGCAGGGACAACATTTGTATTGGTTCTTAGAGTTTAAAACATGCACACCTTTTAACGTTTTCAAAAAACTATTAGAAGAAAATATCCTCTCTTGGTATTGTGTGTGTGTGTGTTGATTTTAAGAAAGGCAAATGACATTCGTCCTGTGCAATTTGGGTGGTTATGCAAAGTCAATTTTAAGAAATGTGCATATTTCACATTGATATGCTAATTTCTTGCAACGTCACATTCCATTGGGTGTGTTCATGGGTCCCCCACTTTAAATTTTAGGAATTGACCCCTGATGTATACTCATACAGTAGCTTGATTATATAGAGGTCTTACACCCCAATATGCATCACCTATGACGTAATTTTATGTGGCAAAATATGAAAACCTATCAAGGGAAGGGATTGGTTAAGGGAACATATCTGCTTATGGAACATTTAATGATTAGTGCATCATTGGCTACCCCTTATCTGTAGGGCATGCCTTGAACTACCTCTGAACAAGCATAGTACGGATTATAGGGGACACACGGGCAGTGGATTGGTCTATGCAACACTGTATGTTAATGCAAGTAAGGTAGAGCACTAGAATTCGCAAATCACTGCACTGATCTTATGAAAGTAAGTAAAACCTGCCTCCGGTGATGGAGTTCTTACATGACATTGCTCTTCTGTCTCGGCGAGGGATAGAGTGGATTAGGGTTGAAGAACTGGTATCAACCGGGCGCTGGTTCATTTAAGTATTGACCCTTCATGTTTCGACCAAACATGGGTCTTTTTCAAGGATGCAGTGACAGAAGGAGGTGACCAGTGCAGTGTTGTGGACAGTGAATTTATATAGTTTAGGTGAGAAAAAGAAATTGTTGCGTTGTTCGTGAGATTTCAATAGACACATTTACAGGGATGGTGTACAAGGTTGCGTGTATACAGAGTGGTGTGAACCAGGTGTATATTAGATGTTGTTAGTGACATGAATACAGTGATTGTGTGTTGTTACAGTTAAGTAGGAATCTAGCATGATTGATTACATATGCATTGCAATGAAACCATGTTGTTTTAAAATCGTATCCTAGCACCAAGGAAGGAAAAGAGGTAGGGAAGGAAAAACGAAGGATGTTGTTGTTAATAATTGAGAGATTGATGCCAGGCCGTATGTTTACGGGTAGGGAACAGCGAAGCGTGTCTCTTACCGTGTGTTGTTTTCACAAAGCATATATTTTATTTGATGAGCTCTGTCAATTGGCTTTTGTTCAAAAAACCTGTAAAAGGAATTTGAGGTTGGTGGAAGTACCAGTGCTGCAAACAGAGCAATTTTATTTCCTGGCATGAATTGAATGGGTGAGAAATACAGGGCTAGTATGCAAACCTATGTTATACCTGTGGATTGTCTTGCGACATGGTGTGCTATCGTTATCTATATTCATGTAGTATTGCAGTTAAAGTGTGAGGCAACAGGGAGCCTGACGGTGCAAGCAGTCATTGCAGGGCCATGGTGCAGAGAACTAGAACCCAGGCCCGGGGTGATGGCCATGGAGGAGAGACATGTTTATGCACATGGAGCGACTAGTGAGCACATAGTTGTGCCTCCCCTGTAGTTTAGGTATGGCGCAGTGGGAAGGTGTTCCTAAAATGATGCTGTGCATTGGCCAATATGTTAAAATAACCCACAGCCCCTCCTGAATTGTGGCAGAGAAGTAAACATAAAGATGGAAACAAATCTCGCCTAGAAACACTTGTGTACAGGTGCATTAAAAATACATATTGTATCATAACATAAATGAGAAGGAAGGGAATTTAACTTAATGGGGAGCCAGGCACGGGTGGGTCAATTAACTGAGAATTTGGCCAAGAACGTGCCTGTTAGAGCGCTTACCTCTAGACCAGTGTGCCACTGCATCAAAATGGGCAGTCAATACAATATTTTGATCCTTGTCACCATCTTGAATTTTGGCTTAAATAAGTCGTTTCTCCTAATTGGTTGTGGCAAAGCATGGCTCTGATTGGTCCTGGGGGTATCCAATGGGATGGGTGTGCTAAGAGCAACATGAGGATCTACGACCCATTGCTGAAACACATGGGTGGAATGTAAAAGGATCCATACTAAACACGTTTTATTTTTTGTTAATTGAAGAAACTTTCACAGTGGGTTTCTATTAACAAGTACCTTTTAGGTTGATATGGAACTGATTTTCATTGTGTGTTTCAGTGTGATGTTCAGTGTGTGCGGGAGGCCTTGGTTAGAAGATGGCAATTACAAGGAGGTGAGGTCCTTAATAACAATTAGGTACCCTGGGGGTTTATGGGGGCATTATTGATGCCTGCAGGATTTGAAGCGAGTCACAAGCCACCGCCAATGGTGCATGGTGTAAGCATGTGGTCACAGTGCCTCTAATGTGACTGACATGGGGTGAGTTATGGAGATAGATGGTGGTGGGGATTCACTGTACCTATGGATGCTTGGGGTCACATCAATGTGGCTGAGTGGTGGCCACGTACGTGTGCTCGTTGGTGGTCCATTATCATGGCCAAGTTTCTAAGGGGGTTGCTTGTAGGTGGCTAGGTGATAAGTGCATCAAGAGTGGTTAGTAGGGTTGAATGGGAGGGTTCGTTGTCTGAATTACATGCAGCTGGCTGGCTTGAGGAGCCTATCACATGAATTATGGTAAACACAGGGTTGGGAGGTCAATTGGAATGGGTGGAGGGATGTCAGTATTGAGACCCTTGCTGGCACATCTATATTTGCATATTAGTTTTGCTTCCCGTCGTCGCCGTCTTAACTCGCGGTTGCATCCTCTTTGGTCACTTTTTACTAATTCAATCCCAATTAATTGTTTGTCGCTTTTGTTGTCTAGGTGGGGCCTCTCTTGCCAGTCCGTGGCCAGTGGATATCTTGCGCCCAGGGAGCTTGGCGGCTTAGATGTTCGCACATTCTGGTTCTCTGTTTCCTAATGCTACTCCCAATGTACATGAGTTTACATACACATATGATTACATATTTTGTTTTGCAGTTGATGAATTGTTCAGTGGAATGGCAATGACTGTCGTTGGAAGTGACTGATCCCAAATGTTACGCGTGTGGGAACATGGAGCATGTGCCATATTTGTGAAATATTTGTCAACACCATTTGTGAGGCAGTAAACCAATTATTGCATATTTTCTTTATTTAAGTGCACAGTTCAGATAACTTTCACATGCAGAATATAAAAAAGAAACACATACTTTTAAAAGACATTATTTCATCAATTAGCAATTCCTTGAAAGGTACATAATTTCTGTTTTTACAATCCATTTTCATTTACAAAATGTAACAAACAGAGCCATGTACGTATACATAGTTGATATTCATTCCTTTGAACAGTTTCAGCTATTGCCCAATTTCACTAGCTTGGCTTATTAGGCCTGTCCAATTTCCCCAAGGCTGCAACTCCCTGGTAAAGTGCAATGTGGACAGATTTATTTCCCATGTTTGGGCAGTATGACCAGACGCTGTCGCTTTTGATGTCATTGTATTTAGCAACATAAGGCCCAAAGAGATTCATGTACAGATGACCAAATTCTCTGCATTCGGTCAAGATATGACAGGCAGACTCAGGTTTATTCTGTGCTTGACAAAGGCGGCAGGTCCTTGATTCTTTTGGGAATGAAAGTTCTGGGCCCATAGTGGCCAATACTGGTAGTTTATTAATTTGCAGAAAAAGTAAGAATGTGTGAATCCCTGGACTGGGGTACAGTTTCAGATGGCCCGTGGCTCTCTAAAAGTGTGCATCAGGTAAGGCCACACCTCGCCATAGCTTTTTAGTGCACTCGGATGGCTGTAATTGGAGCACCAACCCCACCTCTCCAATTTTGAGACAAACTTGTCACTCTGAACATGGTAGCTTTCTTCCCAGTTAGGTGTCGATTCCACTATTTAAGTATCTCTTGAGCCAAGGTGGCAAGGTTTTTACTCCTCTCCCTACCTCTGTTCTTACCAAGTAAACTCAGTAATGGACAGCTTGGGGATAATTTTGCTTTGAAGTATAATGGACATCTTCTTTTTTTAACTTGCTCCTAACGATGTCAGACCTAACACTAGCCTTATTATTTCTTATTATTTCTATCGGCGCACTGCAGCCCACTCACAGAAAACTCCTCCAAAAATATGGCATATTGGTTTCAACAGCGCCATGTATGATGGGCTGAGTTTTGTTTTTAGAGTCAGAGTGTTGATGAAGGAGAATTGAGGTTTGTTTGGGACCCATTTCCGGATGTCTTCATCAATTGATAGGAGATGCCAGTGCTTACTTTGCAATGTGTAGCTTTTGGCACTGAAAGGTGTTACATATCTTAGTGGGCCTTCTATATGTTTGATGTTTTCTTTGGGGGTGAGTAGTGCTGCCCTGTTGATGGTTGTGGCAGGTTATAATGCAGTTGCAATGGTTTTCTCTTTGTATCCTCTGTTATTGATTCTTTGTCTGAGAAGTTTGTATTCACTTCAGTATGCAGGTTCATTACTGCAATTTCTTTTCATTCAAATAAACTCCCCTTTTGGTATGTTCTGTATGACAGACTTCATGTGGCAGCTTTTTTTGTGAATACCACACAGGTAAGCTCTGTTGGTGTTATGCAGGTTGTGGTGTGAAGACCTTCAGTGTAAATGGAGATTCTTATGTTTAGGAAATCAATGGTGTTATAACTTCGATACCCATCAGTTGTATTCCAAAGGAGTTTTTATAGAGGTATAATTTAAACACTGAGAGTTGGTAAATTGTGTCAGACCACATCATCAGTATATCGTCTATGTACAGATACCATTTGTAGATATGGCAGGTGTAGTCCGTGTTGGCAAAGGAAAAGGCTTGTTCATAGTCGTTCATGAAGAGATTGGACATTGCAGGTGCATATTCTGCACCCATAGCAATCCCTTTTGTTGGTCGGTTGTATATACCGTTGAACAGAAAGACATTCTTAGTTAATGAGAATTCCAATAATTCCTTAGTCATTTCCAGATGTGGTAAAATAAGGCTGAAGCCTTGGAGTAAGTGAAATCTATTGCTTTCAAGGCTAGTGTGTGATCAATTGATGTAAACAAGACCTTTACATATAAGGTCACAAGTAAGTATCCTGATTTCCACTTGATTCCTTGGCGTCAGATTGAACAATTCATCAACTGCAAAACCAAATATGTTATCAATGTAATCATGTGTGTATGCAAATTGATTTAGATTGGGAGTAAAATTAGGGAATTTAGAACCACAATTTGGGAACATCTAAACTTTCTAAGCTACCAGGATGCAAGATATCCACTGGCCATGCACTAGCAAGAGCGGCACAAACCTAGAAAACAAAAGTGACACACAATTCATTGGGATTTAATTATTCAAAAGTGACCAGAGAAGAGGCAACTGCGAGTTAAGATTGTGACAGCAGGAAGCAAGACTAATATGCAAATATAGATGTTCTAGCAAGGGTCTCAATATTGACAATGAATTAAATGTTTTTCAATGAACTGTGTCCGTGCTATCTCTCCATTGCATCCCTCCTCCTGTCCCAATTGACCTCTCAACCCTGCTTTTGCCATCATTCAAATGATAGGCTCTGCAAGCCAGCCAGCTGCACGTAATGCAGCCAACTAAACCACCCATTCCACCCTACTAACCACTCCTCATGCAATTATCACCGAGCCACCTATTACACCCCCCCATGAAACTTTGCCATGATGATGGACAACTGCCACCATGATCATACAAGCTTGGCCACCACTCAGCCACATGGTTGTGACCCCAGGCATCCGCACCGTCATCTATCTCCATATCTTACTCCATTTTGGTCCCATTAGAGGCACTGCGAGCACATGTTAATGCCATGCACCATTGGCGGCAAGGTAAGCCTCGCTTCGTACCCTGCAGGCATCACTAATTCCCCCAAAAACCCCTGGGGTACCTAATTGGTATTAAGGACCTCACCCCTTGTAATTTCCATCCTTTAACCACGCCCTCCCGCACACACTGACCATCACTGCCATATCAGCCTAAACCGTACTCCTTAATAGAAACCCAATGTCAACGTTACTTCATTAAAAAAAAAAAATAATAATAATAATAATGATAATAATTATAATAATAATAATTATAATAATAATAATAATAATAATAATAACTTGTTTAGTACGTTCAATGGATCTTTTCACATACTACCCATGTGTTTCTACAATGGGTCATAGACCTTCAAGCTCAACTTAGCACACCCTTCCCATTGGATACCCCCAGGGCCAATCAGAGCCTCACTTTGTCAGAACCAATTAGGAAAACATCTTATTTAAGCCACAATCCAAGATGGTGGCCCGGGGTTGAAACATCACTGTGACCACCCATCTTGATGCGTGGCCCACTGGCCCACAGGTAATTGCTCTAACAGTCATGTTCTTGGCCCCAATTCTCAGTTAATTGACCCACCCGTGTCTGGCTCCCTATTAAGGTAAATTCCCTTCCTTCTCATTTATGTTTACTTCACTGCTACAATTCAGGAGGGGCTGCAGGTTAAGTTAAATCCCCTTCATTCTCATTGATGGATACATCTCTGCCACAATTCAGGAGGGGCTGCAGGTTATTTTAACATATGCGCCATGAGACAGCATCATTTTAGCAACAACTTTCCACTGCGCTATACCTAAATGACACTGGGGCACAACTATGTGCTCAGCAGTCGCTCCATGTGCATAAACATGTCCCTCCTTCATGGCCCTCGCTCCGGACTTGGGTTCTCCTTCTCTGTGCCATGGCTCTGCAATTACTGCTTGCACCATTAGGTTCCCTGTCACCTCACACTTTAACTGCAATACTACATGGCTATAGTTAACGAGTGCACACCATGTCCCCAAACCATGCCCAGCTATAACATAGGTTTGCATACTATGCCTGTATCTCTTGCCCATTCAATTCATGCTGTGAGATACAACTGCCTAATGGGCAGAGCTGGTACATACACCACCCTCCATTTCCTTTTACAGGTTTATACAACAAAGCTCATCAAATAAAAAATATGCTTTGTGATCTCACACATGATAAGACACACGCTTCAGGCTCCCTAACCATAAACATACATCCCTGCATCAATCCCACAATTATTAACCACAACATCCTTTATTCTTCCTTCCCTCTCTCTTTTCCTACCTTGGTGCTACGATACAATTTTAAAACAACATGGTTTCATTGCAATGACTATGCAATCATTCATGCTATATGCCTACTTAACTGTAACACCACACAATCACTTCATTTATGTCACTCACAACAACCAATGTACACCTGGTTCACACAACTCCGTATACACACAACCTTTTACACCATGTCTGTAAATGTGCTATTGAAATCCCACGAACGATGCAACAATGTCTTATTTTCATCTAAACGATATATATTGACTGTCCAAAACACTGCACTGGTCACCTCCACTCGGGTAATTATTTTCCTAAACTGCATATGCATCACAATTTGTTGTGCTACTGTAGCCTTGAAAAATACCAAGTGTATAATTGATATTAGCTCAATGCACTATTGCACTGAGTGTTACAATTACAAGTATGTCAACACTTAATTTGTTGTCATTATACAATTGCTTCATTTTTTTAAAAAGCAGCCAACAGGTATTTCGACTACTTGTCTTTTTCAAGGCTGTTGATGGTATATTACAAATGTAGATAACAGCATTCATACATAACATATTATAAACATTAAAGAAAAGTAAACCATGAATTGTACATTCAAAATTTAAATTTAAAAAGCCAGATATTTTGATGGTCATTGGACATCATGTCATCATAAATCAAGGTACAAAGGTTTGAGAAGGATGGGAGGGAAGAAAAACAATGGAAACATATAATCATTAGTGACCACGGCCTGTTGGCACCTAAATCACAACACATTAACTACATGACTGTAGTGGCTACACATGCCTTTGCATGACACATTTTCATTGCTAGTAGCAGAAATGAATTGTTCTATTGAGAAATTTCACCATTAGTGCTATAGATTAATTAATGGAATTGTTAACCATTTGTTTACCATGATCAACCTCAAATCTTGTGCCCTGCTTGCAACGGCGTTACAATCTATCTCTTGCCCTCCAGTGTTTATTGTGTTTATTGAGTGCATATTACAGTGTTAGCACGTTTATCAATTTAGGTGGTAACAGTGCACCCATAAGTCATCAGCCCATTCAAAGACACTGCTTTCTTTATTGTGTCATTTAGTGAGACATGCAATTAAAATTTGGATTAGTTCTTCAACCCCATCTTGCATTAATTATGCTTATAATGGTATTCCCTTAAAATGTGCTCACCAATACTTCCTCTTTTCAGATGGACCTGTACATAAATAAATATAGGTCTCATGGGTTGTGAGACTCATTATTGTTATAATAATTCCAAAGCGCACCTTGGCGAACATTGCATAGCTTGACAAATTATTGGTCTCCTTACTTCCGCTTTCCGTGAACTAAGCTCTGTGGCTCCACCTATAGTACTGCAGTGTTAGCAATCCCTAAAACATTTAGAGTTGGTAATTAATTTACTATTCAGGTTGTTCCCAATAAAATACCCATATTCAGTCGAAACATGTGTCGTCTTAGTGAATAAATAAATCACCAACAAATATAAAGCAACAAGACTGCGTCAATTCTTTGTGAAATCTGGATACAATCATACAAAGGGTCATTATTTCAATGAACTAGTGCCCGGGTGATACCGGATCTTCATCCCTTATTCAACATTGTATGTTAGGTTATCCCTCAAACCCACTGATTGGTTGGCATACTGACCCAACCTTGGGCATTCGACTCTTTAGCAGCATATATGTGAAAAGAAAGTTAGGTGTTTGAATCCCGTCAGAATACTCCCAATTTCCCAATTAGTCCATCATCTCTCATCAGCGGGCCTTAAGCCAAAGTCTTCCTTTTGTCATTGACATTGTTGGTTGCTCGATGTCCTGGAACATTCAAGAGAAGTGTGAGCACACCACTCTTTTTTTTCAAAGGCTTTAATGAATAGCCCTTGTTTTTGACTTCTGAGTCACATGTTAGCAGACTACGAATTTGTCCATTTCAACCTTTTATTTACTGCTATATGATTTAATAATGCAGGGTGCTGTTGCTCCTCTTGGCCTCAAAAGAATAACTCACTCTATCACGTATGAACTTCGCACACTATGATAAATGTCCCACATTCAGAACTTATTCATGTGACTCCCTTTGTGCTCTGTGCTTATTCATGAAATATAGCATCCTTAATTCTGGGACAACCTTGACTCATCGTCGGTTTTGCATACAGAGCTGTTCTTCCACATCTGATTCTGCAGCCTTGGTTTGTATGTGAGGTAACTTGGTTGACTTCTACACAATCCAGCATCCATTTTCCTATTATGGCCATCCTAGCCTCGTTATATATTCCTCTATAGCAAGCTTCTATATGTTTCTTTGCTACCCTAAGATCACCCTTGCCCTAACATGCACTTCACATAAACTGGAGAGACCAGTCTCTGGAGTAGGGCAGGTTAGATTGGAGTAAATGCTTGAGTGAGAGATGTGCCTCACTGAAGAGTTTCTAGGGACCATGACTCACCCCTCGAAGGTCATTGTATGGGTTCTAGAGGCAGTAGCTTGATGCCTCCCTCTCACTGACTTCTACTTTCCAACCATACTGATCTTCTTGTATTTCCACCACAGAGTTCTATCCTGTGGGAGGTGTCCTCTTCATGGATCCCACCAGTCCATTACACTGGTGTCCGCTTAACTGACAGGGTCCTGTTCTCTTCTGTCCAGGAGACCCTTAAGGGGTATCACCTGGTTAAAACGATCTACTTCTTCTAGGCCATAAATCACGGAACATGTGGTGGTACCTGGCCCCACATTCACCCCAGTCCCATCACCCAGCCTAACATATGCAACCTTATCACACTACCCATGGGATCCAACTTGACTGCTCACTTGGGAAAGTTCACATGTCTACTTGTAGTCTATTGCAAGGTGCCCCTGATGCTTTAAAAGACAAATAATGCACAATACCACTACTTTAAGTGCACCAATGGGAAAAAGTGTGACAAAGACATGAAAAAATAAACAGTTTATGATGCAGAGAATGTACTAAATGTATCGCCTTATTGTATTGTTTAAAGCGCGGGAAATGTGTTGCAAATGATTGAACTGGTATTTCAAAACCACTAGAAGTCCAATATCTAGGGAAAGGTCTTCCATCACTTTTAAGCTGGCCTGTGCCATTGAAGAAGGCGGACAACCTTTCCAGGCCACATCTCTTAAAGAGATAACACAAGAGAAGCTCAAACGTACAGCATACCACCAGAGGCTCTGGAGATATGTTTCCTGGTGCCTACACTATTTAACAATCAGGCCTCAGTAAGAATCCGGTGGCATTAGCTCTGGTAATACCGCCAAATTGAAATAAATAGACATGGCCCCATACGATACGCATGCGATAACGATAAGGGTCTGTCTGATTAGCAATCATGCAGGCCCTTCAGCTATTCCAATTTTGGAGTCTTTTGGAGCAATTATCGCATGCGGTAATGGTATTGTTTGGAAGAAGTTTCATGCACACAACACCAGACAGTTGTTTGTGAATTTCGTTTTGAAACTATGTATTTGGTGTTTGGTATAAAGTGGTAGTGAACCCGTTTCTGCCACTTTTGTTTTACCGCACTGGCCAACTCCTAAATAGTCTCTTGCATTCTTTAGGTATATATCTGAAATAATTGCATTACTAACAGTGGAAATGATCGCTGACCCCGATTTTTCTAAATTAAAGACAGCAATGTAATGTATAATATTATATATATATATTTTTTTTGTTCTTTCTTTGTTTTCTAGAACAGGGCTGCACTTCACATTGCTTAAATTGATAAACTTCAATCCGAACTGACAAACTGATGATCGCTGAAGCGGAAAATCTGACAATTCATGTGTAAAATCGCGCTAGTGAAGATGCTGACTACAATTCTGCTGTCAAAAAGAAACCGTGTTGGGGGAAATGGCGCTATTTGTACAGTGTTTACATCACTGTGTTGACAGGGTCTGTAACCACGTAGTCAGAAATGCAAAGTAATTAAACACGATTTCTCCTGGCATCCTTCACACACTAGTGGCACACTGTGGCGTGAAGGATGCACAACCTGGGTGACCAGTGGACTCCATGTTTTTGGGATAACATATTTACAGTCCTGAGTTTGCATTTGCATCTCAATGCCACCAGGTGTTTCATTCCAATTTTTCAACTGCACATAACTCAAAGATCAAGAGTACAATAGTTTGCCACATTAGTACCCGACAAGCCACGTCCATGTGAAACACTAAACGTGGATTGGCTCGTTTCCGGGCCATATCACAGTGTAATCCTGTGGATGCAGGAACGTTGTTCGCGTGCCAGGTACAAGAAATGTTTTTCTTTTTCTTCAAGGCAACCTTAGAAAGGGAGAAGGGTCCACACGCAGCACCTTCTCCCTTTTCCAAGGTGGCCTTTTTTTGCTTTCATTTTTTTCCCATTCATTCCCCTGTTGCTCTGTACTGATGAAGCAGTATGTGCGTCCTAGTGTTCCCAGAACCAACGCGTACTGCGACAAAACCTTTTCAAAAGGCAAAAGAAATGCCACTTGAAAAGGTTTCGTAGCCATTAGTGTACCGGGCTGCAACTCTCGAAAACTTTTATCCCGAGCCTGTAGACCCTGGAATACTAATGTCAATACCCGCCTCGCCGCTGGGCCAGTTCCGCCATATGGTAATGCCCCCGAGGCCACCGTTTAGGCCCTCGCTACGCTCTGGCCTCTAACTTCAGGCCCCAGGGGCATTACCATAGGCGGTAATGGCCCACCAGCTCGCCGATTATTGCCACATTAACGTCTTGCACTTGAACAATGTCTCTTGTGACATGGGTTCATGTTTCACCTTGGAGAAAAGCTTTCACCCCAAGCTCCCCTCTCGTGGCTTTTCATTCACATTTTATACAAGGGAATGCCTCATTTTAAGGCAGGGTTACTCATTCTTGGACTTCAACTCTCATCAGCCATGGTCAGCATAATCAGTTGTGAAGGATCATGGATGTTGCAGTCCACAACATCCGAAGGGCCGTCTAATGAGTACTTGTGTTCTAATTGGACATAAAGTCATGGAAGGGTGCAAGCAATGCCTTTGAATCAGGTGGTAATATGCTTGGGGTATTCATCCTTTCATTCTTTGTCTCCTTAGCACAACCTTATGGTTCTTTTAGCCGGATAGACAAGTACTAGTTGCTCATAAGAATTGGTGATGTCGACACGCCACAAGCACAGATGCTTGCTTCAAAGCACCGGTGTTATTTTTTTTGTTATTTTTTTCCTCTTTTGGTTTACTCTGGCAGACATCTGAGTAGTTGGTCACTTTTTACTTTTGGAATGCACACAGTATTTCAATATCTCTCCAATTCTGTCTGCACATTCAGTTTCTATCATCTCACCCTTCAACTACTCTGCCCCTATCTGCTTCTTCCGAATTGACCTCCTCTTTCTACCCATTTTTTTCTCGCAGCTTTACCTTCTATCTCTTCTCACTAAATGCTTCTTATATTTGCCCTTATTTTCTGCTTTAACTTTTTCTCCTTTCCCTGTTTCACCAATGTCCTTCCCTTTATCTCAATCTTCTGTTTACATGTATTTTATGTCATTATTTCCATCGATTCTACATGCACTCTTAAAATTCCAACATTCGCTTTTACTCCATTTCTCAATGTTCACCTATTTCTTTTGTGCCCCTTTATTCTTTAGCCCTCCTTTGTTATCCTGTATAAAAATATGTATTTCTACAATTATTTCTTAGCCTTCAACTGTAGCCTAAATTATTTTTCATTTCTCTTCTTATGTTTATCCTTGTTTACTTTGTCCTATTCTGCATTCTCATTTCAATGCATTCACTGTTTGTGAAGTCTAGTTTTCTCCCTAGTTAACCTGACTTAATTATTGTACCACTAAATGCTGTACCTTAATTGCCCTAGGATAATTGTCAACCCGCTGCATTGTTTGCCTCTCTGTAATTTCCTCCTTTGGTTGCCCTAGACTAATTGATTCACCTCAATGATTTGCCCCTCACTAGTATTGCTCCCTGACTGTCTTAGATTAAATATGTGTCCCTCTGTATGATGGTCCCTGGTTGCCCCAGGGTAATATGTTTCCACTTTTTTAACACGAAAAAAGGGCAGGCAAACACCTAATGTTTGGCTGCCTGTCACTTCCACAGCCTGCGAGATTGATTGTAATCCATACAGATACCAGAAGAGACAAACTTGCTATATACTGTGGGAGAGAGACAGGCGCAGTATACAATTACCGATCCATATGCCAGTTTATTATCATCACAGGTGGACAAGGTGATTCTACAATTATCCCAACTGGAGTACTTTATGGAGCAGAGAACAGAAAAAAGAGGGACAGAGAATGTGTTCTAAGTTTCCCTACCTGCACAAAGGCCTCACCCTAAGATATGCTGCTGAGCCAGTGGATAGGATACAGGAAACAACATGATGTTTTTCGTTTGTTGTTATTCTAGACCGGCAGTCTTTTTACTGCTGTCTATTCTGTCTCCTCTCTCACAGTATGTATTCAAATAACAATAGTGGGTCCATAATCCTCACCCCTATTTGTATACTAATGGCAACATTTTAACTTTAATTAGGCAATAAGCCCAGAGACTGCAGGCCATTACCGCAAAAGGTAATGACCACAGAGCCCATAGTTACAGGCCTGAGCGTGTCTACCAGTTTCAATTGTTTCAGTGGTTGATTGCTTACTACCACTCAGGACGGTCTTCAAAGAATTATAATTAAAATAAATGGCTTTTTGTCAGAGTAGCCAATATTACAGCCACTTAACTCTGCCAGGGCCAGCCGTCTACTACCAGAGACATTGGAATAAGCTCACCTTAAGCTTCGATGGTGAGTTATGTTGCATCATGGGGAACCCGTTTGTGTGGCTCATCATGGGTTGAACAGTGACAGTGGTGGTTGTGTCAGGTCATCTTCTCGTTTTTCACAGTGGGACCTATGTTGCAGAGCCCCAAGCAGTTGCGGCTCATATTTAGAACAGGAGCTGGAGAGTCTCACACAGGTCTTGCGGATGCCGACGGTTCCCTATTCTAATATGTTTCCCCAACGTTAATAGTTCCCGAACACTCTAGATAAATTGTTCCCCAACAGTACATTTCAACTTGGCTGACCTGGATGAAATGTTCGCCCACTGTATTAACTGGCTCCCTACTGTATTTTGCTACTGTGTTGCCCAAGATTAAGTTGTTGACCAACTGTATTTTTCTCCTTAGGCAACACAGATTAATTGATGTCCCACTGAATGTTACGCCTTGTTTCACAGATACTAATTATTTTCCAAACCGCATTACTTGCCACCCCACATTATTTCATGATTGCTTTCCCCGCATTAATTGTGTGCCCTACTGTATGGATTGTTTGCACCACTGTATATTCTCCCTAGCTGCCCTTGGTTATTATTTCCACAACACAATATGAATCATCTGCATTTTGGACCTTTGTTGCCCGAGAATGCGTCACACCTTTAGACCTGGTGTGCTGGCTGCCCTAGATACATTATTTCCACACTGTATTTACTCCAAGGTTGACCTAAATGAATTGGTCCCCCATGGATTACTTCATGCCACATTGTATTTTGCTTCCTAACTTCTCTACATCAGGGGTCATCAACCCTTGGCTCACCTGATGTTTTTGGACTCAACTGCATTAGCCCCAGCCAGCATTGCCAATATTTTGGATCAAGGGAGTCAAACTCGAAAATATCTGTAGAGCCAGAGGTTTCATAGCCCTGCTCTATATTAATATTTTTTTTATTTTTTTATTTTTATTTTGTGTATGTTCAAAAGGAACTTTACAAAAGAGAAAAAGCTGAAAAGCTGAAAAGCTGAATCCCGTATATTAATTATACCAAGTCTGTGCTTTCTCCACTTGGTTTTCCCTCAATACCTTTTTACTCAAATATATGAATTAGTTGCCCCATGGTATATTCTCCATAGTTGCCCTAGATGAATTGTTGCCCCACTGTAACAACTGTCAGAACACTGTGTTTTGCTCCAATGTTGATAAAGAGTCATTCCCCCCCTCTGAATTTTGCTCGCTCTTTGCCCACATTAGTTGTTCCCCTACATTAGTTATTGCTAACCACCGCTTTGTGGTCCCTAGTTGGCAAGGATCAATAGTTTACTGCACTGTTATTGCTCCCTGGGTGTTCTAGATAAATATCCCAATCTGGCTGAGTTGTTCAAAAACAATTTCCTGACAGGCCACTTTCCACTAACGGCGGCCTGTGGGGGAACGGTGCATGCATTTACTGTGCTCTCCTCAATCAGGAACAAGCAGCAGACAGTGAGATAATAAGGGAATTTGGGGTGTGTATGCATGGGGGTTTACGTGTGCGCGTGCATGTTGCCAGGAATGGGGGTGGGTCAGGGGAATAGAAGTTTGGTGGTCATGGGTGGCGGGATTGCCCCCGCACAATAGACATTTGGGAATGGGGAGGAGGGCACAAAGGGAAAATTGGTTGCGGGGCTATCCCTGTATTAGGGAATTGCAGGGAAGGGGGCTCTACAAAGGTAAAAATGATTCCCTGCAGTGCCAACCTCGGACCTGGGCAACTGCGTTATGATGAAATTAGCCTGCGTGGAATCAATGTACAGCCAATTAGCCACACATATGCACTCTGTTTCATGGTCCTCCTAGATTCATATGTTGCCACACAGACTTTAACGATTGCACCAACATATCTAGCTCCCTGGTAGTTATATTTCTCATTTGTTACCCCACATCAATAGTTTACCAAACCTAGCAACTTGCATTGAGGGTAAAGCAAACATGAAAAGTGTTATTACATTCAATGTAGGCCAGTCTAGCCACATAATAACACTTCAGTTATCATGTTTGCTTTACCCTTGATACTTAATTACTGTACATCAAGGTTGAAGCAAACTTAATATGTGATAGTATGTGGCTAGACTACATTGAATATAGGCCATTCTAGCAATGCAGTATCTGGAGGTGTTAATTGATTGACAGTACTGTACAGTATTTTACAACTCATAGCCTTTCAAATTATTAGCATATGAAGCATGTTTCATCCACAAGGTAACTGCTCCAGCTCTTAAAACGGCTTTAGATATGAAACCTCAGCTATATAATGCACTGGAAAGTCAACCAGACGCATTTCATCATAGTTGAAAAAAATGTGGTGTTGTAACTTCCTACTTTTTGGACAAAGACCATGACAAAATACTTTGGTTCTGCCCTCTAAAGTACTTTGATATTAACCTAAAGTTATGTTGAATGATTTTTCCTGAGAAACTATATGTACTGTTACGCATCTGGATTACTGTTTATCATGTAAAATGTCTGTATGTGAAAGTTGTCAACTGTTCAGCTAGACAAGTGTGGCCATTGTTCGACAGTGCCTTTTTGCATTGTAGAAGAGCAGGTATACAATATCTCACCAGTACCCATTCCCACATCACCATCATACTGGAACAGTTGGAGAAAAGCAATACATGGGACCTCCTGCATTCTTCCCATACCTCATTGAGTGTATGAGAGACAGCATGCACTCAGACAGCCATACAGAATGTAACCTTGCACTAAAAGTGTGGAAGGATATCGTATGGAAGAATGTTACATGGAAAGATTTTGCCTGCCAAGATGGCAGAATGCACTAATGAATATTATGGACCGACGTTAAAGTGAAACCTGAGGAAACAAAGTGATGCCATTAATAACATATTGAACATATATGAACCTATGCTGAAACGATAAGAAAATATTTAGAAGGAACAATTCAACTGAAGCACTAAGAGTAGCATGTACCTAAAGCTAAAGTAATCATGGATCATGGATCTGAAGACAATGAAGCAACGTACTGACCAATAAGTGAATATACGCAGTAAAGCAAGGTAGAAAAAAAGATATAGAAGCTTGCTATAGAGGAATCTATAATGTGGCATGGACGGCCATAGTAGGAAAATTGATGCTGGCTCACATTGAACTTAACCAAGCTACCTTGGAGATAGGCCAAGGCTGTAGAATGAGGAGATGCAGAAATCAGCTTTGTGTGCAGAGCCGATGATGAGTTAAGGTAGCTATTTTTAAAGGATAAGCACTCAGCACAAAGGTAGTTCCATGGAAAAGCTCTGAATATGGGATATCCTTCTTCGATGGATATGTGAGAGCCAAACTGTTGGTCTATTAAAAGTATACAAAGTTCATATGAGATAGAGTGAGCAAGTCTCTAGAGGACGAGAATAGTGACAGCACCCTGCATAATCAAATAGTAATAAATAGAAGCCTGAAATTGACACATGTGTGGTCTCTTCACACGTGACTCAAAAGTTGAAAACAAAGGCTATTAATTAGAGCCTAAAGCTAACACAGTGGTGTGCTCAGACTCCTGTGATTGTTGCAGGACAGTGAGCAGGCAACAAGGTCAACTACAAATGAAAGACTTTGGCTTGTGGCCTACCAATGACAGACAGACTAATTGTAAATACAGGGAGTAGTCTGATGGGATTGAAACACCTAAGTTTTGTTTCACATATGTGCTGCTAAGGAGCCAAAAGGCCAAGGTTGGGATATTATGCCAACCAATCAGTAGTGTTGAGGAACAACCAAACGTGCAATGTAGCATACACCAATCCACTGGTGTTTTGTCCGCTATAATCAGTACTTTATGTATTTAGAGGTAGTTCATGGCCTGCCCTACAGATAAGTGGTAGCCAATGATTTACTAATCCTTATAGGTTCTATAAGTAGATGTGTTCCCTTAATCAATACCTTCCCTCGATAGGTTTTGCATTTTGCAACGTAGAATGACATAATAGATGCTGTATATTGGGGTGTAAGACCTTCATGTAATCCAGCTTCTGTATGACTGCATGCATCAGTCTGATGTCTGCCAGTTTGCCCTGCTTTATTAAATTGATAACAAAGTAGTGTTTTGCCATTTTCTTTGAGTCTGTCCGACTATTTTGTTTGAGACCATTATTGTAATTCCATCTAGCACAAACAGATGCTTCAAGGTGCTAGAGCACAGTGCTATACAGCCTGCTCAGCCCTCCACACTGAAACCAAACCACCATCACCATTAGTTTGCATTTCTGTGCACATCTTTAACAACCGAAGAGTGCCTTTTTAAGCCTACCCAGCTGAAAAAACTCAAACTCAGGTGGGTCGTGCTCCTCCTGGAGTCAGGCAATCCTTAGGCCTGAGATGTACCTAGGACACAAGGATAAACAGGAAACAGGCCATCTTTTGCTACTTCCCCACCTACTGGAACATCACCACTGCGGCTATCTCAACCGAGCCACCGAGCCACTGCTCGCGTAGTTCAGGATGGAAATCAACAACGAAATCTTCAGTCAATACCTTGGTGTCTCCTTTGCTCCTTGGCTGGCACATCCCATGCCACATATTGTAATCCTGTCTTCCCAAATATTTCACCCTCAAAAACATGTACACTGCTCTGTTTTTTCCTAGTTATGCTCGTGTGCACAAAAATGCAAAAATGTAGTTAGGGGAAGCTCACCAGTAAACTAGGCTTGGTGGGGGATGTGTAATCGGATGGCATTAACTGTTCTTTTCTCAGACAATTTTGAATAACCAGTGTAGTGGCCAACTATTTCAAGTGTCTTCTTTTCAACTTATCTGTGTGAATGTTGTGCAAAGGTCATAAAATGCAAATGCTGTGGAAGGGTTAAAAAATGCCTGCCACTGATGCAATGTAGGTATTCTGACCACAACTGTCTAATCAGACAGTCATTTAACATTTAAATTTAACATTTTGAGCAGGAAAACTCACAATTATCTTTCTCCCTTTGATGTTATACTTTCTATTGCATACACTCAGAAGTGCATCAATATTTTTTTTCTTGGGCGGTTGTTCAGTTAATCTCCAGGGTTGAGAGAACATTCTGTTCAATGGTTACATTTGAATCAAATCTCTGCCAATCGCTGCATTTAAGTTTCCTTCCAGGAGAGAGAACATAAAACATTCTGCACTGCGAGCTGGTTCTCACTTTTTGTTATTTTCAAAGTGACTGCCTGTCAAGCCTATTACATGGAAAATGGAAAAAGCGCCAGCGCCAGTGAACACGCTCCATGGCCACTCACGTCAAATATGTTCAACAGAAAATTGCTCACATTAAACGCATCAATTATTTGAGTTTGGTGTGAAAGACAATGCACGGGTATATGAACATAACAAGATGAAAGTTCGGCCACCTTTCCCAAAGACGCAGCATGGAGCCCATTGACTGTCCCTTCCCACATTTCGCTCACTCTCATTTGCTGGATTTCTGCTGTTTACGTTGCGTGCTTTACCCTTGAGGACGCCCCCTATTGCCCAAGGTAACACTTGGAAAGTGCGTTGAGCCGGGGCCCAAAACGCACTACAGTCCCACTCCTAAAGAGTCTCCGGATGATTTTGGGATGTTCATGTTACACCCTGTGCCAGCATACACCCATGAAAGATTGCAGTCTGCCAACATGGCACATTAATAGCCTAGGATTTGGGACCGTCCATAATTCAAATAGAGTTACAATCTTGTCCAGGGTTGTGTTGTTGTGTTGTGGCAGATGCAATGATTGTACGATGTTACAGTGTGGTGCTGTACAAAACATAACTACGCTTAGGAAAATGAAGGGGCCATACTATGCAGGGTGTGGCAGTTTCTGGCACACACAAGCATCGTCAATGAGGGCTTCCTTCTTCTCTCTGGTACAGTGGGAGTGCTCCACCATCACCCCACTCCAGAAGCAACATTGGTAATTATGGGCATGTATGTACATTCTGTTGTTTTGCTGCCTAACTTTGCCTGTTGTCTATTTTGCCACTGTAACACTTTGTAACCTAAGATGTGCACCCAGATGCCTCTGGGCCTGGCGCGCTATACAAATAAATATAAATATAAATGGTGGAGATGAGCACATGCACTCTGACCATCATGTCCGGCTGCTCTCTCAGCTGCTTGTGCAGAGCATTGCGCACATATACATCATGGCCCCTGATCTTTATGAATAGCAGGGCAAGCAAGAATAGAAACAGTCTTCGCAATCGGAGTCAGGTAGGCTCACATGTTTCCTTTCACACAAATGCTGTATACATTAATTCAATTCTTATGGGGGCATTTCCAATAATCATTACTCTACATTCACCTATATGCCTCAGTATATGCTTTCAGAAAAAAACGATTATCTTGCATTGACGCTCGAGCCCTGTTACAATTACCACCGGTCAAAGGAAATCATAAGTGCGGTATGTTTTTCGCATGCCATACCTCGCTGCAAATCACTATATTTGAAGATTGGGGGAGAAAATGGCCATTGCACCACTTTACAAATTGTAAGACGGCTAGTGTAAATTGCTTGATTGTATGCCCATGTATGAAATACTATATAGGCAAGACCAAAAGACCTGCTCATCTTTGCATTAATGAGCACAAGTCACACATTCGGAATCAAATCACCACGGCACCAATGTTGTTGAATTTCTGTGAATATCATCATACATCAGACGAGTTTCAGTAGTGCATAGTTGAACAAATTGCAGTTGACAATAGAGGGGGCACAGTGGCCCATTTGCTAGTCAGGTAAGAACAATAGTGGATTTACAAGCTGCAGTCATATGTGGATGGGTTGAATGATCAGATTGATTGCATTGTCCTATTTTGACATTGAACTACCTCATGAGAACAATCTGAGGTCACTCCATGTATATGGGAAAGTATCATTATGTACGATTACATTCAATTCTGCATCTAATAATGGTGAACCAATTACCTACATGCGATTCTTACATCTCCCTGGTAAAGCAGGCTTTGCAATATGTGAGTTATTTCATTGCAAAATGATTTTATTGCCAATAACAAAGGTAAATTCTATGTTTCAAGTCAACAAATGCATTTATTATAAGTGTGGTTCTGCAAGCCTTTATTGAACTGAAACCACAGTATTATAAACGGTTGGGTCTTCTTTGCAATTGGATAGTATGTTGATATTCAATTGTACATTTTGTTGAATGCATAGTACCAACATATTTGAAATGCTGTGCTGCTAAAGTAATGTTTTTGATTTGTGAGTTACAACAGAGAAAGATGTCTGTGTCCACAAGCAACAATGATATTTTTTTGTTTCAATATGGGTGATGCATTCCTTTAACTGTGGTTTTCAGAGTGTTGAGTGTGGCCCATTGTTTGTTTCTACAAACATGGTATGCTTCATTGCATATACGTACAGCAGAGTTGATCTCCGTATGAGTTCAAACAGTTGTTAATCATAGTCTTTGCCAAAAAGGCTAATTGATTGATACACGACCGCTGTATGCAAGAACATGTTAATGTATTATGTATGCACACAATATCAGCATTCAGGTGCAGTTTTCTTTATTGTGTGCTTAGTTGACACTTGTTTCTGAAACATTGCTTCCTTATTGTTGTAGAAGACCATATTTGGGCTGTTGAAAACTGGGTGTCTGGGTCGTTTTTCAGCCTTCCCACTTTGGAGTAAAAATACAGCCCCAGAGTGTCAGAGATGGAGAGGCCATTCTAGACCCTATTGTGAGAGTGAAGATGGCTAATGTGGAGTCCCATTGAAAGATAAAAGCCAGTAGATAACAGTGATTTCCAACATAAGGCCTGGTGACATGAAAATAAATGGGCCTAGTTCAATTCTACTAACATGGACAGGTGCACAAGTGAAAGGGAATCTACCTGAGAGCTTAAAACTGGTGGATATGCCCAGTGAATGGGAAATGACATGTGGTGCTGACTTCCTGTAAACTGGAAAAAGGCCCTCTTTGACAGATTCAAAACTCTGGCCTGTATAAGTTTCTGTCTCACAGTCTAGCTATGTTCTTCCTGTTCTAGTAACAGAAGCAGCCTATGTATCCAAAGTCTGTCTTCCATTTACATTACAGGGCTTTGCTGAGTATTGTGTAGTTCAGCCCATATTTGATTGTGGCAATAAGCCCTGAGACAGCAGGCCAATACCCCCCCCAGGTAATGCCCCCGGACCCATAGTTACAGGCCTGAAAGTAGCGAGGGCCTTAACCAGGCCCCGGGGCATTACCGTGGGCGGTATTTGCCTGCTGTTGTGGGGCTTATAGCCATTAGTACACCGGGCCGTTAGACTGGGGTACTAATAGCATTTTTTTCTGTTCTGAAATACTGCTGCGTTTAAAAAAAAAAAGGCAAATAAAATGTCCGCCAGGAAAGGGAAAACATAGTCCATTTTCCATTTCCATGGCGGCCATCAGAAGTGGACGCGCTGGGAACAGAATTGTTGCCAGCACCTTTGCTCCCGAGAAAAGAAGAAAAATGAAGGTAAATTGGGTTAGGAGGGTGGAGAGGGGAGAGTTTGCAGGGGGGGGGGTGGAGGAAAAAAAAAAAAAACGTACCTGAGTCCCCGGCGGGGGACGAAGGCAGCATCCAGCCTTGGGGAGGCTCATAGCGGGGATTGCCCCATTTCGAGCCTCCTCATTGGCTAAGGGGCTGTCACGCCCCCCCACAGGAACAAATGCAGGCACATATTTGCGTCCATGGGATTACAGTGAGGTATGGCTCGGAAATGAGCCATTCACCTTTCCGTGTAATCCCTTCAAACACAATGCTGGGTACTAATATTGATTAATACCTCCACATTTTTGATGGTTTACCTAGGCAGAATTACTGGTCAGGGTAATTCCTAGAAAATTCATATTCAGTCCTACAGACTCCAAAATGGCCACTAATACTGATGCTCCCGTAGTTATAATACCACAGTAATTCCACTGTCATAGTAAACAGGTTTGGTCTACTAATTGCAAAACTCATAAATGAATGTTGGAAAATATGCACCTGTTTAATTGTGCTCAGCCAATTAGGTGGTCAAGAATGGGGGCAGAATGTATATATATATATATATATATATATATATATATATATATATATATATATATATATATATTTTACATTTCAAATGTTTTGGTTTATTAAAACTTTACAAAATGTCCAGAAAAACATAATTTAGCAATAAACAGTAAATATGATCAGCAATGCAGGAGCAGCTACACACAGATCCTGAAGCCTCGCGCACCAGCCCTCACGCTTCTGCAGCCCCAAGAAGCCTGCTCCCCATGCAGCAAGAGCAGCCACAGCTCATTATCTGAGCACGATCCACCAGCGCCATTGCACATGAGGAGATCAGCTGCTACAAAATGGCTGCCGCATCATCACGTCCAGTTGCCTAGCAACCAATCCTCCACACGGCTATTTTACAAGCCACAGGAAACCGGCAGGCGTGAGCCGCGCCCCCACAAGCGAAGGCCCTTAAAGCCAAGGCCTTCACCTGCCTGGACCTGTCCGGAACGGGCAGGCCGAAACAGATCCACATTATACCGCCAGCCACGGGTAAGTGCAATCCAACCCCCTGACTCTTACAGATGTGATTGCATACCCACCATCTTCTAATCCACTCATGTGGCCCCACGCCCAACCCTCAGGAAACCCGCTCAACTACCTCTGTACCAACTACCCAGCTACATCATCCTTGGACCCCTGCCTGTTGCCCTACCTAGCAATTTCGAATCTGCCCTGTGCTACATGCCTGTTGCCTATTGCCTGTTGCCCTACCTAGCTATTTCAAATCTGCCCTGTGCTACATGCTTGTTGCCTATTGTCAAGAACCGAGGCTTCCTCCCCCAACTCCTCACCTGATTCTTCTGGGAAGGATTCTTTAGGATTGGCCTCTGTCTTCTTCTGATCCCTTCTTCTTGAGGGAGTTCTGTCCTTTGGAGTTCGGACTTTCTTATCGTGTAGGTAGGGTCTGGCCCCTCCGGAGGCCACCTTGGCAGAAATGCGGTAACGGGAATCCACCAAATGAGACACTTCATATTCTTCGGGTGCTGGGGTCACTCGGGCACGTGAGCGGTTCACAGGTCTCTTGAAGGGATCCACCTTATATTCTTTGAGAAGGGATACATGGAAGACCGGATGCACCTTCCTGAGATAGTCTGGTAGCTGGACCTTATATGCAACCGGATTGATCTGTTGCAAAATGGAAAAAGGTCCAAGAAAACGAGAGGAGAACTTCCCCCTATGAACCCATCTAGGTAGAAACCTGGTGGATAACCAGACCAATTGTCCGACCTTCCAGCTGGGATGGGCGCGACGACCCTTGTCAGCCCACCTCTTCTGCGCTAGTTGACTCGCTTGATGTGCTTCCTTAGCGAGCTTGTGCACCTTCTGTAGATCCTGTAGAATCGTATCTAGAGCCGGGATCTTGGTAGAAGGAGGACTGAGCCAGGGTAGGTGTTGAGGATGGTATCCGTACGTACAATAGAAAGGGCTCATCTGGATCGAGGTATGAAGGGAATTGTTGTAAGCGAATTCCGCTTGTGGGAGGAAGCGATACCACTCTTTCTGTTGTGGACTGCAAAAACACCTAAGGTATTGTTCGGAACACCTCTGATACTGTGGGATTAGGTCTTGAAGGTCTTGAAGGAACGAAACTGTAGAAGCTAGAACTGTGAGACCAGTTTGTGTTCCTTATAGGAACTAGATGTCTCTCCTAGGCTTCTGGACAAGGCGTCCGCCTTCCTGTTTTCTGTGCCAGGTATGTAAGTAATCATGAAGTCGTATTGTAGGAAAAAATACGCCCATCTGGCGTGTCTGGCGTTAGAACATTCCAACTGTTGCAAGACCCAAAGGTTACAGTGGTCTGTTCTAATGGTGAATTGATGTGTGGCTCCCTGTAGGAGATGTCTCCATTCTTGGCAGGCCTGCTTTATGGCCAACAGCTCCTTTTCAATTACAGAGTAGTTGCACTCACTACTAGTCAGTGTCTTAGAGTAGTAAGCAACCGGATGTTCATAGCCGTCTTCAGTCCTTTGGAGTAAGACTGCCCCTACAGCCCCTGCAGAAGCATCCGTTTCCAGAATGAAAGGCTTGGCCTGATCCGGTTGGACCAGGATGGGTGCTGTAGAAAAGCATTCCTTTAGGAAACTGAAAGCTTTTTGGGGTTCTTCTCCGAATATGAACTTCACGCCCTTCTTCAATAAGGAGGTCAGAGGGAGTACCTTTTTGGAGAAGTTGGGAATAAACCTCCTGTAAAAGTTAGCCAATCCTAGAAACCCTTGCAGTTCCTTGAAGTTGGTAGGTTCCTTCCAATCTCCAATGGCCTTTACTTTCTTAGCATCCATCTCAATACCATCCTTGGACAGTATGAAACCCAAGTAGGACACAGTTGTGGATTCAAATGAACACTTCTCTGGCTTTACCAGTAAATGATGGGACTGCAGACGCTGTAGAACTAGTCTGACCAATGATCTGTGCTGAGATAAAGACTTGGAAAAGATTAGGATGTCGTCCAGGTACACTACTACCGACAAAAATAACATGTCGGCGAATACCTTGTCCATGTACCTCTGGAAGATGGCTGGTGCGTTTATGAGACCGAAGGGCATCACACAGTATTCAAAGAGTCCGAAGGGGGTGCGGAAAGCCGTCTTCCACTCGTCGCCTTGCCTGATTCTCAAGAGGTGATAGGCACCTCTTAGGTGAAGCTTAGTAAAGTACACCGCCCCCTGTACAGCCTCCAAGATATCCCGGATCAAGGGCATGGGATATCTATCCCGGATGGTAACCTTGTTAAGACCCCTGTAGTCGATACAGGGGAGAAGCTCTGTCGAGTCCTTCTTTGGAATGAAGAATAAGGAAGCACCACAGGCGGACTTGGACTCTTGGATTAAGCCGTTCTGCAAATTAGCGTCGAGGTACTCTCTTAAAGCCTTCCTCTCTGGTAGCGACAAGGGGTACATTCTTCCAAAGGGTACTACCGCCTCCGGTATTAAGTCAATACAGCAATCCTCAGGTCTATGGGCCGGTAGTTGTCTGGGAATGGTGTCCATAAACACCTCTGAGAAGTCTTGATAATGTACGGGAACTGAGGCCACAGTGACTGGTTCTTGAACACCACGCCAGCTGAGTTCTAGGGTGTTGGGAGCCGCAGACAGGTTCATACAGTGGGACTCACAGAGGTCGAATTGAAAGAGACCCTGTTGGCAGTCCAATCGATGTGAGGGTTGTGTCTCCTTAACCAAGGAATCCCTATAACCAACGGAAAATGAGCAGCACGGATCTGGTCAAACACCAAAAACTCTTCGTGTTGGCCTAGTCTCATCCTTAATGGAATGGTCTCCAGCATTATGGGTCCGGACGACAGGGGCCTACCATCGACCCCTTCTACTGGAATCGGGGAGGCCTTGGGTATAGTGGAGATTAGATGCTCTGTCGCCCACTTAGAGTCAATGAAATTTCCAGCAGCTCCGCAATCTAGCATGGCGAACACCTCGGTGGGGGAATCCTCGGTCAACCACAGGTTGACCCGAAACACCATTAGGCTATTATCTTCTGGGGTGCTCACTGCTCTTGTGTAGTAGCAAGGATGCTTGTTACTTCCCCCGAAACCTCCCTTGCTACGGATCGGGGGTGGAAGTTTCCCTGTCGTCGAGGTGGGACTTCAGGACAGTCTCTCAATAAATGCTTCGAGGAGCCGCAGTACATACATAATCCTGCCTCTCTCCTTCTTCTTCTTTCTTCTTGCGTCAAGGGACCGCGAGCAGCCCCAATCTGCATAGGTTCATCCGTACCAGGGTTAGCTTGAGGTGGAGGAGCAGGGGATGGTTGACTGGACTGTTGCGAGAAGCCTCTGGTTCTTCTTCTTTCGGATCTTCTTTCTTGGAGACGGAACTCGATCTGAAGAGATAAAGTCACCAATTCCTGAAAGGACGCCGGACGAGCCACTCTGGCTAGCTCGTCCTTGATTTCTTCACGAAGACCCCGTTTGTAGATTGTTTGTTGAGCGGAATCAGCCCAATCTGCCTTGGCTGCCAGCCTCTGGAAACGGGAGAGATAGGTCTGTATGTCTGTGTTTCCCTGTTGGACATCAAGTATAGCTTCCAAAGAGGAATAGAATACTTCTGGTCTATCAAATCTTTCACTGTAAACCTCTGTAAAACGATCATAGTCGCTCAAAACGGGATCGTCTCTGGTAACAAAGGGTGTGGCCCATGAGAGGGCGTTTCCGATGAGATTGGCTATGATGAACCCCACCTTAGATCTGGCAGTCTCCTGAGGTCGGCCTGAGGTCGGAAGGCGAAATACACCCTGCAAGCATCCAAAAATTCCTTCAGACCTCCCGGGTGCCCATCATATTTGCCAAAGGAAAGGGGCATAGTAGGCAGGTCTCCACGATCATCCCGATGTAACACTACCTGCTGTCGGAGGGCTACGTTCTCTGTCCGTAAAGCCTGCACCTCCAAAGTAAGGTTCTGTAAAGCAGCTACCAACTCCTAATACTGCTCTAGTGAGGCCATGATGGTTATTGGGCGTTGTATGCTGTCAAGAACCGAGGCTTCCTCCCCCAACTCCTCACCTGATTCTTCTGGGAAGGATTGTTTAGGATTGGCCTCTGTCTTCTTTTGATCCCTTCTTCTTGAGGGAGTTCTGTCCTTTTGAGTTCGGACTTTCTTGTCGTGTAGGTAGGGTCTGGCCCCTCCGGAGGCCACCTTGGCAGAGATGTAACCCTGACCTCGGGGATCCCCAGAGGGCCAGTCCTAATTTCCAGGGAAAAAGCAAGAATGCAGAAAAAACCCTGTTTCCGAATGTGTTCAGAAGGGGGACAGTCGGTTCCTCTCAATCGTCAATGAAGGCGTTGTTTGCTCCACAACAGAAAGGAATGCATGTTGTATAGATGTCTGATTCCACAACTGTCCAGACTATAGGGAGTTGAATAGAAGAGAACACTAGAAGTTCTCCAAATAGAATGCTAAAATGAGCAAAAGATTATAAGAAGAAAAGGCAACACCACGTGATAAAAGACAGAAGAAGGAAATAAATGGGTTAGAACGAAAAGAATTATCCTGAGCAGGTCGTGAAAGGCGGACTGAAAGGAAATAGAAAGGTATACGGATATAGACTAATAATGCAAGAGAAAAAAGTTCCCATGGTGTAGTCAGAGCAACAGGGACTCGGCAAGTGAAAGGCAAGGCAGCGCCGGTGGAAGAATTGGAATACCGGCGCCAACAATAAAAAAAGAAATACTAAAGGAAAGGCTCCGCAGAGAAAGATGCAACACTAGAGAGACACAAGTGCACAAATGGAAAGGCTAAGTAGCGAGAGGAACGGGAGCTAAGAAAGTCTAACAAGGGGCAATGGCACAGAACCAGGCGGCGCCGAACACCGTGAGTAGAAGGAAATGAACAGATAAGGCGGAGAACAAAACGGAACAAACAGACAAACGAGGCACGGGCAGAAAGGAGGGAGAGAATCCAAGGTAGGATACAAGGCGGTTAGGAAGTTCACTGTAGGCACGGAGGGATCCACGGAAGAAACTCCACCACACGAACAGAGCGTTGACTAACATATACAACGCATCGGTTTGTGGGAGGAGCCAGTCTCTTAAAGGTACGGCGGCCATCTTGGGTGAGGACTGGAGCGCACGCTGATCATAGCCTCCAGCGCTTCCACAATCTCCAGTTCCTGACACCTATTGCCTGTTGCCCTACCTAGCTATTTCAAATTTGCCCTGTGCTACATGCCTGGTGCCTGTTGCCTGTTGCCCTACCTAACTATTACAATTCTGCCCTGCTCACCTATCTAAAAGCCTCCGCAACATGCCCATCAGCAGACCTCCCACACTCTTCCTGCCCCCATTTGCATGTCCCCCACCCGCTCCACACAAATTCAACCTCACTCCCCCGAGCTATGCTCCTCCCTCGCCAACCACATGCCCCAGGCCCACCTATCTCAGAAACCTATTCCTCAGCACACGCACCACCGACACTCTCACACTCACGCCTACCATACTCACTCCCTCACCCCCTCACTCCACACACCCTCACACCACACATCCTCACACAAACAAACCAAAACCCCCCACCACACCCCACCCACACTCAACTCAACTGCGCTCTGATCAACGCACGCTCCCTTCCTGCTCATGCCACCAGAATCCATGACCTAATCACTAACCTCGACCTTGACATTCTTGCACTCACCAAAAACTGGCTCGATGCCACCTCAGGCCGTTCCATCAACCTCTCCCTCCCTCCTGGATACTCACTGTTTCACAAAGACAGAACCTCCAGCAAAGGCAGAGGAGTAGCCCTCATCACAAGACACACTATCGCTGTCAGATTAATCAACGCCACTATCTATGACCACACTGACTCACTCACAGTCAAACTAGCCCTCTCACCTAATGACACCATCACCCTTCACATTATCTATCGCCCCCGCCGGCCCACCTCTAGACTTCCAAGCCGACCTCTACATCTAGTTGGAGACAACCTGAAAACCAACAACAGAGCCATAATCCTAGGCGATCTCAATTTAGGACAAAACGACCCCAAATATAAGCAAAGCAAAACCCTGAACAAATCCCTCCTTGACATGGGTTTTAGCCAGAGAGTAACTAATCCCACATACCACAAAGGTTGCACCCTCGATTGCATAGCTGACCACAACTGTTCCGTCGACATCAGCTCCAACACCCCATGCCCGTGGACTGACCACCACCTAATACATTTCTACATCCCCACAGGAATCAAGCCTCAACCTACTAAATCCTGCCTGCCAGCCATGGCTAGGTACTCCAGACAACTTACCAAAGAAAGACTCATTCCCATCCGAGAAGCAGCCACAGCCTTTAGACCACCCTTCTCCTCTAACCCAGTAGAAATAGCAGACCTCTACAAAAAAAAAACATCACCTCAGCCACAGACTCCATCGCTCCACTCCTGCCTAAAAAAGCCAAAAACAAAAAACATGGCAACTCATGGTTCTCACAAGAGCTACTCGACCTCAGAGCCAAAAAAAGAGAAGCCCTCTCCCTGTGGAAATCTCATCCCTCTCCCTCCTCACTGGAAGCCTACAAAACTCTCGCCTCCTAGTAAAAAAAAGAAATCACCACTGCCAAATCAGCCTCCTATAACTCCAGAATAGACAACGCCAAATCAGAATCCAAGGAACTATTCGCCATCTACAAAGAACTGGCATCCCTGCCAACTAACACCTAGAAACAGTCAAAGACCAAGCCTGGTGCAACTCCATCCAAACGGCCATGTTAAACAAACTTAAGACTCTACAAGAAAAGATAAAAACCCACCGCAAAGCCATCCCGTCAACCAATTCTCCCCCCAAAGCCAACAATCAAAACAACAATCACACTAACAACTACCCTCCATTCTCCTTGCATGATGTGACCGAAACAGAAGTCATAGCGCTCATGAAAAAGGTTAAACCCTCCTCTTGCAAGGGCGACACCTGCCCAGCATCACTGATCAAAGAATGCGCTGAACCCCTAGCCCCATTCCTAACAGCTTTCATCAACGCATCCCTTTCCTCGGGAGTCGTACCACCCTCCCTTAAGGAATCTTGGGTACGCCCGCTTCTGAAAAAACCCACGCTTGACCCTGATAAACCCAACAACTACAGGCCCATAACTACCGTACCTTTCCTGCTATAAATATTAGACAAAGCAGCTTACTTACAGATCCAACAACACCTGGAAACCAACAACATCCTAGGTAAAAGACAATCTGGTTTCTGGCCTCGCCATGGAACCGAGACAGGCCTTCCTGACTTAAAGATACAGCTCCAACAAACCATGGACCAGGGCAAGCCTGCTCTACTCCTATTCCTTGACCTATCCGCCACATTCGACCTCGTAGACCATAAGATACTATGCAAACACCTCAAAAACGCAGCACAATTCTCCCAACAAGCCACCACCTGGATCACATCCTTCCTCGAAGACAGGCTCATGAGAGTCTTCTCCGATCATGACAGTGCATCCCCCACTCCCATCCACTGTGGAGTCCCACAGGGATCGTGCACCTCTCCCACCCTCTATAACATTTTCACTCTTCCCCTCTTCAACGACCTCGATGATCACAACATAGCCTACATCAACTACACTGATGACACTCAGGTCCTCCTCCCCCTCACTGGCTCTTACAATCAGGACGCAGCCACCCTCAACAAGATCTACGCCATTATCCAGGCATGGATGGCAGTAAACGGACTCTGTCTCAACGGAGACAAGACAGAAATACTCATAGCAGGCCCCTAACAAGTCCTTAGCAAACTTGACAGCAAATACGTCTCCTTCAACATAGACAACTCAAACGTCACCACCTCTGCCGCGGCTAAAACCCTAGGAGTATACCTAGATGCATCGCTCTCCATGTTCCGCCAAGTCAATGCTATTGCATCCTCCGCAGCCCTAGCGACCAAGGTCATAAATGTTGTCAAGCCCTACCTCTCCCCCAAAACTGCAACGTCCTATTTCTAGGCACCTCCACCAAAAACCTAAAAAAACTTCAAACCACACAAAATAACGCTCTGAGGCCAGCCCTCAGCATCCCTAAAAGAGAACACATATCCCAAGCAAGACGCAACGCTCACTTGCTCCCTGTTAGAGAGCGTATACTCTTCAAAGCACTCTCCATCACGCACACCTGCCTCGCGCTATCAGCACCACCATACCTCTCAGAAACCATCCACAGAGACAGCGCCACCAGACCCAAATGCACCCAACACTGCAACTGACTCTCCATCCGGACCTGCAAAAGACAAAAAGCTGGCGGATCCAGCTTCACGGTGCTCGCACCCAAGAACTGGAACGCTCTACCCCCGGCCCTCAGAAAAGAAACCTCCATCACCACCTTCCGTAAGGCCCTAAAAACACAACTTTTCCAAAAACACTCTAAGGAACATATGCCATTATGGCTCACGGACTTAGAGAATGTCTTAGTTATCAATACTGCATACTATCCTGTACTCTGTATACTAATCCATCTCATGAATACTATATCTACTAAACCGCTTTGCAAACCTATCCCTGTATAGATATGACTTTACCCTGTATAGACATGACCTCGCCAGACCCAGAGATGTCGGTACCCTGTATAGACATGACTGCTCTGGACCCAGAAAAGTATAATCTATGTATAACAATTGTATCTACAAGCAAACTTCCTTGTAACAGCGCCACGATGCCCCCGGGCCATGGGCGCTTTATAAATCCAAATAAATAAATACAATAAATAAAATAAATGAACACAATAACCACAATATAATGATGTAAAGAAAATCTAAAATGCACACTGACCTCAACCTTAAAACAAATTTCCCCAAAGTGCAACTCCTTAGAGCTCAAGTACGAGCAATACAGTCTTAGATCTTTTCATCTTATTAATTTTATTCACAGCCATTCCCAAACCATGAGCATAGGTAATACAGTACCAAAAGAGGATCTCACAGGCCAACATGAATCCGTAAAACAAAACATATAAGTCTTAAGTAATTCCTGATAAATCCTGAATCTGACCTATCAAAAGTCAGGAACTAAAACATGATTCATAGGTATGTTACAATATGATATGATATAATATGATATGGCATTTATAACGCACCTATAAACAAGTGTTTCAAGACGCGACGAGGCAAGTGAGGGGGTACAGAGGGAAGACAGAGAAAGCGATCCTACTAGGCCAGGTGTCATTCAGATTGCGCAAGCGCATGGGAGGGGGAGGTGAGAAAGTGCGGGGGCAAGGAGAGGGGACAATGCACTACATAATAGAATAAATAACAGTAAGTAAAAGTGTGGCCAGCATGTGGCAAGTGCAAAAAAAAAGGTTTCTGGTGCTGGTAGTGGGACTGTAGGGATACAGAAACAGTCCCCAAGTGCAGGGGTTGCCGGAAAGGCAGTGCAGGTGTACGACTGGTGGGGGAGGGGGCCTGGGCCAGAGATCATAAGGTGGCTAGGTAACCAGCGCAATTTCAGTTTCGGTCAGAAAGTCAGCCGGGGAGAGGAGGAGAAAAAGCAGAAGCAGAGAGAAAGGTTTTGAGGTGCTTCCGGAACCTGAGATGATTCTCCTCAAGTTTCAGGGAGGCAGGGAGGCTGTTCCAGAGGGAGGCCCCAGACGAAGAAAGAGATCTACCGCCAACTTGTTCCTTGGAGAAGCGACTGACCCTGAGGGATTTGGAGGTGGATGAGCAAAGAGCTTGAGAAGGAAGATATTTAGGAAGAGAGAGTTGGAGGTATTGAGGCCCCAGGCCCCAGAAGGCCTTGTGGACAATACAGAGGGTTTTTAACTTAATCCTCGCAAGTACTGGGAGCCAGTGGAGAGATGTCAGTCCTGGAGAGATACGATCCCTGGGCTTGAGGCCAAGGACAGGTCTTGCAGTCCTGTTCAGGATGAGTTGCAAAGGGCGGAGGGTAGAAGCAGGCAGATTTAGAAAGAGGCTGTTGCAGTAGTCCAACATGGAGAGAACCAGAGCTCTGGAGACAGTAAGCTTCTGGGGGAAGGAGAGGAAAGAAAGAATACCTCTGAGGAGGTGCAGTTGGTAGTATGACTTCTTAGAGACGTCAGGGATGTGAGGGGAGAAGGAAAGTTTGGAATCGAAGATGACCCCGAGGTTCTTAGTCTCGCAGGTGGGAGCAGGAAGTCAAACCAAATTCAAAGCACCCCGCAAATGATTTTTAGAAAAGAGACCCGTTGTAGTTTTAGGGAGATCAAAGTCTCCATGAAGCATACAAAACCAGTGTTGGTCTCTAAACACATTCTGAGTATCATGAACAAAAGTGCAATCGAGCTGGAAGCAGAATCGGACACACAATTAATAGGTGATACAGGGATTGCTCCATCCCAGGAGTCTGGCAAAATCTACATAAGATCCAGACACTGGCCCCTTGAAGCCTACCATTCGAGATGTCATGAGTACTCAACACATTGAAGCGAAATCGCATTATGTTATCACAAAGACATCGACTAGGGTATTTCTTGAGATAGGTCGTCATACCTGAAAACCACTTGTACGGTGAAGCAAATTGACAATACAATTTGAACGCCATGATTTCACTGTTGTTAACGAACCAATCATTTGCTATAATATGTTTTATTTATCTTCACAGAGTACTTAAATAGTTTTTGCAAGGTGGTACCCAACTGTGTTAGTATGTCGGCACCTGCCTTATGTAGGCCCTCATAATGACCTTGGAATCATTTTCAGCTAGTAAACTGTAAAGACAGTCTTCAGTAGACAGATCACATTTCCTGAGTAGTGAGAGATGCTTCCACTGCTTCCGCTGCACTTTGCTAATTAGTGATTGCAGTCCCAACTCATAACGAATAGCTTGGAAAGGTGCATACTTTGGTACATAAAAAAGTACCCCACGCCAGACAAAACCTTCAACCGTTTTCAGAATAGAGTCGTTCGAGAGAGGATAAAAAAACAAAATACATTGTTTTAAAATAAAGAGAGTCTGTAACTTTAGAACAGTAAATTATATATGGAATATTATTATTATTATTATTATTATTATTAGTAGTAGTAGTAGTAGTAGTAGTAGTAGTAGTAGTATTTTTATTATTATTTATTTTAATATTATTATTATGTGTATTATAATTTTAGTTGGAATGTACAAAGTGATATAGTATGTAATGCCTTTGCAAAAGGCAATAATGAGGTGTAACACACCGAGCCAGGGGGCTGAACCTGTCGTTAATGGGCCAACGACTAAGTTAAGGGCTTGAGTGAACCTGTCGCTAATAGGCCAACGACTAAGTTAAGGGCTTGAGTGAAACTATGGTCCGTTAATACGGTCGGCAGCGCCTTTACCGACCAGGGTCAGCCCGTCACCTAGGTGTTTATTGCCATTAGCACCTGTGAGTTAACACATAGGTGTGTTAAAGGCTACATTAAATTAAACAAATAATAATAATGCCTTCAGTCCAGCAGTGCCACGTCTCTGGGAAGGAGTCAATTTTCAGAGTTAATGACAGTAATATAACCAACACTGAAAGCGTAAGGTAAGTTTGTCTTTTTTTCCCTTTCTTTTAGCCTCTAGCACCCCTGTGTGCTTACTTGTGTGGGCTAAATAGCGTATGAGGGACGTGTTGGGAGCCAGGAAGGCACAGGATGAGGAATGTCTGGCATTGTGGAAGATCAGAACCTGGGCGTGTACCAGAGAATACAAGCCGCGTCCTGAGCTCTTCGACTGGCTAGTGCCCCCGCCCAGGGTGCTAAGGGCTGTTGTCAGTCGTTAATCCCAACATTCCAAAGTTTCTCCTTTGTCTTTCCTTGTTTTAAACAAAAAATTATACAATGTCTTGGTGACTGTTCCAACAGCAATAATGCCCCCTCTTCAGGTCATTACTAATTGATAACGTTCCTTGGCCCTTGTACAATGCCCTTGCTTTGCTTGGATCTTTAACTTGCTCTGAGGGCAGTGACCACCTGGTAATGCCTCAGAATGTGACCTGAATGCTTATTTAACAGTTGTGGTATTGCAGTAGTAGCAGCAACTACTAGTAGTAGTCGTGGTGGTAGTGGTATTAGCACTCATTCCCAAGGTGGTCTGTTGGTACTGTGCCAGAGTGCAGAGTACAGCGGCACAGCAGGGATGTTGTTTGTGCAAAGGCCTAGTTTTCAAAGGCGTACAGAAGGCAAGGTGGTCAGGAATGGTCCTAAACTGGGATGGGAGGCAACCCCTGGCTGCGATGGAGGAATGAGAGAGTACTGTCCTTTGGTGCGTAGGAACACATGACGCCATGTCTTTTGTGGAGCAGATGTTTCTGGCGGGAGAACCGCTCGGTGGTGATGAAAGGTGGGTCTTCACTCTTTCAGGCTCGATGCATCTCACAGAGGGAGTTCAACCAGTTGAGCACCAGGAAGCCAGTAGAGGAGCTAAGGGCCAACGAGGAGCGTCCTGGGGCCTGTTGGACTCTGAACCCTGCAACAGAGAAAATACTAAGCGACCGGCAGGCTTTTTTAATTCAACCTGACATGGATAAGAGAAAGGCATCCATCGTGGTCACTCAGTGAAGCACAATCAGGCTGTGAAAGATATTTTTTGATAAGTCAGACAGGAGGGGGAAATTAGATGTGAGATGCTCTCAATGGGTGTGAAGAAGGAGGTGGGGGAGGAGGGTCTCTGAAAGTGTTTACCTGTGAGCTGGATGAAGGGAACTGCTGAGGGCTATCGTCAGAAATGTGGCTCTCTGTTCTATCACCGCTTCTTCTAGCGGCACACCTTACACAATACAGAGTGCGAGTTCAGATAAGAATTGACCAGCTCCCACTGAAGCTACTCGAGTACTCAAATGACAATACATGAAGCAAAGCTGAAATAATGAGACACGCTTTCATTTATCTTTTTCCCACAGAGGTATAGCTACAGCCTATGTAGCTGACGCTGGCTTCACCCGTAGGCATTCGTTTTGCATACTCCACAATGATTACTGATCCACGCACGAGCACAGTATCACATTATTTTTGGTAACTTTAGGTGCATGACGCTTCAAGGATCTAACACCACGGTCACACCTATTGACTATCTATTCAGGTACTGACTGCAATGGTCATAATGAAGTAGTATGCATTAAATATCCAAGGATTAGAATTACACCTTAACAGACATGCATTTTTGTCTTCTTGTTTCATGTTTCCAAATTCAGCAACTCCACTACTGATGGATTAATGGTATGTTATGTTATATTATGTTATGTTATGTTAAAGGTACTTATGTAGCACACCGTCACCAACGAAATTGGTCCCCAGGTGCTCTGGCAGATCTCTAAACAAGAGGAGGGCGGATAGCCTTAGTCGGGAGGAGGGGAGTAGGAGAGTGAGAGAAGTGGTGTGCTGTTGGCAGCTTCGGCTCGGTATAAACCGAGTGCTGGGCTTTGGTGCAAGTATCAGATCGGGCGAGGCCTTGTGTGCTGAAGGTGCTGTCTTGTGTTGTTGATGCAGTGTGGTAAAGTGTGTGCGGATTGCTGGGAGAGAAAAGGTTGTGTGAGTTTTGTGTGGGTTGAGTATGCAGAAAATTGAGGGTTAGGTTAGTGGGGTCTGTATCCTGGTCCAGGTACTTCTGGTTCCGTTTGAGTTGTATCTCTGTGGGTGGGGTTGTTGCTGGTTCCTTATGGGCCGTCTCGCTGTGGTGGTGCTGTGCGTATCCAGCTGTATCATAGTGAGTCTTGTATGGGGTGGTAGGTGTGTCTGAACCATTTTTTCGGGTGCGGAACTCGGTTGGTACTATCTATTCTCTTGTTATCTAATGTGACATTACTCAGTTGCTCAGTTGGAGCTTTGAATGGTTCTGGGTCAGAATGCTGTTGATGAGGCATCTTAGTGCGTCTGTCTTGGTCAGCCTGTGTATTCCATTGTTAGTTTCCTCCTATTATGGCTATCTTTCAGTTGGTTCTTTGGTTTCCGTGGGCCACTTCGTAGGGCCATTGGCTTAGGTGTATGTGGAATTTGCTATTTCTTTTCACTTATAATATGATTATAATTGTTTACTGGTTTGTTTGGTACTTGCTTAAATGCATTGCTCAAACATGTTTACGATTGATTATAACAATGAATATGATGATGTTGATTTTGATATATTATGTATAGTGCCTTGAAGCCCATGTCTTAAATGCATTGTCATAGACTAATTTTGGCACTGACTAGTCAGGCACACTTCATGCCTCACTAATAAACTTTGGAATGTGGTTACACCACTAAGCAAACATGTGTTTTGACTCAGACCACCATTTTGAACATTTAACCTAAACTTGAATTTACATGCAACTCCGTAAGGAGAGCAAGAAGTGAGCGCACTCAGAATCAGATTAAGTTCTGACTCTCACTTTTTATCAATATTTGCAACTTTGTGCTAAGGCATCAGGGTGCGCTCCAATAATTTAGTTTTCTACAAATTTTGAATCCAGAACAGTACAGCTGCGCCCACCCCCAATCTCCTGGATCTTCACCATGGACGTGTTCCATACACGTTCCAACACATATATCCTTAACACACCCCTTTGTTTTACAATCATAAACACGTCAGTTAAAAACACTACACAAATTGTATTACCGTAAATAACATTTTTGATCTTGGTTTTTGCAAAGTGCAATGGGGTTAGAAAGTGTAAAATGCAATAATTTCATCACAACATTTTCTGAAAATCTACAGCCAATCTCCTTTACTTCACTGTTGATTAACTCGGTCTGTCTTGACAGCTGTCCAGTCATGTGTCTACACAGGAGTAATTGTGCTTCATCTCAATGCTAATAAATTGCATAACTTCTACCAATCTTTCCATTGTCGACACTCTGTGTTTCTGCCATAAATCCTTGGTCCATAAAAATCCTCTGACGCATCAGTTCAACTTGTATATCTGCCCTTCAACAGGGCAACCATACGTCATTCTTGAAAATCCATGGAGAAGAGACTGCTCTCTTGTTTATGTCCTGTTAATTGCCTACACCAATTCATACTCCGGACAGATTAATATAGTGTATATATACATATATGGAGTATACATTTCAATGCAATTACTTGATGCCTGCCGGCGCAAAAACACTTTAAAGTGATATTATATTGGGGATAGTGATGACATCTGTGCGGAGGCTTCGACTGACCTCTAGGGCAATAGAGCAATGCTCAAGGTGAATGCCCAACATACTAGAGTGGTCCAGTCTTTTTGGGCAAAATGGGCCGATTTGTGGCCAAAGTGGGCCATTTTGATGAGTTACATTACTGTGCTGCTAGTAGTTTTTACCAAAATTACTGAACACATAGGGCCTCATTCCGGGTTTGGAGTTAACCATGGAGTAATTAGCTCCATGGTTGCCTCCGAAACTGTTCCAAATCCGGCATGGTGAATGGAGTAATTACCGGTCCATTCCAGGGTTGGAGGGACCGGTAATTCCCCATTCACCTTTTGCCCTTCCCCATTCCCATTTCTGCCCCATAGGGCTCAATGGGAATGGGGAAGGAGGTACCTTTGCGGGTCCCGTACTTAACTCCTGCAAAAAGCAGGAGGTAAGGAAGGACCCGCAAAGGGAACTCGGAATACGGAGGTAAGGGATTACCGGCATTGGCACCCTTACCGGTGCCGGTAATCCCTTACCTCCAACCTCATAATGACCCTTGGGCCTCATTACAACCCTGGCGCTAACGGTGCCGTAAAAGGCTGCGGCGCCGTTAACCCCTTAGCGCCTAATTACGAGGTCCCTTTGCGGCTCCCGACCTTAACGGCTGGTCTGGACCAGCCCTTGAAGTAGGGACCCGCAAAGGGACTTTGAAGGTAATTACGGTACCGCAATTTGCGGTACCATAATTGCCGCCTTCCCCATTCCCATTGAGCCCTATGGGGCAACAATGGGAATGGGGAATGGGCCAATGGTGCATGGGGAATTACCGCCCCGCCAACCTTGGAATGGGGTGGTAATTCCCCATTGCACCATGGCGGACTCGTTACAATACCGGCAGCAACCATGGTGCTAATAGCGCCATTGGTTACCGCCGGTGTTGTAATGAGGGCCAATATGCGTGGAAGGCACTACATACATTGGCACTTCTGCGCAAGAAGGTACCTCCTGCGCAAACTTCGTAATGTGCACTGTAAAGTGAAAACGGGAGGTGTGACCTGCGGGCAACGTTACCGTTACTCCTCCCTTTTGCACTCAGCAGTGCACATTGAGTAAACACCACATGTTTCTGTAGGCATGGCATAACGAATTTACAATGGATTACTATGGATTCAGCAAGCTTTTTTATTGGTGTTAAAAAACAAGCAGATTCCATAGGATTCCACAGCATTTATTCCAGCATGAGAATGTCATGCCGGCGTAAATGCTGTTCCATTTGTACAGTGGAGAGGATGGGAGGGGGAGCATGATTCCCATTCTGGGCCCCCAATCTGCCACACAAATGCATTTCAATAGTCCCTCCAGGCTGGATAGTAGTCCTCATTAAAACGGATAGAAATATAAGACATAGTTGTATACCATAAGAGGAGTGTACACATTACACTAGTCTAATACTGGCTATCCACCCCGGTGTTGCAGGCATCCTTAATTGCGAAACAGTAATATGTTGCTATGGCACTAACCAGCTTGAAGGTCTGTGAGATGGAAAAGAGTCCTGTTCTGCACTCAGCATTCGAGGGCAACTTCCCCTGAAGTGGAAGGCAGACGCAGATTGTTGGCACTGCACCCAAGGAGTCTATTTATTTAGACTTAAGGAAATGTGCATCACTTAAGAGTGATGGCTGGAAGGGCTGAACTACATCACAACCACTGGCTTTGATCTGGGCATCCATCCACACCACTGTTGTTCAGCCTGTCACACCATTATAGAAGGGGAAAGACCATGCAGCTGTGAAGGCAGGTACGTGCTGTGTTATTTCCCATAGGTAACACGCACTTAATATGGGATGACTACTTGGCAGCTCAGAGATCCCGTTGGCATCATTATCCAGGAAGGAAAGCTGGCAGTGTCTTCTACATGCAACACAATAAAATAATAATACATAAGAAAACACTAAGAGTTGCTAATTGTTTTTTTTTGTCATAATTAGTCTTATCAGTGGACGCTGTAGTCATTGATTAGTCAGGGCTTGTTACTTGTTTATGCATGAGATTAAAATAAACAAGCTTTGACTCATTTCTGAAAAAAATGTGCGATAAGCAGAAATCTATAAACACTTGCATTTAGGATTCTCTTTTTAATATAAAACATCTAAACAAAATCATGTTTTCCACTGGAGAGCATGAATAAAATGCATTATTGAATGAATCACATCTGTTTTCTGTTTACATGCATACACCAAAAGCGCTGAAATTGGGATCGGGAACACAAGAAGGAAATTCAGAATAAGCATTTGTATTTGTATTTTATTTATATGTATAGCGCGCCAAGCCCAAGGGCATCTGGGTGCATTTCTTAAGTAACAGTTGCACAATTTACATAAAATTACAAACAGTGTTTACATATGCATTAGTATATACATTTACACAAGCATTTACAAGATACACAGGAGTGAAGCTATATAGCTATATACGTAACTGAATACATGGAGCACAGGTAGGTGCATTACTTACAGTTAACATGAGAGCTAAACTTGGTCAATAGTGTCTTGCTCTGCGAGCCAGATTCTAAAAGATTGGAAGGAAGGCTCAGTTCTGAGTGAAAATGGCAGAGAGTTCCATAGCTTTGCGGCCAACACAGGGAAGCTACTTCTGGTGCTTAAACCATGGTATCTAAGGCAGTGTGCTTGAGCTGCTCTGCGTGGAGAGTCAGAGGTAGTTTGCATAAATAGGTTCGACAGGTAAGTGGGTGCGCAGTTTGCAATGCACCAATGAGTGATTGATAGTAATGTGAGGGTGATTCTTTGATTGACAGGTAGCCAGTGTAGACTGTGTCTAATGTCAGATGTGTGGTGATTTCAAGGAATATTCAACACTGCTCTAATAGCATTGTTTTCGATTACTTGTAATGTATTTGTATTCCTTTGGCACGTCCCTAAATAGAGTGCGTTACAGTAGTCGAGTTTCGACAGGACCAAGGTTCTGGCTAAGGTAGTGCAGTTAGCAGTGTTTAGGAAAGGGCAGGAGGCAGTGATGAGTTTGCATGTATAAACCGCTGAAGAAGTTATAGCTGTAGTTTGCCTCATTAATGACACGGTGGAGTCAAGGTATATGCCAAGGGTTTTAGTTTCATTGAATAACCATACCACATAGTAATATCCCAATCCCACCAAGAATGTGCTCAAGGCTGTCTGTATGTCACTTTTCAAGCTCAATGGACTTTTCCTGAATATGATGCAGGACCTGTTAGCTCCCCACATGCATCGTATCCACAATAAATTGCATGAGAAGAGAGATTAATCGCAAAATGATTTGCCAAAATATTCTCTTCTTTGAGATTCATAGTGGTTGCAGAATATAATGAGATGTTTGAGAGTTTATGGTTCATCGCACAAAAACAGAATCAACATGATCCATCACAGGATACAGCCTTGTTCGAATACCAAGGCTTTATAAACACATTATAAAGTGTTGGTGACACACATGAACCCTGGGGGACTCCATACAAAACAGGTGCCAGTTCTGCAGAGGCTGAAAGGGACACAACCCTCATTGATCTGTTCTCAAGGAAAAATCTGATCCAAGTGGTAGCTTTGTCTGAGAAATGAGCTGCAGAGTTAAGGTGGTTTCATAATATTTGGTGATAGACCAAATGAAATGGGGCCAATAGGTCGAGTAATAGGAGGAGGGTTAGCTTGCCCTTGTCTTTTAGATTTTCAGTTTGGGTTTTAAAATCGATCAAGGCCATCTCAGTCCCATAACTGGGTCTGAAACCAGATTGTCTGAGGCCCAGGAGGTTATTATATTCTAGGAGATCCTGGATCTGCAGGTAAGCCACTCTATCCAGGATTTTGAGCAAAATAGGGACTGTGGTTATGGGCCTATAGTTAGTAGGGGTACTCGGGTCAAGTGCTGGCTTTTTGAGAAGTGGTAGAACCCATGTGTCTTTGAGGTTGTTGGGTACTATGCCATTGTTGAAGGAGGCGTTTATCAATGTAGTGACAAATAGTGCTAATTCTTTCATTGCCTCTTTAATGATAGGTGCTGGGCAAGTGTCTGCCTGACAGTTAGATGGTTTAAGTTTGAAGATTATATTTTCTACATCTTTGGTGGGGAGCGGTGAGAAGTTAAAAGGTTTGTGAACATGTTGAGGGGGGCTAGGTGGGGTGACTAATGGATTTTGGTGTTGGTTAAGTAATAGATCACTTTTTTTGGACTCAATTTTATTTTGGAGCATGCTGACTGTATCTAGACGTATGATGATTGCTGATGATTGCTGATAATTTGACTTATGTCGATTGCTTTTCTCAGTAGCAAATATAGCAAGGACTATAGCGTAATTCACCCAGAAACATAACACATTGAAAATAATAGTCTATTATCCCCAGGAGACATGCCCCAACCAATCAGGTGGCCAAGAACACCTGAGGAATCTGCCAGTAACCACCCATGTTCTCTCCCGGCCACATGCACCATTTTGTTGGCTGGTGCCTCCATGCAACTCGCCTCTCCTCATCAGTGTCCTAAGGACTACAGAGAGAATGGTGAGGGTGTGTGTGTCCACTTCCCTAACAATGAACTGCTTGAAGGCCATGAAGTATGCATATTTATAAAACCTCAGCTTGTGTGTACATACAGATTGCAAACCCTTCAACCCGGGCTGCCGCTAAAACATCACCAACCATTGTGCCAGTTTCCTTTTGCCACCTTTCCAAGATGGCAGGCCACTGCATTGTCCAAGGCCTGTGCCCAGCAGAGCCCCGTCCTCCTCTGCGTTGGCTCAGGCCATCCAGCTCTAGATCACAGGATCGCATGGGGCATGCCAATGTTGGCTTGCAAAGCCATCAAAGTCTGCTCTAGACCCTCTAACATTTGGCCTTGCTGCAGCCGAAGATCCTAGACCACCCAGGGTTCACTGGGCAACCATCTACTTCAGCTAGACTTTGAACTGTGTCACCTATGCTGACCCAATGCCTTACCAGTCATCGTACCTTGTTCTATCTGGCACATGTCCACAATGGCAGACCCACCCACCTCATGATCGGAGGCCCCAGGCAAGCTGAGGCTGCCTTCTTCTTGTTGCATTGGCCTGTCAGCTGTGGTTTGGCTGGCAATAGTCACAATGGGTCAAACTCTTAACACGTGAAAGAAACTTGCATCTAGGGTGGACTCATCCCGGTAGCTCAGTGAAGGAAGGCTCAACAAAGGGTAAAGCCTCTCACCCTCTTTTCTAAGTTTGCCTTCCCCTAAGATCCACCTGTTGTCCTGGTCCTTAATGCTGCTATATGTTCACTCCACATTGGACAGTTCAATGGGGGAACAACTTGCAAGTAGAGGCAAGGAGAGAGAAGTGGTTGTGGTGATTGTAGTTGGAGTCCTGATCGTTGGACACAAGATGATGAGCTGCTCTGGCCCTCTGTTCAGGCATCCAAAGCCCTACCAATGGTGGAAATGTTTGGAGGGGTCTAGTACTTGTGTTGCCTGGTTATGGACAGGGAAAGGTACCTGTCTGGGAGGGAAGGAATGGAAACAAAACTTCAGCTCTATGCATGTGGTTCAAAGTATAACATGTGCAGTGCTAGCACCAACAGCCTGCAGAAACAAAAAAAGGGGGGGGCAACCAACAGAGTGGTGGATTAATACGAGAGGGGGATTGGATCTCATTGTAGTAGACCGAAACAGTTTAGGTTACCATGTGCAGCTCAGGCCATCAAGTTCTGAACTTTTTTTTAAGCAACTCCTGAAAGTTTAGGATGACAACTAAACAAACTGCGTATATCTAGGGTATGTTGAAGAAGTTTGGTATTTTTTAGGATTATCAGAAACCTAGTTTACCTCGGTTGATACCCTGCTACCAACTGCTTGCAAAATCCATGCGAGCAACAGGCCCCAAATAGCCCACTCAAATTCCCATTACTCTACATGCCACAGCTGTTATCATTATCATGCCTGGTCCATCTCCTCAGTTGCCCCAAAAAAAGAGCAGCCCAATGCACAAAGGACATCTAAATGAGTGCATTTCAGGTGTGCTAATACAAGGTTGCATGCGTTTATAACGACAACAAGAATAATGACAAACTTTTTTAGTGACATGAAATAACGAAAACTTTTTCTTTCTCTTTTTAAAATGTGGGTGGTTCCCCCCCCAAGCCTCCTGTTTCTACAGCTTTCCCCCTAAACTAATGACACCAGTTTTAATCTCTTACCACACCCTCATATATACTTTGACAAATAAATAATCGTTATTTATTTTTCGTTATTAACACTGCATCCTCTAATTCAGATGCCCTTTTCCTATCTTTTAGGCATTTGCACAAATAAGGGGGAGTTTTGGGGATTAAAAGCCCATCCCGATTTCACAAATGGGAGGCGCTTTAAACGCACTGAAATGAGGGTCACCCCACTGTACAGGCTCAGGGGGAGGGACAAGTCATGACAAGGTCATTTCTGATCCTATCATTATTTGTTTTTGAAATGTCACAGCCGCGGATTACACCACAAATATCAGACATGTCCTTCACCCAAATAGAGATGAATTATTGTTTTCCTCTTGCATTTCACTGAGAGGGGCCCTTTAAGTAAATCCACTCCAGAGGCCAGATTACAGAAACTCTGCACTGCTGCAAGTGCAAAGTTGCATGGTATCAGCCTTAGAACAAAGTTTGCCATATTTTGAATAACCATTGAACAAATCATTAATTTTGTATGCATTCTTACATCAGTGCAAAGTTGCCCTACTGCTAATACTATTCCGTATTAGAATGAGGGCAAACTTTGCCCTGGTACAAAAAGTCAGTGAAAATGCATCTTTTTTCACTGCAGCAATTTTTGCCCAGCTGTATATGATATGCCAAACTGCACTTGTCATGGTGCGATGGTTTTCTAATGTGAACTTTGCCCTAGTGCTAATACAGTGAACTTTGCGCTTGCACTGGTGCAAGGTTTCTGTAATCTAGCCCCTGTTTAACTATTGAGAAAACAAATCTAATTGGTTTCACAAAGGAATCTCAATATAATAATATTTGGTATTTGTATCCTCTGGACATGTTTTTTAGAGTAGGAATGACTCTCTGTTAGGAATTAGGGTCCGAGACGAGGGTATACTTTTAAGTATTTTATTAAGTCAGAGACTATGGTGGCAGCAGGCACCCCCTTTGAAGGTAGGCTCCAACGGACCCATAAGAACTCAACATGAAGAATAACACTCTAATACATAATCTTATGACATAACAATGTATATGATTCAGAACATCCCAAAGCTTACCGTTCTACTAATATTTAACATGTTTATGTGATTACTATTAAGTGAAACACCCCAACACATCTCTTTCCTTTAAAACAAAGAAAGATTCACTCAAGATAGTAATCTCTTAACCTGAGAGGTTTGTTCCTGATCCTCTCTGAACTCATACTCATGTTATTATATCCATGTATATTTTTACTCACATTTGGCTCATCGTCATCATTTTCTTCACTTTACTCACCATCCTCTGCTTCACCATTATTATTGCATTTAACTAATCTGGACATCGACCAGCATTCACCACCCTCCATAATGACCACATTGCCTCTTATCACAGAAATCCTCTTGGGACTGATACATTTGCTCTCTGTACATTTAGGGGACAACCTGGGATTTGTAACATAGACCCAGTCACCCTCCTTCCATGATACCTCCTTGAACTTCCTTCTAGAATTGAACCTCTCCTTGTACTCATTTTGAGTTTCCTTGATGAGTGTCATAATTTTGTCCCTGTTCAGATGTACACTCTTCGCCAACCCTAACCAACCCGGGCATAGTTTTGTCCCCGGCTGCCTACCTTTTAGAGACATAAAAGGTGAGACTCTGGTGACAGTATGCGGGGTAGTGCAATAATTCCACACCATTTCCTTAAGAGCTGTCTGCCACTTCAGACCTGATGCCATTGCTAACTGCAGTCCCCCTTTTATAAATCTGTTTGCCCTCTCTACCAGACCGTTAGCCCTAGGCTGGTAGAGAGACGTTCTGTAGTGCATGATACCAAACCTTCTGAGAAAATCTACCATCCTGTCTGAACAAAACTGAACCCCGTTATCAGATACCAGTTCAGTGGGGAATCCCTCCCTGTAAAAAACGTCCTCAAAAAACAGGATCATTTGAGAAGTGGTTGCCTCCCTAACCGCCTTCCACTCGATCCACTTCGAGTGGTAATCAACAAGAACAATTTGATATTTGAGATCCTCTCCCAAATCCTGCAGAGGACCTACTAAATCCACCGCAAGCTTCCTCCAGGGCTCCCCCGGAACACTCAGAGGTCTTATGGGAGTTTCTCTAATGACTTTACTCTTGTCACTCCTTTCACATTCCTTGCAAGATCTTGCACACTTCTCCACTTCACCATCAATTCCTGGCCACCAAAAGGATTGTCTGAGATGCCTTTTAGTGCCCCCCATGCCAAGATGACCATGATGTGAAATGTCCACCAACTTCGATCTAATGTCATAGGGGGGAATTACCCTCATCCCTTTCCTGAGCTGAAACCCATCTTCAGATAAACTCAACTCCTCCTTTATGCCATAATAGCAATCATATTTCCTCTCAACGAGATCCTTCCTGAGCCACCCAGTTTTGGTCCACAATTTGATTTGTTTTAACACCTCATCAGCATCATCCACAAGTGCCCACTCATCTCTTCCTATAGCATCACACCCAATCTCACAGATGCCCAAAGTACAATCAGAATTCACCTCACTAAAATCAAAATCTTGTACCGGTAGTCTCGAAAGACAGTCCGCTACAACGCTTTCTCTTCCAGGTATGTATACAACTCTGAAATCATATGCTAATAAATCAACCATCCATCTCGATATTCTAGGGGACCCTTTAGCCCAATCTGCACTACCCAACAATTGAACTAAAGGCTTGTGATCTGTCTTCACAGTGAAGGTTTGACTCCATAGATAGAACTTGAAGTGTGCAACAGCCCATGCAACTGCCAAAGCCTCTCTTTCTACCACAGAATAATTTCCTTCTGCCCCCCTCAAGGGTCGGGAGGCAAAAGCAATAACATGTTCAGCTTTACTAGCGCATTGCTGGGAAAGAGCAGCCCCCAGGTCCAAAGTGCTCGCATCCACAGCCAACCCAGTTCTTCTACCAGTAACAAACCCCCCCAACGAGAGCGCTTTTTTCATACTTTCTTTGATTTTGTGGAATGCCCCCTGGCACTCATCGGACCACACGTATTTTGTGCCTTTTTTAAGTAATTCTCTCAATGGAGATGACATAGCAGAAAAACCCTCTACAAATTTATGATAATACTCCGCCAACCCCATGAACGAGTGTAACTGCTCTTTGTCTTGTGGTTGGGGAGCACATCTAATACTGTCCACTAAAGATTTCTTGGGAGAAATACCATCAGATGAAATTCTGTGACCTAAGTAGTCCACCTCATTGACAGCAATTTTACATTTTTCTCTTTGGACAGTCAAACCAGCATCTCTGAGCCTAATCAGAACAGCCCTTAACATTTCATCATGCTCAATTTCATTGTCAGCGAAAATAAGAATGTCATCTTGGAACACAGTTACTTTCTTCAGTCCCCTGAGCACCTCCTCCATTATCCTCTGAAAAACTGACAATGCAGGGGCTAACCCAAATGGCATGTGGTTATACTTAAAAACACCCTCAGGAGTGATAATGGCCGTCAGGTGCTGGCATTCCTTGGACAAAGGAACTTGATGATAGGCAGATGACAGGTCAATAATAGAGAATAACTTTGGCTCCCCTAACGTGGACAGAGTTTCTGAAATGTTCGGCAGTGGATGCCTCTCAACAACTATGTTTTGATTAAGGCTGCACAAGTCAACACACAATCTCAATTTCCCATTTGCCTTAGACACCAGAATAATAGGGGATAACCACTCAGTTGCAATCACCGGTTCAATCACACCCTTGTTGACTAGATTATCCAACTCTTCTCTTAGTTGACCTCTCACTTTCAAAGGTACTTGGCGTACTTTGTGCACCACAGGCTGTGCAGAGCTCTTGAGTTTTATGTGATGCTCAAATTTCTTGAGTTTCCCCAAGCTCTCCGAAAACACTTCTGGAAATTCTTTGGTCCAAGTATCTCCAATCTTGGCAATGGTGACAGGATTAGGTGCACTAGCCTGCACACGCACTCCCAGCTTCCTCTGTTCCTCCCATCCTAACAGGGAAGCTCCTCTTTTTGCTATTAGGACAATGGCTCTACAGTCTCTTTCCTTGTAACGTATTTTTGCAGGTTTACTCCCGAACTGAAAAATGCCAAAAAACAAAATAAATTCCTGGAACGCAAATGGCGAGCAGAAAAAAAAAACAGTCTCAGCAGATCCACTTTCGCCTTGCACCATCAAAACTACAAAGCACAAATCTGGAAAGCCAAAAAAGCCTTCTACAACAATCTCATTCTCGACTTTGGAAAGCGCAGCAAAGAACTCCTCAGAATCATATCTGAATTTATCAACCCATTTGCACCTCTTCACAATCTGCCCCATCACAATCACTCTGCTACTCTCTCTCCCTCCACTTCTACACCACTGCTCTCGACAGGACGACTTCCCTTAACAACAAACCCTCCCTCCTCTCGCCACCCCAAATACCGACCAATCCAACAATCACCCCCGCCACGCAATCCCCACCTTACCCACGTTTGACTCCTTCAAACCGATCTCCAGAGAAGAATTTCTTGACCTTTTATCTGCTCGCAAACCATCTGGATACCCCCAATACCTCTGCCCAGCCTCAGTCCTGAAGGAAATATTCTCATCCACCTGCGCAGGAGAGGATGCAAGAACCATCCTAAATGACTCCCTCAACTCTGGATTTTTTTCCGATGACTTCAAGATTGCACATGTCAAGCCTCTTCTTAAAAAAAAACATCCCTTGACCCCAAAAACGACCAACCCTCTCGAACACCAGATTCCTTGCAAAACTCATTGACTGAACAGCATACTTCCAACAAAACGCCTTTGTCGAATCCAAAAACCTCCGCGACCGCGCCCAATCAGGCTTCAGACCGCGACATGGAACCGAAACCACTCTGGCCTCAATCTAGGATGATTTTAAGATCACTGCAGACACTGCAGGATGCGCTGCACTAATTCTTCTCAACCTATCTGCAGCCTTCAACACAATTAACCACTCAATCCTCCCTGACCGCCTCCACTCTCTTCGCATCAATGGAACCGCTCTCAAATGGATCGCCTCCTTCCTCAACAACAGGAAACAAAGAACCCTCCTCTCCTCTTTTGTCTGGGCTGCTCGCTCAGTTAATACTGGAGTACTGCAAGGTGCATGTCTATCTGCTCTCCTATTCATCCTCTATATGTCCACCGTAGGAGGTTTTGTCTTTTGTGGCAAATTCTGGATTTGGCAGTATTTTTTTACCATAGTAATTTGATGGTAGACTGGCGGTAAAATGGCCTTACCATTAGAGCTAGTTCAGTATTGCCCTGTTTTGGTGATAATATAGTGTTAGCTTATATTGGCAGTGAATTCTGTGGTATCTTATTTTTGGTGGTATTTTTAGAATTACCTTATTTTTGTGGAATAGTGGTGAGCATGTCTTTTATACTACAGGCCCATCATAGAACAAACTCTCCCTCATTACAATTGTGACCCACTTTTGGCTGTCTGCAGGTACTCCATGGACTTAGCACACCTTTAGGGAACCCAGTGAGTTTATTCAGAATACCACTTATTGCATGTAACTCATGTTACAGACGTATTTACATTCAGTAACCTATGTGCTCTGGGGCACCGCCTTCTCTTCACAGCATGCAGATCCATACACACACATAACCTTCTGTCTTGCTTATTGTATATATTTATTCTTGTCCTAAACGTGTCCTATGCAGTAAAAGAGGAAGCACAATTCTTTACCACATTAGTATGACACTAGGATTACCCACTGACTTTTTCCCCTTATACAGTAATAATGGGAGTCATAAAATAAAACCAATAAAGTTGCACAAGCTTTCTTTTTTTTGTTATAATATTGGTCTTTGTTATATACAATCCACAATATTACAATTACACATATGCTTACCATCAGTGTGTATAACCTCGTCTTCTAGAAAATAAACAAAGAGGAGAGAAAATAAGTACATGGCAACAAATGAAGAAATAAAACAGTGTATGCAATTATTTGAAACAAATACAGGAAAAAGATATAAAAAATAAAGCACATCGCAAAATGAACTCAGTGTGTACCATTTTCTTACCCAGTTCAGACATGCGGAGAGAAACATGACATTTTTCTTTTAAACCTATCTCACTACACTGACTTTCAATACGTGTAATGCATCTCATACATTCTCACGCTCCTCATCTTTGAGACCTGACTCGCCAAAATGTGCGAAGTCGGAATCTTTTTGCTGCCAGGGCTTTATCTATGCAAACCTCCTTCAGACAGCCCCGGGTGCAGCTTTCAGAATGTCTTCCACTTCAATTCCAGCAGCCCGACAAATCTTTGCACTGCCTGCCAGCTATCTTCAACACTGCATTCCCGGAGCCCAAGTCCAGGAAGGCACTGACAGCATTTGAATCCCTGGAAGGACTGGCTTTTCTCCCCAGCTCAGCTAATGAAAAAAACTCTGGCTGTCTGTCAAACTCAGATCCATGACGTGGCCAGCCACACCTTCATTTTACCAATCAAATTGCAAGAATGTCCTGCAACAACTCCCTGCCTGTCAAGACAATGGAGACTTCAGTCAAGCAAGGCAATTATTTCCATTTACCTTCCTGTCGCACAAATTTCTCCTCTCCATGGAAGAACACTAACATGGAATGAATCTCACTGTGTTTAATGAACTGCATTATATGTTAGAGGAACAGTTAATGGGTTAGTGGGACAAATTAGTATAGGATTAGTTAATTCTATATTTCTAATGCAGTTCCACACAAAGAAAATCACCCCATCTGTACATATGCACATTTCTGTATTTTAAAGTGACAGCACAAATTAAACCCTTTTTCCTGATTTGGCTAAATGCTTTTCCAAAAATGAATGCTTGCTGGCTTGTTGCTAAAAAGAAAAATGTTTTACTAAATCCTTTTAAAATAATGCTTTTCCCAAAAATCATGCTTGCAGGATTGTTGCTAAAAAAACTGCCCCTAGCACCCATTTTAAACTAACTAACTAATTGTATTTACACACTAACCAATTAAACCCCCACGTTTGTTTCCATTTGAATCTGTACACATGTGCTTTTGTTTGCACAAATATGTCATGCATGAATATATCCCTACACCACCCCCCCTGTAATCATCCGCCTGCAAAATATCCTGTGCTACAACTACTTCGACGCACCCAAGTCATCCCTAAAATCCACAACTCAGACTCCAACTCCCAGCCCGACCTTGCAGCTCTCCCCCTCCATCAGTTCAAATCCTTGGATGCACTATGGACTCTGGCCTAACCCTCTCCCAACAGGGCAACAACGTATCTAAATATTGTCACTATTATCTCAAAATTCGCAGGTGCATTTTTCCCCTACCTCTTCTTCCTGAACAGACTTGCCACTGTTATGTCTATTGTAAAGTCGAGACTGGACTATGCCAACTCCCTTTACCTAGGAGTCCCGGCATACCACCTCAACAAACTTCAAAGAGCACAAAACTCTGCAGCTAAACTACTCCTCGCCCTGGGTGCAAGAGACCACAACTCTCCAGCTCTCAGAACCCTCCACTGGCTCCCAGTCGGAAGAAGGGCCACTTTCAAGACCCTGTGCATCACTCATCGTGCAGTGCACAAGACCAGCGCTCTATACCTGCAAGATAAGTTAAAACCTTACCTCCCACCCACAGCTTAAGATCATGCTTTGCCCTCCTTTTAGTGATCCCAACCACTAACTCTGTCAGGATCAGAGGATCCTCTTTCTAAGCATTGGCCCAACTCTGTGGAACTCGCTTCCACCACACTTCCAACACATCCAAGACTATGTCATTCGTCAAATTACTAAAAACATGGCTTTTTCCATAACAACCTTAAAGATGTGTCTGAACTCCCAACAACTCAATGATTAAATACAAAATAGGACCTTCAACCTGTCTCCGAAAGAATACACCCTCTGAACAATGATCTCTGATCCTACCCACAGGATGGAATGAATGGATCGAGGTAATGGATGGATGTATGGAGTGATGGAGGAAATGGATGGACGAGGCAGATGGATGGAGTAATGGAGGAAATTGATGGACGAGGCAGATGGATGGAATGGATTGTGTAGATGGAATGGATGCAGGAGATGGATAGAATGGGCGGATGGAATGGATGGGGGATGGAATTAATGGAATTGATGAATGCATGTGAAATTAATAGATCGAATGCATGGCATGATGCATGTGGAATGGATGGAAGGTATGTATATGGAATGGATGAAATGGATAGAGTGGATGGAACGGATGAAATTAATGGAATGGAGTGGATGGATGGAGTGGATGGATGGAGTGGATAGATGGAGTGGATGGATGGATGGAGTGGATGGATGGAGTGGATGGATGGAGTGGATGCAAGGGACTGATAGATGGATGGGACAGATGGAGTTAAATCAATGGACAGGATGGATGGATGGATGGAGTAGTTGGAAAGGTTGGAATCAATAGACGCATGTGGAATGAATGGCATGAATGCATGTGGAATGGATGGGAGGGATGGGAGGTATAGGAGGACTTAGAAGAATGGGAGGGATGGAATCAATAGATGCATGTGGAATGGATGGCATGGATGGGATGGATGGAATCAATAGACGCATGTGGAAAGGATGGCATGGATGGGAGGGATGGCATGGATGGGAGGGAGAGAGGGAGGAAACAGTTGGACGGGAACGGATGGATGGATGTAATGGTTGGAAGGGAAGGAGTAGATGGACGCATGGATAGAGTAGGTGGATCAGATGAAGTGGACGGATAGAGTGGGTGGACTGAGTGGACAGAGTGGGTGGATCGGATGAAGTGGACAGATAGAGTGGGTGGACGGAGTGGACAAAATGAATTAAATGGATTGAATGGATGAGATGAATGGATGAGATGGAAGGGATGAGATTGAATGGTTAGATGGAATGGTTAGACAGAATGGTTGGACAGAATGGATGGACTCATGTGGAATGAATGGATGGAATGGATGGTATGGATGGCATGGATGCACGCAGAATTAATGGAATGTATGTTTATAGAACTGATTTATGGAATAGATGGAATGTTTGGAATGTATGCATATGGAATAGATGGATGGAATGGGTGGAATGGATGGATAGAATTAATTTAATGGAATAGATGGAATTGATAGAAGTGATGGTAGGCATCAGATGAATGGAACAAGTGGATGAAAAAATGGAAGAAACGGATGGACGCACTGACGGAATGGATACATGGAACAAATAGATGAAGACATGGAAGCAATTAATTGATGCATTAGTGGAATGGATGGCTTGGAATTACTGGATGAGGAAATGAGGGAAATGGATGGATGCATTGATGGAATGGATGGATTGAATAGATTGCATGGATGAAATTACCCTATCCTCTAGTTCCCGTTTGTGCCCTCCATACACCTGTCTCTGTGTACCCTGCTTTCCTGGCCCCATATGGTTATCCCCTATTGCCATAATCCAACCCCCTGTCACGATCTGTCTGTGTGTCGCTGTACTCCCTCCCTCCTGCTCCTGTGATGTCGATATGTATCTCAATGTATCACCCAACTCTCTCGCCACCATTGTACCCTACATGCACATGTATCGCTGTTCTGTGCTTTCTTGTCCCTCACGCTGTTGTTACATATCCATATGCCCCTCCTATCACCATAAACCCAGCCCACTGTAACTGTGTCCTTGTGTCAATAAAATGAACCATCATATCATATCACATCATTATGCCTACTCTCTACTATACACCATCAGTCAACTAGAACACAGCTATACTCCTGGCACATTTAGCATAGCTGTTCACATACGAAGACTACCCCATGAACACCTCAACACCCTAATAAAACGCAGATATCCGATGACATTCCGGCCTACTTGCTCGCCAATCCCAGTCTGGATGTTAACCCACCAGACAGCACACAACTCAAATAATATCTTCTACACCCCACCTAACGCTACGATTCAGCTACCATACAGCTATTACATCAGCTGCACACATAACGGGTGCACCAATGTGCCCTAAGATATCACCTCTCTCTACTGACCTGAACTGCGGTTCCCGAGGGCGTTCAACCTACAAGCGCTTTGAGGTCATACCAATGATATATAGAGAACCATATAAATGACACGTAACATAACATAACATAACATAACATAACATAACATAACATAACATAACATAACATATAGCTCCAGTGTTGGAGAAACAATCAGCAACCAATGGAAAACAGATGTATGAATAAAACAAATTATAATCAATAAATATAAAAAAATCAGGTGGTTATCACAATTAACACACACAATTATCTATACACAATCACAAAGACAATTTAAATCTGACAATCATCGCTAATGCATAAAACAAATTATATACATATGTATGTGTATATATATATATATTCAATGAAAACACTTTTTTAAAGGGACGTTATGGTTAAGGTGCACTAATAAAAACCTATGAAATTCAATGAAAAAACATTGTTACAGGGACGTTATGGTTACAGGTAAAACCAAAAAACCTCAGAAATTCACCAGTTATGGTAAGCTAAGCAACCATAACTCATGCCACAACCGTGCACTGCTAAGACTAACACGCAGGACATCATAGATGACATCACAAATGTCATTGATGACATCACTGCAAAATAATTCAGAGTGGGTCATATACATTTTTTGCACAGTTTGGTGAGGATACGTCCAGGGGGAGCAAAGTTAGAAGCCACCTAAAAAGTGCACTTCCGATGGGTTTAGCAACTTAACCATAACTTCCATGGCGAGCACGCGGTAGAGGCCGTGTAGTTATGGTTAAGTTGCTAAACCCATAGGAAGAGCACTTTTCTGGGTGGTTTATAACTTTGCTCTCTCTGGACGAATCCTCACCAAACTTTGCAAGTATATGGCTCGTTCTGAATTTTTTTGGCAAATGTGGTGAGGTTTGGTCAAGGAGGGGTAAAGTTATAGGGGGTCCCAATTTTTTTTCCATGGACTGAATGGAAAAAACTTTACTCATTACTACAGCCTAAACCGCTGCATGGATATTCACCAAATTTGCGGCAGGAGGGGCGGCTTGGTCCCGAAAGCATGCTTTTGTAAATTTGGTGAAAATCCGTCCAGTAGTTTTTTTTTAAAACATACAAAATATAGGTCAACAACATTTGTGATATCTTGCTCTACTCTGCGGACAAAGGACGTGGCACCTGATTGGATGGTGAAAAGGGTGAGTGCGTCAGGTTTTTGGAAACGCTTGCCATTTCAGATTCGCAGACATCGGCTGATATCTGCGGACATCGCAGTAAAAACATATAAAAAAACACAACATTACACTTATCAAGCTGAGAAGCCAAAAAACAGGTGTTTTTTCACCGTAAAGGTCTGCGAACAGTCATGTGAAGTTCAGGGACACCTCAGATGCTCGGGAGCAGTTGTCTTGTTGGATGGCTTATAACTTTGGCACGGTTCAATGAAACTGCATGACATTTTGGAATTATATTCTAGACCTGGTACCGAAAAGATTTGCAAAGATTGGTGGCATTCTGTAAAGTGGGACTGAAATTAGAGGGGGGTCCCAAAATAATGTAAAGGCTTATAAATGTGGTGCCATTTAACGAATCTGCACAAACGTTTGCAAGACCATTATTTTAAATATATATAAACATGTCCTTGCAAAGTCTGTTGGGTTTCTGACAAGAGGGGGAACAATTAGAGGGGGGATCACAAAATAATGAAAAGGCTTATAAATGTGATACCATGTGACAAATCTGCACACATGTTTACAATACAATTTTAAATCAATATATACATGTTTTTGTAAAGTCTGGTGGGATTTTCTCAAGAGGGGGCTAACTTAAAGGGGGTCTCAATATTTTTAGATGGCTTATAACTTTGATGCAGTTTGACAAATGTGGACAAACGATTTCAGAATGATTATAGACCCAACCTTGAATGTTTGTGGAAAGTCTGAATGGAGGTTGTCAAGTTGGGGACTAAATTATTGTATGTACATACATTTTGACACTTTTGAAAAAAAAAATATGGGGGGATTTCAAGCGAACTGGTGTAAGGAGCATTGGTAAGGACTAGAAAGCATGGTTTTGCAAATGTGCCTGTGTTTATTTTTTGACAAGTGCCATAATGTAGGTACAAAAAATAGTGATATACCTTTGGTGACTGAGATATAGCCTGTGGCCGTGGGCAGTGGCCAGATTGTCTGGGTCATGGTATAAGGTCATGACACAGACAATCTGGCTACTGGTCTTAACCGCGAGGGATGAAAAATTGTGATAAAGTGGTCATGTCCAACTGGGACCGGCTATGTGATAAAGTTATTCAAAAGTAAGATAGGTTTGAAAGGGAAACAAAAATTGCTTGTGATAATATGGTCCTAGGGTTGTGACTTTGCCTTCTGCAGGCTGCCATGGAAATGGAAGAGGGGCTCTGTACTGAACCCCACCTTCTGTTTCCATGGTGGCCATCTTGGAAAAGGATTTCCTTCCTACAGTGGGACACTGCAGGCGTCCCACTGCAGGAAAAAAAATCAATTCTTTAGCACCCCGGGTTCCCACTTTGGGAACCCGGGGTGCTAATGCCCTTTATCCCCCAATTGCAGGGGCTGCAATGGAGGATAATGGTCGGGAGCCCTCGTTAGTTATTTATTTATGTATAACACGCCGAATCCCGCAGACATCAGGGCGCACACAGACACACTTTGCTTGAGCCGATAACTTGGGCTGCTGGGCTGTTATCCCTGTTCCAGTCCCTGGAATGGGGGATGAAATCCACATCATTCCCATTAGCATAACACAAAATGCTAATGGAAATGTTGGAAAAACGTATTGAGTCTATGGGCCTCATTCCGAGTTTGGAGGTAATCATGGCGCTATTAGCGCCATGACTACCTCCAATACCGGTACAGAGTCCGCCCTCGTTCAATGGGGACTTACCGGTCTATTCCAACCTTTGAGGGACCAGTAAGTTCCCATTGAAAAAGCTATTCCCCATTCCCATTTGAGCCCCCATAGGGCTCAATGGGAAGAAGGAAGGCGCTAATAACGGTACCGCAAATTGCAGTACCGTTATTAGCTCTGAAGTCCCTTAACGGGTCCCGTCCTTAACGCCTGGTAAAACCAGGCGTTAAGGAAGGGACACGCTAAGGGACCTTGGAATAGGGCGCAAAGGGATTACCGGCACCGATGTCCTTAAAGGTGCTCTGTATCCCTTTGTGCCCAACTCGTAATGAGGCCCTATGTATGGTCACATGACACTGTCCAGAAGGTCCACAGTGATGTCAGACATTTGCGGATGTTGACAGAAGCAAAACCAGTGGAAAACGTATGGAAGTGTTAAACATGATGATAGAAGGTGGGAAATGGCAGAGTTTTAAGGTGAAACGTTGTAAATTTGACACAAACGTTGCTATATTGGGGTATGATATTAGTAAGTTATAGGAAAATGCACTGGTAAAAACCCATGGAATTCTCTGAAAAAACTTTGTTAAATAGACGTTATGGTTAAGTTGCACCAATAAAAACCTAGGAAATTCAATGAAAAAACTTTGTTAAAGGGCCGTCATGGTTAAGTTGCACCAATAAAAACCTATACAATTCAATGAAAAAACTTTGTTAAAATGTCTTTATGGTTAAGTTGCACTCATAAAAACCTATGAAATTCAATGGGAAAATGTTGTTACAGGGATGTTGCAGCTGAGTTGCACTATCAAAAACCTATGAAATTTAGTGAAAAATCGCTGTTAAATGGACGTTATGGTTACAAGTGAAATCGAAATTCCCCAGAAATGTGCATGTTATGGTAAGCTAAGCAACCATAACCGCACAACCACCGTGCACTGCTAAGACTAACACCCAGGACATCATAGATGACATCAGAAATGTCATTGATGATATTACTGATGACATCACATACCTGGCCCACTTGTTTTTGTTCAAAGACATGTCCAGACCAGTTTTTACTTCACGGACACTAACAATTGTAAAATTGAAAAAGGTGCTTTATATCTAGACTTTAACTTTGTCCTCTGTTGTCAAAGCACTTTCCTTAGGGTCTGGCCCCAGTTCATGGTGCACATAAATGGGGAAATAAGCATGCTCCAATCATATAATGCATTTGTATACATGATCATATACCCTAGTGTTATTGTCATTTTCTTGTGATGCTCTCTGTTTCTTTCTCACTGGAGTTTCACTATATGTGCCTCATATTCCAATGCATTGTTTCTAATTATATGTATGTCTTGTACTAACGTAAGTGTCTAGTAAATCTTGTATTGTTAGCTATTCATCTAAGTTTAACATTACACCAAATTGTGACAGTCTTGCATTTGTTATTTTACTGACTAATATTACCAGTTTAAAAATACTGTAATTCTCTGGTGCTTGGTGCACCCATTCCCTATGTGCATGTATTATTAGGTTGAAAAAATGTTAGGCTCAAATCCAACACCAGCACATACAGATCTTTGCGTAGGTTGTGTGGCTAAATGTGTTTGAAGAAAAACCTCTGATAGCAGTATGTTTTGTTGTGAATTTACAAGTTGACCATTTCTATAGGGTTCTCTGAATTCATTTAATTCAGAGTTGCTTTTCTCCAATTTTGTTCTCAGTATAGTCAAGTTTCTGATAAGTGTCCATATAGTAATAGTCTGTGTGTTAGCATAAGGCTTTCCTTGTTAAGGTTATCCTTTCCCAGGGAATTCAGATAATTGTCCACAAAATATTTGTCCGTAATGAAATTGCTATTTGTTAAGATTGAGATTTCTTTGATAATAGCATTTTGTCCTCTTTGGCCTTCTTAAATGGTTATCTCTTACCCTCTACACGTGTTTCACCACTCCCATTGAGTGGCTCTTCAAGAGGGATTGTGTAGTTACATGAAGTAAGGATGGGGCGCAAAGCAGGCTCCTAGCCAAGGTAAGAAATACACGGTTGCATTCCAAACATTAGCCAACAAGAGACAAGCTGCAGAAAAAGGGAATATATATTCATAAATGCAGGCTCAGGAGCTTGATTTTGTGGACTCCAGCATGTGATGTAGCCGAGCCAGACAATGGGTATTCATCCATGGAGGGAAAGCAGAGCAGATCCCAGCAAACCAGACGAGGAACGAAACAAGTGTTGCAAACGTAGGAGCACACTCTCATAGACAAAGTTGAACACTACCAGTTACAGTACAGACACATAATCGTTTGCCATTACCTTGAAGAGATGCACAGAGAGCTGAGAACCAAATCAAGTCCCAGGCCTGTGGAGATCAGCTCTAGCCAATCAAAGAATCGGAAATCAGGGGTGGATGGCAAGGGGCAAGAACCAATGGTAAGTCCATTACTCTGCAACAATATAATAGAAAGTTTCTTGGGGACGGGACAGGCCAGCCACCTGACATGCAAGGACCAGTAGAATAACTTCTATAGTGTACTTCCATAGGGATTACCACTCTCGATACACAATCATTGTGGTGACAGGTTTTTTGGGGAAGGGCCCAGGGATGATGTAATTTGTCCTCAAAACTGGAACGCACACCTGAGAATACTGAGAAGTACTGGAGAAGCTTGATTGTCTTGCATGATCCCTGTTGTTTTATGTGTAAACTGCTGTTCCAACTTGCCATTGGCTGAGTCCTCTGTTTATTCTGGGGAAGGGTGTCGGGCCCTTGAGAGTCAGGCAGACCCCAGATGACCTCTGGCATACCTGGGAGAATTACCCTAACACGTTGGTAGCAGAGTCGATGGTTAGGCTATGTTAGTCTGTCACGAAGCTGACTCTCCCACTACAGAGCCTGAAAGGCTGTGGGACCCCTCGTGTGTTTTGAAAAAACATGGAATGCATACCTATAGAAAGGCCGTCAGGAGACAGCCTGGGAAATATCCTGCAGGACAGGAAGGTGAAGTGGCAGCTTTGGGGGATGCTGCAGCCGAACAGCGTCAGCAGACCACCACATATTGACCCAGCAACTGGGGGCTTGAGGGGGGTATCAAGTATTGTGGAGTGTTGCTGAGTATTATTTAGTATTGTCAAGTAGTCTCAAGTATCGTCTAGCATTGTCAGGTTTAGTAGGGACAGGAGTGGAGCTAGATGTCATTTTCTGTGGTTAGGTTAGGGCACATTCGGTTTAGAGGTAAAAGGTTCTATTGAACAATCTAAACTATTGACTCAAGGGCACGGATGACATAAATTATGTAAATAGTGGATTTCCTGTGGGTTGTGCATTTTAGATTGGGTCATAGATGACGGTATTCCCGTAAGGTTTAGCAAGGGAGCTGACCTGGATTGCAGAAGGTGATTTGTCTGGTTAAGACTCGAGGAGGCGTATTACTTGTAAGGCAATGCTACAGGTACAGATCGAACACAAGAAATATTGGTTTACTCTGCTAGGAGGAAGGAAGACGGCTGTGGGTTTTGTGTTAGGATTGTGTGTATTTTTTGGGAAATGGGGTTATAGCATTGTGTGTGCTGTAAGTGACTTCTTAGCACTACCTTGTTAAGTAAATTGGTGATGTCACCCGTAGATCTGTGCATAGGATGTGGAGAACATGAGGAGGTGAGGAGCAGGCATTGGAAAGTTGAGATTGCCAGACAAGGGTGTCCATCGGTGGTGTGCGGAAGGTGCATGCGCAAGATTTGATGGTGTGCCTGAGGAGGTAACGATTCGGAAAGGGCAGTGCGTGGAGCACACCTGATAGGTGATTGTGGAGCTAGAGAGGCTCAGAACAAATTGAAAGCATTGTGATTACAGTGTATTTTTCCCCTCACAGTGGAATATTGAAATCCTCGATTTTAGGTCAGGTAAGAGCAAGAACATTGTATCAAGGGAAGTGCGGGCTCCCACCTTATAAAGACAAGATTTACCAATATAGCATATACTGGAGTAATAGCACAAGGGAAAATTAACCAAACCATGGCCACCATACAGAAGTTTCCCAAAGGATTTGCAGCAGTCACTACTGACAACAGGATACCTATAAGGGGAAGAAGCTAGCAAACCGCGTGGCAATATTCGAGTTGTGGAGGATGTTTCAGGAGTGTCAAGGGGGCTGCAGTGAGGCGGTAGTGGATGCTGAGCCAGCAGGAGGCACAGAGGCCTGTGCCATCACCCTCCTGTCCCCCACCCGCTCCTGTGAGCAAAATCTCTAAGGACACAGACAATGAGTAGTGGAACAGATGATGAGAGGGGATGTACCCACTATGGGAGCTAAAAGCAGCAGAGGGGTATTCAAACCCGATATATAAAGCACCACCATATACCAAGGAAGATGGACAGAAGGTGACAGGGCAGCCAGTAAGCAAAAGAGGAGCGAGCAGCGAGGTGCAGAAAGGTGTGAAGGAGGGCTAGGGGGCCTAACCAGGAACGAGTGGCTAGGGGGACAGATCCTCCTAAAGCTGGAATGCAAGAGAAATGGGGGGGCAGAGGGAGCAACCAAAGACATTGAGGGCCTTAAGGGAAGCTGCAAAGCAAAGTAAAGGGGCCGAGATAATGGAGGAAACAGACAGAAAGGATAAGGAAAGAGAAGAGAGACTAGAAAGGGAATGCAGAGAGAGAAAGAGGGGGGAAGAAAAAGAGCAGGAACAGAGGTAAAGGAGGAGGAAGGTGAAAGAAGTGATTGAAAAATGAAGGTAAGCAGATGAGAAAGAAAAACAAATGTCAGCAGACATGGAATGGAAGAAGTGGCAGATAGAGAGAAAAGCACAAGAGCATGCACGCAAGCAGGAGGAGGAGCACACGTTTCAAGACATAAGAGCACAATGGGCACTTGGCACGGGAGACAGCCTGAGCATGGGGGCAGGAGCTAGGTGTGCAGAGCCAGACAGTACAACCCTTCCAAGCAGGGCCATGACAGCAGCAGAAGGCATGGGCGCCTATGGAGATAAGGGTGGCATAGACTTGATTAATCCAAAGGGGAAGGCTGCGGAAGGCACGCCCTATCGTAGATTGAGCTTTGTGGACTATTTTTCCAGCAATATGAAGACAGGGTCTGAAGATGATGCAGTGGGACGTGGGGATGAGGAAAGTGGGCGACCGAGGTACAGCTCCTGGGGGACGGCGCAGGAAGGAGTATGAAATCAAGGGGGCAGAAATAAGGGGACTGCGAAAGATGACAGGGACGGTCAGAAACCCCAGACCAGGCCAGCATCACACGACTCTGGCAGTGTACTCCCAAACATTGAGAGATTTAGGGACCTCCCAGGATGAAGAAAAGGGGAGACAGCTATAGGATGTTCTAACACTAGAATAAATGGGGGGTCCGACAACTGTGCATGAATTCCCAGAAGAGAGCAGATAGATGTATACACTGACAATAGGGATGCCAACAGGCACATCAGACTGACTAGAGGTGCGAGTGCAGAGGTAGGGTTCACACAAATTCCCCTGCTTGCAAAGGGAGGGGGCAACCTCAATATAAACCATGGAAACACAATGACATGGAAAACGTGAGCTGTAGATTACCCTCATTAACTGTGGGTGCGGGGAAATGGATATACAAAATGGAAAGAATGACATTGGGACAGAGATTAGTAGTGGGAGATGTAAAGGGACTGCTCGTGACAATCCTGGAAGAAGCTGCTGATAACGTATATAAAAGGGAAGGGTTTCCAGTAGTGACCATCCAGGACACAGTGGTTTGCCCTTTGCAAATTGCGGAGCTGTCCTATGGCAAGCTTTAAAGACTTAATACACAGGCACGTCAGACATTAGTTTGATTATGGCCCGCAAGATGGGGGAGTATGAAGAGCCCTTACACTATATTCAGGCAATCCAAGAGCTTTGGTACCTTGAAATGCGAAAACCATGGGACAAAACAGTAGCATTATTTTACCACATATTGTGCCAGATGCTCCAAGAGCCAGTACAGAAGCAGCTCAAGAAATTAGTGGGTATGGAGGCAAAACCTTCGACAGAAATACTCCTCATGATAGTTCTCCATTGTAGGCTACTGCAGGAGAAAATAAGTAAAAAGAACAATGAAGGGAAGCACAAGAAATGATAAAAGTACGCCTTGGAAGGTGTGGTATTGACAAGCAGAGGAGCACAAGGGGCACCACAGCAACAGTATGCACCGCCACCCACAGGGGGAGGATTCATGGAGCAATGGAACATGCCGTAAGGTTTTGAGGAAGAGAGAGGCCACCCAGGGGACAGGATAAGGGCCACAGATACGTAACAACCAAGATGGTGTCCCAGGTGGGGTTTGAGCATATGGGCACCAGGTGTAGCAGGTCCCAGGGGATTATGCAGGGGGTTTCCAGGTGCAAAGGAGGGAGATGCCACAGTTCAGGTTGTGTGAACAGATAGGACACATTAAGAGAATGCCCAGAAGCAGGGGAGCACAGTACCAGCAAGCATATCAAGGGGACCAGGATGAGTATTACACACAGGGCAAAAACAACAATTTCAAGAACTGACACAAAGTGCACACCCGCAGCCACACCAGCCCATGACACAGATAGCACAGATGCAAGCATTCATACCACGGTATTTGCAATCACCCTTGACTCGGGGCAACCTGCAGCAGGCACCATAGATACAGAACATCCTACAGCCGAGTGATAGAACCATGGCATGCCTAGAATCCATAGCAACAACCCCCGTTAGGAGCCTTGGGGGGTCACAATGATGGGAAACAATCCATTCTCCTTATACCCTCAACAGGACAGCCCACGGATGGACTTGGTATGTTCTATCCTGTCTATCACACCCAACCTTGCGGAGGTACCTTGTATATGGATGTCAATAGGTGACAAAACATTTCCCGTTCTTGTAGATGCAGGGGCGACTAGGTCCTGCATTCGGGAGGGAACATATAGGTTGGCAGGCGATGCCATGAATACACAAAGTGTACCAGAAGTCCCACACCCATTTTGCCTGTATGTTGGCAACTGGAAATTGCAACATGTGCAACACCACTGATGGTACCTATACCGCAAACAGTCCTTGAAACAATGTATCCATTGAGAAAACCCTACATAATGTATACGCAAAGAAATGACAGTCTTCTGAAGGAAATTCTGGAAGAAGTGTGAAGATGAGTCAAAGAGAAGACTGGTGACGTCATTTGAAGCAGAAATGATGCACCCAGAAGAGATGCCAATGAAGTAGGTGAATATACCTTATAGAATCTGATGACGAAGTAAAGAATTGAGTAACATTTCATGAGCAAAATGAAGATTGCACGTGCGGAAGTAGCACTGAAGAAAATGTAATGCTGCTTTATAATTGTACAGATGCAGTAACGCAAGTAGACCAAGTAATCATAAGGCTGGCTATACGTAGTGAATAGACTGCAGGCAGTGCCGCCAATATATATATAGTGTGTATAGAATCTGGATGTTCCACAAGGCATTTTTGCAAACTTGGACCTTGTGAATAGAAGGGCTGAAGGTGAGGTGCAGTAGAATAAAACAGCTGACGGTGAAGGAAGATTCGAGAAAGCTTGCCTAGCCCATTGTCCAGGGTTAAAGCAGCCAAGAAACGGGTTATCTACTTGAGAAGATACAATGAACGTGAGAAGCGAGCCAAGCTTCTGTTTAAGGTGTAATGGAAAAGCACTAGAAGTGTCAGGTTTTATTCATTTAATAGTATTAAATACAACGAAGGAGCTCAAAACCTGGTCTCCTGTCACATGGTCAGATGAAAATAGACTTTGGGCAAGCTACACCGAGACCAGAAGATAAGGTCATGCTCACATCCCTTTTATTCTCAAGCATAGTGATCCTTTGCAAGGCCGAGTTCAAAGAATCTATTTGAATGGCAGACCGCAGGAGTGATGATGGATGTTGGGCAAACTGGGTGGGGAGGCATGACCAAGCCAACCCTCCAGCACCTGGGGTACCAGCTTGCATGCTGCTAGCAAGTTGAACATTCCAGAAGGGTACAAGTGTGTCAACCAATTACAGAGGGTCACGTAACAAAGAGCTCTATAGTTTGAGAAGCCAATACAATATTGTGTATTAGTATGACATGTAAGATGACTTGCATTAGGGGTGGGTTTAGCTGTCCTCTTGACCTTAGAGATCCAATCACAATCCAGTCCCCCATAACAAGTATACACAGATGTTCCCTTTAAGCCTATAACATCCCAAATGGTTTTTCTTATTTTGCCACATAGTATGATGTCACTCATGATGAGTTTTTACTATATAACTGTGTTTTGTCATGAAAATATGAAAATCGTCGAGAGACTTATGACTGTTTGGCGTCCGTTCATGCCGTTGTACTCCCTGTTTTAGACAATTGCAATCAAAACAGTTGTGTTTTTGACAACTTCCTGAGTGAGTCTGATTATCAATTTATGAGTAAGATCTGCATCCCCATCCATCTCAGATACTGTTACCTTGTCTTAAAGGATTTACAGGTTCACTGGGTAGCAGAGGATGGTTCAGGTCTGTCGGTTAGTAGGCTTTTAGAGTGTGCAGAAATTCAGACATCCTCCGCCATTTAGCCGTAGGATCGCAAAGTTTCCTGTGGAGAGAGGCTGATATAGAATGCTTGCAAGAAAATCGATATAGGTGGGATAGGTCAATCTTTCATGAAATCCCTCCTGGTTTCCACAGGTGCTGAGCGGACCAAAAGCGACGAATGCAGACTGGAGGAGATCCAGAGGATCTGGAGTTGAAAAGCGAATGGTGAATAGATTGAGTCGACTGGCAAAATAAGGGAATAGGGATTTTGTTAAAAAGAAAGTAACGGTGGTTGATTAATATTTGACGAGGAGCGTCAAGGATATATGATGAGGAGTGCCAAAGAGCCCAGTGTACTAGCTCAAGGAGCTTTAGAAGGAGTCATTGCAATACCCAAGTGGGTACTTAGGCAGCACATACACAAGGTTATGATAGGGAATGATTCAATCTCCAAAAAGAGTTTTTTAGGGACTGACAGAAAACGTGTATTATGATGAGATATATGTAAAGTTGACTAGTCTGCCTGTTTGTGTATTTTGAAATTGAAAACAAGTGTCAAGGAATGACAAGAGTAAATTGTAAGGTTAAGGAAGAGGAAAAAGTTGTCATCTATCTTTTTTTATCATTGTCAGTGCTGACTGAACAGGTAGATTGGAATACTTGAGAAGTAGAGGCTTTGAGCAGCGAGGGTGGTGCACACTAATATTTGTTATTTTTCTGAAAAGTATTCTGTGTAAATTAATGGTAAGTATCGACAGTCAATTGAGAGTCACAATGGGGTATGTTACTCCACTGATGCGCATGTGTAAAACACTGCCAAAACATGCACCTAAGCTCAAACATTGTATTGCGGAATGGATAAAGGGTACAGCAGACAAAATGTTCATGCCATGCCACAAGGGGGATCACTGTCAAAAGCATTTTTGTAACATATGACCACATACTTGCGCTCTGTGTATACAGGGAAGAAATTGGAAAAAAGGTTAGCTATTTTAGAAATCTGGAAGATGTACTAAGAGGAACAGGAGGATCTGCCTCCTGAGGACTGGATGCTAGTGTAGGGAGGAAGGTGCCGAGCCTTCTGCTCTCCTTACCTCACATTAAGTAAATGCCGATAATGCAAAAGATGATGGATTGTATCCGTTAAGAGAATTAAAATTGGCGATGGGATATAGTTAACCAATATATGAACTTTCTGCTTATAGCAGTGATGATAGTCCAAAGGAGACTAATGGAAAGGAGGAGATCTTTAAGGTCTTACAAGATAAAGAGGAGAATAGCGAACAACCAAATATGATCCAAGACATAGAACGAGAGATTAAGAGATGAAAAGAGAAAAGGATAAAGCTGACGAAATAACGCTGGTAAAGAACAAATGGATGGGTAGGCAGATATTGCTGAATCTCGATGGTAAAAGCATTGAGGAAGTTAGTAAAAAGGAAGATCAAGATGAACAAGATAGAAAAGACATGGAATGAGAGAAACGACTGAAGGATGATGAATATAAGAGAAAGAATAGACAGAGGCGAGAACAGATGTATCAAGAGGAGCAGCAAAAGAAGGAATAAAGGGCAGAGGAACAAAGGAAATATGACAACAGGCAGAGAGCAATCAAAGAACAAGATAGGCAGGAAAAGAAGAGAGAAGAGGAGGAAGCACAGAGATTACGGGAAAAAAGGATGCAAAGAGGAAGGGAAGAAGAAGTCCATAGAGCAAATGAAAGATGGGAAGAGAAAAGACAAGAAGAGGAAAGGGTAATGCAAGATGCGAGAAGGCAAAGATAATTGGATGAAGAGAAGGAGTGAAAAAGGAGACAAAGAGAACACAATATTGATCGCATTCACCAGGAGTTAATAAAATCGAGTCGAGTAATATCATGGACACATATAGAGAAGTTTCTCCCATCGCAAGAAGCAATGACAAGACTACTTAGGATAAATCTAGAGGGGTTGCTCCCATCACAGTGAGCAACATCAGGGCCATCTAAAGTAACAGTAAATGAACATTTCGAGATAGGGAGTATCAGGGATAGGATTGATAGAGCCTATCAAGAATTGACTGAGGAAATGGAAGGAGGGTTTGAAGAATTAAAGAAAGCAATTTGTTCAATTTGTACAGCTCCAGTTTTAGGAATTCTCAACTATTCTGAGTAGTTTTTCTTGTTTTCATGCACAAATGGAACAGTTCTGATGGCAGTGCTTACCCAGAGGACTACACTAGGCTGGACACCTCTGGCATATTACAGTGGGATTCTATATCCAGTTATGAGAGGACACTTTCCTTGTGAACAATCACTGACAGCAGCCACCTTCGCCATTGCGAAGGTTACCAGCATTGTGATGAGGTGTTCTATGACGTTGTTTGTTTAGCATGTATTGTTTGCCATTTTTGGAGAAACCTAAGGGTATGTTGACGTATCAGAGGACTTCTGCATATGAGGTAGTTATATTGAATACTGCAATTAAAATAGTAAGGTGTAAAATAGTGAGCCCTGCCACATTTATAGCTGAGCCTGTGACAGAGGTTGAGCAAGTGCATGATAGCTCAGACTATGACGAGTTCTACAATGATATTCCAGTAGTAAAGGATCGGAGAATGGTCTAGCGGGGGGGGTTCTCTTTATTGATGGGTCGTCCTAAATGGATCAAACTGATGGGGAAAGGCATTCAGGTTCAGCTGTGGTAAGGTACAGAGCTAATGGAGAATTTGAAGTGGTAGCAAGTGGAAGACTATGGGCCTCATTACACGGATGGCGGTAAGGATTTACCGGTACCGGTAAAATACTGGTACCGGTAAATCCTTACCGCCTTACTACGAGGTCCCTTTGCGGGTTGGGGGATTTAACGCCTGCTTTTTGCAGGCGTTAAAAACCAATCCGCAAAGGGACCCAGGGAGCTAATTACGGTACCGCAATTTGCAGTACCGTAATTAGCGCCTTCCCCATTCCCATTGAGCCCTATGGGCCAAAAATGGGAATGGGGAAGGGCAATGGTGGAAGGGGGAATTACCGCCCCGCCAACCTTGGAATGGGGCGGTAATTCCCCTTTCCGCCAAGGCGGTGCCGGTATTTTACCGGCATGAACCATGGCGCTAATAGCGCCATGGTTCTCCGCCATCCGTGTAATGAGGCCCTATATCTCACTTTTTGGCACAAGCAGCAGAATTTGTGCTGCTTATTGTCACACTTGAGAAACACGAAGGGCAGGAAGTGATGCTGTACAGTGACTTCGCCTATGTGACTTCAGTCCGTGCACACAGGGCTAGCACGTTGGAAAAGGAGGGGATACTTCTGAATGGATGGCACTCCAGAGCAACATGCTGCACCTTGGACGGGCTTATTAAGGCACTACAACTCCCAGAAGCCATCAGAATAGTTAAATGCGAATCACATACTAAGATAACTGATTTATTCTCATGCGGAAACGAACCCGCAGACAAAGAGGCCGAAAGGGTTGCATATTCACCAGCCTTTTTAAGTTTTGATACTCCGAATATAAAAGAAAAAGTAGCCACAATTATGATTGTAAATGAAGGGTTTAATCATTTGTCCAGAACAAGGTTCAAGGCAGTGCTCCACAGGAAGAGCAAGGATTGTGGAAATGGAGGGGGTGTTCTTTATCCCCCTCCGAAACATTGTGTTGACAGGACAGCACTGGAAAGCCGGTGACGCCTGTAGCCTTATTAAGGGTAGCACTTCAACAGCTGCTCTACCCTGCGCATATAACAAGGGAAAGTCTCGCAGCAGCTATTGCGGACGACTGGTTTGTACCAAACTTGCTAGAACATGTTGCATTTTATGTAGTAAATTGTATCGTATCTCAAAATTTTACAACTGGGCATACACTGCGAGCAATCAGATGAGTGGTTCCTCGACCGAATGGTCCTTTTCAGCATTTACATATTGACTTTGTTGACATGCTGCAAGTATGTTGTGGATATAGGTATATGATAGTGGTGTTGTGCCCCTTTTCGAGATGGATCAAAGCAGGTCCATGTACACACCCTGATGCCACTTGTGCTGCAAAATTTTTAGTCTGAGAAGTCTTTCTTAGATGGGTAGTATGTGAGGTGCTGAGATTGACAATGGGCCCCATTTTGTTAATGAAGTATTTGAACAGATCAGCTTATTGTTTAGCATAAAACCAAGTTTTCTTCTGCTTATCACCTGCAAGTGAACGGAATATGTGAGAGACTCAACAGTCTTCTCAAAGAAAGAATCGCTAAACTCAAATTGTCACTGAAGAAGGGATGGCTGTATGACCTGCCCCTTGCATTATATGCATTAAGGAATCAGCCCTGGTTTGACCACCACCTCACACCCCATGAGAAATTAAAAGGGAGGCGAATGAGAATGACCCTGTCTCCTCCATTGATGAGCAAGTGTGATGCCCAGATGACAGCAGAATTGTTAGGAAATGAGTTGCTTACGTAGTTGACATGTATGACCGCTAGTATCTCTGTCATTTCAGATCAACTCAAGCATAAGGGGTGTCAGTCTCAGGTCACAGATGAAGAGCATTCAGCAACTGGACTGCAAAAACTACCTTTGCCCAAATTATTTGCTGGAAGCCCCGTATTAGTGCACAACTTCACAAGGAGGTGGCACAAAACCTGTTTTAGTGGACCTTTTGTTGTTGAGAATGTCACTCCCTCAGCAATAAAAGTTCAAGGAAGGTGCGCTTGGATACACCTGGACGATGTGAAGCCATATGGTGGTGAGACCGATGCACCCCACCTGTTGATTTAGAAGCAAGACAAGAAGAAGAAATTCAGCACGTGCATATTCGATTGATGGCGAGGAAGGAGGGTGTGAAGATTGTTGATTAAATAAATGCAAGTGTGCATTTGGACTGTGGCTCACCTCTGACACAATTTATAGATATTTTAGCAGGAGTGCAAAAAGTGAACATTCTCGAGCTGCAGGAATCTTTGTATTGGGAAGTGTTGATGTGCTGAAAATGCCAGATCTGTACTTTGAGTACGACGACTGGAAAAGGTAGAAGTTCCCTAATTCATTCCTCACTGAGTTTCTCTTTGGTTAGACTCATGGTTCTCTCTAATGTCGATGCCCATAGACTACTTATCGCTGTCTTTGTATACATAGTCCACACCTAGCCTGCTCTTGTTTGGCGTAATACTAACATGTGTGTGTTTCTGCACGATCCTAAGAATTGCCCTGCAATTAGATGTTTACTTAGGGAGATAATTGAGCACATTCAGCAGCTACCTGAGCATGGACTGTTCAGAATAATGCAGTTCCAGAAAGTGAGCAAACTCGACGATGTGTGGAGAAACGCCAATGGTGGGGTCTCATGTATTGGTGCATAATATATGCATGCTCAGTATTTATCATTGTTTTTCTGTTTTTGCTTATCCACATTGTCTACTTCATTGTTCCCAAAAAGTTAGGATTCCCCTTGATTCTTCCCACTCCAGTGACTTATGCAGAATTAGCTGTTGCAAAGAGACCAAGGCCTAATGTGATTATCCCTACACCAATGACATATGTGAAGTCACCCATTTCTCCGACCAATGTTCCTATGACTCCCCCTGTAAGAAAGTCCATGTTTGATATATTACATGATCATTTGCAGTGGACAAATCAGCAGGTATTACCATGGGGTGCAGCACCACTCTTTACGTTTAACATGCCCTCTTTGCAATATTGGAGAAACCAAAGGGCACACTGACAACACAGAGAGCATCAAGGTATAAGGTGTTGCTATCAAACTCATCAAGTAAGGTAGTGAAGTACAGACTGGTTAACCCAGCTACTTTTCTCACCAACATCTTACAGGACAGTGACTGCGCACATGAATGCACAGAGAACATACAGGAATGCAGTGATACCCGCAAGGTACAGGAGGATGCACTTGATGTGTATTTGACAATTGACCAGGCAGTTGGGGTCAGACATTCAGACATACAGGAATGGCAGTGGTGGGGCTAAGAGTAAGAGAGTATGGAACACATGAGGTAGAGGTCAGTGCGCAATTTCCATCACATTATTCAGCACAGGCAGCAGAACTAGTAGCCTTAATATTGGCATTCAAACACAGCAGACGGAAGTAGGTAACATTGTATTAAGATTCCACATACGTGAAGTTCACAGTACACTCAGTACTGTCATGATGGATGAGGAGGGGCTTCAGGAGGGCTGACGGGACCCCAGTACAGCATGCACCTCTGTTGGAAAGGCTAGTAGAAGTAATACAGTATCCCGAGCAATTAGCCATAGTAAAATGTCAAGAACAAATGCAGGGGCAGGATCCTGTCTCAAGGGGAAATGAAGCAGCAGACACAGAAGCCATGTGTGCCGCCTATCTTGGAGAGCTCCTAGAAATTGAGGCCTTCACACATGCCTGTGACTAGGCAAGTATAATGATACTGAAGGAAGGGTACAATGTACTACCGACAACAATAATAATGGAGCTGCATGGAGCTGCACTCAGTGAGGAGAAAGACTTGTTGACTAGGACAGTGCGTAAAGTATCTCCAACAGACATCCTACGGTTGGCAGAATAATACAGAGAAAGTGGTGATGCCACTTGCATTGTTACACACAGCAATGACTCAGTTACATTATCCAACACACAGGGAAAGAGGTGCTTATCACCCATATTGGAGAAACATGGTGCTGTCCTAATTTGGCAGAACATGTGGCTAAATTCATGACCAACTGCCTAACATGTAAACAGTTTACTGCAGGACATAAATTCTGAGAGGAGCCATACCTCACCCAGCTGGTCTATTCCAATCCCTCCATATCGACTATGTTGACATGCTTTATGTTTGCCAAGGAACCTGCTACATGATAGTGGTTTTGTGCCCTTTCTCTCAGTGGATTGAGGCAGGCCTCTGTTCCCATCCTGGCACAGTCAGTAAAGCAACATTTCTGGTCTGAGAACAATGGGGCGTGTGTGAGTTCCTGCGTTCCGACAATGATCCTCACTTCGCCAACAAGATGTTCAAACATATTTCTTTTTTTTTTTATTTTTTAAACGTTTGGTTTGCACTTAAACCTTTTATCTTGCGTTCCTTGTTGTTTTTGCTTGGTTTGCATTGTGTAGGCTAATGAAGTTTTGTCCTTATTCTTGCTTCCTGTTTTGATCCCTAGTGTTTGTATTTTACTCTGTTCATTTATTGTTCATAATTTTGTGCCACAATGATGTTAGGGCGAATACTGATTTTTTTTCGTTTCCAGAGAGTGTTCTCGCCCAACGATATTCAGGTGTTAGGGCAGTTTGTGTGTTCATGAACCATTCTCTCGATTGTTGTCGTTTTTCGTTCAGTGCCGGGCATATCATGATTATATGATGTAGGCTTTCGGTCATCTGGGGGTTCTTGTAAAATCGGCAGTATTGTTTGCATTTTGGTATTTGTTTTCTGGCTGCCATTATTTCTCGGGTCGGGAGGATGTTTAGCCGCAGTCTCATAAATGTATCTCTTATTTTTGACGAAGGAAATATTTGTAAGTATGCAGGAAGTTGATTGAGCCTTCTATTGTCAGATGGATTTTGTATATTGTGCCGGTATTTGTTTTTCTCTCGGTTGGTTTTCATCCAGTCGTTCTCTTTTAGTTTCGTTTCCGCTTTTTGTGGTCTCTCTATTAGCATTTCCATCGATATTTCTTGTTCTTCTCTCTTCACTTCTGTAGCTGTTTTCCATTTTTCTAAAGCATGATCTCTGTTGCAGCTTTTTTCTGTTCTAAATATTTCCAAAGGAGGGGTGTTAGTTTTCGTCATTATTTTCCTGTATAAATCAAGTTGTTTCCATAAGACAATGGATTCCAGCGATTGAAGTGCGAGTTCAGCTCGGATTCGTATGGTTGGTAGTGAAGCTGTTAAATTTAGCACTTTTTTCCAGAAGCTCCCTTCTAGTTTATCCCAGATGTTGTTGTTGATGTTTATCATGGATTCCGCTCCATATGTATGTTATGATGGCCGTGACTTTTTGTTTGTAAAATGTAGCCACTGGGTCATAGAGAATTTTCCATACTTTCAGTGAATGATTTTTGCTTGTCGGGCTAGGGACAAGGTTTTTTCTTTGAGATGTACAGCTCATTCTTCTTCTGTTGTTGATTGGGATATCCATATTCCAAGATATTTTATGGTTTTTACTATTTTCATTTTTTCCTTGCCTATATAAAAGGAGACAAGCTGGCGATTGATATTATTTTCTTTTTTTAGAGTCATGTTTTTTGTTTTTTTCATATTTATTTTCAGTTTGTTCTCTGTCATGTATATTTCTAATTTTTCAAGTGCAATCTGTAATCCTCTCGGAGTTTTGGCCAGGAGTACTATGTCGTCAGTGGTATATAATGCAAGGTATCGCTGTGTTATTGATTTTTGGTGGGTTCGTTTGAGGTGTGTAGATGTTTCGTTCGAGGTCGGCCATATAGAGATGAAATAAAGTGGCTGCCCAGGGGCATCCTTGTTTTAGCCCATTCCATGTTCTGATTTGATCCGAGAGTGCCCCTTCTTTCGATAATCTAACTCTAACGCTGGTGTCCGCGTATAAGAGTTTGATCGGTTCGATGATGTCAGTAGGGCATTTCCATTCGGTCAGTTTAGCCCATAGAATGTCTCTGTTAACAGAGTCAAATGCTGACCGTAGGTCAACGAAAGCGGCGTAAATTTGGGTTTGGTTTCTTATGGCTTCATGCTTCAATATGTTTAGCAAAAATAGGTTGATGTTGGTACCCAGTGTTTTGATGAAACCAGTTTGTCTTGTAGCATACTTCTTTTCTTTTTTTTGCCCATCTGTCTAGTTTTTCTAGTAGTATTTTTGCAAAAATTTTGCCCAAAGGGTCTAGGAGCACCAGAGGTCGATAGTTTTGTGGGTCTTTTGTATCACCCTGCTTAAATATGGGTATGATGGTGGCTTGTTTCCATGTGCTTTGAATCATTTTTGTGTTTTGTATCATTTGGAAGATGCTTTCCATATTTCTGTCCACACTGCTGCATTCTGCTTGATTATCGAGTTGGACAGGCCGTCCGGGCCTGGGGCTCTGGAAGTGTTTAGGGTAATAATCGCTTTTTTTTAGATCTTCATGGTCCCATTCACATTGCCATATGTATTGCTGTATATTGTTTGCTTCTTTCGTTGTCTGTTTGCTCCCGTAAAGCTCTGTGAAATATTCCGTCCAGCTTGCTTCTGGGACGTCAGTTACCATGCTATTTTGTGTGTGGGTTTTATCGTGTAGTAACACCCATAGTTGTTTTGTATTTCTGTTCTTTAGTGTCAGCAGCATCTTCTCTGCATCCTCTTGTAATATCATAGCTTTGTTGTTCTTTAGCCAATTTTTGTAGTCTTGTTTTGCTATTTTGATTTCTTTGTATTTGTCCGGTGAATTTTGTTTCATTAGTAGTTTTATTTTTGATCTCAATTCTCTTTTCTTGCTTATTATATTGTTATTGTATGCATGGATGTGTTTCTTTGTTGTTGGCTTTCCATTTTGCATGTTATTGCATCTGTATGGTGACAGTAGCCATCCATAGTTGATTTTTTCTCATTCATCTAGTGTTGAGTTATTCATTATTTTTGGCAATTCTTCCATTCTTTTCCCCCCGATTATTAATCTGTTGTTGCTGATGTTTATTTCAATTTTTGTTGAGTCTGCTTTGTCACTCGCCATTTTTCCAGTGTTCAACGTTCTTTCCAATATGTAATGATCACTTTCTTCTGTTTTAATTTTTCTGGATTCCTGCAAATCTTTGTATATATTTTCTGTCATGTATATGTCATCGATTATGGGGGTGGATTTGCCTCTTGCCCAAGTTTCCTTTTGCCTTCCAGTAGTTGTGTCGATACTATCAGATCTTCTGATATTCCTGCATTGTAATTCTTTGGTCCAGCATTTAGCTCGAGGTGACAAGTTAGATTTTTCTACTTCTTTTCCTTTTGCATTGAATATATGGATGTTTAAGTCGCCGCATAATATAAATTCTATCTAGTTGTATTTTCCTTTAGTGTTATCTATTGCTGATGTTACTGTGTCTATACATTTCTCGTCTGTTATTGCTGCTGGATTCCAATATAGGTTCATTAGGGCCCATAAACATTCCTTCTTGTGAACCTTGGCTATAGAATCTTTCTCTTTATTGTCCGTTCAATGCTTGAGTATTGTGATTTGCGTCCATGGGTTTAAGTTTTCGTGTTCTAGTATGTCAATGTTTTGGCCATTTTTGATTAAAGTTAAGAGTCCGGCAGATGGTCTACCTTTTTGCTTTTGGATTGCAGGATTCATTAGTATGGTATAACCATCTGCTATTGGTTGTTGCGTTATCCATGATTCTTGGATGCAGATTATGTCAGCCATTATGAGATTTGGATTTGTTGTGTTGAATAAATGGCTGTGTCCCCGCTTGTTCCATGAGCAGATCCTGGTTGGGTGTAGACTTTCTTCCTTTAGTTGTTATCTTCTTTGGTGGTAACTTTCTTCTGTATTTACGGGTGAATTCTCTTGTTGCCTTCATATTCCGTATTTTCTATAAAGGTCATGACGGCTTTGATAATCTTTGTTTTCCTTTGCTCTATTCTCATACATGTCACATTCTCTCATGTGTTCTGGAGATGTGTTCTCATAGACATCATCCTGTTTGCTTTTGCTTTGGGTCATTTCATGCTGACTCCAGCTTACTGTTTTTTGTTTTTTTCTCCTCTCTGTGTTTTGTATTTCTTCGATCAGGGTCACTTCGAAGCCTAGCTGTTTGCAGATATTTTTGTTGTCTATCATTTTGTTCATCGTTTTTTCAGTGTCGAAAGTAATCTTCACTTGGTCCGTTGTTATTTCATTACAGAATTCAACAGTTTTTATGTCTTTTGTTGTTATTTCTTTCATGTTGGGAATGGCTTGTATCAATCTTAATACGTTTGAGCCTTTCATGATTAGGTTATCCTTTTTTGTTGTTATTCTTGATAATTTTATTTTCTTGTCTTTTATTTCCGTCTGCTGCACATATTGGTAGTTTTAATACTTTTTCTGCTTGTCCATCGGTTGTTTGATCATCATCATTGTAGCTTTGGGGCTTCCTTATAGGTGAGGGATGATTGTTCAAATCCGATGTTGTTTCATTGTCGTCTTCCCATTCTATTTTCGATATTTCGTCAAGTGTCAATTCGTATCCTGATACTTCGTGGTTTTGTTCTTCTTCTGGCTTCTTACCTTCGTATTCATCTACCGTAATGAATGATGCCTCTGTCATTTCGATTTGGGCTTCTTCAGATTGATCAAATTCCTCCTCCGTATAGATTGATAGGTTGATTAGTTCATATATTTCTGTGTCTACTTGATTGTGGTCTGGGCTTTTCGTTTTCTCTTTGGGTTCAAGGTTATTTTGTTTGTTCTGCTGTATTGCTTTGTTCATTTTGGGATGTAATTCTTTTGGAGGATTTGATAGGTTTCTTAAAAATGCTCGTGAGCCTCTTTGCTTTGTTTTTTTGTTGGATATTGTTCCTTTTTTTTTTTCTTGCTCTCTGTTAGATTGTATCTTGTTTCATTTGGAGAATATTTCATACGTCGCTTTCCCTTTTGAATGGGGAATAAGTCTCACGTTATCAATTGGTTTATTAATCACTTTTTCTTTCTCTATATCTGTGTGGTTGTGTACCTTTATTTCCTTGAAGGGTTCTCCGCTAAGGTCAATAAGGTTTATTTCTGCGAGAGTGATATTTCTATTTGCTTCATGTATTTCCAGTAAATATGAGGTTCACTGTTATCTGTCCCTTCTTGTTGTGTTTTCTTTTTACTTGGACTTTGGTGTTTTGGATAAGACATCTGCTTTGATTTCGCTTGATTAGCTTCCGTCATCATTTTAATTAGCGCATGAGTCAGGTCTGTTTTTTCAGCTCTGTCGCTACGGGCGATATCAAATAGCCTGCTTAGCCATAAGTGGCTATTTTGTGCTTTGATGTCTAGTCGCTCCAGTATTTTATTCATGCGTTGCTCTAGATAGCTTTGTTTAGAATGTATCAAGGCCATGAGTGTTGTTTGATCTTTAATTGAGTCTACTAGTGCCTCTTGTAGCTTCATGTACGGTAATAAAGATTGTGTTGTAGTTGTTATCAACATATTTTGTAAGTCTAGCATTGAAGTTGCCATTGAGGCTAGTTTGTGGTCGGAGTGATGGTCTAGCTTCATTTATCTGGTATTTCTGGATTTGGATTTTGAATTTCTTCACCTTCTATGTTCGTATTGTTTATGTTTTGTGGTCCTTTGTCTCTGTTATAGAATTCTTGTTCTTTTGGCGTTGGCATTTTTCCTTTTTGTAGCTTTTGTGTCCATGGGCCTGAGTCTGTATTCTTTGTCAGTGAAGATGAGGTACCGAAGACTTCTTTTCTTCTTTCATGGTTCATCATTAGGTTTTCAATTTCTGTTATATCAAGTGATAGTCTTGCAGCTTTAGGGTGTGTTTTATCATTTACTTTGGATCAAGTAGTTGCGAGTGTCTGCGGCTTTCATACAGGGCCTGCCATTTCTTTTGTGCTTTGGCAGCTTTTTCCTGATGGGTTATGAGTTTTCTTTCTTTTTCCTCTTTCCCTTCTTGTGGTGCCAGTGGATTAGGAGACTTCTCATTTCCCTTTGTCTCATCCTCCAGAGTTATTTTAGTTTTGTCTTTCGAATTGGTGCTAGTTCTGGTTTTTTGTTCTGCCTTTATGGCCTCTATTTTTCCAGACATCAAGTTGCCTGTGTCAGGCTTCACGTTTGGATCAAGTGTGTTTAATGACTCTTTAGTTAAGAGGGTCTCTTGTGTGTCTTCTTTCATGTTCGGAGCTGAGGGTTCGCTGGTATTTCCCTCATTTCCATTGGGTGTGTTAGCTGTTAGATTTCTTTCTGTTTCTCCACACTTTTTGATGTCACTTTCCATGTTCTATTTTAATTTTCACCATCGCCACCTTTTCCCCGACGGGCTTAACGCCGCAAGGGTGCCTCACTGCTGGTAAAATACTCGCTCAGAGTCACGTGATCCGTCACGTGACATGGACAAAGTCCCTCCTCCTCCAGGAAGCGGGTGGAGTAACGGCAAGAGCTGCACACGCTCGCAGTGCCGTAGGATGGTGCTGGCAAGGCAGTCAATGTTGAGGGTGAAGGTCAGTGCGTTTCCTCCAGGTAAAACAAGGTTCAAACATATTACAACGTTGCTGGGCATTCAACACAAATCCTCCTGAGCTTATCACCCACCAGCAAACGGGACGTGTCAATGACTCAACAGCCTTTTGAAAGAAAGCATTGCCCAAATCAAAAAGAGTACAAATAAGAATTGGCTGCATTGCTTAACGTTGACGCTCTTTGCAGTGTGCAAAATGCCCGGGGCTGACCACCATTTAACCCCACATCAGATGATGATAGGACGGCACATGCAACTTCACCTGGCTCCTCCCACTAAGGCCCTAAATGACTCAGAGAGTAGTGCAACTGTGTTAGAACAAGAGATGATTGCTTACATTACTTCCTTGATTACTAGTGCCTCTTTTATCTCTCACCAGACACAACAAGACCAGGCAGGCCCTAAAGCCAGTGGAGAAAGCAGCAGTGTCAATGACCCAAAGCACTGTCGGACAGAATGGATTGTTTGTCACAGGGACCGTGTCCACCTACGAAATTTCATTCGCTGATGGGATGCACCTAATTCACAGGCCCGTACACAGTTGAGGCGGTGGCCGACAGAGCTTTGAAACTAGAAGGGAAAACAGTTGGGAACCATCTGTCAGACATCAATCCCTACCAAGCTGTGGCCTCACCTGGCAACGAGATCGACAGGGCCAACAATCGTCAGCAAGAGGAGCAACAAGATAATTCTGAACTTACACTGCCGAGTGGAGAACACCTAATGGTTACTCTCTCAAGGACAGCAGAGTTAGGGCAAAGACTTCCTACACATCCAGAGTGAGGATACACTATGGGCCTAATTACGACCCTGGCAGTATGGGGTTAATGGCTCCGGTAGAGCAGCCAGAGCCGTTAAACCCATGCTGCCAATATTATGAGGTCCCCTTGAGGGACCCGCACTGGACGTCTGGTTTTACCAGACGTCCTTTGTGGGTCCCGCGAGGGGGCCAGCATGCTAACAACGGGCCCGTCATTAACGGGCTCATTGTTATCATGCTCCCCATTCCCATTGAGCCCTATGGGGGCTCAAATGGGAATGGGGACTGTCCAGGTCTGGGTTCCCTGAATGGGGAAATACCGGGCCCTCCAAGGTCAGAATGGCCTGGTATTTCCCCATTCAGGGAACCCGGACCTGAGTTTGGAGGCAGCCATGCCCTTATTAAGGGCATGGCTGCCTCCAAACTCGTAACGAGGCCCTGTCTGTTTGTTATTTTATTCTCTACATACATGCTTCATGAAAGTGTGTCTTTGATAATGTATGACTGTTCATGTTGCCCAATGATTTACAACCTGAAACCTTTTTGGGGCAATTTGTCAATTTTATTAGAAGACCCAAAGGATTCCGAGTACATCCGCCCAGGTTATTTCTCCTTGTTTTAATAGCATATTTGGCCCAAATTACCCATAACTTGATGTGGAAACCCTTCATTTCTTGCTATACTAAGAGACCCTGGAATAGGACTGTGTGGGAACAGCTATTCACTTTTGCCATGAGTGATTACATGGTCCACGGGGCTTAAAACTAATCTGACACTAACCAAATAATGCTAATTGTTGCACATTTCAGGCGGGCAACTGATATCTTCAAGCTGTAAAGAAATCGAGAAGCACAGGTAAACATGGCTTAAATCATAACAAATATGCTTTTTGTGATGTCTCTTATTTCCAAGTCGGGTATTTGTATTCATATTCTGGTGAATATTGCTAGTGTCAAGTGAAACCGGTGTATCCTCTACTAACATTTCCCCGACCCCAGCATGTGGAACAACCATGTCATGTGGACAGGAGAGCATTGAAAGAACGGTAAGGAGAGGTAAGCGCAGTGCTGACACAGACATGAGGGCAGTAGATTTGTAACTTACTGACACTGCTCGAGTGTCTAATAACTTGGTTCAAGCACATGACCAAAGTAGGTAAGGAAACCACCGGGGAGGGCTGTTAAGTCTGCTCATTAATCCCCTTTGCAATGAGTGCTTCCACAACGTTCATATCAAATGAATTACCAGCAGCAAGAGCCCAATGCCTGATGTATCTGTCAATGGTAACAACTCGAGGAAGATTTCAAAGGAGAACAGCAACATTGAGATGGATTTCTCAAGCAACATTGAAATAATAAGATGGTTAAATAAAGACTCTTGACATGATGAAAAATAATTTGCAGTTAGACCAAGCTTTACAGTACATAACTCACGGTCCACAGAAAGACAACACAAAAATGATAACACTGAAGGAACTGCTCTTCCCAAAGAGGAGGTGAAAGGAAATAGGTGGAGGACTAGGATGTTGCGAACTACCACTGATGCCTGTGTATGGCCAAGTTTACACAGAAGAAGGATGGAAAGATGGAGTAGTTGGAAGCAAAGCACACATCCTAGTACAAGAACCAGTGAATACAGTACAACGAGAAAATGACAAGTGTCTGAAGGAATGGGATGCAAGTGCTAAACTGCTCACCTGGGTAGAGAAAGAAGTTGGACCGATTCCTATAATACATCTGGAGAAACCAGCATAGTGCTACATGAAAGATGGAGCAAAAAGAGTTGTCGATAACACAGAATATCGATACACAGAAAAACATCCAACAAATAAGAAAGGCACTACAGTACTGATGGATCATTACTGGGCATGCAGATCCAAGGCATATGAGAAGCTGCCACCCGACTGGGGAGGAGTTTGCTTGTTGGTACACATCAACATGCCATCACTGGTAGTGCCCGAGAAGGATATAAAGCTTTGTGACTTCCTGAAGATGGACACTAGCACAAGAAAGAAAAAACACAGGAAAGAAAAGGTCTGTGGCGACAAAAGAAAAGGAAGGAAGAAAATGGTCTGCGGAAGTGAGTAGAGTGAAAAGAAGCAACAATTTCTAAGAAGAGTCAGAAATATCCCTATATGATGTAAAACCAGAACATAGGTTATTCAGTAAATAATTTCAGTAGAACTGAAATGTTTTTGTGTCAGTGGTTCCAGCAATTCAGACATATACAAACACAAAATGGCTGCAACTTACCAGGTGGGAATTGATGCTGACCATAAAAACGACAGTAAATTGATTCAACGCAATAAAAGAAGAGCTCCAAGCAGTAAGGTTGATGGCGCTCTAGAATAGATATGTTCTGGACCTTCTCACAGAAATGGAAGGAGGAGTTTGTGTAAAAATGTGGAGTTCCTGTTGCACATGTGTACCTGCCAATGATGGAGAGGTTGGCAATCTGACAGAAGCAGTGACTCAGCTGTCGAAGATGCATGCCAAAATGGAGGAAGAATCCAAAGGGACTGGAAAAGACCAAAGTTGGATAGCATACCTCTGGCCATGGATGCCGTCATGGCTGGAAGACGGACTGAAAGTATTAATAGGGGCACTAATATTGGTACTAGTGGCACTATATCTGATAAAGATCTGTATAACCCAATGTTGCAAGACAACAGAGAAGTCGATAGGGATGAAGGTGATGATGTACGTAAGTGTAGGAGGTGCAAAAGAAAAGATAGTGGAAGAGAGAGACAAGCGAAGAGCAAGACTACAGGAAAGTCCACTATTCCCAGAGGAAATGATGAAGATATACAATCAATGAGAATGAGGGAGATGGGTATGGTGCAACCCAGAAGGAGAGTGCAAGCGCATGACCTGGAAATTCGACGATCATGCAAGTTAGAAGCAGGACTTTGATAGCTTTGTGATCAATGATAGTCAGATAAGAGTGACTTCTAGAGTGAAAACTCTTGGCACTTACATGCAGGCCAGCCTAAATGGCGATGCCCATGTAGAGGAGATAGTACAAAACACCAATTATCACCTCAAAGTGCTAAGACAGGTTGCACTGCTAGTTTCAAGAAAAAATCGGACACAACCAGTGAGGGCAGTGATCCTGCCACGCCTAGAATACAGTAACGCTCTATTGGGCAGAGCAAATAGAGAGGATATCCAGAAGCTACTAAAAGCAGAAAATGCTGCAGTATGAATGGTGTACCCGATGAGTCGAAAAGAGCCCACCTCTGCAGCTCGGAGGAAGCTGCACTGGTTGCCTGTCACGGCCAGGATTCTTTTCAAACTTCTGACAGTATGTCATAAATGTGTCTTTGGTTCTGCACTCCAGTACCTCAAGGAAAGGATGAACATTTACCAACCAAATAGGGATCTTAGATCTTCAAAGGGCTGTCACCTACAACTTGACCATCTAAGAAGAGCACAAGGAAACGGATGTGCTTTGCCAGTCCTGGCAGCCCAGGCTTGGACCGAGTCGCCAGAGACCCTTTATAAGGATGAAAACCACCTGACCATTAGAAAACCACACTGTTTAAATACATTTCTATTGGCCGGGTTGGCTTGCAGTCGCTGGTAGGAATAGTGCTTGGATGCCTTGTGGCTTTTGGCGCTATAGAAATACTCTAACCTAACATAACATAACAATGATGAACAACTTAACATTTATCTAGAAGTCACTGAAGAAATTGATCATGCTTTTAAACATGAAACTAAAACATTCTAAACCACTGCTCCTGTATGTAAGTGGTGAATCTGTTCTTAATTGAAATGATCAGCACATTTCTACAACACTTACAAACAACAACTGTTTGGCTGTTGTAATAGCCCCCACAGGTTTAAACCCTACAACATAGGAGGTGTAACATTACACCAACTACTGCTCCTCCCAGTAAAACACCATAACAAATTAGTATACTACAAATGATCAGCATAAAGTTGCTACTGAAAATTGCAAAACTCACCTCAGAATCCAAGAAGTCCTAAAAACCGAGTATGAAGAACTGTTTGGAGGAAAAAGGTCAACCTATTTTCAAAACATTAGGACACAAACAATGTTATAATACACTTGGCAGCATTGGAAATCTCTGGCACAATTTTCTCTACAGAGTTCTAACTCAAATCAAGCATCAGTCTGCAGATCTCACCTATGCTAATGTTTCAAAAAGGATTAGAACTGGTCTGCTTACTAAAGATGCAAAATCCATCTTAAATACTAGACTAATCGAAGAGCTATACGGGCGAGAAACTTCTGCTCCTGATGTTATGAAACAATTAACTCAACAAAATATAAAATGCACATGCTTAATGCCAACCCTTGCATGCTGCAGTCAATTCAATGAGACAATGTTGAAAAAAGAAATGCTACCCAAAACCACATATCAGCTCCACAGGCAAGCTAGAATTGAACAGCATGACACTCCCTATGTGTCAACAAAAAACAGCATGACTAAATAACTTAGAAAAATATTCCTCCAGCACAGCTGGATTAGAACAAGAATTAACTCTGTGTCTAAACTGCAGAGTAACTCTAAAACCTACCCTTGATATAGAACAAGGTTTAGTCAATGAAGCAATCAGTACAGTTTTTATCTTCCAAACATATCCACATGACAACAAGATTCAGTTTGTCAACATCCAGTATGACAAACTTGCAGAAGGTAAAAAATAGGCAGCACTTTTCCTTATTTTAAAGGACATGTACGTACGCAGTAAACAATTTTCTCTATCTATTGCATATGCATTCACTATTCACATTAACCCTAGATCATGCATTGATCGACATTGGCAGCACAGACTTTAAAGAAGGTATGAATTACGTAGCACTTTCGCATCTGCATACACTCATTGGTCTATTCCTAGTTAATTTTGATGCAAACAAAGTCAACGCTGACATTCCTTGCATCCTAGAAAACAACAGGCTTTGTGCACTGTACACCCCCATGTAGATATGTACACTGTACCTCAAAAAAGAAAATCTTTAAAAGGAAAACTAATACAAACAGAACCTATGACAGATCTCCCAACAATACCACTAAAAAAACAAAGACCAACAGCTGCTCCATCAAAAAATACAATCACAAAACTGTACTGTCTAGTACAAACTCAACTGCACGTCCATCAGAAGACAAATGTCTCTTCTCAAAAAAGAACTGCAGTCAAATCAAAGGATGCCGTGGCACAACTCTCTGGTCCATTTAAATTCAGCAACACAACTGGAGTAAAAAGCTATGCAAATGTAACAATCAATCTTCTATTCCAATTTGCACCAACTTTTTGCAACATTTACTTAAACGTCTCGAACCTGTTGTGTTTGCAAATGCACGTTCTCCATAGAAATACCACAAATAATCACTATCTGCAACCATGTTCCAACAAGATCACATTCCTAATGAACAATGTGTGCATGTATCCTTACCAAATACTGCATCCATTCCATTTCACCAGATACTGAAAAGGGCAAATCAGAGCATATCATGGCCTTTTTCTAATTCAGACAATCATTCCAGCATACAAATAAAAGAACTTGGCCAATATGTATTTATTTATTTATTTGCATTTGTAAAGCACCTAAACCCAAGGACATCAAGGCGCTGTTGCAAACTATTTACTTGGTTTTGTTGTCTACCAGGACGAAGGCAGTCAATAAGTCAAGGAGAAGGAGGAGGGTTTTCTTTCCTTCAACACTGAAACTATCCAATTGATCTTTCAAGTCTAATAGTGCAGACTCTGTTCCATGTCCTGGTCGGAATCCAGATTGGTGCTTTCCAAAGATATGGTTAGATTCCAGGAAGGGTTGTATTTGGTTGTAGGCTGCCACGTCCAAAATGTTTAGCAAGAATGGCACTGTAGTGATCAGGCGGTAGTTGTTTGGGGAAGACAGATCTTAGTTGTTTTTTTTGAGTAGCAAGAGGACCCAGGATTCATTCACGCTGGTAGGAACAAGGTTAGCTGAGAAGTAAGAATTGATGAACTTGGTGATGAAAGGGGATAGGGTGTCCAAACAGGCTTTGATAATAGATGATGGCCAGGTATCGCCACTGTCTTGAACCATCGGACGCATCCCTTCTGGACTTCCTGGTCCCTGACCCATAGGGGATTGCACTCAGCAGTACTCCCAACATGGCCGCCGAACGCGCAATACTGTTTACCAGTTTCCGTGCCGTACGCATTACGTTCTATAAAGCGGACTCGTCTTCTGTGTGCACTCTTACTGTTTTCCTGGATTTCCTCGGAGTTCCCGGACATCTGAACGTTCCCAGGACTCGGAACGCTGAACGCACGCTGGAACCAGAGGACCTGCACTCAGGGTTATACAAGACCCGAACTCTACGAAAGAAACCTGTGACAGCCTTTGCATCTCGATGGTTTCAGCTTGCGATTAATGCTAACGGTCTCTTCAACAGAAATCTCTCTGAAGTGGAGTGAAGGAGTAGTCTGGCTAAAGGGGAAAGTGGGGGGGGGTACAAGTGGTAGGTGCCTTGGATTTAATGAGATTTTGTTTCAATAAAATGTTGTCCAGAAGTAAGTGTACTTTGGCTTTCATGGCCGTTTGGATACTAGAGCACCACAGCTCATCTTTCATGATAGTGGATGGGGGGCAGCTGGGGTTTCCAGTTCTCTAAGAATGCAGAAGATTTCTGGGGAATTGGAGGTGGCATTTGTGATCCGGGTATTATAAGTGGATGATTTAGCTGCTATAATTGCAAGTTTGTATTCTTTAGCAATCTTGTTATATGCAGATCTGGTGGTCTTATCTGGTGTTTTTTTCCAATCATCTTCTGCTTGTTGTATGTTAGTACGTAGGTCCTGGAGGTCTTGGGTGAACCAGGCATTAATGTGGGCGATAGGTTTGGCTTTTCGCCAGGTCAGTGGGGCAACAGAGTTCACTGCTTTGGTCAGAGTGTCAGAATAGAGGTCTGCTAGTATGTTGGGGTCTGAGGAGGCAGTATAATCCTGGCAGAGGGGTGTGTGGTAAGGGGAGATGGTTTTTTTGGTTATCATTCAGGCACTACACATCCACCTGAGTGTTGGATGGTAGGAAAGTGAAAGAGAGAACGTGGTGATCCGACCATGGGCATGGATGTTGGCAGAGATGAGAACCTGCGTACTGAGGTTGGCTACCCAATCCAGAGTCCTGCCTTTGTGCGTAGGGGCTTTAAGACAGTGTATAAATCCCAGGTCAGTGAGTGTGTTTGCAAGGGAAGTGGCATTATAGTCCAACGAGTCATTGAGTTTCAGAATGAAGTATATGTGATACTAATGCTTCTAAGGTACAATGCAGATGGTACCAAAAACAACTGCAAGCTTACTGGCTTCACACACAGCCAAGTATCTCTTGGCAAGAAAACCATCACAACAGTGGGCACAATATACCACAATGGTGCCACAACCTCCTCAGGTCACAATACTGCATATCTCAAAAAAGTGTCTGGTTTGAATGTAACGACACTTCTGGTACTCCAAAACATAGGTGATCAGCAAATCTACCAAATGTCTACTCAATATTTCCCCAACCCAAATTTATTCACTAAACTGTATCAAAATAAACAGGTAGAATACAATAGCAGGCCAAGATAGTTAGGAAATTCCAACAGGTGTTTAGCTAATTCAAAAAGACCCTTTGTTGCAATACACTTCAAATATGCCATAACAGTTCTTGCTACTGCAATTCTCCTAGTAAAATCCAATATAATTACAGTACGCCAATCTTACCACCAAATCTAACAAATGCCTACTTAATATTCCTTCACCTCAAATGTACCCACTAAACTGTAGTACAATAAGCAGTTAGATAAACCAACTTGTATCGAACTACATCTAAAATATTACAATAGTACTTTTCATACCTAAGACAGTTAGAATACACCAACAGGTATCTAACTACTGATGAAATACCCTTCATTACAATACACTTCAAATATGCCATCACAGTTATTCTTACTGCACAACTTCTTGTAAAGTCCAATATACTTACAATACACCCTTAATTACAACACACTTCAAACAAACATACCATCAAACGTACACTCACATAATTATACTATATATATATATTAATCTTATATGGATTTTCTTCCCAATGACCCAATGATTATTTCGTATCAATACAACAACAGTGTAGCACACACTAATGTTGTACCAAATATAGTACATATAATGTACTGTTTATGAGGGTCAAAAAGTAAATGTAAATGTTTAAGTAAAATTGAATGCAATTAAAGCTTTACAACTATCCTGTGTAACAATTATATTGCTCTTTCACTATAGGCAATGCAACTAAGTAACCATACAACATATTATCCTATTTGTTATCTTCAAAAATAAACAAATACATATTCCATAAGCACTATCCTCAACTGTACTACAATCATCCATGTAGATCATTCCACCATATTACAAATAATGTATACTCCCCCACAGTACCTATAATTAAAATACACATATTACTATACTATGTGTTGCCAGTGGCTTATTGCCATGCCCCCAAGAATCTGGCCATCTGGCCTCAACCATCACAAAATAATTAAACCATATGACAAGTATGTACAATAAACTTTCAAATAACAAGACTCGACCAGAACCCCCTGCCATCCAAATGATGTCCACGGACACCAACATTGGCCGCAGTCTCGGGGGCACGGGCACACCTTTTTTCCACCTATAAAAACAGCTCAATGTCAACTTTATTCCACTCTCCCATACTTTCCAGCTGCTCTTTTGGCCACTTAATAACCCCAAATGTGTTTCCAAGACTTTTTCCCTACCAAGCTATCCACGTACACCAGCGGCTGTCCACCGATCCACCATGGCAACCGTTTCCAAAAATATGATGCACCTCACATTTTTCAAAATCCAACCATCAAATGAATTCTGCAGACAGCATGCCACCACGATTGGGCCAGATGTATCTGCAGACACAGAATTGTAAAGTGAGTCAGCGGACTGGACCCAGATATCACCAATTTGTTTTTAGCTATTTTTTGGACATTTATTAAAAAACAAATGACTGGACAGATTAACTCCAAATTTACAAAAGCATGCTTTCGGGACCAAGCCACCACTCCTGCTGCACATTTGGTGAATGTGGTGGTCCAGTAGTTTGGGCTGTAGGCACGAGCAACATTTTTTTCCCATTGTGTCTATGAGGATTTCCACACATTTTGGGATCAACTTTGCCCCCCCTCCCGATGAAACCGCACCAAACTTCCCAGAATCATTCCGAGGGAGCCCTATACTTGTTTTGCAAAGTTTCGAGAGGATTCGTACAAGCCTCTCTTTTCACAAATACAGATGGGGGTTGTCATCTAAGCCCCCCATTACCCGCTCCTAGGCGGGACCCATAACACCAGCTCCTGAGGAAGGTTCTTCTATTTATAAGAATTAGGAACAGAAACATGTTGAGCACCAGAAATTGCAACATTACAATGACAGATGTATACACCTTTGGGCATTACAACTGAGTTATACCTCCAGGTGATTTGAAATGTGTTTGCAAACCATCTCTACCTCATTAGTTTGTCTACAGTGTGTTAGGCAGGAGTCACTACAGCAGTTCACATTTGTCATATATATGTATGTATATATATGTATTTTTTGATGCATTATAAACTATTGTCGGATTTAAATTGTCTTTGTGATTGTGTATAGATAATTGTGTGTGCTAATTGACATACCCACCTTGGTTTTTTTATTATGTATTGATTAAAATGTACTTTATTCATCTATCTGTTTTCCATTGGTTGCTAATTGTTCCGGGGAGAGGTCAGGACTGCACAAATCCTTATAGAGCTGCTACCAGGGTTTCCCCCTTTTTTTCAAAAAAGTAATTTGTTACAATGGTTAAGGAGAGGCTACCCCTGGAGGCCAATCAAGATATATTCAAGCACATATGAATAACATGGATTTTTTCTGGCGGTAAACAAAATCGTTGTTTTATTGATTGTGCATAAGGCGATTAATAGTCCCAAGGAAATTGAATGGCTGCCATTATTTTCCTCATCCCCTCATCTATGCCTATTGATCGCTGCTCATTTAAAGGGCTTTGGAATCTTTCTGGTGCCGAGTTCCATTACAAAAGCGCTTTAAGCAGTCCCTCTGTGCCAGGCTTCCTGAAGCGCTGACACATTGTCTGCCCCGCTTCTCAGCACCCAGCTCCACTGGTGGTGTGGAAGTGACAATTTATTGCAACAAATAACTGACTAGTGAAATAGGACCATGCGTAAAAAGCAAGCAATTATCTGCCACATTTCCTGAACATTTCAGAACGTTATCACGTTCCCCATGCAATTAGACGCACATTATACTTATCAAAATGGTGCAATTTTAAAGGTTGTGTGTCTACATGCTGTGAGAAAGAATTTTAGTGAATTTGGTCCTGGAACCCTTCATTTCTCTCTTACCTTCTCCCTGTATGTACTTCTCTTTTTCTCTCACTCTCCATCTTTGTCTTCCTCTATCTCTTTCTCTGTATCTCACATTCTCATTCTTACTCTCAATCCCTCTTTCTATTTCTTTCACTCTCCCTCTCTCTCCCTCCCTTTCATTCTCTTTCTCTTTCTTTCTCTCACACTCTCGTTATCTCTTTCTCTTGCACTCTCTCTCTCTCTCCCTTTCTCTCACTCTCTCTGAATCTCTTTCTATCTTTGCTTTCACATTCGTGGTCTCTCGCCTTTTTCTTTTTCTATCGCCCTATCTATCTCTTTCTTTATCTCAAACCGTCCCTTTGTTTTTTTCTCACTCTCTCTTATTCTCTTGCTCTCTCTTTCACTCTTTCTAAGTCTCTCTTTCTCTCTTCTTGTTCGCTCATTGTCTCTAGTTTGCCTTCTCTCTCTCCTCTATCTCTCTCTCGTTATCCCCCTCTCCCTCTCTCTCTGAATCTCTCTCCCTCCATTTCTCTCACTTGCTCTCACGTGCCTCTCTTGCTCTGTCTCAAATTGTCCCTCTCTCTCTTTTGTTTCCTCCTCTTCTCTCCCTTTCTCTCTCCCCATCCATGTCCTTATCTTTCTCTCTCTCTTCACCTTTATGCATTTCTTTCTTTCTTTCTTTCGTTCTTTCTTTCTTTCTTTCTTTCTTTCTTTCTTTCTTTCTTTCTTTCTTTCTTTCTTTCTTTCTTTCTCTCTCTCTCTCTCTCTCTCAATCTGGTTCTCTATCTGTTTCTCTATCTCTCTCTCAATCTGGTTCTCTATCTGTTTCTCTCTCCCCCACTTTATGTCTCTCTATTTCTATCTCTCTCTCCCTAACGCTCTCTTTATCTATTGCTCCTGCTCTCTCTTGCTCTTTCTCTGCCTCTCTCTTTCTCTCTCTGTCTTTCTCTAGTACTCACTTGCCCAGTCTCTCTCTCTTGCTTTCTCTGTCTCGCTCTCTCTTCCTGGCTCTCTCTCTCTTGCTCTCTTTAATGTTTTCTCTCCCTTTGTATCTTGTTGCTCTCTTTCTCCAACCTTCTCTCTCTCGTTCTCTCTCTCTTGCTCTTTCTCTCTTTATAATTATCTCTCTCCCCGTTTCTCTCATTCTCCCTCTCTCTTTCCCTCCCTTGTTCTCACCTCCTCTCTCTCTCTCTCCCTCATTCTTTTTCCCTCGCTCATTTGCGCCTCTCACTCTTCTCTCGCTCTGCCTTTGTCTCTCTCTCTCTCTCTCCAACTTTCTCTTTCTCTCGTTCTCTCTCTCTCTTTCTAATTATCTCTCTCCCCTTTTCTCTCATTCTCCCTCTCTCTTTCCCTCCCTTGTTCTCCCCTCCCTCTCTCTCTTCCTCATTCTATGTCTCTCTCGCTTGCGCCTCTCTCTCTCTCTCTCTCCCTCTGTGTCTCTCTCGTTCTCCCCTCTCTCTTTCGACCTCTGCTGTTCTCAGGCTCTCTCTCTCGCTTTCTTTTTCTTTCTGTGCAGTGAACATTAGTCATTAACTTGGAAATGTCCCTTGGAGGTTCCTAAGAGCACAAATCCTGAACTGCGAGTAATCTTCTTTGTCTGCTTATCAATGCTCATAGACCCACCATGGTCACGTGGCTTCTAGTTAGCCACTTGATATTTACGAAGTAAGACCATACACACATACCCAGGGTGCACACAAGCGCTAAATACAATCTAATCAATATGTAATCCACTGACAAGCGCCGTCTCGGAATCAAAGCAAATGTCAGATCCCATGATTTGTCTGTTGGGGTCACTTAAACCGAGGACATGGTTTATTATATGGTTTCTTCTCCCCCTGATTGCATTTTTCTTTTCTTTTTGCGTCGTGTTGTTTTATATAACGTTTGTTAAATGCCCTGAAGCTGTTCACTAAGGGAATTGAACCGATTGTCTGGCAGTGTTGTTTGCGCCTTGTACACAAAAAAAAAAAAAAAAACATACTTATTAAAAGTAATTAATATAGAGTATGATGAACCTGAACAATAGTTGGTATAAACATCCTAGTTAACTTTGTGTTATCTGTTAATAATTTTCAAGTGCACAGAAAAATTGTTTTAATATGAACAGAACATCTAGGATTTAAATAAAAATTCTTAGCGCTCTTTCATGTAAAGTGGCTGGTATGAGCCGCTGGTCTGTATGGGGCGCTGTTGGGCAGATGCTTCCATTGGTGGGAGTGGCCCAGCTGATGAAAGCATCCACTGTGACAGAATTCTGTCTAGCAATGCTGTGGACGTCCTGCTTTTTAAAAATATTTGTTAATAACAAAATGGTGCAGGTAATTCTGTTCTGAAGGCAGAGTCTGCTAATCAGACCCATCTTTCATAAAGCTCCATGCAAGAGCATAGTGCATACATGTGTCCTTGCTGCATCCATCTCCTGACAACTGCAGCACCTGCTCTCCATTAACACAGGGGAGCTTCAAAGGGCGCAAGTGCATTTTCTGATGCTGCTCTGACCCAAAGTCTCTACAGACAGAGGCTGCAATATAAATTCTGCCTCTCTGATCCAAAATGTAATAATTGTTGCCTCATCCATCTGGTAGCAGAGTCAACTCTAACATAAGAAATAATTGTCAATGGGCCAGTGACTGGAAAAAATAATAATGCCACACCAGTTTGATATCATACACACCAGTTTGATAGCATACACGTGCCAACCCTGTAAACCCAGACAAGCAATGTTAGGGCAATGTGCATTATTGACAGCCTGGCTGCCTGCACTGCTCCCAGTGAGATACAATCCAGAATGCTGGCCTCCTTTGGTCCCCAGGGAGTAAGGGTAATGCCTGCCTCAGGCATAGGTGTCTTAAGAGGATATCTCCTGGGAAACCTGCTTTCAAAAGAGCACTCACATAACAAAAAACATTCTCACACCAGGATGCTGCTCACAAAAGGCGTGGGAAGGGGGTGCAGTTAGAGTAGCCAGAGTAAAGCAGTGGTCCTGAGAAAGGATTTCACCATCTTGCTTTTTTATGTGGGGCTCTCTTTCCTCTGGGTATGATGCAAGAAGGCAAGGGTCACTTGTTACAGCAATAACAATTTGGGCCCTACAGCAGGCTTCCTGCTGTCCAATCGCCTGTGACATTTTACCTTTACAAATATGGGTTCTCTCACTTCTTCCTTTATTATTTCATGGACACCAAGAATAAGCCATCTCTGTAAATCTGTTGAAAGTGCAGTCATTCCAAAATACTCTGTGATAGTGGTGATGAAAGCTGCATTCAAGGCACAGGAAAGCTCAGTCAACTAATCATCCCCAGGGAACATTAGAGGTGAACGGCTGTAAACCAATGCATGCACTTTGTTGGCTGCACTGCAACCAGGGCCCTGACTGGAGGTGACGAAACCCCTGCAGGTGCCAGCAAAGCTCCTTGGACTGAGAGTGAAGATTAAGAAGGACTCCGCTTCTCCAAGAGCCCCTGGAATGGGACTCACAGCACCCTATAAAGCCTAATCCTGCCTGGACTGCTGTTTTACCATTTAAAACCATCCTCAAAATTATTAGACCCTTTTTATAGACATCGAACCATATAGAATGTTTGGTGCAGCCTTTGGCATTCTCGATTCAGCTTCAAACCACTGTTTTCAACCTTCCAACTAGCTGAACTTTGCAATGCACTGGCAGGGCACATCACTAATAGTTTGAGCACCAGCTCACCGCTGTGTAATCCTTTGAATCACTGTGTCTGCAAATATTGCATCGAACCATCAGGAACTTGTATTATCGACATGACTCACATCTGGATTTGAACTGCTGGAAGCAATCAGAGGTTCACGCTGATTCGACTCAGCGGTAAGCACTCATCTCGAACTGGCTCGACCTTGTTGAACCTTTGGATCTGCAGCTCTCTGATACTGCATTAAACCGCACAAAATCCTGCTTCAAACCTGACTCAATGGGCCTCATTACGACCCAGGCGGAAAACCATGGTGCTAATAGCACCATGGTCCATGCCGGTAACTTACCGACTCCGCCATGGAGAAAGGGGGAATTACCACCCCATTACAAGGTTGGCGGGGCGGTAATTCCCCCTTCCTCCATGGCCCTTTCCCATTCCCATTTTTGCCCGATAGGGCTCAACAGGAATGGGGAAGGCGCTAAGTACGGTACCGCAAATTGCAGTACCGTACTTAGCACCAAGGTCATTTTGCGGGTCCCTACTTTAACGGCTGGTGTAGACCAGCCGTTAAGGTCGGGTCCCGCAAAGGGACCTCGTAATCAGGCACTAATGGGTTAACGGCACCGCAGCCTTTTACGGCGCTGTCAACCCATTAGCGCCAGGGTCGTAATGAGGCCCAATGTCTACTTGCCCCCTGGGCCAATGCAACTTGCTTTATTTAAACTCTGTTTGACAAGCAAGGACACCGCATAGAAGGGATGTATGTGATTTCCCCGAAAATATTTCTCCTAATGGCGAATTCACTGAATCCATTACACCGAAAAATAAAATCTACTTTTAAATTTTTCGACTACCTGCAGATCCTCCTCACGCCCCTGTACCCTAACGTACACCCTTATCCCACACCGCACCTATTATGCATTACACATGTACCATATCCCCTACCATTTTGGGTGAAATAAATTTGGTATAATCTCATTAGATAAATGGTATTCAAAGAAATCTACGGTAATGGCATAGAAGCCTGGTTTGACGCTGTTGACCACCAAAGACTAAGAAGCAGGTATTGTTAAGACACCCAGACCCTCTGGCCAACTTTTTTGACCAGAGTGACTGATAAGCCTCGATTTGCTCTTGCTTCCAAAAAAACATATCCTTTTTGATGCGACATTATTGCAATTAATTGCCTGTCCCAGAATTCTGTTCAATACATGTACTGCATTGTCAGTGTTCTTTCCAGATATGTGTTTTTGTTGTTTTTTTTAGTTTTTTTATTTGAATTTCTTCAGTGTTTAATTAAAGTATATATATTGTCATAGAACCCAGATGGGAATATTTGTTTTTACTGTGTACTCTTTGTCCTGGTGTTGTTTGAGTTGCTACTGTGATCACTTCACACCCCTCCTGAGAGTATAGCTTACCATTTCCCCATGCTACCACAAAATGGAGGTATGCCTATCATTCTGTGTCTGTTTTACCTTTATGATTAGGATCACTGATTGTTTAGTTGTAGTGTGGGGTGTAGTAGGCAGTTTAGTCACTACTCATCCCTGTACTCCTGCAGAGCTATAGCCATTTCATCACAATGAAGCTTCATGGTTTCTAGATGGTGAATGAGAGGTGCTACACCCAATACCAATGCATCCCTGATGCCAGTCCCTGAATCTGCTGACTCCTTATGCTCATGGAGAAGACAGGCACAGATCGAAAAACCAATCAGTTTTTGGACACACTTTGACTCTGTGTAAAAATTGGGGTTCTTTCAGGGGTAGGTTCTTCAATGGGTCTTAATGAGATCTGAAGCAAGCGAAGCAGTCCCAGAGATACCCTAGACCCAACCTTATTATACCACATGGCTGCATGTATCCTGGGAAAGCCTACACCAGGCAAGATTCTTTCACCCACCGGAATGGAGTTTGATTACTTTTAGTGGGTCCGGCTTTATAAATGCCAAAGGATGTGGTGCATGCTACTAAATGCTCAATCAATCAGTATATGAATAAAGCAACTCTAGGGTTCTCCTTTACAAGGCATGTTGCTTCTTGTCTATAAATCCACCCTCTTTCGAGTGCCTTGCCTACTTTCTGTTTGTTGGCACAAAGTGACCTCGATGATGGATCTTCATCAGGTTTTACATAGCACATTGTGTTGTGAAGCTGTCTCATGCATTATTTAAATGAATCTCTTCTGTTGAGAAGGATCGTGGGTTCCTTTGTTCTATATTCTCTCTAAGGTACACAAATCCCCAACTAAACCTCCTGGAAGACCAATCATCTCCGAGGTGGACATTGTTTTTGAGCCGCCTCTCTCACAGCTGGCAGATGTACCCGAGACCTTATGTCAGCCAAATTAAGTACTTCTTAAAGGATACCACAACAGTCATCAACCTCTTTGAAGGTAATGATTGTGATCCTAAAATAGAATGGCTGATCAGCCTAGATGTGATTTCACAGTACATCATGATACCTTAAGAGGCAGTTTTGGAAATGGTTAAAGAAATGTTCCATCTGAAGAGGGAAAATGCTACCACAACAAATTCATTTAATATATGGTATTTGTATATGACACTTGGAGAGCATTTACTTTAAATTCTTAGACATTTTCTACAGACAGATTCATGGGACTGCCATGGGGGCGACAGTAGTCCCTTGTGTGGCAAAGATGTATATTGAAAAATTGAAAGAGAAGGTGATCTATTCTGATTATATCCACTATTTACTGAATATTCCTTAATGGAATAAATACTTCAACAATGTGATCCTGATCTGGAGAGGGAGTAAGAGTAAAGCGACAGAAGAAGCTTTTGTACAGGGTAGATGTATTCAATTCACCACGAATTACAGCAATATGTGCATGAACTACCTAGACATGTCATCTACTAGGATTCGAATCCAGGGATGCTTAAAGTCAAACCCTTTAGAAAACCTATGGATAAGAATGCATTGTTGGAGTATGATAGTTTCCACCCTAACCATGTAAGAAGTAATTTACCGTTTTGCCAATTTCTCCTATCAAGGTAAAATAGTTCCACAAAATAGCTGGTTTTAGAAGAAGCAGCTCTGTTAAAAGAGAAACCTCTGCAACGTGGGTAACCTAGGCATTTGGTAAACCAAGCCAAGAAGCCATCACTGAATAATACCAGGGAATTTATATTGGAATATTCTGACAAAAGACAAAGTGGAGAAAAACTGTTGTTTGTAAGCACATTTTCTAATTTATCGAATGATATAAAGACGATCATTAAAAAGAATTGGAAAAGCTTTGATAGAAAAGGGAAGAAATTGGATCATCTGTCATGTACATTCAAAAGGATTCAAATTTTGAAAGAACTCCTAACTAAGAACGATATATCCATTCCTAGAAAGAAACAGAAATCACTCACAGAAAAATGGGGTATGCCTATACCAGTGGGACACACTCTGTGTGGAGGATGTAAATGTTGTAACACTACTAAAAGAAGCTTTAAATGTGACTTGGGACTCTAGACAGACTGGAGCCAATTTATGCTCACAAATTGCAACACTTAGATGGTTTTGTTTGCAATATGGTGTCCCTGCAACTTGTTGTATATAGGGAAAAACAAACAAAAAGCCAGATCAAGAATAACAGAACACAAGAGCTGTATTAGCAATTAAGTCATGAATGCCCCTATAGTAGGCCACTTAGTCGATATGGGACAAAATGCGCACGATGTCCGGGTTGTAGTGGTGATATCACTGTGGATCAAAATAAATTATTACGCAAGGAGCAAGACCTCATTTTCCTAACACGTAGCTCTGAGAGAGGTCTGAACAAAAAATGTGAAATGGTTTAAAATGAAGGGTTAATTGTGCAGTGAAGAATTGCATTGGCGGGTGAACAGGCATGTACTATAGTCATGAGCAGCCACCTAAGGCTCCGGGTGTTGAACTAGCGATTATGAGCCCTGAATGTACAAATGAGTTAAGGCAGCAATTCCTGCATTAAGAAAAGAGGACCCTACCGCATATTTTACGCGATGATCAAGCTCCATGGGTGAACTCAATAACAGTCACCCTGGAAGTAGCAACCCGTATGTGCGATGTACAGGCTGTATTTGCAAAGGTAAGAGATCGGCTGCTCGCTTGGCAGTGAGTGAGTAGCATGAGAACTACAGAGCCAGCATGGAGATAGTAGCCTTAAAACCTTGCTCCTGTGTGTGTTATAGGTATTAGAAATCCTACAGTTTTAGGACCACAACTGGAACAATTGGGTACAGTTTCTGCATTTTGGATGCGGTGGTGCCAGATCAAGTAAGTAGACAATAATGCAAGCACAAGCATTGTAAACATTTGACTCACCTTAGTATAAAAGTAACATTTGCCTTCTGTGTACTTAATTCCAAAATAGGTTGTTCTCCCTGGGTCATCAACATGTGCCATTGAATTTAGAAAGTGTGGAATCAAGGGCAACCCTGCTAAGTTTGAGAAATACTGGCTTATAAGAAACTAGTGTTAGATGACATCATGTTTTGGGGCTCTATTGTGTGCGGCAAATGAACCTGGTGTGTTTCAGTCTATCTAGGGATGTAGATGTACTCCACAACAATTGTTCTGGATAGGTTGTGAATAATAAAATGGGAAAAAGGAGAGGGTGTAAATAATTTGTCTCTACAAAAGTATAATTGTGTCATAAAATAGTGTGGTACAAATCTGCTTTTGGATTATTTTCATATAGAACCAAGAGGGATTATTGAATACCCATAGAACATTGACATAAGTGACATCCAAGAGTATTAGGACATGGCATAAGATGTGATGTTGCCTCCCAGGACAGTCAGTATGAGAGAAATATCGGTCGATATTCCCCGTCTTTAGGACAGATGAGTCAATTGGCCCAGAAGATAGAAAAGGGCAATATTCGAAAGGCCCCTGAAGAATTTCGTGTGATTAGACAAGGTTTTCACAATGAACAAAAACATGTTGGACAAGGGTGAAATAATGTGTTGCCAGAATACACCTGTTTAGTAACTATTTGAGGGCTAGTTGTGTTGTAGGGAATGTGCTGAATAAACCTATATGCATGGCAGCATTGCATGCTTTGAAAACCAAGCTTTCGCTGTAGGATAGTAGGCATGAGGTGAGCATGGTAGACGAGGGCACTGTGTGTTAGATGAATTACTTTTTTGAATGGTAGTCCATATCTATGTGTTTTTGACATTGCCCAGCTACTGACATGTATTGATATGTACCGTTAGGGTGATATCTATATGTTAAAACAGATCTGATTGGAATTTGTAGACTTTGGTTTCTAATTGAATGAAGAAATAATTGTGTACTACAAGTGAATGGTCCTGCTTAGATTGTTTTGGTTATGTGTGGTGACATTATTCAGGATAAATCCACAGGGCCTTAATCTATCATTAAGTTTCTTGTTCGTTTTTCAGAGCGAGAGAGAGCGAGAGCATAGATTGCAGACACATATGCCCTCATTACAAGAATACCGGTCCGGAAGAAAGGGCCAGTAACAACAGTTACCAGCACCTTTTCCGGACCGTCATACTCTGAGTCTTCCGGTAGGGGCAGTGAACTACCGGCAGGCCTGACCTGTCGGTAGTTCAGGCACCTAACGGTAGATAAATCACTGAAACACCGGCACCGTTAACAATGTTGCCGGTGCTTCACAGTATGGGAATGGGAACTTACCGTTCCACCGCCACAGGTAATGTGACTGGATTACCGGGATATCGGGCGTCGGGAATGGCAACCTCATAATGAGGGCTTTAGTCTGAGGCATCGCCAAGAACACAAAATGATGAGAAGTTCACCGTTTTTATGCATGGTTTATGACATTGCTTCAAGCATTCGCATGCAACTGCCCCTTTGGGTGTGGGGATCAAGGCTAGTTTGCATATCAATTTCTGTTCAATATTTTATTATTGAGCGTGACGCTTTAACAAACATCCCAAATGTAAAATATACAATCAAGTATTGCATAAAAACATCTAGGCAACAAGCTTTAAGTAAATCATAGTATGTTCAATATTAAATGTTCAATGTACAGAGACTGCTAAAAGCGTCTGCAAACCTTTCAACCCACCAGCAGCAGAATTGCTCTTAGGGCTTAAACATGAACATATTTCAAAATGCATGTACCTTAAACAAACACATAAATACGATAGTGTTTAAAGTAGCGTGCTTTTCACTTCAAAACTGATTTTGTAATATAATATGTGTGACATTTTTGCAAAATTAAGTCAATATAAAACAGGAATATAAACATGTAAATAAACAGGCAAAGTGACACTGCACTATCTTGTATTAAATAAAGTGCCTAGTGCTTAAGAACTAATCAGTCAAAAAGTACTTAGAATGTATTTATTTTATTACAATAGATACCCTAAATTGCATCCAGATCTGTTACTGTTAGTAACATACACAATTGAAAATCACAAAAATCACAATAAACAAAACGACAGGTATGCTATATATATATACATTTTCTTTTCTTGACACTATCATTTCTACTCTTTCAACCTGCCTACTGGCCATTCACTCTTGGATATCCACAACTATATACATCTCTACCTGTTTACAACTGAGTTTTTATTTCTTTCCCAGTACCACTACCCCTCTTCTTTACCTTCTCCATTCATAACTCATCACATTCTATTGCTCTGTCTGCTCATAATCTCAGCGTCACCTCTGCCTCTACACTTGCAGGCCGATTCATGGAATAATTAGCGCGGCGCAAGTGGGCAAAAACGTGCGAATCGCAGTGGAATAGCGAAAATCGCAGTGCAAGTGCGAAAATCGCATGAAAAGCAGCGCACATCGATTCATGGAAGTCCGTGCGAGAAAACCAGCGGATGTGCGATAAAAAAGTGCGCGGCGCACGTTGGCGCACAGGCCATCTAACAGCGTGCGCCAGGTCACAGCGAAAATCGCACAGGCCAGAGCGAAAATCGCACATAGCGCGGCGCACGCAACAAAAGTAGGCGGAACACGGGCGTAACACTCGGAATGGGGAACAACTTGCCAAAACGTGGGCGTCACGGGGGAAGTACAGGGCACAAGTGCGCAGAACGCCCACACGCTCGCCTACAACACGTATTCATGGAATAGAATAGGGCAAAAAAGCGCACGCTCAAATCAGCGCACAGGCACAAACACGACCGCCACAAGAAAGCAGGCGGTAGCGTCTCTGCGGCTGTAAGAAATGTGCGCCAAAAGGTGCGCCAACAAATAGCACCTATATACTGCCATGATGAATGTCCTATACTGTGGCCCTCCAGGACAAATGACGTGCAAAGGGGTACCCACAAACACGGACCTGCTCACAAAAAATACGTGTGCGTGTATACCGGGGTGCGCGGGAAGTGTCACACGCGATTTGGCCGGGTACGTGGATTTCAGGGGTGCGCGGGAAGTTCCACACGTCATTTCAGCAAGGTATGTGTATTTCAGGGGTGCGCGGGAAGTTCCACACGCGATTTCAGCAGGGTACGTGTATTTCAGGGGTGCGCGGGAAGTCCCACACGCGAATTCTGCAGGGTACGTGCATTTCAGGGGTGCGCGGGAAGTTCCACACGCGAATGGGCCAGTGCGAGCAGGGTACATGTATTACATGGGTGCGCGGGAAGTTCCACACGCGATTCCATCAGGGTACGTGTATTTCAGGGGTGCGCGGGAAGTTACACACGCGATAGTCCCAGTGCAAGCAGGGTACGTGTATTTCAGGGGTGCGCGGGAAGTTCCACACGCGATTGGCCCAGTGCGAGCAGGGTACGTGTATTTCAGGGGTGCGTGGGAAGTTCCACACGCGATTGGCCCAGTGCGAGCAGGGTACGTGTATTTCAGGGGTGCGCGGGAAGTTCCACACGTGATTTCAGCAAGGTATGTGTATTTCAGGGGTGCGCGGGAAGTTCCACACGCGATTTCAGCAGGGTACGTGTATTTCAGGGGTGCGCGGGAAGTTCCACACGCGATTTCAGCAGGGTACGTGTATTTCAGGGGTGCGCGGGAAGTTCCACACGCGAATTCTGCAGGGTACGTGCATTTCAGGGGTGCGCGGGAAGTTCCACACGCGATTGGCCCAGTGCGAGCAGGGTACGTGTATTTCAGGGGTGCGCGGGAAGTTCCACACGCGATTGTCCCAGTGCGAGCAGGGTACGTGTATTTCAGGGGTGCGCGGGAAGTTCCACACGTGATTTCAGCAAGGTATGTGTATTTCAGGGGTGCGCGGGAAGTTCCACACGCGATTTCAGCAGGGTACGTATATTTCAGGGGTGCGCGGGAAGTTCCACACGCGAATTCTGCAGGGTACGTGCATTTCAGGGGTGCGCGGGAAGTTCCACACGCGAATGGGCCAGTGCGAGCAGGGTACGTGTATTACATGGGTGCGCGAGAAGTTCCACACGCGATCCCATCAGGGTACGTGTATTTCAGGGGTGCGCGGGAAGTTACACACGCGATAGTCCCAGTGCGAGCAGGGTACGTGTATTTCAGGGGTGCGCGGGAAGTTCCACACGCGATTGGCCCAGTGCGAGCAGGGTACATGTATTTCAGGGGTGCGCGGTAAGTTGCACACGCGATACTAGCAGGGAATGTGATTTTCAGGGGTTCTGGGGAGTACTACAAGTGAATTGGCCTTGTGGGTCCTCCCAGGTGTACGCTCCACAACCTCCACGGCCCCTGCAGGCAGCCCACACCACGGGGGACTAACCTGCACCCCTGCTCATGTCCCGCAGGCAGCCCATCCACCATGGGCATGCCCCCAGCCAACCCACATGTCACCTTGCACTACTGATCAACAATGCATGTCTCCCACCACCCCCACCCCCCAGCAGTGCAGGGGCAGCCTCGACCAGGCCCCCACACATGTCTCCCACCACCCCCACCCCCCTGCTACCATGGGCAGCCTCCACCAGGCCCCCACTCATGTCTACCACCACCCCCACCCCCCAGCAGTGCAGGGGCAGCCTCCACCAGGCACCCACTCATGTCTCCCACCACCCCAACCCCCAGCAGTGCAGGGGCAGCCTCCACCAGGCCCCCACTCATGTCTCCCACCACCCCCACCCCCCTGCCACCATGGGCAGCCCCCACCAGGCCCCCACTCATGTCCCCCTGCACCCCCACCCCCCAGCATCCAGGGTCACCCTCCACCAGGCCCCCACTCATGTCTCCCACCACCCCCACCCCCCGGCAGTGCAGGGGCAGCCTCCACCAGGCCCCCACTCATGTCCCCCTGCACCCCCACCCCCCAGCATCCAGGGTCACCCTCCACCAGGCCCCCACTCATGTCTCCCACCACCCCCACCCCCCGGCACTGCAGGGTCACCCTCCACCAGGCCCCCACTCATGTCTCCCACCACCCCCACCCCCCGGCAGTGCAGGGGCAGCCTCCACCAGGCCCCCACTCATGTCCCCCTGCACCCCCACCCCCCAGCATCCAGGGTCACCCTCCACCAGGCCCCCACTCATGTCTCCCACCACCCCCACCCCCCTGCCACCATGGGCAGCCTCCACCAGGCCCCCACTCATGTCTACCACCACCCCCACCCCCCAGCAGTGCAGGGGCAGCCTCCACCAGGCACCCACTCATGTCTCCCACCACCCCCACCCCCCTGCCACCATGGGCAGCCTCCACCAGGCCCCCACTCATGTCTCCCACCACCCCCACCCCCCGGCAGTGCAGGGTCAGCCTCCACCAGGCCCCCACTCATGTCCCCCTGCACCCCCACCCCCCAGCATCCAGGGTCACCCTCCACCAGGCCCCCACTCATGTCTCCCACCACCCCCACCCCCCGGCACTGCAGGGTCACCCTCCACCAGGCCCCCACTCATGTCTCCCACCACCCCCACCCCCCAGCCACCATGGGCAGCCTCCACCAGGCCCCCACTCATGTCTCCCACCACCCCCACCCCCCAGCAGTGCAGGGGCAGCCTCCACCAGGCCCCCACTCATGTCCCCCTGCACCCCCATCCCCCAGCATCCAGGGTCACCCTCCACCAGGCCCCCACTCATGTCTCCCACCACCCCCACCCCCCTGCCACCATGGGCAGCCTCCACCAGGCCCCCACTCATGTCTACCACCACCCCCACCCCCCAGCAGTGCAGAGGCAGCCTCCACCAGGCACCCACACATGTCTCCCACCACCCCCACCCCCCGGCAGTGCAGGGGCAGCCTCCACCAGGCCCCCACTCATGTCCCCCTGCACCCCCATCCCCCAGCATCCAGGGTCACCCTCCACCAGGCCCCCACTCATGTCTCCCACCACCCCCACCCCCGGCAGTGCAGGGTCACCCTCCACCAGGCCCCCACTCATGTCTCCCACCACCCCCACCCCCCAGCCACCATGGGCAGCCTCCACCAGGCCCCCACTCATGTCTCCCACCACCCCCACCTCCCGACAGTGCAGGGGCAGCCTCCACCAGGCCCCCACTCATGTCCCCCTGCACCCCCACCCCCCAGCATCCAGGGTCACCCTCCACCAGGCCCCCACTCATGTCTCCCACCACCCCCACCCCCCTGCCACCATGGGCAGCCTCCACCAGGCCCCCACTCATGTCTACCACTACCCCCACCCCCCAGCAGTGCAGGGTCACCCTCCACCAGGCCCCCACTCATGTCTCCCACCACCCCCACCCCCCCGCAGTGCAGGGGCAGCCTCCACCAGGCCCCCACTCATGTCCCCCTGCACCCCCACCCCCCAGCATCCAGGGTCACCCTCCACCAGGCCCCCACTCATGTCTCCCACCACCCCCACCCCCGGCAGTGCAGGGTCACCCTCCACCAGGCCCCCACTCATGTCTCCCACCACCCCCACCCCCCAGCCACCATGGGCAGCCTCCACCAGGCCCCCACTCATGTCTCCCACCACCCCCACCCCCCTGCCACCATGGGCAGCCCCCACCAGGCCCCCACTCATGTCTCCCACCACCCCCACCCCCCGGCAGTGCAGGGTCACCCTCCACCAGGCACCCACTCATGTCTCCCACCACCCCCACCCCCCAGCAGTGCAGGGGCAGCCTCCACCAGGTGCTCACAATCCCCAATCATGTGCGTAATGGACAGCCTCCACATCCAAAAAGCCCTACCAAGTAACCCATTCACCCACATGGAAATGGAAATCACATGTTACACCCCCAATGTTCATGAAGCTAATGAACCCATGTCCGTCACACACAATGGTTGCAATGTAATGGGAAAACACACAACATGACATGCATGAAACCAATGAGATGATACCACACAGTGAAGTATGCTAACAAAATTGTATTTAAAAAAATTAAGAATGCTAAAGAAAGAAAACTAACTACAATGTGAATGAGAAAAAAAAACATGCGTGTCCGTATAAAAAACTACCAAGGGTCCATGAGCCCAACTGAACAAAGGAAACCTACTAAAAAACCTACCTAAAAATCAACTATATACAAAAAGTGGAGCAGTGTCCGTCGACTCAAAATCATAATTAGAAAGAAAGGAAACCTAAAACTAAAGAACTATATACAAAGGCGTCGGGCAAGTCCAGCGGCTCACTCCGTGGTGTCCCGGGCCAGGGCATCATCGAACTCCTGTTCGATGTCCCGGAGGCGGTCCAGTTCCATGGCCCCGAGGGTCTGCAGGGACGCCGCTGTGTCCTCCTCCAACCCCCTGCGGATTGCCTCGAGGCACTCGGCCCTCCTCAGGGCCCTCCGCATGGATTTCGCCGCCCTGACCATTGTGAGCCGCGCCTCTTCCGCCCGCCGCCGCTCCGCACCTATGGCGTGGCCCAACCGCTGCCACACGGAAGACACTCTCTGTCCTGGGTCCCCCTGCCCTCCGGCCGATGGCCGCCCCTCCGATGTCGAAAGCCCCGAGCCTTCATGTCTCCCACCATGTTGCTGCTGCTGCTGCTCTGCCTCTGCCCGTGCACTGCCTCCTGCTGCCTGCACACCCTCCGCCGGCTGGGGTGCACTTGTTGATGTGGCCACCCCTGCTGGACCTCCGACTCCCGACTGTGGCAGGGATGCCTCCTCCACCAGCCTGGCCGCACCGTCAGAGGCAGCTCCACAGGGCACCCAGGTGACTGATGGGTGGGAAGATGGCACAGAGGACGACTGGCGCGTAGGGGGTCCAGTTGAGGAGGGGGTCGGAGCAAGCCCCATCAGACGGAGGAATCCGGCCTGGGTGACCTGTCCCAGCAGGCTGACGTGGTCAACGAGCAATTAGAGATGACGTGCAGTCTCTCCATGAAAAGACTGCAGGTCACCTCGCATGGCCCGTTGACGCAACGCCACACCAGCCAGGACAGGCTCAACCCGGACCTGGATGGCCACGTCCGCAGGCAGAGGAAGGCCAGTTGACGTCAGCTCATCCCCTGCCTGAAAACGGGTCTGGACGTAGGCATCCCTGCTGGTGCAAGATGATGCAGGGACAGGATCGGGGACAGGATTGCACACAGGCACCTCCGCGGCCGCCTGTGCTGCCTCCTGTCCTTGGTCCTGCACTGCACCACTAGCACCAGTGGGATCCCCACCTCCAGACCCCGTCTCTGGTGCTTGCGCGGCCCCCTCCTCCACCAAACCCCCCACCAACCTGGATGACTCCGTGCCATCTTCCCCTGTTGGGCCCTGTGGGGTCCCAGCTGCCCCTTCTGCTGCCGAGGAGTCCAACTGCAACCTCCGCCTCCTGGACCTCCCCCCGGCAGCTGCGGCCTGGGACGCGGCACCGTACTCCTCACTCCCCGACGAGATGACAACACGGGAGGGGAGCCGGGCCTTGCGTCACCGGCTGGCGGTTGGATCCCCGCCGCTGTGCTCCACAGCACCTTCTCCGCCCTCTTCATCAGTTGACGCTGCAGACAGGGAGTAACAAAACACAGGCATCAGGGCACTGTACAATGGACACATACACGCATGACAGTTGCACATGAGTGGCATTGGCAAACCTCAGACATGTCATCACAATCCCCAACACACATGTCATTGCAACTGGCACACATGAGCCATACCACAGCCATTTCGCAACTGCCACCACCATCCCTACACATACAACAGCATCAGCAGCCAAAGGGGAGCCAGACATCACATGCAACACAGGAAGTGCACCACACATGTACACACACCACCACACTTGCATGCATGTCTACACCTCTGCCAAGTGTCACACTGTTCAGACGGGCATCCATGTCACATCTGCCAATCATGCTTCCACATACCGCTGTCACATGCATCCATGTTGCATCACTGTTGCACCCTTGACAAATACACACACATGCACATGCACACAGTGCTCATACATGCAGCCGAAAACAACATACATACCTGACATCACGGACATGTCTACTTACATACACATTCATCCAAACATGTGTGCACGCACAACTGCATTTGCCATGCAAGCCCACACACACAAGCACCATCCATGTCTCACACATTACAGCCCTCGCATGTGTCAGCCCCACGGCCCTGTACACCCCCACCCATACTCGACCCCATACAAACAGATGTGCAACCGGCACAATGGCGAATGATCACCACACGCACTGCTCACAACCAGGATGCATGTACACTCACCGCTCGACTCCAGACGGGTCTGCTTCTCTAGGACCTGGACGTGGAGCGCTGGGGATATGCGTTCCAGGACCCCCATCTGTTCTTCCGACAAGTTGCCCCGGCGCCCCTTGGCATCCGCTGCCTTCAAGAGGCGCCGGGCCTTGTTCAGGGTCCTGGACCTGTAGTCCTCCCAGCGCTTCCTGACATGTTGTAAGTCCCGGTCTGCCACCCCCTCCGCGTTGATGGCAGTCACAATGTCAGTCCAGATCCGAGTCCGTCCTTCCTTGTCGGCACGGGAACTTCCAAAGAGGGCATCATACTGCCCCAGGACTTGCTCCACCAGGACACCAACTTCGGTGGCACTGAAGCTGGTGCCCCTCTGCCTCTCTGGCCGGGGGTTGTCAGTGGTCACAGATGGTGTATGCCCCGACATGACAACCCCAGAGGCAGGAGTGTGTGGGCAACTGGGTCCTGGGGCTGGGCTGTGGAGCGATGGAATTCCAGTCGGGAGTCTTCGGTTCCAGCAGGGGTGGTCACAGCAACAGCACCCCTGGCTGATGTGCAGGCAGCAAATGGCAGTGCACGTGGCCAGCAGGCAGTCAGGCAGCAGCAGATGGCAGGTGGGAGCGTGCTCGGGGCTCTGGGGGGCAGTAGTTCGGCCTTCTGGGCAGGAGCGTGGTCTTCCGTGTGCTTACGCGTGGCCAGCTTGGTACGGAGTGATTTGGCACGTGAAAATCCTGCACGTCAGCGTGAAAACCGAGGAAAGGCCCTTAGCGCGTAAGCGCGTCAGCACGCATACGCGAATCCATTGGACCAAAGGCCCTCAGCGCGTAAGCGCGTCTGTGACGTGACCCGCACGGGTGTTTCCCACACAGCACGTGATGACAGAGCACACGTGGAAAGACTGCACGTCAGAGTGTCATCGCGTGTAATTGGACAGCACGTCAGAGTCTCATCGCGTGTAATTGGACAAAAGTGCGTGTACACGCGATTGGCCTATGTACGTGTATATCAGGTGTGCGCGGACACTTACACACGCAAGTACGTCAACGCACCTGTATCCCGGTGTGCGCGCCAATTTCCACATGCTATTGGACTGGGCACTGGATTTCAGGGGTGCGCGGGTCACACGCTCGCCTACAACATACGCAACGCATTAATTTGCGCGCTAACAAAATAACTAGCTCAGACCCAGGATGAACATACCGTTCCTAGCAGCAGTGGGCGTGGCCTACCAAAGGCGGAGGAGGAGGATAGTCAGGGCCAGAATATTCACACCCAGAACCAGCCTTTTCGGGATGCCTGATGACCAGGTGCATGGGAGGTACAGGTTTCCACCACACATCATACTGGACCTGGTGAGTGAGTGGGAGGATGACCTCACATCACCCACCCTGTGCTCCCAAGCACTCAGCCCCCTGGAGAAGGTCCTCAATGTACTGCACTTCTTAGCCACTGGATCATTTCAGCGGACAAGTGCCATTGTGGGTGGTGTATCACAGGCCACCCAGTCACGCTGCCTACACCAGGTCTTGAACATCATCACTGCACGCCCATCAGTCCGCAGGCACATATACCTGCCCAGAACCCCTGCAGAAAGGCATGCTGCCGCCCTGGATTTCTACGCTGTGGCACGATTCCCCAAAGTGCTAGGTGCCATTGACTGCACCCATGTGGCTCTACGTCCCCCCAGGGCATCTGAGCACATCTATAGGAACCGCAAGCACTGGCATTCCATCAACGTGCAGGTAGTATGTAATGGCAAGGAAATCATCACCTCAGTATATGCCAACTATCCTGGGTCAACCCACGACAGCTTCATTTACCGAATGTCCACCCTAAGCCGGGACCTAGAAGCTGGCCGGCATGGCGATACATGGCTGCTTGGTGAGTATGAATGCCACTGCACATGCATGCTTGTCAGATACTGAGCAAGGTCACAACCCCACCAATGATACCAATCACCACCTCCAGGGGACAGTGCCTACGCTCTCAGCCCCCACATGATGACGCCAATTCGGAACCCCACCACGCCACCCCGGGTAAGATATAACGCAGCCCACATTACAACCCGGGGCATAGTGGAGCGCACATTTGGAGTGCTGAAGTCACGCTTTCGCTCCCTTGACCGTTCTGGCGGGCAGCTGTTGTACGCTCCCCCAGTAGTGTGCAGGATCATAGTGGCAGCATGTGTCCTGCACAACGTTGCAACACGCCGGGGCCTGGCCGTGGACATGGTGGTGCCCCCCCATCCCCAACCACATGCACAGCCGCTGCGCATGGGAGGGGAAAGGGCACGGGGGGAGGCAGCCCGTACACAGCTAGTGGCTAATTACTTCACATAGAAATCACACCCCTGTGGAGTGCACACTGCCCTGGCACATTCCATCTGACAATCAATGATGACTCAACCTGACACTGATCCTGAATGTCTGGAGAAAGAACCGTGAAAACCATATCAGCCTGAGATTGTTCACCTGGAAGTGTCACAATGTGTGCATCCCTACCCACACTGACACCACCAATGCAGTTTTGTGAAGTTACACATTCAAGCAGCTGAAATGAATACCCACTTGCAAAATGCAACAAGAGGACAGTGCCATGTCAGCCAACCCAACCCCAGCACCGCCACACGACACACCGTGCCATGTCATGCTATTTGCACGTAAACAAAGTAATTCCCACAACATGACACTAGTGTCACAATGTACAGTGTCCCTATTAGAAACTTGCAACACCTGAAATGCTCACAGTAATGCCGGACCAACAACAAACTTGAGCACGTACTACCATTAACATGACATCACTAATGTATAATATTAGTAGTCTCACCACCTGGAAATGCCTGCACTCCCACCACTACCAACTGTGCAGTGTTGGCGCCTGTAGAGTTGTAGGTGCACTGCTGCCAACATGGACCACATCTCCAGACTAGAGGTCCTTGTGTAGACATGAGGTAGGGACCTGCAAATTGGGAGGTAGACACAGAAGATGAGTTACACATCAATGCAACATGCAGTGTACAACACAACAGCAATATGCACTAGGAATGTATACACAGTATTGACTACAGACTGCCCACACAGCTCATGGGAGTCCAACGTCACTGTGTAATTCACTGTCACTTGGGCACACCCTTTGCAAGCCCATGGAAACGGGAAGCAGGAGGGGTGTGTGTGACTCAAACCCAAGCATCTGAACCAAATACATTACAAGCCTGCATGTGCCCAGCCACAATGCAGCGTATGCCCACAGGAACCACGGAAGCCAACAAATCGTCCCAAAAAAATTGGGAATAAAAGAAATAAAAATAAAAATAAATAAAAATAAAAATCAAAAATGGCCGTTGAAGGGCCCGGGGGGGTTGGGGAGGCCACCCAGGAGGTCCGAGGACAGGATGCACACCAGAACCCACCTGCGTGGATCCTGGGGAAAAAAAACACCTCCATGGGCTCATGGCCCACACGGCTACCCTATTGTGGGAGTATCACTGCTGTCGCTATTATCACCCTGTGCAGCTGCATCCAGAGGTGGTTGCACTATGGGAGGCAGCCCACGCAAGGCCCTAGTCTGCTCCTCCATGGCTGCAAGCATGCGGGTGTGGTAGGTCTGGTTCTGGAGGATGAGTGTGCGGAGGTCCCCATGCAACAACTCACGGGATGCCCGGACCTCCGCCCTCGTTGCCTGCATCTCAGCTGAGAGCGTACGGGTGAGATGCTCCAGCTGCTGTTCTGTCCTTTGGTGTGTAGAAGCCTCAAGCTCAACAAGAGTCGTCCTGAGGTGAAGGAGCTCCTGCCTCAGGGCTTCCCTGTGGCCCTGGGACTCAATGGAGATGGCCTCCTGCAGAGTCGCCAGTGCGCCCGCCTGTCCCTGTTGGACCCCAACATGTCCTCCCTGTGTGACTGGCAGATGGTGTCGGTTGCCTGCTCTAGTCGCTCCATCAGCCTTGCAGGGGGGACAATGGAAGTGGCCACCCTATCCATGGCCTGAGCCATCATCTCGGATGATGCTGCCTGTTGGGTTGCCATACCGTAAATGGATTGCTCCCATGCAGTATTGCCAGGTGCCGTACGGCCACCACGTCGGCGGGCACCACACCTGTCTGGGGCAAGGCGAACTGCGCCTTGCTGTGCCGGCACTGCCTGAGGCTGCAGGACTGCATTCCCCCTCTGATCTGCTGGCCCAGGAACAGGATCAGATGTCGCGGAGTGTGACCCTGCATCCGTAACCACCAAAGGCGTAGCTGCCAACACTGACATCCCCATTGAGGGTTCTGACCCTGGTGCAGGTGGGTGAGACAGAACAGAATCCCTCCCTGGAACACTCACCTGCGACGGCACGTAGGTCTCATCCGAATCAACACCTGAGTACAGCTCGGGGGAGGTGCAGCCAGAGACACCCCTTGAGAGCAGGACCTGCAGCACTTGTGGGTTCTCACCCACCACCACACCACGTCCCTCACTTGTGGTTGGTCGGCCCTCGGGCCCCTTCTGGGTCTGCACCATCTCCACAACCCCAGCAGTATCAGGTGCGTCTTCCCCTGCAAAGACATAAAAACAAAGAAATGGAAACAGGCATTAGCACCATGGCACACAATGAGGGCTGAGAAGCAAGAGAACCAGTACTTGTTTGACACATGTCCCACATGACTAAAACCCTCCCATGCATGTACCCTCACTGCGTATGAAGGGCAGGCAAATGGCACACACTGATGACACCAAGATTGAAGATGAACACATTTTCTGCATGCTGCCTGGCAGTGGCATCACACATTGGCCTGTGATTGGCAGGTGAAACACACATGCCATCACACAGATGGCATGTACCATTGCTATTGAGTGAAGATGGAGAGGAGGGCAGCACCTATGCATACTGTCCAGTTCCCGCATGTAATAGCTTTTCTAATTCTAACAGGTCAGATTCTTCACCTGGAGCTGCCAGTCCGAAATGGTGCAATTGCACAGGGACATGTTTGAACAAATGATATCCAGGTAACAAAGTCACTCCACTTTACCATAGCCATGTCAGACATGTGATTAGAGGACTGCGACATGCCTAGTAAAAGTGGTGGAATGGAAAATATCTGACTAAATGAACAGTGCTAAATTTTGCAACAATGTTGTGGCAAGGTGACACTTCAAGGGCAACTGGCGTGCAGTTGCCCTACATGTCTACTGTTGGCAGAAGGGATACAGCTATGGCCAAATGCAGCTGCGCAGGATGTATTGCATGAAGCACATGGATGACCCATACGACTCAGGCACACACACTCTCACCTGGCACACAAACAGAAGCCCTCACACACACCATGAACATGGATGACACACACATGCATGTGCACTCACCGGACAATGCCTCGTAATCAGGGAGATCTCCCACGCCTTGGATCTGTTCCTCCGTGACGTAGGTCCCAGCGACTGACTCATGTGGAGTGAGTTCCATGTCTACTACTGGAGACCCACCTCCAGTCACTAGAGTTGCGGCATGGCTTGAGGCCAGCTTACTCTTTGCCCTGCGCTTTAGGTCATTCCAGCGCTTATAGCAATCATTGGCTGTGCGCCTCACGATTCCAAGGGCACTTACGATGTCCGCAACGGTCTGCCAGTGTGCCTGGCGTTGTGCAGGTGTGGTCTTGGATCCTGCAACAATGACCATCTCGTTGTCATGTGCGGACACATACTCGACAAGTGCATTCAGTTCGTCATCCGTGAAGCTAGGCTTCCTGGACGGGCCGGACTGTGTAGCCGTGTCTGGGGCATCAGCCTGTGCCGGACGAGCACTCTTCCTCTTCCGCTTGGAAGGTGGTGGTGATCCTGAGTGTCCTGCGCCGCTCTGGACACTAGGGGCAGGAGCCCTGGTGGACTCTGTATCAGGAGTGTGGGATTGCACACTCAGCATGGGAGTTGGTGCAGGCATTGGCTCTAGTGTGATGGTGTCAGGGGGAATATCAGCAGCATGGACTAGGACCGACACTGTCCGGGCTGGGTGTGTGAGGGCTGGGGTGGATGGAGCCGCAGCTGCCCCTGCAGCCTCTCCGCCCTGCCTACTTGGTGCAGCAGATGACCTTGCTGCCCCAGATGCACGTGGCATGGTGACATCAATGTGCACCAGCGCACGTGTCATAGGCCTGCTGACCTGGAAGTCAGCCATGGAGTCAGCCAGGTCTGGTGCCACAATGGGCTGGTCCAACAAGGGCTGAGCATGGATGGTGTCAGCCACATCAGCCTCAATGGGAGGGGGGGGATTATGGGTGCCCTTGACTGGTCCTCCACACATGGGGGGACAGGCTCACCCTGCAAGTAACGACCACGTTCCCTACCGGATCCACCACGGCCACCACTTGTGGCTCTTCCACCTTTGCCACCCTTACGGATACCTCGCCTCCCAACCATGGCACTGATGTTGATGTGCGTATGGGAGTGGCTGTAAAATATTGTCCTGGGCAATTGGGGGTCAAAGGGGTTGGGTACCAGATGGTAATTGTACCCTAGTGCTCTTGCAAGGCTGATTGTAACCCCTGGGGAAAGATGACGGGTCACGCTACGCACAGGAGCCCCAAAAAAGGGAGATGACGTGCACGCAACCCCTCCTAGACCACGTGTGCAGAAAGAAAAACCTGCACTACGCTGTGGCACCCAGTAACACAAGAATGAACGTATGCGTGTCACACGCAGCCTAGAATGACCTCTGAAGGGGTAGGCTACACACGGGGCAAGCACAGATGTTAGATACGTGCGTGACTCACCGTCTGCCAGGTAAAAGAGCGTGAAAAAGGAGCGCGTTTGGTTGGCAACACCCCCGCCAAAAGAAGATTTGAACGCTGTCTGAGGAGACAGGACAACAATAGAAGGGAGCACTGTTTGAGGGAACAGGCCCAGGTAAACCAGTAAAAGAGAAAAAAGAGAAAAATCTGTCAGAGGTAACAGGGAATACGAACTTGAAACGCCGTGAAGTAAATCGCGTGTGAACCGACAAGAAGTACAGAATTCACCCACTCGCTCTCCACGAAAAGCATGTACAAGGAAATGGTGTTCTACGCGTACCTTTTATACAAGCCCACACGTCCAACGTCACTTACGCGGCGTGTACGCGCTAGGGCCATTTCCACCAATTACACGCTTTGTGACTTATGCGTGTACGGCCATTTCCACCAATTACACGCTTTGTGACTTCTGCGTGTACGGCTATTTCCACCAATTACACGCTTTGTCTCTTCTGCGTGTACGGCCATTTCCACCAATCACACGCGATGAGACTCTGACGTGCAGTCTTTCCACGTGTGCTCTGTCATCACGTGCTGTGTGGGAAACACCCGTGCGGGTCATGTCACAGACGCGCTTACGCGCTGAGGGCCTTTGGTCCAATAGAATCGCGTATGCGTGCTGACGCGCTTACGCGCTAAGGGCCTTTCCTCGGTTTTCACGCTGACGTGCAGGATTTTCACGTGCCAAATCACTCCGTACCAAGCTGGCCACGCGTAAGCACACGGAAGACCACGCTCCTGCCCAGAAGGCCGAACTACTGCCCCCCAGAGCCCCGAGCACGCTCCCACCTGCCATCTGCTGCTGCCTGACTGCCTGCTGCCCACGTGCACTGCCATTTGCTGCCTGCACATCAGCCAGGGGTGCTGTTGCTGTGACCACCCCTGCTGGAACCGAAGACTCCCGACTGGAATTCCATCGCTCCACAGCCCAGCCCCAGGACCCAGTTGCCCACCCACTCCTGCCTCTGGGGTTGTCATGTCGGGGCAAACACCATCTGTGACCACTGACAACCCCCGGCCAGAGAGGCAGAGGGGCACCAGCTTCAGTGCCACCGAAGTTGGTGTCCTGGTGGAGCAAGTCCTGGGCAGTATGATGCCCTCTTTGGAAGTTCCCGCGCTGACAAGGAAGGACGGACTCGGATCTGGACTGACATCGTGACTGCCATCAACGCGGAGGGGGTGGCAGTCCGGGACTTACAACATGTCAGGAAGCGCTGGGAGGACTTCAGGTCCAGGACCCTGAACAAGGCCCGGCGCCTCTTGAAGGCAGCGGATGCCAAGGGGCGCCGGGGCCACTTGTCGGAAGAACAGATGGGGGTCCTGGAACGCATATCCCCAGCGCTCCACGTCCAGGTCCTAGAGAAGCAGACCCGTCTGGAGTCGAGCGGTGAGTGTACATGCATCGTAGTTGTGAGCAGTGCGTGTGGTGATCATTCGCCATTGTGCCGGTTGCACATCTGTTTGTATGGGGTCGAGTATGGGTGGGGGTGTACAGGGCCGTGGGGCTGACACATGCAAGGGCTGTAATGTGTGAGACATGGATGGTGCTTGTGTGTGTGGGCTTGCATGGCAAATGCAGTTGTGCGTGCACACATGTTTGGATGAATGTGTATGTAAGTAGACATGTCCGTGATGTCAGGCATGTATGTTGTTTTCGGCTGCATGTATGAGCACTGTGTACATGTGCATGTGTGTGTATTTGACAAGGGTGCAACAGTGATGCAACATGGATGCATGTGACAGCGGTATGTGGAAGCCTGATTGGCAGATGTGACATGGATGCCCGTCTGAACAGTGCGACACTTGGCAGAGGTGTAGACATGCATGCAAGTGTGGTGGTGTGTGTACATGTGTGGTGCACTTCCTGTGTTGCATGTGATGTCTGGCTCCCCTTTGGCTGCTGATGCTGTTGTATGTGTAGGGATGGTGGTGGCAGTTGCGAAATGGCTGTGGTATGGCTCATGTGTGCCAGTTGCAATGACATGTGTGTTGGGGATTGTGATGACATGTCTGAGGTTTGCCAATGCCACTTATGTGCAACTGTCATGCGTGTATGTGTCCATTGTACAGTGCCCTGATGCCTGTGTTTTGTTTATCCCTGTCTGCAGCGTCAACTGATGAAGAGGGCGGAGAAGGTGCTGTGGAGCACAGCGGCGGGGATCCGACCGCCAGCCGGAGACGCAAGGCCCGGCTCCCCTCCCGTGTTGTCATCTCGTCGGGGAGTGAGGAGTCCGGTGCCGCGTCCCAGGCCGCAGCTGCCGGGGGGAGGTCCAAGAGGCGGAGGTTGCAGTTGGACTCCTCGGCAGCAGAAGGGGCAGCTGGGACCCCACAGGGCCCAACAGGGGAAGATGGCACGGAGTCATCCAGGTTGGTGGGGGGTTTGGTGGAGGAGGGGGCCGCGCAAGCACCAGAGACGGGGTCTGGAGGTGGGGATCCCACTGGTGCTAGTGGTGCAGTGCAGGACCAGGGACAGGAGGCAGCACAGGCGGCCGCGGAGGTGCCTGTGTGCAATCCTGTCCCCGATCCTGTCCCTGCATCATCTTGCACCAGCAGGGATGCCTACGTCCAGACCCGTTTTCAGGCAGGGGATGAGCTGACGTCAACTGGCCTTCCTCTGCCTGCGGACGTGGCCATCCAGGTCCGGGTTGAGCATGTCCTGGCTTGAGTGGCGTTGCGTCAACGGGCCATGCGAGGTGACCTGCAGTCTTTTCATGGAGAGACTGCACGTCATCTCGAATGGCTCGTTGACCACGTCAGCCTGCTGGGACAGGTCACCCAGGCCGGATTCCGCTGTCTGATGGGGCTTGCTCCGACCCCCTCCTCAACTGGACCCCCTACGCGCCAGTCGTCCTCTGTGCCATCTTCCCACCCATCAGTCACCTGGGTGCCCTGTGGAGCTGCCACTGACGGTGCGGCCAGGCTGGTGGAGGAGGCATCCCTGCCACAGTCGGGAGTCGGAGGTCCAGCAGGGGTGGCCACATCAACAAGTGCACCCCAGCCGGCGGAGGATGTGCAGGCAGCAGGAGGCAGTGCACGGGCAGAGGCAGAGCAGCAGCAGCAGCAACATTGTGGGAGACATGAAGGCTCAGGGCTTTCGACATCGGAGGGGCAGGCATCGGCCGGAGGGCAGGGGGAACCAGGACAGAGAGTGTTTTCCGTGTGGCAGCGGTTGGGCCACGCCATAGGTGCGGAGCGGCGGCGGGCGGAAGAGGCGCGGCTCACAATGGTCAGGGCGGAGAACTCCATGCGGAGGGCCCTGAGGCGGGCCGAGTGCCTCGAGGCAATCCGCAGGGGGTTGGAGGAGGACACAGCGTCGTCCCTGCGGACCCTCGGGGCCATGGAACTGGACCGCCTCCGGGACATCGAACAGGAGTTCGATGATGCCCTGGCCCGGGACACCACAGAGTGAGCCGCTGGACTTGCCCGCCGCCTTTGTATATAGTTCTTTAGTTTTAGGTTTCCTTTCGTTCTTATTATGATTTGGAGTCGACGGACACTGCTCCACTTTTTGTATATAGTTGATATTTAGGTAGGTTTTTTAGGAGGTTTCCTTTGTTCAGTCGGGCTCATGGACCCTTGTTATTTTTGTACATAGTTCTTTGTTGCATGGAGATTTTTTTACATTTGACTTTGGACAAAATTTTTTAGGATTTGGATTTCCAGTTTTGTGTTTTTATACGGACATGCAGCTTATTTTTTCACATTCACATTGTAGTTAGTTTTCTTTCTTTAGCATTCTTTATTTTTTTCAATACAATTTTGTTTGCATAGTTCACTGTGTGGTATCATCTCATTGGTTACATGCATGTCATGTTGTGTGTTTTCCCATTCAATTGCAAGAAATGTGTATGACGGACATGGGTTCATTAGCTTCATGAACATTGGGGGTGTAACATGTGATTTCCATTTCCATGTGGGTGAATGGGTTACTTGGTAGGGCTTTTTGGCTGTGGAGGCTGACCATTACGCACATGATTGGGGATTGTGAGGACCTGGTGGGGGCTGCCCATGGTGGCAGGGGGGTGGGGGTGGTGGGAGACATGAGTGGGGGCCTGGTGGAGGGTGACCCTGGATGCTGGGGGGTGGGGGTGGTGGGAGACATGAGTGGGGGACTGGTGGAGGCTGCCCCTGCACTGCCGGGGGGTGGGGGTGGTGGGAGACATGAGTGGGGGCCTGGTGGAGGGTGACCCTGGATGCTGGGGGGTGGGGGTGCAGGGGGACATGAGTGGGGGCCTGGTGGAGGCTGCCCCTGCACTGCCGGGGGGTGGGGGTGGTGGGAGACATGAGTGGGGGCCTGGTGGAGGGTGACCCTGGATGCTGGGGGGTGGGGGTGCAGGGGGACATGAGTGGGGGCCTGGTGGAGGCTGCCCCTGCACTGCCAGGGGGTGGGGGTGGTGGGAGACATGAGTGGGGGCCTGGTGGAGGGTGACCCTGCACTGCCGGGGGGTGGGGGTGGTGGGAGACATGAGTGGGGGCCTGGTGGAGGCTGCCCATGGTGGCTGGGGGGTGGGGGTGGTGGGAGACATGAGTGGGGGCCTGGTGGAGGGTGACCGTGGATGCTGGGGGTGGGGGTGCAGGGGGACATGAGTGGGGGCCTGGTGGAGGCTGCCCCTGCACTGCCGGGGGGTGGGGGTGGTGGGAGACATGAGTGGGGGCCTGGTGGAGGGTGACCCTGGATGCTGTCGGGTGGGGGTGCAGGGGGACATGAGTGGGGGCCTGGTGGAGGTTGCTCCTGCACTGCCGGGGGTGGGGGTGGTGGGAGACATGAGTGGGGGCCTGGTGGAGGGTGACCCTGGATGCTGGGGGGTGGGGGTGCAGGGGGACATGAGTGGGGGCCTGGTGGAGGCTGCCCCTGCACTGCCGGGGGGTGGGGGTGGTGGGAGACATGAGTGGGGGCCTGGTGGAGGGTGACCCTGGATGCTGGGGGGTGGGGGTGCAGGGGGACATGAGTGGGGGCCTGGTGGAGGCTGCCCCTGCACTGCCGGGGGGTGGGGGTGGTGGGAGACATGAGTGGGGGCCTGGTGGAGGGTGACCCTGGAAGCTGGGGGGTGGGGGTGGTGGGAGACATGAGTGGGGGCCTGGTGGAGGCTGCCCCTGCACTGCTGGGGGGTGGGGGTGGTGGGAGACATGAGTGGGGGCCTGGTGGAGGGTGACCCTGGATGCTGGGGGGTGGGGGTGGTGGGAGAAATGAGTGGGGGCCTGGTGGAGGCTGCCCCTGCACTGCCGGGGGGTGGGGGTGGTGGTAGACATGAGTGGGGGCCTGGTGGAGGGTGACCCTGGATGCTGGGGGGTGGGGTTGCAGGGGGACATGAGTGGGGGCCTGGTGGAGGCTGCCCCTGCACTGCCGGGGGGTGGGGGTGGTGGGAGACATGAGTGGGGGCCTGGTGGAGGGTGACCCTGCACTGCCGGGGGGTGGGGGTGGTGGGAGACATGAGTGGGGGCCTGGTGGAGGCTGCCCATGGTGGCTGGGGGGTGGGGGTGGTGGGAGACATGAGTGGGGGCCTGGTGGAGGGTGACCCTGGATGCTGGGGGGTGGGGGTGCAGGGGGACATGAGTGAGGGCCTGGTGGAGGCTGCCCCTGCACTGCCGGGGGGTGGGGGTGGTGGGAGACATGAGTGGGGGCCTGGTGGGGGCTGCCCATGGTGGCAGGGGGGTGGGGGTGGTGGGAGACATGAGTGGGGGCCTGGTGGAGGGTGACCCTGGATGCTGGGGGGTGGGGGTGCAGGGGGACATGAGTGGGGGCCTGGTGGAGGCTGCCCCTGCACTGCCGGGGGGTGGGGGTGCAGGGGGATATGAGTGGGGGCCTGGTGGAGGCTGCCCCTGCACTGCCGGGGGGTGGGGGTGGTGGGAGACATGAGTGGGGGCCTGGTGGAGGGTGACCCTGCACTGCCGGGGGGTGGGGGTGGTGGGAGACATGAGTGGGGGCCTGGTGGGGGCTGCCCATGGTGGCAGGGGGGTGGGGGTGGTGGGAGACATGAGTGGGGGCCTGGTGGAGGGTGACCCTGGATGCTGGGGGGTGGGGGTGGTGGGAGACATGGATGGGGGCCTGGTGGAGGGTGACCCTGCACTGCCGGGGGGTGGGGGTGGTGGGAGACATGAGTGGGGGCCTGGTGGGGGCTGCCCATGATGGCAGGGGGGTGGGGGTGGTGGGAGACATGAGTGGGGGCCTGGTGGAGGGTGACCCTGGATGCTGGGGGGTGGGGGTGGTGGGAGACATGAGTGGGGGCCTGGTGGAGGGTGACCCTGGATGCTGGGGGGTGGGGGTGGTGGGAGACATGAGTGGGGGCCTGGTGGAGGCTGCCCCTGCACTGCCGGGGGGTGGGGGTGGTGGGAGACATGAGTGGGGGCCTGGTGGAGGGTGACCCTGGATGCTGGGGGGTGGGGGTGCAGGGGGACATGAGTGGGGGCCTGGTGGAGGCTGCCCATGGTGGCTGGGGGGTGGGGGTGGTGGGAGACATGAGTGGGGGCCTGGTGGAGGGTGACCCTGGATGCTGGGGGGTGGGGGTGCAGGGGGACATGAGTGGGGGCCTGGTGGAGGCTGCCCCTGCACTGCCGGGAGGTGGGGGTGGTGGGAGACATGAGTGGGGGCCTGGTGGGGGCTGCCCATGGTGGCAGGGGGTTGGGGGTGGTGGGAGACATTAGTGGGGGCCTGGTGGAGGGTGACCCTGGATGCTGGGGGGTGGGGGTGGTGGGAGACATGAGTGGGGGCCTGGTGGAGGGTGACCCTGCACTGCCGGGGGGTGGGGGTGGTGGGAGACATGAGTGGGGGCCTGGTGGGGGCTGCCCATCGTGGCAGGGGGGTGGGGGTGGTGGGAGACATGAGTGGGGGCCTGGTGGAGGGTGACCCTGGATGCTGGGGGGTGGGGGTGGTGGGAGACATGAGTGGGGGCCTGGTGGAGGGTGACCCTGCACTGCCGGGGGGTGGGGGTGGTGGGAGACATGAGTGGGGGCCTGGTGGGGGCTGCCCATGGTGGCAGGGGGGTGGGGGTGGTGGGAGACATGAGTGGGGGCCTGGTGGAGGGTGACCCTGGATGCTGGGGGGTGGGGGTGGTGGGAGACATGAGTGGGGGCCTGGTGGAGGGTGACCCTGGATGCTGGGGGGTGGGGGTGCAGGGGGACATGAGTGGGGCCCTGGTGGAGGGTGACCCTGGATGCTGGGGGGTGGGGGTGCAGGGGGACATGAGTGGGGGCTGCTGGAGGAGGGTGACCCTGCACTGCCGGGGGGTGGGGGTGGTGGGAGACATGAGTGGGGGCCTGGTGGAGGGTGACCCTGGATGCTGGGGGGTGGGGGTGCAGGGGGACATGAGTGGGGGCCTGGTGGAGGCTGCCCCTGCACTGCCGGGGGGTGGGGGTGGTGGGAGACATGAGTGGGGGCCTGGTGGAGGGTGACCCCGGATGCTGGTCGGTAGGGGTGCAGGGGGACATGAGTGGGCGCCTGGTGCAGGCTGCCCCTTGCACTGCCGGGGGGTGGGGGTGGTGGGAGACATGAGTGGGGGCCTGGTGGAAGGTGACCCTAGATGCTGGGGGGTGGGGGTTCAGGGGGACATGAGTGGGGGCCTGGTGGAGGCTGCCCCTGCACTGCAGGGGGGTGGGGGTGGTGGGAGACATGAGTGGGGGCCTGGTGGAGAGTGACCCTGCACTGCCGGAGGGTGGGGGTGGTGGGAGACATGAGTGGGGGCCTGGTGGAGGCTGCCCATGGTGGCTGGGGGGTGGGGGTGGTGGGAGACATGAGTGGGGGCCTGGTGGAGGGTGACCCTGGATGCTGGGGGGTGGGGGTGCAGGGGGACATGAGTGGGGGCCTGGTGGAGGCTGCCCCTGCACTGCCAGGGGGTGGGGGTGGTGGGAGACATGAGTGGGGGCCTGGTGGGGGCTGCCCATGGTGGCAGGGGGGTGGGGGTGGTGGGAGACATGAGTGGGGGCCTGGTGGAGGGTGACCCTGGATGCTGGGGGTGGGGGTGCAGGGGTCATGAGTGTGGGCCTGGTGGAGGCTGCCCCTGCACTGCTGGGGGGTGGGGGTGGTGGGAGACATGCATTGTTGATCAGTAGTGCAAGGTGACATGTGGGTTGGCTGGGGGGCATGCCCATGGTGAATGGGCTGCCTGTGGGACATGGGCAGGGGTGCAGGGTAGTCCCCCGTGGTGTGGGCTGCCTGCAGGGGCCGTGGAGGTTGTGGAGCGTACACCTGGGAGGACCCACACGGCCAATTCACGTGTAGTACTCCCCAGAACCCCTGAAATACACATTCCCTGCTGGGATCGCGTGTGGAACTTCCCGCTCACCCCTGAAATACACGTACCCTGCTCGCACTGGGACTGTCGCGTGTGGAACTTCCCGCGCACCCCTGAAATACACGTACCCTGCTCGCACTGGGACAATCGCGTGTGCAACTTCACGCGAACCCCTGTAATACACGTAGCACGCTCCCCCAGGCCCGATCGCGTGAGAAACTTCAGGCTAACCCCTGAAATACACGTAGCCCGCTCCCCCAGGCCCGATCGCGTGAGAAAGTTCACGCGAACCCCTGTAATACACATAGCCCGCTCCCACAGGCCCGATCATGTGAAAAAATTCACGCGAACCCCTGAAATACACGTAGCCCGCTCCCCCAGGCCCGATCGCGTGAGAAAGTTCACGCGAACCCCTGTAATACACGTAGCCCGCTCCCCCAGGCCCGATTGCGTGAGTAAGTTCACGCGAACCCCTGTAATACACGTAGCACGCTCCCCCAGGCCCGATCGCGTGAGAAAGTTCACGCGAACCCCTCCCCCAGGCCCGATCACGTGAGATGAGAAAGTTCACGCGAACCCCTGTAATACACGTAGCACGCTCCCCCAGGCCCGATCGCGTGAAAAAGTTCACGCGAACCCCTGTAATACACGTAGCCCGCTCCCCCAGGCCCGATCGCGTGAGAAAGTTCACGCGAACCCCTGTAATACACGTAGCCCGCTCCCCCAGGCCCGATCGCGTGAGAAACTTCACGCGAACCCCTGTAATACACGTAGTACGCTCCCCCAGGCCCGATCGCGTGAGAAACTTCACGCGAACCCCTGAAATACACGTACCCTGCTGAAATCGCGTGTGGAACTTCCCGCGCACCCCTGAAATTCACATACCTTGCTCGCACTGGGCCAATCGCGTGTGGAACTTCCCGCGCACCCCTGAAATACACGTTCCCCGCTTGCCGTTTGCTGTTTGCCAGCCCGGTGAACTGGTCCAGGGTTAGCGCAGCCCTTTGCGATGATTTAGCGATTTTGATGGCTTTTCCTTGCGCGAGAGCGTTCTTCGGGGCGTTACTGGCGCTGCTGCAGGGTCGCTGCGATTCTCTGCGCCACGGCTGGTTTGGGAGCCTAAAATCCATGAATACGCTGTGCGCGGAAATCGGTTTTAGCGCACGTGCCTGGCGCAGACAATCGCACGCGGACACTCTGCGCCAGCCGCTTGTGACACTTTTCTGCGAAATTCTATGAATTACCCTCTTGTTTTTTTCACATATTTCCACTGTTGCTCGGTCAAGCGATTTTCATTTCTTTAAAATTTGGAAGGCACATTCTTTTCGATATTTTCACAGCAACTACACTTGCTCCTCTTAGTTCCATCTATAACTCTTCGATTCGTCTTCTCTTTCCTCTATCTCCTCGAGTCTCTAAATTCCTAGGGTTGCCCTCACTTCGCTGGTTTACCATTGAATTTCGTGTTTTTTTCTTCATTTCCTATGTATTGCATTTAAATGTTTCCATGATATGGCCCCTTCTGAACTTTCTATCTTGATCTGTTCCTATTCACCTTTGCTCTCTCTTTGTTCAGTCTCAATTCCTTGCATCCATGTGCTCAATCTCTTTTCTATTCTTTCTCTTTGCGTGAAGCTATGCACTGGTACCAGCTTCCTTTTGACCCCCGATCTTTATCTTCTTTTCCAATTTTTAATTTGCGTCTTAAAGACCGCTTGTTGGCTACTTGATTGATAATGTTCATAACATTGTTTTATCATGCTTTTGAAATGTTCAATTCAATTTTTTTTTTTATAACGCGCTTAATACCGTACCTGGTTTGGTTTCTAAGACCGTATCCGGGATTTGATCCTTTGTTGCTCTGGTTGGACTTGCTTCCAAGACCAGCGCGTTGCCCCTGTGCTATCCTCCGTGTTTTACATTATAAAGCACTTAAGCACACAGCGCTATATTAATGAAATAAAATACAAAATGGGTGTGTGTGTATATATATCAGTGATGTCATCTCAATCAGCAATAGGAATCAGCACATATCTGACACTAGAGCCTTTGCTGGCTTCCAGTATCACAAAGAGTCACACTCAAAACACTTGCTCTGATGCACAAATGCCTCGCCAACCAAGCACCTAACTACCTGGCCTGCCGATTTGCTTACCACACCTACAATCGACCACTCAGAACCACCCAGGCAAACTGTCTCTCCATACTTCGCTACAAGCTGCGGAAATCAGGTGGGGCGAGCTTCCCTGTCAGCGCCGTTTAACTTTGGAACTCACTACCTAACCCTCTGGGAGCTGAATCCTCGTTCCACGTCTTTAAGAGTAAGGCCAAAGTATGGCTGACTGCCCAGTACCTTCCCAGCACTAACCAGCCCGCTAGCGACCACCCCGTTCTCACTGTCTCAACTTGTTGAGCAGCTTGTGAATATAAATACCTTGTAAATTACCTGTATTCTTATTAACCTATATATAGTCTGTGCCTGGTGATCTGCCTTGCTTATTTTTACCCTTTGTTATGCCTGTTCTTCTTACACTCTGTATGTCCCTGTATGCTATCTCATGTCACCCTCTCATGTAACCTACAATATGTGCCCGGATGCCCCAGGGCCAGGTGTGCTATATAAATACATAAAATACAAATCCAAATCCGAGATGTCATCATTGTGGTCATAGACTGTGCAACAGGGGGGGCAAAAGTTTAGGAGGCTTTAGCTAAATTTCAGGGGTTTTGTGCTTTCGCTGAATTTCAGGGGTTTTGTTGCGATAAGTTTTCACTTTAACGTCCCTGGAACTGCAGTTTTTTCGTTGAATTTCAAAGGTTTTTTTTACAACATATTATTCACCTTACTGCCCCTCCAAATAACGTTTTTTCCTTGAATTTCAAGGGTTTTGTTATTGCATAGATTTTTTAAATACTAGTGTGCCCACTGTCCATTTTAAAATACTACCAGACCACTAGTCATGGCCTTTGGCCATGGCCGGTGGGCACAACCACTCTATATTTTAAAACACTTACAACCCATCGCACAAAGACGTTCACCAATCACAAACTGATTTTGACCTATTTTGACAGTGGCATTGTTATGTATAAAAGATTCCAGACTTGGAGAACTCACAATGTTTTAGGCAATGTGCATTGAGATTGAATAATTTGCCATGGGCCACACACTTTGCTTAAGCAGGATGCTCCCAGCCCCTTGTTTTATGGCCAATCGCTTGGTGACTGCTGTGATGCATCGCACAACCCCAAATAAATGCTTTTCAGCAGCATGGAAAAGGGAAAAAATAACCTGCTGCAAGAAGAACATATGGCCAGGTACTTTGCCCCCACAGTGAAAATCAAAAGCTCGTACCCATAAATGTATGCACAGTAAGTGAACAAATATGTTAGAGTAAATTATTCAAATGTAGTTCATTTGACGTTTCCATTAGAAGAAAGTGAACAAGACAAATTAGCATTGGACTTAAAAAAAAAGTATAATAACCTAAGAGAGGAAATGTTCCAATAAATATGCTGGCAAAGTATAAAAGCTGCTCACCATTTAATTAAAACAAAGCATCACAAAGGCCCGCAGTGGGTGTTGACGCGATGTGATTTCTGCCCAGTGCTCTGAATGTCAAAGTGAAGAAATTCAATGAAGCGTGGGTAAACGGCAGGAGTAACTATGACTCTCTTAAGGTAGCCAAATGCCTCGTCATATAATTAGTGACGCACATGAATGGATGAACGAGATTCCCACTGTCCCTACCTACCATCTAGTGAAACCACAGCCAAGGGAACAGGCTTGACAGAATCAGCAGGGAAAGAAGGCCCAGCGGTGTGTGACTCCAGTTTGGCACTGTGAAGAGACATGAGAGGTGTAGGATAAGTGGGAGGCCCTCACACTGCCGGTGAAATACCACTACTCTTATTGTTTTTTCACTTACCAAGTGAGGTGAGGGGGAGCCCCGTGGGGCTCTCGCTTCTGGCTCCAAGTGCCCGGCATCCGCCGGGTGCAACCCGCTCCGGGGACGTTGGCAGATGGGGAGTTTGACTGGGACGGTACACCTGTCAAAGGATAATGCAGGTGTCCTAAGGCGAGCCCAGGGAGGACAGAAACCTTGCACGGAGCAGAAGTGCAAAAGCTCTCTTGATCTCGATTTTCAGTATGAATACAGACCGTGTCAGAAAAGTTACCACAGGGATAACTGGCTTGTTGCGGCCAAACGTTCATAGCAACGTCGCTGTTTGATCCTTCGATGCCAAATCTTCCAATCATTGTGAAGCAGAATTCACCAAGCGTTGGATTGTTCACCCACTAATAGGGAACGTGAGATGGGTTTAGACCGTCATGAGACAGGTTAGTTTTACCATACTGATGATGTGTTGTTGCAATAGTAATCCTGCTCAGTATGAGAGGAACCGCAGGTTCAAACATTTGGTGTATGTGCTTGGCTGAGGAGCCAATGGGGCGAAGCTACCATCTGTGGGATTATGACTGAACGCCTCTAAGTCAGAATCCCCCCTAAACGTAACGTTACCGCAGCACTGTGGAGCCTTGGTTGGCCTAGGATAGCCGGCATCTGTGCTGGTGAATAGAGCTGCTCAATTCAGGACTCGAGTGTGGACAGAAGAGGGCCACATCTCTTGCCCGTAGTGCACTGCATGTTCATGGGCAACCTGGTGCTAACTCATTCGTAGACGACCTGATTCTGGGTCCGGGTTCCATAAGTAGCAGAGCAGCTACCTCGCTGCGATCTATTGAAAGTCATCCTCTGACCCAAGATTTTGTCCCAAGGCCCTCCAAGGGTATCCATCCTTCCTTCCTTCCTTCCCCCCGCTGCGCAGCGGGGGGCACGGAAAACTCCCTCCCATCCTAGGGGCGCACCCGTGGGGGTATGCGGGCTGGGCGGTGAGCACTCTTCTCACCTTTCCTGTTCAGCTTGGCTGACCAGATGGCCTCGACCCCGGACCGGCGTCGAGGTGGCGCCTTAAGCCCCCGGACATGTCGGGGGAACAGAGGCTGAAAGCCACCCCAGGGCATACGGGGGGGGCTCAGAACCATCCTTAAGCCCTGTGCCCCGGATGGTGGAGTCGCGGAAGGCGCGGCCGGCGAGCTGCCGGGCCAAAAGGCACAGGGGTCGTAGGACCAGATGGCCCGAGTCGTGGCCGATGGACCAGATGGCCCGTGTTGCGGCTGGCACGGCTGGCTCTTGCACTTATCTCCTCTGGTCAGGTTCAGTAAGCCCCCCACTCCGTGGGGGCTTAATAATCATGTTGAAAGTGTCTCCCAGGCCCGGGATCGAGCGTGTATGAGGTTGGTGCCTTTAGACCCCGGACAGGGCAGGGAAGAGAGGCAGCGGTTTAAGTCCCCCACCCCGGAGTGTGGGGTAGGAACATTAAGCCCGTGCTCGCGGACGGTGTGGTCGGGGCAGGTGCAGCCAACGGGCGCCGGGCCATCTGGCCAGGGGAGTAGGACCAGATGGCCCCAGTCACGGCCCGCAGACCAGATGGCCCGTGTCGTGGCCGGGGCGGCTGGCTCCTACATTTGTGTCCGGCCTTGGTTCCATGGCATTCGTGGGCTGCTCCCGGTCCTTGGTCAAGTCCAAAATGGGATGCGTGTGTCGAGGTGGCGTCCTGAGCAGGGCCCCTTCCCTCCACTGGGCTATAGCCGCTCATACCATCTGGCCCTGAGTTCTATGGTATTCCTCAGTTGCTCAAGTCCAAAAGGGGGTGCGTGTATCAAGGGGCGCTCATAGTGGCTGGAACCGAGTTCCACGTCATTTGTGGGTTAGTCCCGGAGGGCAAGGCTCTAATGTGGAGGGAGAAGTGCTAAGGGGGCCCGGACAGAGCTCCAGGGTAGCCGGGGCTGCTGCCCCCGCCAGCCTTGGGCACCTGTCTCGAAGCACCTGGTGGTCGCGGGCAAACCCTGGTGGGGTCCCCATTGCTCCCCACAGGGAAAAGCTCTAAAGTCGCGGGGGAAGCTCTAAAGTGGCCCAGGCCAGAGCGCCAGGTTGCTGCAACCCAGGCCTTGGGTGCCGCGTTAACCGCCCCCGGTCTGACGGTGGGCCCCGGGGAGCCCTGGCGGGGTTCCCTGCCCCTCCCCAGAGGGAGAAGCTCTAATGTAGAGGGGGAAAGCTCTAAGGTGGCCCAGGCCAGCGCTCCAAGCTGCTGCAAGCCAGGCCTTGGATGCCGTGTCCACCGTCCCTGGCCCACGGGTGGCCACGGGGAGCCCCGGCATGGTCCCTGTCCCTCCCAGGAGGGAGAAGCTCTAAAGTGGATGGGGAATCTCTAAGGCGGCCCAGGCCAGAATTGCAGGCTGCTGCAACCCCAGCCTTGTGCACCTGTCAACCATCCCCTGGCCTGGCGGCGGGCCCTGGGGAGCCCCGGCAGGGTCCCTGTCCCTGCCCAGAGGGAGAAGCTCTAATGTGTAGGGGGGAAGCTCACAAGCGGCCCAGGACAGAGCTCCAGGCAGGCGCCCAAGGCCGGACTGCTGCAACCCGGCCCTGGGCACCCGTCGACCGTCCCCTGGCCCAGCAGAGGTCCTGGGGCACCCTGGTGGCGGTCCCCAGGTCCTGTCCCTCCCTGGCAGGAGAAGCTCTAATGTGGAGGGGGAAGCTCTATGGCTGCCATAGCTCCAGGGAGGTGGCCGGGTCTGCTGCAACCCGGCTTTGGGCGCTAGGGGGGGTTCTAAAAAGGTCAGCACGCCCATCGGGGTCCCCGTCCCTCCCCGGGGGGAAACAATTCTAAAGGGGCCTTGCTAAATCTCCAGCTGGGCTGGGTGGGGCTGCTGCCCCCCCTCTGCGGCCTTGGGCGCCTGTCTCACGTCTGGGTCGACCATCGGCCAAAGCCTGGCAGTGGTCCCGGGGGACCCTGGTGGGGTCCCTGTCCCTTAACGGAGGGAAAAGTTCTGATGGGGCAGGAGAAACTCTAAGGCGGCCTGGCCAGAGCTCGAGGAGGCCCTGTTGGTGCTGGCCCATGCCCTTGGGCACCAGCCGGCCCTCGGTCCTTTGCCAGACGGGGGGCTAAAGGACCTTCCCGTCCAGGCCCATTGGAATGCATCGCCCTTCCAGATGGCCGATCTCCAAGCCTGGCCATCTTATCGTCGTCCAATAAGAACGACTGCAAGGACCAGATGGCCGAGCTGCTCTGGAAGTCCCGATAGGTGTCAATTCGAAATTCATCTCCAGTTGGGTCTATAAGGAGCTCGGACGCTTTTGCCGAGAGGTCCCCCTCTGTCGCTCCAGGCGCACATATTACAAGAAAGCTTAGTCACCTTCCTCCTGATTACTATAGAGAGGGGAGAGGGACCTGTCTGCGCATCCTCCGGGTTCTCGCTGCCCGACCCGGGCTCCATGGTGAAACCACTGCACCTCCCCGGGCAGGCCGGGTGGGCCAGGTGCTGCGCAGCGCCCCAGTGGAGACTGGCCTTCTGGGGCCACTCTTCCAAGCACTCCGTGGGATGGATTTGGTGCATTTGGTCCGTCTAGGGTTGGACTGCTCTGTTTAAGGTTGGTCGAATTGTAATAGTGCGTGCTCATGGCGATCGTCGCATATTTGATGATCGCTGTGAGCCTGCACCTCGACACCCAGCCCCGCCAGGCTTTAGAAGCTACTCAGCTGCCTACACTCAGGACCCTCCAGGCATGCCCACATACAAAGCTACTCATCTACCTACACTCAGGACCTACCAGGCCTGCCCATTCACGCCTTGAGAAAGACCCTAGGTCAAAACACGTGTTGGCAATTCTTGACATGCAAATGGCATTTCTGGGCTTCTTAAACAGCAATATCATATGTTGTATGGACTAGATTTGTGGATAATAATGACTTGTGACAATAGGGATTCGATGGCTGAGGACATGCCTCCCTTAGCTTTAAAGGGTAAAGGGGAATGCAAGGCAGCTTACTAGAGGGGTGGAACCTGACCTTTGCTAGTTCTACATTGGTTATGTATCCAACCTTGTTATCATGCATATACCATAAGGACTGCTGTGCTGTGTTGATGGGATCATTCAAGTCACGTGAGCATATCCCTAACCCATTTGACTCAGTATGTTTTGAGTACTGCTAGAGCTGCCTCAGCATTTTAGTCCGGGGCAATTAAGAACAAGCATTTAGGGGTGCAATGAACATTACATCTGAACTTGCATAATAAATCCCTAACTAGCAGTTTGGCTGTAGCAGTGGGGCTAAGGAGAAATGCATGAGTGTCATTTATGGGTCCAACTGTTACAGTAAGAGGACCTTCTATTCAATGTATCACGAGGATATGAGACATTCCTTCTGCTTTTAATGTTTCAGTGGATAACAGGGATTCAGGGAAATGTTCAGAATGCCGAGCAGACCTACTAGCACTGGGCCCAATTAAAAAGGGACATTCTTTCCATCCACCTACAAATGTAGCTGGGTCTTCCTGTTCTAGGGATGAATGATAGTTGCCACTCTGCTGCCAGAAAATATAGAATGCCAGTGTTCATGAGTGTTTATAATTTGTTTTGGAGATCTTAGGTAATGTGATAGCGGGGCCTTTTGGAGACTGGGCCGAATCAACTTCAAAAAAGGTCCTAGCCCGCCAGCACATCTTCACTTTTTCAACCACAGCTGTATTTCCCGCTGAGGTTTCGCTGGCTTGGGGATAACGAGTGTGTGACTGCTGGTGTCAGCTAGGAGGTTTTCCCACTGTGTGCATGGCTTGGCTACTTCTGGCTTGGCTTCTTATGGCAGATGGTCAATGGAGATGTCTGCTCGGAGCCAGGAGGGTGGACATCTGGTGTGGTCTCTCTTTTGGTACTGGCGATGTCTCTGGAGGAGCTACATGACTGAAGCGTGGAGGCTGGTGCCTTGAGTTTTGATTTGTCTAGGTTAGGCTTTTTTATACAACTCTGTTGACCATTGTTTATAGACTATTTTTCAGACTGGATTCCTGGATGTATTGGATTTTAATATTTATTTGCCCAAAGTTATATTTTGGTTTGGGGGTGGCCAACATGTGTCTCATGACAACTCATCATGTTGCTTGACTTTTGACTTTCATTTTGACTCTTACTCTGGATCATCGATTCATTTCTTCTTGATGGCTTCTTTTGTTCGCTTTTCTCCCTTTTGCATCCTGTTGTGATATGCCACCTTTGATATTACTGTACCAATCCATTCATTGTGTAAAGCGCTTGGCGTAAGGCACTATAGAAGTAAAATAAATACAATGCATAACACATATTCAGTGTTGACATGTGGTTCAATTGTCTCGGAAGTAGAGGTACCATACAAATGATATGATGATAATGATCACACATTTGTATGCAGCATTTCATGCCGAATTCTGCTGCTTCTAATTGTAGGTGTTCCTAAAACTTGACTTAATCTTATCAATGTATTGGCCTTGGAAGTACAAAGGGATGAGTTAGCCACACCACACAATAACCTATGTCATGAAACTGAACACATATGTCTGAGGCACACACTTTATTCAAGCAACGGTTGAATGTTTATTTCTCAACATACAGGAATCCGTTTTTTATGGTGTGCTATTTGTATATAGCACTTTCGACAAAGCACGTTGCATAAAACATATGTACATACAATATCACCCTACTGAAGTAGGTACTCATTTCTCGACTTTAGAAGGATGGCAGGCTGAGTTGGCCTTACAACGATTTGAACCTGCAGATCTCAGCAGCGAGCGGGGAGGAGGACTGATATTTTGGATGCCCACTGAGTCAATCAACCACTGGACACAGAAGGAGGTAGTTTCCAGAGGTACTAATGTGGCTTGAACCATGAAAGGTGCTGGGATCCAAGAAGCACTACAAACTGAGAGGTTATGAGAGACAGAATACTTGCACCCAGGCCACGTTAAGAGAGGACGCTTGAACCCTGACCATGTTAAGAGAGGGCACTTGCACACTGGACATTTTAAGAGAGAGCACTTGAACCCTGGACATGTTAAGAGAGGGCACTTGTACCCTGGACATGTTAAGAGAGGGCACTTGTACCCTGGCTATGTTAGGAGAGGGCTCTTGAACCCTGGACATGTTAAGAGAGGGCACTTGCACCCTGGACATTTTAAGAGAGGGCACGTGTACCCTGGCCATGTTAAGAGAGGGCACTTGCACCCTGGACATGTTAAGAGAGGGAACTTTAACCCTGGACATGTTAAGGGAAGGCACTTGCACCCTTGAGATGTTAAGAGAGGGCACTTAATTGAATCTCGGGAGATGCTGTGAACCTTAAAGCACTTGAAACCTGATAAATGGCTGCTGAGAAATGGAAAGCAACGGTACCCTGAGATGTGAGGACAAGCTGAAGGAACTTGATCCCTGAGAGGTGCTGAGAACCTGGAAACATTTGAAATCTGTGATGTACTGAGAGCTAGAAGGCATTTGAACCTGAGAGTTGCTAAGAAATGGAAAGCACGTTTAAGCATCAGTTCGTTATAGTAATGGTTATGACTTCTAATACTCAAAAGAGAAGGGCTGAAGTTTTTTATTTATTTTATATTGCATTTCATGAATTTGCTGTTGTGTGCTAAAGAAAGGTGTTGAAAGAGGAAACATGATAATTTCTATGAACTATCTATTGTTTTTAGATTGTATTGGGAATAAGTGCTGACATCTGAATAGTGTTCTGCTATGATCTGTATTGTTTATAGGAAACCACAATGACACTTTCATTATTTCTTATTAGCAGCCTGGGAGGAGGAGCTGGGCAGTCAGGATGCTGTGTACGCAGGCTGTATGGTATGGTACAAGGCCACGTTCCGAGCAGCCTGGAAGAAGGAGCTGGGCAGTCAGGATGCTTGGTACGCAGGCTATATGGTATGGTACAAGCCCACGTTCCGAGCAGCCTGGAAGGAGGAGCTGGGCAGTCAGGATGCTTGGTGCGCAGGCTGTATGGTATGGTACAAGCCCACATTCCAAGCAGCCTGGAAGGAGGAGCTGGGCAGTCAGGATGCTTGGTACGCAGGCTGTATGGTATGATACAAGCCCACGCTCCAAGCAGCCTGGGTAAAGCTAGCCAGCACCCCTTCCCTGTCCCTTCTTCCATTCCCCGCCCTCCCCCTAACCTCTTAGTCCGTTAAAGTGCGTTTTCATTGTTGATGAATACACCGTCATCAACAATAAAAACAGACTGTGAACCACAACGCAGCGCTGGGGCATGCAGAAAAGGTATGTTTTTTTTTTTTTTTTTTTTTTACAATACAAACCATTAGCACCAGCGTAGGTAACTACGTGGGTTTTATTGTCGATATTACCCTCAGTGGCAGACCGACCCTGTTGGTAATGGCACCAGCGCCCATTTTAAGGGACCTTCACTTTACTCGGGCCCTTAACTGAGGCAGTAGGCCGTTACCGACCGGGTCGGCCTACAGCCTCGGGTAATATCTCCACATTAAATGGGTAGATATAACTTCTCATTTGAAATGTTGTTAATGCATAGGTTTTGTAAACATGAGCTTTAGCTGTACTTTTAACACATGATTATTTTAATGGATTGTATAGATTATTTTGTGTTTTTATGGCTGATACTGAAATAAAGCTATTGGGGAGCTGCTGTAGCTGAACACATATGAACCTTGGCTGTTGATGAGAAATGGAGAGACCTGAATGCAGCAATGTACTGAGTAACTCACAGCTCTGAAATCTGAGCAGAGCTCGGAACCATATGTAAGATAGTCAGATGCTCTAGAATGGTAACATATCTGCAAGAGGATGAGACCGACCTACCTCTTTCGCCCCCAAGAGTCCACTGGCGGACAATGTACAACTGAATTTGATTGGTTTAGATGCTCAACTTCTCATTACTTGTATGGAGAGTATGTGCATATATCAGCTTGCACTGTCACTTTATCGCCCCACATCAACACCTAAGCCTGTAATTTTTTTCTCAAAATTAGAATTTGTAAGAGAAATTGCCTTTTCTGCTTTAACAGATTTGTGCTTCTTTATGCATCGTTTTTTTTTTACTTGATAAAGAATCAATTTAGAAATTAGAGAGTTGAAAGGGGAAAGGCAAGGAGGAATCCTTGTGGCAGCTCTGTAATAAGAAAGTAGAAAATCCAACGGGGCAAGATGAACACTGTGATTGATGACGAGAAGAGACATTCTAGCGCTGGAAGACATTGAAAGAAATCAAAAGATCGGATAATGACTTGAAAGACTTTGAATCTGGTAAACAGATTTGAGAAATCCTAAGCTACACATACAGAGAAAAAGAATCTTGCATAAAGTAGGGTATCAAAATGAAGGTCCAATGGATCATTCCATTTTAGTCAAATTAATTTGACTGATAACACTCCACCACATTTAATGGCATGTGTGGGCTTAAAAAAACCTGCCATCAATTGTTGAGAGAGACAATAAAGATAATTGAGTTTGCATTTGAGTTATAGTTTCACAAAGTGAAGCTTCAACTCCCTTATCACAACTAGTGTTTGTACCGTTTCAGCCTATCTTCCTATATTCCCATCATTCTCTGCTGTTGACCTAGGATACATGAAAAATATAGAATCTGGTTAAGATCCCCTTTGATGTTCAGAAACAATTACAACAGATGATGGAACTGCAGAAGCAGAAAGTATACATGCAGATCCAGGCTCATGATCCGTTGTCAATCAACAAGACTTTCAATAAACAATATAACAAGTATTTCAAGTTCAATAACCTAAACAACACACACAAGATGACAATATCACAAAGCTTTGGTACAACAATGGGATGTCACGCCCCCGCTATAATTCTCTTTATGCTCCTCCCTCTATTTTGAAGAAATGTGCAATCTGTGAAGACATCATCTGCTTGTTTGCAAACAAGCAATGTTAGTTCACTATAAAAACACTGGCCTCAACATAGCAATCCCCTGCTGATCCCTGGAATTGGCTTATGAAGTTCTGCTGATACCGTACACATCTATACAAAGAAATCCTTCAGTGTTTAGGGTTTCGTAAAAGGTCTAAATATTTGTTCAACTATCAAGCTCTCATAGTATGGACAGAAGAGAGACCCTGAAACAATTATATTAATACCTGGGGATTTGGTAGCCAAGTGGTTTCATTATCATCACCGAGAGAATTAGACACATCAGAAGTAACTATAGTATGATTTATGGGACATCAGGACTGCATATCCATGGGATGATCCTGAGCTGACATGAACTGAGACTTAAGGAGTAGATCACCATCAAGCATTTCTCCTGGCTGTATGCATTCTAATACAATGGTGGGTTTGGAAACAGAATCCACCATCCATCAAAGATGATGTGAATATTGCCTTCTCTTACCAACGAGCAAGCACAGGAAAAATACCATATAATAGTACACGTTTGGACATCAGGGCCTAGGGATACAGTTGACTACAGCTACAGGAACCTCTACAGGGAAAACAAGAGCTGGCAAACCTTGTGGAGGAACCTACCAATAACTTACAAAAAAACTACCTTTAATAGAAGGGTTGCATGCAAGAAGAAAAACATGCTGTACCTTCTGCTTCTTATCGGTGTTGTAGATATGTGGAATGCAAACAAATGGCCCAACCTTGTCCCTGTGAACAAGAGCCTGAATAAATGGAGATTGGCGAACTGGGCTTGGATCTCTGAGATTTGGAGGCAGAAGAAGAGAAAACACACCTCACAGTGTCCAGTCTAGTCGGAGGGAGAGCAACATTCGCTGGGAGGAAACACACAGAAGGAAGATAAATCGAAGGGACATCCTAGAACATGAAGAATTATCAACATATAGTTTTACTTTAAGTAGATCCTTAAACTAAAGGCTGGTAATTCTTATAAACCCTAGGTTGGCCAAGCCTCAACAGGTTGTCAAAATCTCACTGATTGATCTAATCTACAAACATGGCCTAAATGTCGATCCAAAAGTAGATGCAGTATCTGAAGCACAATAAGAAAGGGTAACATAAATGGTGGACAATAAGTTTAAAATTCCTGATCCTGTCATCGTCGGATCTGGTCTTCCATAGGGTGGAGAACTTGGTATGATAAGAGAGGAGGGGTATAGAGAGACGAGATGATGAGAAGAAGATGAGGAGGGAAAGACACATATCCCACTAGAACTTGAACAGATAGAAGAACAAGGAGAGACACAACAATCTGCAGACACAATAGATCAAGAAAACAGAATCAAGAATGCAGAGAGAGCCTCCTTTGCATAGGAACAACAACACCAAAGATTTTCAGAGGCTCAAGGTTATGGTTTTACCACTCCTTTATTGCAGAAGATGTTGGAGCCTTGTTTGGCCATTAGGTATAAAGTGACTCTGGCCTTGTCACCTGCCATGTGATCCGCAGCCCAGGGACAAGGTACTGGACGCATGTGCGGATGAACACAGCAGATGACTTGCAGCAGCAGATATGCTCCAGGGAACTGTGGTGGCCCACAGCAGTCAAGCATAGGCTATTCCAGACATGAAAGAGATTCCTTGGCTGCCACAGACGAGACATCACCAGGGGAGGAACCCTCGAGTCATGGGTAGTGCTGAAGGTGATAGAAAGAATATCAGGCCCACTTATCAAATGAAAATGTGATAAAGATCTTCTCTTCTAGCACGCACTGAGATTAAACGACAAAGGCCTTCCTCTAAACACTGCAAGCAAAGGTGAAAGACCTTCCACCAGCCATTGAGAGTACAAAGACAAAGACAATAGTGTGATGTCCTTACTTTCATGGGCAATTGCACCCCAGCCAAAACAATAGTTTTACAGGCACCCTCTTGGAATAGTAGATGTTTAGCAAAGTTATTTATCAGCTCTGTGATAATGTTTCAAGTGTGTGTTTCCTTTCTGTGTGACAACTTTATGCTGCAACATGGAACCACATATTACAATGAATGAATGAATTATTTTTTTAAAGGAGAACATGATAGTTTACTGATTAGTGTTTTTGCAAGATAGTGCAACTATTTACATATTACATTTGATGCCTGGGGTGTCATTCTTTGCCCTATTTCTTGTCCGCCCATTGTACTGAAAGAGCAGTTCAGGGGTAGAACACAATGGTATTCATCTGAATTTCTAAAAGGTCACTTCATTACCCATACAATCATCTCTATCCATTCACCCCTTTGTAAAGCAACCTGAATGAACATGCAGCATCATTTACAGGGAGAAAGCAACAGTGTATAGTGGAAAGATCAGGGAATTGTGGGTAGGCAAATGAGATATTTCTGATTTAAATTGCATGCCTTATAGCTGGTAGAACTAGAACTAAAAGCTCAATTGATGCTGAAGAGCAGACAGGGAACTTGGCATTCTGGCAAACATTAATGGAAGCATTGGAAATTCTCCTCAATGGTAAACATACAATCTACAAGCAATGCTAAAGCCAATAGGTCTTGCTTCACAAAGGTAGAGGACACACATGTTTTGTCTGGAGATATTACACAATGTTCTTACCCTATACAGTTACAAATACAGATCTGATGCAGTTGTCAATGTTTCATGTACAAACCTGTGAACCTGTTAAAATCTAAAATAATCACAAATAAAACTCATTGAGCCTCATTACGACCCAGGCGGTAAGTTACCGCCTGGGTCGTACCTTTACCACCATGGCGTAAACTACGTTTACGCCATGGTGGTTGGCGGACTTACCGCCCCATTCCGAGGTTGGCGGGGCAGTAAGTCCCCAATCCCCATTTACCCTTCCCCATTCCCATTTTTGCCCCATAGGGCATAATGGGAGTGGGGAAGGCGTTAATTACGCCACCGTAAATTACAGTGGCGTAATTAACAACATGGTCCCTTAGCGCCATGGATTTTAACACCTGCTAAAAACAGGTGTTAAATCCGCCATGACGCTAAGGGACCTCGGAATCAGGCAGTAAGGGTCGGCGCTGTTTACGCCGCCGTAAACCCCTTACCGCCTGGGTTCTAATGAGGCCCATTTACAGTGAGAGAAGATAAGATTGTGTGTTATTTTGTAGCAACATGTTGCATAGGCAATAGGGCACTTTCTATGTAAGAAACACTGACACACACAGTCCAATTTCAGAGAGGCTTTATTCAGCAAGACACACCACTAGCATCAGGACCCAGCTTCTGATATCCTCTAGGTCATATTCAACAGCAGCTTCTCTGATACCTTAGAGTGGGTAGCTCACACTCTGTTGATATCTACACGCTCCCTGTTTTCCCATGTCCTTTGTCTTATGATGTGTAAAGCACTCCATTGCTTTTCGAAGCTATGTCAAACTCAATAAATATAAACATAATAATAATAATAATAATAATAATAATAATAATAATAATAATAATAATAATACTAACAATATTAATAATCATTATAATCATTATAATTCTGATGATAATATGCCCAAAGCCCTCCTCCCAGAGACTGCTACTCAGTAATGGCATAGTGACTTTAAGGTTCCCAAGAAAACGACAGTGAAGGGTTTGCAGTATTATAGTATTATAGTATTGTATTATACTGCCCGCCGACATGTGCTAGCATTTGTACCGTGCTATGCTGCAGTGCGAAATATATGGGTAAATATGGGGGAAAATATAAGCGTATTCATGGATGTGCAGTCACATCCATGAATACGCTTTGTTGTGCACATTTGTGGGCATGCTATGTACTGCCTGCGTCCTGTCCCTCATAATGCCCATTTTTTCCCCTTGTTCTTCCTCATTTTTCGAGTTCTGCCACCTACTCTGCCCTCTGTGCAGGCCTCGCCCACACTCTTCATGGTGTCTCGTGCAAGGTGTTTGACTGCTCACAGAGATGTGCCAAGCCTACATGAACTCCACGTAAGTTACAAAAAAGTGCTGCGCAGTCCATTCCCTGAATCGGCGGACAGGGATTCACATGAAGAATGGCACGCAGATCCCCGATTTTCCACACAAATAATTCCATGAATCGGGCCCCTAGCCTTGTGGTTTGATGAATTTTCATTTGTCGATTCTACCCCATTGCACAAAGGACAACAAGCACAAGGTTGTCTAGCTCAAACACACCCAGAATGTATGGTTTGGGGCAAAGGAAACATTTCCAAATGGCTGCCATTGTTGTCTGAATATTTGTTCAGACTCCTGTGGATCATGTAGTTCAACACCTCCAAAAAGGGGGCATACTGTAAATCTCTGATGAGCCACCACTCAGAAAGGGCATCCCAAAAGGATACCAACACTAATGGCTTCTTTTCATGGGGACTTTGTACACTGTCACTGGCTTGGGGGTAAATTAAAATGTCCATATGTACATTTCCAGCTGTGGTGGCTACCTGGCCATGCCCAGTGGCCACTTTGTTTGACTGGCTGGGTATGTGGGTTATGGTAGCCGGTGGACTCAACATGGCTATCAGAGTGCCCCTAGGATGGACAAAAGTCATAGGGCCTCATTACAACCTTGGTGCTAAGTGCACCAACTTTACCACCATGGTGTAAACTCCGTTTACACCATGGTGGATGGCGGATTTACCGCCCCATTCCAAGGTGAGTGGGGCGGTAAATCCCCATTTCCCATTTTCCCTTCCCCATTCCCATTTTTGCCCCATAGGGCATAATGGGAGTGGGGAAGGCGCTAATTACGCCGCCGTAAATTACGGCGGCGTAATTAGCACCATGGCAGGTTAGCGCCATGGATTTTAACGCCTGCTAAAAGCAGGCGTTAAAATCAGAATCAGGCGTTAAGGGTTAACGGTGGCGTTAACCCTTAACGCCTGAGTTGTAATGAGGCCCATAGCCTGGCCAGGCAGTCATTGGCTATGTCCCCATATCATAAACAGTGACCATGGTTTCCGAGTGCCATGGCATGGCAAAAAGGCTGCTGTAATGGCCTGGTTGTCCCTGGAGCATTCCCATGGTTGACATTATGGAGGTGTCCCTGCCATGTGGAAGAAGGTCAGTAATTCTGAGCCCATGATGGTGCCAAAGCAGGGCCAAACTGCCCACTGTTGCAATACTCAAGGTGCACATGGCAATTGCGCGTGCTGATTGTAAATAATCCATAACAGGTGTACTATACCAAGAGTGTTACAGAACATGGAAGGAACCTGTGCTCCAAGAAATAAGAACATACTCAACTTTGTTCGAATCTGGCTACTGCTTGAGAACTTCCTATAGCCTCCAAAAGACACGAGGTCGTGCTTCTGGGAAGGTCCAGACACCACTGTGAGGCTCGCAGACAATCGAGGCCGCTGAGCCTCTTTCATGATTTGACCATGGAATTGTCCATGGTCCTCTGGTTCGTTTGGCCTATTAATGTGTCCCTCCTCGATCGCTCTAATCTCCTACACGTGTACTGGTCTGACAACGTACCCTTCCACTTTTGTTTTTTCTCCTGGATGAATACACAGCCTGGCCTGAAGCAATACCACACGAGTAGTGTTCCCCATTCTTTTACAGCCCAGAATCTCCAATTTAAGTGTTCATGTTTACTTTGAAAGAGCAGTAGAAGCCAGCATCTGCACTAAACCATGCCTTCTCATTATTCATTTTCTCTGGCACATTTTAAAGATAATTTGGCCTTTGGATTTATTTATTTTCATCATTTAATTTTTGGTCTTCCACGTTAACACTCTATTAGTCAAGCAAATGTGCTAAACTTCCTTCATTTTCATGCATAGCACTAAAATGCAGTCCGCAAGGGCAATTCCTTTTTTTTTTTCTTTCATAGGCGGTTTGAGCGCGGATGAGGTGCTTGTTAATTTCATGCCACGTGGAAATAAACACATTTCTCTTAATCTTTCCCAGCACACACGACTGCAATCTCATTACCGCAGCAGAATACATTCATGCATCATACGAAAGTGTCCTTATTTCAAATCCTAAATGTCAACAGATGCAATGAGAGAACACGCGAAAATGGCTTAAGAAGAGCTGAACTCCTACTTCAGTTTGCTGTTTTACTTGCAGCCTCTGTGTATTTATGTAGTGGTAGACACTCATCTTACTAATATTTCAAGCGTATAATACATCGGGTGCGGGTCTTATAGATGTTATGCTATGTTATTTGGCATTTATATAGCGCTCTATATATCATTGGTATGACCTCAAAGCTCTGGTAGGTTGAACGCCCTGAGGGACCGCAGCTCAGGTCAGTTGAAAGAGTTTGGTGTGGAAGGGTTCTTGGGTGCAGCTGTTAAGTGTGCAGCTGATGTAATTGCTTGATGGTGGCTGCATTCTAGCATTATATGTGGTGGTATCGTTGTCGGCCAAATGGTTATAGTTACTGGACATGTCAACAGGCCATATTCATATAGCAATCACTCCCAGGTTCACGGATCGACAGAGATGTTAATGGCCGGTGGCTAGGATAGACTGGGCAAAGCAAAGGCCTTCGTGAAAGCTCCGGGTTGTAATGTGTTATTCAATAGCTGTAGTATTTTTTAATTCAAATGTATGTCGAAACCTAAATGTTCTACTAAGATGAACAAGAGATAACATTCAGGATCAGATGCTCCATCCACCAGGGGTATATGACCTAATGTTCCCACCTACAGGGTCAGCCAACACAAACATAAAGGACCACAAGATCTCCTCCCAAGGAGCAAGCCCTCCATGATCCTTCAGGAACCTCTGCCATGGAGTGAGAATGTAGAATCACAGAGGACTGAAGTCATGGAATGTGTTTTCCATCATTCTACAGAATGATCAGGCAAGCTCTAAAGAGTGTACTATTTAAAGGGCCCTTTGCCCCCCAGACATACTTGAGGGCGTGCTCCATCAATAAACCAAGGCTTGGTTCCCATGGCGATGGATAAAACAATGGGATCGCGTCTAGCAAGTCTCGGAAGCCACGAGTGAATGGCGGAGAGCTGATGAAGCAACTCAGCGCCTGATAGAGATACCATGCACGAGGGCAAACTCTAGAACACACCAAAAGTTGAATACCAGAGGCAAGCGGGCTGGATGACCTCACGGACCCAATAAAGGCAATAGCAGGGTCCAGTAAAAACCATAAGAAGGGGCCTGGATGCCCTCTGCACCAGACTTCAGAACAGCAAGATCTCTACTTGAATTACAAAGCAGGTGTTTTCTGGATACCTCCTGCGACGTGACTAACGCAGCTGCACGTGCCTCGTCAATGGGCTCAATGATTGAGATAGAGTGCCGGTGGGGTCTTCAACACGGAATCCTGAAAAAGACGGCAATCAAGCACCCATAGACCGGCGAAACGTGATACGTTATTGGGGACTATTCTGATCTGGAGTTGACAACTAAATATACCGGCCCCCTTTATATTTTTCTTTCACGTTGGCTATAAAATGACCCTGACAACCCCTGCTCCACTACAAACAGGCCAAACACAGGATCAATGAATAACTTTGAATCTCAATAAGCTCTCCCATTAACCTCAGAAAGGTTTTTTTCTTGTATTCAATAACTAGTGGCAAAAACAAGGCCAAGGCCTTCAATACAATTATATAATTGTATTATCCTCATGGATGGAAAGGAAAAGAAAGCACACATCAACTACAATAAAATGGGAAGCAGTTGAAGGTATACAAGCCAGAACTGTAACTGGGTTGGAACCACAGGACAGATGAAATACCCACCGAGTTCAATTGCCCCAGATGCTGCACACATCTGTTCAGTCTCGGCTTCTTAACCATCAATATCATACCCTGTCTCATCTGATTTTTATTATTTATTAACAGGAGATGTTTTGGGTTTATGATTTTACCATGAACATGTCTTTGTTTGCTATGGATATTTAATAAAGCAGATGGATGTTTTTTAGTGTTTAGAGATTAGAGAATCTATTGAGAGTGGGAGAGGAGAAACGGCAGTATTAATCCTAATCTCATGAAAAACTTCTTATTACACATGGCGCACTACTGTCGGGTGAAATATGGCGGTCTATACTTTCTCCCAGCCACATCCTCTTCAGGCGAGCAGTGTAGGGCCTCCAACATTGTGACGAGATCTTGGGCTCGTAAATAGTCTTTTGTTGCGGCCGGTTCAGACCAGTGTCACCCACTGGCTCAGAGTCTATGGGGTCCATTACAGTTTCCCCGGTCTGGAAGAAATGATGCAGGCAAAATTGCTGGTTATTCCTGCACCTACATTTTTACCAGACCGGGGAAAGACAACTTTGCCGGTGGGGGCCACAGATCTATTTCCATACTTTACCTGCTGGTAGATCAGGTGCCCACCGGCACACAGATGCTGAAATTATCTCCATGGAGTCTTTTGGGACTCCATGGAATATGGAGTTTCAGACTTTCCCGTCGGCTGTAATATCCTGGTAATACCGGGATATCAGGCGGCGGGAATGCTAATTATGTTTTGGCTGCATCAGGCTACAATTACTGCCGGGTACCTACAAACTCGGAATGTCCTTGCCCCAGTAACCCGAGGGCGAAAAAATGCCCATACTCATCAAATTGGGTGGCATGGACAGTCCAAGTTGTAGCATACAGAAATGCTTAGTGCCAATGGGGGAGTAAGGCTCCCCTAACCAGTGTCGGCTGATATTTGGAACAATAACAGAAAAAAAGGGTTAAGTGTTCAGGGGTGACATCATATTGAGGCCAAAACCATTTTATTCTATAAAGTAAATCCCCGCTCCAACCCCCACATTTCAAAGCCTTCTCCATACCCATGATTGGAAATCCGTTTATTATTATGTTTTCCTTTCTACTCAGAGTCTACATGAAGAATCAATGTATTTAGAGGCTGAGTTTAAAGTTTGTATGGATAGTCAGCTTGGGTAAAATGTGTATTCCTTAGCTATTAATCTAAGAAGACAGTAAAGACCCCTTTGTGCTAGCTTGGAATCCCATAACACAATTTATTGTGATAAAGTGGTTAGTAATTTGAGAGAAGATAGTTGCACTTAGAGCACAAAAGGAGGGACTGTGGGACTGGGGGTACATTCCTTAAATAAATAATTAAATGCATGAATGCAGGTAAACAGAGGACAATGAGGGTTGGGGGTTTCTTTTGCAGGAGGGATTGGCAACTTCCACCAGAACTTCCGCTCTGACTACCCCTGTCTATGATATGATGCCCCCATAGGTGCCTTGTTTTTGTTCTCTTATGGCAGTCTGTATTGGGCTTCATGTCCCTCTTTACTGATGGCATCAATGGGCATTTGATGCGCGCAGGATTACAATGAAGAGCCATTCTCCATCCCCGGCCGGGTTACTGGAGCAAGGACATGGGTTCATGTCCAACAGATCTAGTTGGCCTGATCCAGTGTGGCCAATGGACTGCTGTACGATGCCAGAAGCAATCATGGCACTTGGAATAATACCACCCGGCAGATATGGCAGACCCGGAAGGACTTTTCGCCCCATGTAGGCTGTGCCACAGCAAACGGCATCATATGTTTCCATGAACAACAGACGAATAGGCGTATTGTCCTCACAAAGGCAGGACAAACATCTCGGAAGAGGATTTCTTGAAGGTCATGCTGTCATGTGATCAAACGGATATATAGACCCAGGCCTGGACAGAGGGTTTAGGTTGGCACGGTGGGATTGCTGGGGATGCTATTTTATGTTCCTTGACCTGCAGGCCAATGAATACATCTGCTCTGCTATCTTCAGAATAAAAGAGTTTGACTTATTTGTAGTATCAACAATCCACAATCCAGAACATAGACTACAGGGCTCGTGGCGAGGCGAGGCAAGCACGAGCAGCGATCTACGGAAGAACGTCATGGGCACAGGACGTAGGAGACAGGAGAGCGAGCGGGATTCAAATGCCAACGGGAATGCTCGTCAGCCGGTGGAGCCCAATAGCACTTAACTATTTATTCCCCTATGTTTAAGTACAATAAATACATATACCTACCATACCGTGTTTACGTGCGATCCATACTTCAAGTGGCGACGAGGATTCGGGCTCCACCGCCTCCTGCGCGTCCAGTCCCCAGAGAACATTTCCTGAGGCACCGGGCCGCTCCGCTCCGTTCCCCGAGCGTGGCAGTGGCCCAGTGATAATTATGGCCGCTCCGTTCCTGTGAACGTAGCAGCGGCCACCGTATAACTTTACCGCCTGCCGAGCCCACATCAATCAAGTAAGTGCCTTCTCTGTCTCTGTGCGAAACAGTCGAGGAGCAAACCCCGCCCACTCAACCAGCCCACAGTCGTGTATACGGAAATTTTATACCGTATGCCATGTTATAGATGTGCACATGAACACTGTTTAGCACATTACACTTAACAGTGTGGCAAGTCGAAAACACAATTAAGACAAAATACAATACATTGTGATAGAAAACACTGATGTTGAAAGGTGAATGTGAACTGGATTTCAATCTACCATAAAAGTACACCACCCTTATTGTGCGCACTAATAATAAAGCTAAGTCTTAAGAGACCGTTCAAAATGGCATTCAGTGGTGTTCCACCTCCCATGTTCTTTTTGACGGATGTAGGGGAACCCTCAATACCGTGGAAGAGATGGATCAAAGCCTTTGAACACTATGCAGGAGTAGTGTGTGGTCCAAATTGTAGTATAGAGAAAAGGAAATCTCTTCTATTACACTGCTTGGGACCGGCTGGGAAAGAAAAATTTGAAGATCTGCCAGAACTATCGCCTGAAGAAAGTGCGGATTTAAATGACTATGAATGTTCAGTGAAGAAAATGGGCAAACATTATGAAAAGAAATTAAGCACTATCCTAGAACGGTACAAATTTGGAAAGAAAATTCAAGAGGAGGGTGAAAGTGTTGAACAATACATAACTAATTTAAGAAAATTAGCCAGAACATGTAAATTCAATGCACAATTGGATGAGAGACTACGAGACCAATTCATGTTAGAGTGCAGAAGCAGCAAAGTGAAGGAAAAGTTATAGGCTGAAGATGATCCACCTCTTGACACAGTTCTGAGGATAGCCAAAGAAGTTGAACATACGGAAAAATGTGTTCAAGAACTAGAGAACAGGATGCAGTCTATGGAGATCAAACAGGAAACTCCAAAGAGTAATAACACTATGAACACTAATAAAAGCAATGAATCAATAGCCCAGGTGATGGACGTAACTGGCAGCAGAGACAAACCAGGAAAACTTCGTAAATCATAGTGGAATGAAAATAGAAAGAGCAGAGGTGGACCCAGAGTAAATGAGAAGAGAAGAAGTCCACGCGGACAAGGAGGCAACCCAAGAAGAAGAATTGAAGGAAGATGTTTTAGATGTGACAGTACTGACCATTGGGCTGACAATCCTGAATGCCCAGCTTTGAAAATTATATGTGGCAAATGCAAGGGCAAGGGCCACTATGCCAGATGTTGCAAAGCATCAAATACTTCCATGAATTGGATCGGCAGTGATAATGACAGTAATAATGATGATGATGAATGCGTTTTTGCTATATCTGATGAAGAACAAGAGGAAGAAATGGAAAGCCCTAAAGCCATGGTGTGTATAGTTGGGGTGAATATGCACATGATGGTTGATTCTGGTGCCAAATATACACTAATACCGCAAGAGATGTGGGACAGAAAGAAACATGAATATTTGCATGAACCTGACATTCGACCCAGAGCCTATGGTGGTATTAAAATAGATATCATCGGATGGTTTTGGGGTTCACTCAAATTTAAAAACAGAAAAGCGAATGGGAAGATTTACATTACAAAATCGGGGAGAATTCCTTTATTAAGTTCGACTCATCAGAGCAAACTCAGAGTGAAATTGGACGCCAATGCTGATGAGTCAGTGATGAATATTGAAAATGACGAAACAAGGAAGCATGTAACACATGAGAAAATGGAGGAAGTGATGAAGAAAGTTTTCAAGAATGAGATTGGGTGTTTACGTGGGTATTCACATAAAATCAAGATGAAACCAGGATGTGTTCCGGTGGCGCAGAAATTGCGGAATGTTCCTCTTTCTATGAGAGAAGAAGTCAAGAAAGAAATAAAAAATTTAGTCGAGCAAGGAGTCATAGAAAGCATTGATGCCAGTGAATGGGTGTCCCCGTTGGTTGTTTTAAGAAAGAAATCTGGAAAGTTGAGAATATGTGTTGACATGCGTGAGCTGAATAAATGTGTAATTCCCGACAGACACCCACTTCCGAATATTCATGAAATAATTTCCACAATTGGTCCATCGAAGCATTTCTCCACCCTTGATTTAACATCGGCATACCATCAGGTGAATCTACACAAGGAATCCAGATGCATGACAGCGTTTATTACGCCAATGGTCTATATCAGTATAAGAGATTGCCGTTTGGGTTTATATCAGCTGCATCTGTCTTCCAGAAGATCATGCATAAACTGTTTGAAGGAGACCATGCTGTTATATGTTTCCAGGATGATATTTTGATACATGCTACTGACCAGGAAACACATGACGAGAAAATGGACAGGTATTCAGGAAACTGTACGAAGCTGGAATGACTCTTAGTAAGGAAAAATGCAAGATAAATTGTGGTGTAATTGAATATTTAGGACATACGATATCAGCAGAGGGAGTAAGACCCAAGAAACAACTGTTAGAAGCAATAGAAAATATGCCAAGGCCCAAATCTAAAGAGGAAGTACGTACATTCATTGGCATGGCCGAATACTATTCAAAATTCATGCGTGATTTTGCTACACATACCGTCCCTCTACGTGAATTATTGAAGAAGAAAACATTTGCATGGGATACAGAATGTGAAGGAGAATTTAATTGGATAAAACACGAACTGAATAAAGCGCCATCATTGAGGAATTTCAAGAGTGGAAAGAAAACCGTTATCACGACAGATGCCAGTAATGTAGGCCTTGGTGCAGTCGTCACACAAGAAAGTGATGGTAAAGAGAGATTGATAGCCTTTGCATCCAGATTGCTGAAGGGAGCTGAAAAAACATATGCAGCCATTGAAAAGGAGATGTTGGCCATTAAATGGGCGGCAGAGATGTTTCGGAACTTCATTTGGGGTACAGAGGTGGAGTTTCGCACAGATCACAAACCATTAGTCCATATCATAATGAGTAAGGGTTTGGACAATGTCTCGAATCGTATGAAAAGATGGGTCATACTTCTACAAGAGTACAACTGTGTAGTAAAATATGTACCAGGCACGAAAAATCGTGCTGCTGATTGTCTTTCAAGGCTCACTAATGTCTCGGAAGTAGATGACGTTGAAGATATGGAATCCGAGGTTGTGTTAAATGTTGAAGAACTATCTATATCGGAAAAGGAATGGAATGAAGCAGAGAGGGTGGATGACACATTCAATAAGTTGAAACACATCATTATAAGTGGTAGTTCATTGACCAAGACCAAATATGAAGAAAATGGGCTATTGGAATATTGGAAAGTTGCGAATGAACTGAAGGTCGAAAATAACAGAATTATGAGGAGTGACAGAATTATTCCACCTGTAAGCCTACGCCGGAAGATCATTGAGTTAGGTCATGAGGGCCACCAGGGAATTGTTAAGGCGAAGAGAAGAATACGAGATGAATTCTGGTGGCCAGGATATGATATACAGGCTGAGAGAGTCATACGTGACTGTATCCTTTGCAAAGAGAGTGATAGAGGATGTGTGAGTGAGAAATACCCCATGGTAATTACTGAACTTCCAGGTAACATTTGGGAAGACCTGGGTATGGACATAATAGGTCCAATTTACAGTGAGGGAAAACAACAGTATTGTATAGTGATTATTGATCTTTTGACTAGATGGGTCGAAGTCATGATTAAACCATGCATGACTGCAAAAATGGTAATTGATTTCTTAAAAGAAGTGTGTGGAAGGGAAGGTTTACCCAAAAGCATACTAACAGACAATGGAGTTCAATTCCGTTCAAAAGAAATGCAAACATTTTGTGTGGAAAACTCCATTGTACACAAGAGAAGCGCCATATATCACCCACAGACTAACAGAGTAGTCGAACGTTTTAACAGGGTGCTTAAAGATGCTGTGAGATGGGCTTGGGCAAACGGTATGAAATGGGAAGAAGCTGTTAAACAAAAGATTAATGCACACCATTTCACAACACACTGTACGACTGGCCTGTCGCCATTTGAGATGAGTAGAGGTAGGAAAGCTAACACTAAGTTAACATCATCCTGGTTAAAAAGAATGACCATGATAAGGAAGGATTTCGGAGATGCATGTCAGAACATCAGAACTATGCAGTTAAGAAACCAAAAAAATCATGATGTGTCTGTAGGTACTAAAAAAAAAAAGGGACCACCATTGATGGTTGGAGGGCTAGTGAGAATCAAACTTCCGCCTGTATTGAAAAATGGTCCATGTAAATGGTCCAAGCCAGTTGGGGTCATTGAAGTGTTTAAACATGCGGTGAGGGTTGAAGATGGAAGAGTCTGGAATATGGAGAGAGTGTGTGCGTGGGATACTCCTGTAGGGAATGCACCAATGCATAGTAGTCGAGGGAAGTCAAGAGAGAGAATGAATGCAAATGGTACCAGTGATGTTGAGGAATGTCAGAGAGATGTAACACAAGAGATAGACCCATCAATGATTTCCTTGCCAAAACCTAAAACAGATATCTCACGCACATCAAGAAGAGGGAGAGTCATTCATCATCCCTGCAGATTGAAAGACTTTGTGTGCGAACAATGAGCCCAATACAATTTGTAAAGAGACAGACTAGTTGTGTTTTCGAATGTTTAAGAAGGGGAGATGTGTAGTATCAACAATCCACAATCCAGAACATAGACTACAGGGCTCGTGGCGAGGCGAGGCAAGCACGAGCAGCGATCTACGGAAGAACGTCATGGGCACAGGACGTAGGAGACAGGAGAGCGAGCGGGATTCAAATGCCAACGGGAATGCTCGTCAGCCGGTGGAGCCCAATAGCACTTAACTATTTATTCCCCTATGTTTAAGTACAATAAATACATATACCTACCATACCGTGTTTACGTGCGATCCATACGTCATATTTATTCCATAACACCTTTTAGACTGGGAGGAGGGTGTGCATTTTAGACATGGAGGGTTGTACAGGGATGACAGAATGTTATTTACAAATGTAATAAAGTTCAGACATTTAGAAAACTGTCACATGGTCTGTGGGTCTGTGAACTAATGTATCCACTACAGGGTCCTGTGTCTGACTTCATTGTCACGGGTTCGAATCCCAGCATGTCCCCTCAGCCCTTCATCCTTCCGAGGTCGGTAAAGTGAGTGCCCTTAAATTTAGTAACAATACACAGCTGTTATCTGTCAACAGCGCCAAGATTCCCCTGTGGGCAGGAATATGCACAGCTGTTATCTGTCAACAGCGCCAAGATTCCCCTGTGGGCAGGAATATGCACAGCTGTTATCTGTCAACAGCGCCAAGATTCCCCTGTGGGCAGGAATATGCACAGCTGTTATCTGTCAACAGCGCCAAGATTCCCCTGTGGGCAGGAATATGCACAGCTGTTATCTGTCAACAGCGCCAAGATTCCCCTGTGGGCAGGTATATGCACAGCTGTTATCTGTCAACAGCGCCAAGATTCCCCTGTGGGCAGGAATATGCACAGCTGTTATCTGTCAACAGCGCCAAGATTCCCCTGTGGGCAGGTATATGCACTCTACAAATGCCCGTGTTATGTTACTGTGCCCAGAGGGAAGTCACTGATTCTCCCTCCCAGAGTCTGAAACACGTTTGGTGCATTTTAGAAACAAAGTTGAAGAACAATAGCTGCAAAATGGAACTTGTATATCAGTGGGAAAAACAAATATATCTATGATATATAATGCATGATTTCACAATGTGCCTTTCAAAGGAAGGCATGCATTTGTGTATGTCCCAATGATGGAATATAGTTTTGGGAAATAAAGCTTAATAAGCACATCCTTTTTTTCCCCTACGGGGGGGGGTGGAGGGGGGCAGCACGTTGCCTCTGTTATCATGCATCCCCAGAGCTGCAGGCTAATATTTATCTGGTACATTTGCTAAATTGAAGTCTGATGACAATGCTTCACTTGCGGCACATACAGCCGTGTTATCACCTCTTTTAGCAAACCCCTGACATTTCGGGAACATAAACTGCTAAATAGCCACAGTAAAATAAATGAAAGCCAAGCAGAATGTTCTACTCCTCATTTCCAAATGCCTTCAAATGAAAACAATGTCTGTTGGTGGCTCAGATAAGTTGAATTAATGATATATTCATTACCTTGGCATATGATGATAACAGTGTAGGAATGAATTGACCGTATTCGCTTGACTGGTTATTCTACATGTACAAGATACTAAGTCATTGTTGTCTGCTGCTAGAATAAAAGTCACTTCAAAAGATTATTTTTATTCTGCAAAACATACTATTCTTCTTTCAGAAATATTGTACAGTGCAGGGAAACGTCCTTGCTGCATTGGCTAAACATGTTCATATTGTGATAATGGGTTGGGTCAGAACTCAACGGCATCTCTAGCGTCCATGTAATGCGCATGGGAACAATTAAATCACGGGAGACTATTCAAGTTTATTAAGGCATTAGTACTTATTTATGCGTGTGAGTGATATGCAATTCACACCAGGGAAAACATTTCTCTATTGCAAAACACCGGTGTGCAAGGCGTTGTTGCCCCCGCGCAAAGTTTGTCCTAATCTTAGCCATTTATACTTGTGCAAAAATGTATTGAAGGAGTACTTTTTTCACACTACATCTATTTTGGACTTGGTGCTCACTGCACTTGCACTGATGCAATGTTTCTGGAATATAGGCCTAAGCCTTCTGCTGGTGCAAGGATCGGCCTCTGGACTACTTTGAGTTCTCCCTAATTCCAGTAATGGGGCCAGAGGTAATGGGAATGTCGTAGAGACGTTAGTTAAAAGGATAAGGGTGGTGTGGCTGCCGCCACTTTTGCTGAAGGCTTCCATTGCAGCTGAGGGCTGTTTTCCACGTGGACATTGGAAGTACAATGAGATTTCACCCCATAAAGACAGACTGGGCCTCATTACGAGTTTGGAGGTAGCCATGGTGCTATTAGCGCCATGGCTGCCTCCAAAATCGTGTCCGGGGTCTGTGAATGAGGAATTACCGGGTCATTCCAACCTTGGAGGACCCGGTAATTCCTCATTCACAAAACCATTCCCCATTCCCATTCGAGCCCCGTAGGGCTCAATGGGAATGGGGATGGAGCTAATAACAGGCCTGTTAATAACGGGACCACTATTTGCTCCTTGGTTCCGGGAGTGAACCTCGTAATAGGGCGGAATGGGTTTACCTGCACTGGCACCATTACCGGTGCCGGTAAACCCATTCCGCCAGGGTCGTAATGAGGCCCACAGACTCCTCGACTGCATCAGAGTGACCTGGGCTATGCCACATAAGTAGTGCATTTGTGAACATTCGTTTACCTGGTGGCACCAACCTTTGGGGGAAGGCGGATGCACCAGAAATATTTAGCCATTAATGATTAGCAGGAACCCAGATGTAATGTCTCGGAATGTGGGAGTCACTAAAAGTAATATTTGGGAATGATGGGTGTCACCTGGGAATGAAAATACAAGAACACATGACCTAAAATCAACCTGGACAAAACAGTTACACGGAATTACGGGAATCAACTTTAGGCAGTGCCGGCCCAAGGTCTGTCAGTGTCCTATGTAAGATTTTTTGGTGTTTCCCCCAACATTCTGTAATATTATAGCCAACCCACCACAAATGCAGAACAGGCGGGGGCTCAGTTCTGTTTTTCCGCTGATAGTATCAGCCAAATTAGAATGTAACCCGCTGCTGTTCTTGTTTTTTAAGGACCAGCTTAGTGTCATGTAAGCTTAAGTGTCAGTCTGGCCCAGCGCCAAAGTAATATAATTGTAAACATGCCCCTAACAATGCAAGTATGGCTAAAAGTGAACATACTTATCTTGAGGTAAGGCAGTCCAATTGTTGCATGTTTACCTGTTTGCCTTGCATAATTGATGTAGCCCCCCTCTTCATGAGTTGAGGCAGTCCACTATTGCACTTTACGTATTTGCCTTGCATAATTGATGTAGCCCCTCTTCGTGAGTTGAGGCAGTCCACTATTGCACTTTTCATATTTGCCTTGCATAATTGATGTAGCCCCCTCTTCTTGAGTTGAGGCAGTCCAATGTTGCACTTTACGTATTTGCCTTGCATAATTGATGTAGCCCCTCTTCGTGAGTTGAGGCAGTCCACTATTGCACTTTTCATATTTGCCTTGCATAATTGATGTAGCCCCCTCTTCTTGAGTTGAGGCAGTCCAATGTTGCACTTTACGTATTTGCCTTGCATAATTGATGTAGCCCCCCTCCCAATGAGTTGAGGCAGTCCACTATTGCACTTTTCCTATTTGATTTGCATAATTTATGTAGCCCCCCTCCCAATGAGTTGAGGCAGTCCACTATTGCACTTTACCTATTTGCCTTGAATAATTGATGTAGCCCCCTCCCAATGAGTTGAGGCAGTCCACTATTGCACTTTACCTATTTGCCTTGCATAATTGGTGTAGCCCCCCTCTCAATGAGTTGAGGCAGTCCACTATTGCACTTTACCTATTTGTCTTGCATAATTGATGTAGCCCCCTCTTCATGAGTTGAGGCAGTCCAATGTTGCACTTTACGTATTTTCCTTGCATAATTGATGTAGACCCCCTCTCAATGAGTTGAGGCAGTCCACTATTGCACTTTACCTATTTGTCTTGCATAATTGATGTAGCCCCCTCTTCATGAGTTGAGGCAGTCCAATGTTGCACTTTACGTATTTTCCTTGCATAATTGATGTAGACCCCCTCCCAATGAGTTGAGGCAGTCCAATATTGCACTTTACCTATGTGTCTTGCATGACTGATGAAGCCCCCTCTTCATGAGTTGAGGCAGTCCAATGTTGCACTTTACGTATTTGCCTTGCATAATTGATGTAGCCCCTCTTCGTGAGTTGAGGCAGTCCAATGTTGCACTTTGCATATTTGCCTTGCATAATTGATGTAGCCCCCTCTTCTTGAGTTGAGGCAGTCCAATGTTGCACTTTACGTATTTCCCTTGCATAAATGATGAAGCCCCCCTCCCAATGAGTAAAGGCAGTCCACTATTGCACTTTTCCTATTTGCCTTGCATAATTTATGTAGCCCCCCTCCCAATGAGTTGAGGCAGTTCACTATTGCACTTTACCTATTTGCCTTGAATAATTGATGTAGCCCCCCTCTCAATGAGTTGAGGCAGTCCACTATTGCACTTTACCTATTTGTCTTGCATAATTGATGTAGCCCCCTCTTCATGAGTTGAGGCAGTCCAATGTTGCACTTTACGTATTTTCCTTGCATAATTGATGTAGACCCCCTCTCAATGAGTTGAGGCAGTCCACTATTGCACTTTACCTATTTGTCTTGCATAACTGATGTAGCCCCCTCTTCATGAGTTGAGGCAGTCCAATGTTGCACTTTACGTATTTTCCTTGCATAATTGATGTAGACCCCCTCTCAATGAGTTGAGGCAGTCCACTATTGCACTTTACCTATTTGTCTTGCATAATTGATGTAGCCCCCTCTTCATGAGTTGAGTCAGTCCAATGTTGCACTTTATATATTTTCCTTGAATAATTGATGTAGACCCCCTCCCAATGAGTTGAGGCAGTCCAATATTGCACTTTACCTATGTGTCTTGCATGACTGATGTAGTCCCCCTCAACTTGATTTGAGGCATTCCAATTCTGCACCTACTTATTGTACCTGCATATGTGTTGTAGCCCCCTGCACCACAGGATGAGGCTTTCCCAAATTGGGCAAACACTCCATGGTATTCATCATTCCAGCCTTGTGCTGTGTTGATCCTGCTCACCTGCACTTCATCCACCTCTCTCTCCCTCACGCCCTAGCATTACTATGTCTCCCTGTCCTGTCACCTCCCCTACTCTATCCCCTCTCTTACAGCATGCGCATGCTCTGAATTGTCTCATGACTTAGTAGGGACATTACTCTTTGGGCCTCATTACACAGTAAGAGCTAAACCATGGTGCTATTAGGACCATGGTTCATGCCGGTAATTTACCGATTCCGCCATGGCCCTTCCCGATTCCCATTTTTGCCCCATATGGCATAATGGGAATGGGGAAGGTGCTAATTACGGTACCGCAAATTGCGGTACCGTAATTAGCACCAAGGTCCCTTTGCGGGTCCCTACTTTAACGGCTGGTCTACACCAGCCGTTAAGGTTGGGTCCTGCAAAGGGACCTCGTAGTAAGGCGGTAAGGGTTAACGGTCACCGGTAGCATTACCGGTGACCGTTAACCCTTACCGCCTTCCGTGTAATGAGGCCCTTTGTCTTCCTCCCCTGCCCTTCACTCCCCCGCATCCCCTTCTCCACCCTTCTGTTAATGCATTTGAACATGCCCAATTGTCTCACGACCTAGTATTAACGTTACTGTTTGTCTTCCCCATGATCATCCCTTCCCTCCACTTCCCCATCTCCCCCCATTCTGTTACAGCACTTGCACGCCCTGAATCGTCTCACGACCTAGTAGGAAGATTACTGTTTGCTTTCCTCCCCTGCTCATCCCCTCCCTTCACATTCCCTCCTCTCCCTTCCCCTGCATTATTGAACTGCACTTGCATGATTTTAATGCCTCAAGACCTAGTAGGAAGGGTATTGTATTTTTTTTCCTCATTACTGCCCCCCGCCCCCATCTTGATGTGCCTTGAAACACCATTTGGCTGTATAGGTGCATAATAAATAACCGGTAATTGAATAAATAGAATAAATAAAATAAATAATTGAGATCAAGGGTCACGTAATAGGGATTACAAAATTCAAATTATCCATAAATCAACATAACTTCCATTGTATAGTGCAAGATTGGATTGGATTTAGCAAGCAGGGAGTGCTGGAGAGGAGCCCCTGAGGTCTCCCTAGGTTTTCCTCTGGTCTTTGTTTCCCAGCCTCTGTAAGCTCACAATAAGCTCACTGGCCACAGCTCCTATCTTCTTCCAACACCTGTTCCTGACTGGGACCAACCAGGACCTTTGGAAGTTCCCTGCACAACTAGTTAGAGGATGTCTATCCATCTATCTGTCCATATATTCTGATATTCCTGGCTTGGCCTTTCCTCCTCATGCTATGAATCCTGACTCTGCCAGACCACCTTTATTATGTTTTCCACCTTCCCCCTTGTGATAGTCTCTGCTCAGCTTCTTCACTATCTGTCTTTCCTCTGATGCTTTCCCTGTGAGACAGCCACTCTCTGAGGTCACCTATTCCTCCTTCTCCGTGTATCTTTCAAACATTTCTGCACCAAACTGATATTATTCTCTCCTCCTGACACCATCCCCCAGCACACGCTACCTCATCCTCTGATACTCCATTTGTTCTCACCAACTCTTCCCTCTCTCCCTTTCTGCCACCATTATTATTAACTCAGCTCTGGTTACCACCTCTTTCAGTTCACTCTCACCCTCTGATGCTATCACCTCCTGTTTCACCTTCTGAACTCCCAGAACCTCCCCTGTTTTACTCTCTTCCTCCTGATGTTATGGCCTCCTTCCTCTCATTCTCAGACCTCACCATGTCTTTCTTTTGACTTTCAAACCAATTTATGCAATCACCTCCTCCTTGACCCTTGAAGCTCTCACAGCATCTCCCTGCTCTCTATTGCTGCTATTTCCATCACTCTTCTCCAACTCTCCAGCCTATGCTTCTACCACTTCTCTCCATTATTCTGCTTTATCCAAGCTTGAGCCTTCTGCTCACTACCTAACAAGAACTGAGTGTTTTTATAGTGTGCTTCCTCCTCCTTGGAGTAAGGGGTTAGCCTTTTTTTTTTGGGGTCTCCAGCAGAAGCTGGCGATTGGTCAGGGCTGGGTTGGCAAACCACTGTTTGTGCATCCTTGTTTCCATTGGATTCAAGCGGGCGGGTTAAATCTATAATAGCCCTATCCACCATTTTGGATGATTTTCCAGCTCTCTCGTGTCCCCTCTGGGTGGTGCCTGTGGTGTGCCAAGCTCTTTGGTGTTCCCACCATGTGTGTTACTGCCTGGGGCCAGACTGGGTAAGCTTGGAAGATACTTTGTTTCAATGGGTATTGGAGAATTGGTAATACTCTATCCCTCATGGCAGAATCATCCACTAGGGAACAAAGTAACATACATTTTACTTGAAGGGACACTATGGTTCTAAGGCAAAACATTAATATCACAGACATTCTCCAGTTATGGTTACCAAGGCAAACCTACCTTTAATTCCACAATGAATTGCTTTACTTAAAATCCTGCATCGTGTTGCCAATGTTCCACTGCAGCAGTTCATAGAAAGTAACCTTTCTGCTGATCTCTGTTTTTTGATCGAAGCACAGGACAGAGATGGCTTTGCTGGATCTGTCATCAAACATCACCAGCATTGTAGACAAAGGCAAGCCACTCTTTGCTTGACCTTTCCCGCCGCGTTTGTTTTAGTGGATCACTCTTTACTAGTTGCCAGATTAGGCAAACAGCCACACTGTTCCCACTCTGCTTCTCAGTGGATTGCATCCTCTCTTGGACCCAGGAGTGCGAGAGTTGCTTTTGACAATTCCAGCTCTGCTTCCACTTCTTTTACCTGTGGGGTTCTACAGGGATCTTGCATTTCTCCCACAGTGTTCAATATTTACACCATGCCCCTTCTTGCTCTTCTGGGTGACCTGCGTGTCCAGTACACTTGTTATGCCGATGACATCCAGGTCATGTTAGAATTGTCTGGTTGTTACAGTGAGGACTCTTCTGCCACTAATCTAATTTATGAGTCCATTCAGGATTGGATGGTCAACAACTCACTGGCTTTGAATGCCGACAAAACAGATCTTCTGATTATAGCACCAGGACAACAAATTAAAAAAAACTGAGCTCAGACTATGAAAGTTTTTTCATAACAGGGAATAGAATCAAAGAGGCCAAGAATGTAAAGACACTGGGCATCATCCTTGATGTTGAAATCTCCATGAAAATTCATGTTGCTCATTTCCGAGCCTCTTATGGCTATGTGACCACACTATTGAATTGCATTTGCCCCAAATATCTCATTAAAAAACAAATCCTTGCAGGTCACAGTCCTAATCAATTCAAGGCTTGACTATTGCAACAGCCCACTAGTAGGTACATCAATGGGTAATCTTCAGGCACTCCAAGTTGCACAGAGTGGTGCAGTTAGAGCCATTTTTGGTCTAACAAGGAGAGATCATGTCACCGTGGCCAGGAGAGAACTTCACTGGCTTCCGATTAAACACCGGGTCACACACAAATGACTCTCTCTTACTTACAAGTGTCACAATAATGAGGCTCTGCAGTATCTGGCAGAGCACTTTACTACTCTCCCACCTGGTCGATGTCTACGCTCTTACGACTCTTTGAAACTGGTACGACCAAGATCTAAGCTCATGATGTTCGGAGGTACTATGTTTCATGTCCAGGCTCCCTCTTCTTGGAATAAACTATGGTCCTTTTTAATCTCAACCTTGAATAATCTTCCTTCGTTTAGAATATCATCTGCTTCTTTATTTTATTTGCTGTGCGTCCAGTTTGTCCTAATTGTGCTCTCTGAGGCCTACGAGCGAGAAGCGTGTTACACAAATCTAAAATAAATTAATAAATGATGTCACTTATCAGTTTATTAGGCCCAAATCTGCAACTATTTGCCCTGCGCCTGGTGTGCATGTCACAAACCAACCACATGAGTAAGCACAATGCTGCCAAGGGTCTTCAAAGAATACGAGCTGCATCGTTCTGACCAAAATAGAAATGCGTGTGCTTCGCATGAGTTGTTCTATTGTTTGAACACATTTCATGCTCTGAACAAAGGTAGAGCGCCATGTATACCCAGCTACTAGTGGTCTTAGACGCTTTGCATATGCATGGAGGGGCTGTATGCAGTACACTTGAACCCACAGTCCACAGACAGCCTTTTCTAAACTTTGCAAGACCTTTCAGCGACTGGTTTGGTGAGATCTGCAAGCACAGAGGTGTCAGAGTAAAGTGTCCTCGGATCTCAGCACCACAGAAGAAGGTGCATTAATCCCTTAGAGATTTCCAAACATACTTTAGGTCACATTTAACTTCTTATTTTTAGAAAGACAGTTCAATCCATCAGTAATTAAAATAAAAAAAGTCACTGGACGTTAAATGGTTTGTTTATGAAGGGTTAATTTATTCTGTGAACTAATTCCACAATTGATAGAATCAGGTTGAAACACACATTTTAAACTACACTGCTGCAAAAATATGTCATTCCACAATATACACTTCTGATTGTTCTGAAAACAATATAGCATAAAAGATGCATGAGCACTGCACACAGTTCCTACTGGGCAAAGGGAAACATACACAGTTATGGGAAAACAGTAGGCCCCAAGACTGCTAAATTAATGTTTACTTTTCATTTGAAGGCCAACAGTAAACAAAGCCCAAATGTTATTTTCAAGAACCATTTTTCCAGGTCAATTGGCCTCATTACGACCCAGGCGCTAATGGGTTAACGGCCCCGTAAAAGGCTGCAGCGCCGTTAACCTATTAGCGCCTAATTACGAGGTCCCTTTGCGGGACCCGACCTTAACGGCTGGTTTTACCAGCCGTTAAAGTAGGGACCCGCAAAGGGACCTTGGTGCTAAGTACGGTGCCGCAATTTGCGGCACCGTACTTACCGCCTTCCCCATTCTCATTGAGCACTATGGGGCAAAAAATGGGAATGGGGAAGGGCCATGGAGGAAGGGGGAATTACCACCCTGCCAACCTTGTAATGGGGTGGTAATTCCCCCTTTCTCCATGGCGGAGTCGGTAATTTACCGGCATGGACCATGGTGCTAATAGCACCATGGTCTTCCGCCAGGGTCGTAATGAGGCCCAATGTGTACAATGGGCCTAATTTCAAGTATGACGATGTCTATAAAATGGCGGTAATGCAGTGGTAATTCTGTTACCGCCGCGGGCTCGTAATGAGGCCCAATGTGTACAATGGGCCTAATTTCAAGTATGACGATGGGCCTCATTACACGGTAGGCGGTGAACCATGGCGCTATTAGCGCCATGGCTCATGCCGGTAAAATACCGGCACCGCCTTGGCGGAAAGGGGATTTACCGCCCCATTCCAAGGTTGGAGGGGCGGTAAATCCCCCTTCCGCCATTGCCCTTCCCCATTCCCATTTCTGCCCCATAGGGCTCTATGGGAATGGGGAAGGCGCTAATTACGGCACCGCAATTTTGCGGTGCCGTAATTAGCTCCGAGGTCCCTTAGTGGGTTGGTTTTTAACGCCTGCAAAAAGCAGGCGTTAAAGCACCAACCCGCTAAGGGACCTCGTAGTAAGGCGGTAGGGATTTACCGGTACCGGTATTTTACCGGTACCGGTAAATCCCTACCGCCATCCGTGTAATGGTGTAAGATGTCTATAAAATGGCGGTAATGCAGTGGTAATTCTGTTACCGCCGCGGGCTCGTAATGAGGCCCAATGTGTGCTGAAGAGCAGAATATGGTGGTGGCTGCATGCATAATCCCTACTTTGGGAACTAAAACTGGTGCATTTCTGTATTTTTGACAATTTCCTGCAACCATGAGATCTCTTGGACAAACTTTTTTTGGTGCTTGATAATATTATTATAACAGAAGGTTATATATAACTGCACATGTGACTTTTCTCCTGTAAACATATTTATATATGAAAGCTCTTTTTAAAATGTGTTTTAAATCTCGTGCTACTTTAGCATGTATGCTTGTGCTTTCTTTTAAACTTGCAAAGCAATTTCTTTGCGTTTTGTTGGGTGTTCATGAATTAAGGCCTGACGCACAGAAGTGTTTTATAATGGCACCATCCCATTGGAACCGCTCTGTGAATCAGGCCCTTAACTGTCTTAAATTTGAGGCAGCTGTCCAAATATTGCTTTAAGATATTGTTTCCATTGTTAATGGGATTACTTAAGCAATAGACCCCGAGGAGGGGGGCATTACTGTTCTGGTAATGCCGCGGGGCTTCAGTTAAAAGCCTGAGCGAAGCAAGGGCTTTAACATAAGCCTTGAGGCATTACCAGTAATGCACCCCTCCTCGGGGTCTATTGCTATTAGTAGCCCGGAATATTGTACCAGGGTAAAATTGTTTTGTTCTCGAGTAAAGAAAAAGCATGTAAACCGTTTCTCAACTTGAGAAAAAAAAAAGCAAAAGAAATGGCCGCCATGTATCGGGGTAAGAGACTACACTTAGTCCCTTCTCCCTTTCCATGGCAGCCATTAAAAAGTCTATACATAAAAGTAAACAAAGAATATGGCCGCCAGGGAATGGGGAGAAGGGACTACATGCAGTCCCTTCTCCCTTTCCTTGGCGACAATTTGTGAGACAGAGGTGTGCCGAGAACACCACTGTTCCTGGCACCACTGAGAAACAAGGCAGCACAAGGTAAATGGGGAGGGACTGGGGGGAGCTTACATATGAGGAAAAATGGGGTGGGGGTGGAGGAAGGCGACCCAGGGGGTGCAGCGAACGCACATACCTGATTCCGGTCGAGGGAAGATGGCGGCCTCCTGCTCCAATGAAGTTCGGAGCAGAGTCTTTCCCTGTTTGGTAAAGTTCCCATTCCGAGCCTCCTCATTGGCTGGGATGCCGCCACACATTCCTCGCTGGGTACTAATTGCTTATGGTATCTTTAGACTTCACATAGTTTAGTTTGCAATGAACACTCGCTGTGCAGAACCATTAAAACAAATTGAAATGGCCGATTGCTTGATAAGCGAGCAAATTAAAAGGATTGGCAATATATTTTCAAAAGCTTTTATAAACTTTACACATGAAAAAGCCTTAAAAGTAAATAAAGTTAATTTAATTTCCCAGCCATTTTCCAACAGAAAAATGTTTCCACGTCTCTATTTGCAATTCTGCCTTCGTAGTCAGCATTTAAATGTTTCTGCATGCACACAGCGCACATCTGGCTGCAACTTAGAGCGGGCTGTACACGGCAACGGGTAAGTACTTGTGTGGGTGGTGCCAGGTGAGGATAAGGGGGTAAAGCTGGGTCAGTGGGGGGAAGTCAAGACGAGGCAGGGAAATGAAGCATGATCTTCAATTCCTTCTTGACCTGTGGGAGGGGGCAGAACGCTGATGGGCCAGCAAGGCTGGGGCGTTGCTAGGGGGGGGGCTAAGGGGGCTATAGCCCCTGATCTTTTGGTTGTAGCCCCGGATAGAATCTCAGGAGCTACAGCCAAAAGGCTAGCTAGCCCCAAGTCCCAACAGTTCCGACATCAGCGCAGCCCCGGGTCTTTTCCAGACCTAGCAACTCCCCTGCAGCAAGGGTCTACAACATGTGGCTCTCAAAGTTTTCGACTAAAACACCCATGACCCTACACATTCACTATGCGGGAAAGGCCTGGTGGGAATTGTAGTCCAAACTATTCGGATAGCCAATGGTTGCAGACCCCTGTACTGGGTATCCTAGATACCAGGCACATTTCATTAGAAGGGCTATTTGTCGATGTCTTTCAAGCAACATATTCAATATAGACCTAAACTAACTCACAGTAGGAGTCTGTGTAGGACATCCCCCACAATCCGGGTGGCACATATGGTAAAAATCCCTTGGAAGACTGCATGTTCTGCTTTATTGCTGTCTTTTGTGAGCCTCCCACTGGTGCTGTCAATGCATATGGTTTTAGCCCTCATTCAAAGTGCATGGGATCAGTGGGACTGCAATGCTGTTTGCCGTACCCGCAGACACCAGGTGCAATCCATATTGGTCAACGCTGGAGGCAGAGTATGAAGGGGTTCATTGCAGATCTCCAGTTTGAGAATGTGCACACTGTGGCTAGCCCACCAGATATCCTGCATGCATTTACTAAGAGGCCCAGAAATACAGGATCAGCGGCAGAAATATGCTGAATCACAAATGCTGCTCTTTCCTGCGAGGAGGCAAATCAGTAAGGTATGGAAGAGGCATACTTATGCAATATTGGTCAAGCAGGTCCTTGCACCTTCGACATGATGTCATCTGGCGAGGGTGTGAAAACCATGGCTTTTATAATTATGCATGTAATTCAATTTCTGAAAGATGGGTCTGCTAATCAGACCATCCTTAAGTTCCATGCCAAAAGCATAGTGCATCCATGAACCTTTGTTGCACCTTTCTCCTGGCATTTGCAGCCCCTGATTTCTAGTGGCCAGGGTATGTTCAAAGGTCACATGGGCATTTCAGACTGCTGGAGCCCCATGTCCCTGCAGACAGGGGTCACAGTTTGTTCTACACCTCTAAACTGAAATATAATATGTATTGCCTTGTCAGCCTGGTTGCAAGGTCATCTATGAGCATATGCCATACCTGGCATACCATTAGACTAATGGTAGCCTAATTAGTAATTATTAATAGAGCCCCCTCCTCTCTTTTCAATATCATGCAAGTGTCAACCGTGTGATCCCAGGTCATTAATGTCAAGGTGACCTATATTCATGCCTAAACTGGCTGTCTTCTCTGCCTCAAGAGAGACAATAACCAGAATACTGCCTTCCCTTGGTTCCTGGTGGGGAGTGGAACACCTCCTTTTAGGGCACAGTTACTCTGAACAGGAGATCAACTGAGAACACTGCATGAAAGGGGCACTCACATAACAATGGCCAGCCTCACACCAGAAAGTTGTACATCAAGGGGCTTTTGATGTCGGTGGGCTGCAGAAGTGAGTAGAGTTAGATAGAGTAGCCAGAGGGGTATGGCGGACCTGAGTAGGGGATCTTCCATCTTGGTTTTCTGTTGAGGCTCTCTAAACTCCTGTCCATTTCATTTCTTGCCGAACAAGGCACTCTGGGTATGATATGAGAAAGTAATGTAAGGAACTCATGGTGGCAACAGTAAAGACAGACACAAGTGGTCAAGGGTTAGAAAAACGCCTAATCTAAACCTAAATCTAAGATGGGAGCAAGCTATGAGCATCAAATAATAATAAGGCTGTCGTAGTGGCATCTTGTCAAATAAAAAGGGCCTATACTAAAAAACCTATTGCCAATCCTTCCCGCTAAGTTGCAAAATGATGTGGGATAATGTTCATCAGAAGAGAAATAAGAGTTCTCAAAATTAGAAGTCAGGATGGTATGTCTGGTGTCTCCCTTCCCCACATGTTTAACGTGGGACACGGCGTAAATCCTGACCACAGCACACTCCTGGGTCTCTGCAGGACGAGGTTACAGCTTGTTTCCAAAAATATCAGGGCCTTCTGTGGCCAAGTCTCTTTTACACAACGGGGGTCATTACGAGGAAGGAGGTAACTATGCCGCTATTAATGGCATGGCTACCCCCTTACCAAGTACCGGGTCTGGGTTCCTTGAATGAGGAATTACCGGGCCATTCCGACCTTGGAGGGCCCGTTAATTCCTCATTCAAGGAACCCGGACCCGGAACATCCCCATTCCCATTCGAGCCCCCATAGGGCTCAATGGGAATGGGGATGAAGCTAACAATGGGCCCGTTAATAACGGGCCCGTTATTAACAAGCTGGTCTGCTTGCGAGACCCACTACGGATGCCTGGTAAAACCAGGAATCCTTTGCGGGATCCTGCAAGCAGATCTTGTAATGGGCGATAAGGGGTTGGCTGCTCTGGCACCTTTACCGGCACCATTAACCCCTTACCGCCTACCTCGTAATGACCCCCAATGTCTCTTGCCTCAACAAAAAGAAAAGGTTCCTTCAATAAATCTTCATGGGGCAATTACTCTTTGCCTTAGGATCCCCCTCTGCTGGTTTCCGAACCCTCGTACAACGTGGGCCTCCATCCGTCGGGTTCACTACGGCCTTTTATTCACAATGTTACATTCAAGAGTCTCAATGTCTTTTTAAACAACCATTCACTGTGGACAACCCTCAGTCTGGTTCAATCTTGTCAACACAATGTTCACGGGTGTATTACTGTCCAACCCAATTCACAGGTATCCTTCAGCCGGGTTCACATTTGCCAAATACTAAGTTTTTCTTTCTCACAATGCAGGATTCACTTCCGTTTGCCGTGCTTTGCCTCAACATGTCAGAGACTTTCAATTGTACAAGGGGTTTAACTTGACCCTTGTATGACCTCTCTGACTCTCCATGCCAGCCTCTCCTAGGGCCTCCTGGTATTTGTAGTTTTAACAAAGGGGGACCAGCCAGGGTCCTTCGAATTAAGTCCCACATGGCGCTTGACCGCTCTGCTGATGGTGCTTCAGTGGACTTTCTTTCAAGCTTAAGTACACACAAGTTCTTTGTTCACAAGCCCAAACACTGTTGCCGTTTGCAACCTTGGGCTCAAGACAGTCCGGTTTGCTACCATGTCTCTATGACTCACTGGCTCTGGAGTCAAGGACGGTACCACAGTAGCAAGCATGCCTCCCTGCCTGGGTTAGCAATGCGGGAGGCTCCTGTACACCGTTGACATCTGTTACATCACATGCCAGCTGTAAATCCCGGTCTTATGATTCTTTTCACAGAGGCTTTGCGTGTCTGGGTTGAAAAGGGCCAGGGCACTTCCCTCCTTGTCATCCTCTCAGGTCTCACTGCCTTTTTCTCCATTTGAACTGCCGGTCCAAAGTAGCTGCTTCCTCAATTGCTCGGCCTTGCTCAAAGTGTGCTTTCATGCTCCGCCTTTTATCCCTGTGGGGAAGGGAAAGGGCTGTCAGCTGTGCGTAGTAATTATCAACTGCCTGACCCTGCCTCACGCTGGTGTTGGGGTATGCCAGGTAAACAGCTCTGGTGTTTGTCCATTGTCTGTCATGGTGTAAGAAAGTGTGTGTGCGAAAAGGGGTGGGGTTTAGAGCGTGTACACACACTACGGGGTAGGATGGGGAAACAGGTGTAAAACGGAAGGGGGTACTGCATCTCAACCTTCAGTGTCCCACTTCTACTCCCCGAAGACCTCCCATCCAGGTGATCCTCCCCCACTGGTCCACCCCCAGGAACTGGATACCATAGCGATGGCCATGTCCTGACAACCTGGATAACAGATCTCCAGGGACCATTGGGTGAGATACCTTCAGGTTCCTCTGCTGGGGGGGCAGTCCATTACAAAGTCATCTGTCAGAGGTGAAAGCAGGGAGCATTCAAGACAGAAGAGAGTTATGGCCCCTAAAATCCCCAGGGAACATTGAGGAGTAGTCTGATGTTGGCCAAAGTCTGCCATTCTGTCCAATGCACTTGAACCAGCCTTCCCACTGGAGGGAAGGGATTCACTGTAGATGCCAGCCAAACTCCCTGTACTGGTAATGCAGAGCAAGGAGGACTCACCTTGCCCCAGAGCCCCTGGATTGGGATTCAGAGAAACCTCAGAACTCCAAAGCATCCCCGAAACTAGTTTCACCAGTTGGAGCCACCTTAAAAACTGATTTGACCATGGCCGATGTCTTTGATCCATCACTGGACTTGCAGTGCTTCTTTTGGAACTCTTTTGAATCTTCAAACTAATGACTTGATCTTTGAAGTGGTACAAAGCCCTCTTGCATAAGTGACGCTCCTCGTGATCTTGACTCAAACACTGGCTCATTACTCTCGAGGCACCCGACTCGCTTCATCTTCGAGCACCATGTCATGATGAACTCTGGAATGCTGGTTTGTGTCCTTTCGCGGTCAGCTTTCCAGGTGGGAGATTGATGGTTGGAAGGGGCTGAGTTGGTGGTGTGGCCACGGGGTCTGTCTTCTGAATAAAAGACTAACCCTCATCTTACCTTGTCTCCAACTTTACTTCACACTACTTCAATCCAACAGGACATCATCTCAACTCCACTTGAACACTGAATCAAACCACTGGAAGCCAGCATGTCAAACGCCAATTCAACTTATTGGAACCATCGTCTATACCCGACTGCCGACTCAAACCTGTTGGAACCGTCAAACTGCACTGTCTCGTGCACTGCCTCAAACCACACAGAGCTCCATCTGGAGGTGAACTTTTGGAATATTCGCCAATACAATGTGCACCCTCTCAAGACCATGTTGACCACTGGAAAGCACCAAGAAGCCGGGCTTGATGTGGTTGAGCTTCTCAAGCCATGAATAAGGTACTGTTAAGAATCTCTGTCCTCCTGGTCCACTTTCTGGGACCATAGTGGCTTGTATTGCCCCTTGTTTAGAATATTATTCGAGCACAAATCCAATGAACAGTGAAATTGGTGCAATTTCTTGCCTGAACGCCCCTGCTCATTCACCAGAGTGCCAAAATATACCAGTCTGTATTTTATGTTCTCTTGATTGACTCTCCATCATTTAATTAAGATATATATATATATATATATATATATTTTTTTTTTTTTCTTTTAAAGAACCTTGACTGGACCTCCTTTTATTTAGGTGTACTAATGCTGTTTGAAGTGCTTCTGTGAACACTTTACACCCTTTCTGAGAGTATAGCTGCCCTCGGACCATGTTACCTCGAGGAGCTATGCCCTTTGGGCTGTATCTGTTTTCCCTTTTTCTTTTGGGATTGCTGCTGGTTTAGTAGTAATGTGGGAATGTGTAGGTGATTTAGCCCCGGCTCCTCCCTGTACTCCAGCAGCGCTGTTGCCGTTCAGTCACTGCACCATCAATGCGGGACTCACAATGACCCCCTTGTCTCCATCACTAATCTTGCAATAGATAAGAGTCAGACACCAAGGACCCGATTAAGAGTTGGCCGGTACACAGTAAAAGTTCTGGTAATAATGCTAATAGCTGGAGGTAAATCTGACCCCTACTGGCAAAAAAATGTCTTTATTACCGGCAAAGTAATACGTTTGGCGGTAATTATTGCAAAACCGGGACTCCATGGAAATGGGGACTTACCATGAATGCCGGTATTACCAGCAGACAAGTGGCGCCAATGGTATTTCTGTTTGCCAATCTCTTGGTGGTATTACCACCGGGATACCGGCAAACCCGTAATGAGGCCCCAAGACTTCTGCTGTGCATGCAAAATCTTTCATGTGGCTTGACTCATTGATAGACACAGTAGGGTTAAAGCGGGCCTAATCAGTGAGTTCCGTACAATACTCACACTGGATAGCATTTTGGTAAGCGGCACAAAAGGGAACACACATAAAATGTCCACCACACAGAAAAACAACTTAGACCTGGCTGCTTCAGCCCCAAACACTCAAAAAACAATTATATTCCCTGTCAAGACTCAGGGTAATTTACTGGCGGTATCTCAGCTCTGGGTTATTATGTTTTCAGTTGGATGGCTTTACAGTTACCGTTTTGCAGGGAGATTATTGCTTGCCACCGCCCACTAGCTCGGTCTAGTCAGTTGTTTTAGTGTAATTAGATATCTACATATGAGAGCACTGTCATGGAAAAACTGCCACATGAATGGGATATGCACTTGAAAATATAAAACGCAGAATATGCAATTCCATTTCTTTTCTTTTTTTTTCTTCTTTTTGCCAGCTGTTGCACGATTTGCATATTCTTGCAGTTACATGGACGTGAGCATGGAATGCAACCTTTACATCCTGAGAGTGAGCCACACGTTTTAAAAAAAGTAATACAATTAAAAAAAAAAGTGCATTGGAATCTTGAGCACTTGAACCGGAAATGATAAGGTGAAGCACGTAGAGAATGATGCTGAGCAGTTAAATTCAAATGGGTGGCAGTGACCCGAGCCAGCATTCTTGGGATTCATGCAATATCGAATGGACTGACAGAGATGACGTCAGACTGCAGAGGTTTTTAATAATCCAAGAGTCCCCATCTATCTCAATCTAGGGTTCACAGCACTGCAGCACTGCAGGCATGTGGGCTGCTGCTGAAAGGAGTGGGTGGAGATGGTCGCCCTCAGTTTAAGTGGAGATTATTACAGCACAGAAGAACAGTGGGTGAGAAAGAGCTTCAATCGGGAAGGAGCAGGAGGGGCTGTGAAGGTTTGCAAGTGAAGGGTGCAGCGCAGAGGGGTTATTGGAAGGAAAGGTCACGGACTGATCTGAAACCAGGGTGGGGAATTAGTTTGAACTGTTAAGATTGGTGGCAGAGAGTGTTGTGAACTAGCCTGGCGTATTTCCATCGTGCTATGATCTGTAAGAAAAGAGGGAGGGGGTTAGTAGGATGGCGGGGGAGGCAGATGTGAAACCTGGGGGCTTGATGGGTGCAGGCCTGTTGTACACGGGACCCGAGTGCCATTCATGTTCTATTGCTTTGGGGAGCAGACTTTCCAAAGGGCAGTAGCACGGTCACATTTACACCGTTGGCCTGGTTAGCCACTGATTTGGAGGGGTGATAAGGCTCAAGAGGCGAGGTTAGCCATTACCCAACTAACGTTGATTTGCTAACCGTTAAGCCGGTGGTAGGCATCTGTGTTGGATGTGTGTTTGTGGTGTACGCTGGTCAGAGATCTGAGATCTTAGAGGGGTGTCAGTGAGTCAGGGGGTAAAGGTGAGTAAGTCGTGAAAGGAGAACAGCCTGGTGACCTCCCTGCACTCCTATGTCTGCCCTCATGCAGTCAAGAGCCATTTCATGTTTTCTTTGTGCCTCTGTCATTCTCTCGCAGCCCTCTTTCTTTTGTTCACCCTTCCTTCCCTCTCCCTTCCCTCCCTCCCTCCCTCCCTCCCTCCCTCCCTCCCTCCCTCCCTCCCTCCCTTCCTTCCTTCCTTCCTTCCTTCCTTCCTTCCTTCCTTCCTTCCTTCCTTCCTTCCTTCCTTCCTTCCTTCCTTCCTTCCTTCCTTCCTTCCTTCCTTCCTTCCTTCCTTCCTTCCTTCCTTCCTTCCTTCCCTCCTTCCTTCCTTCTCTCTTTCTTTCTTTCTTTCTTTCTTTCTTTCTTTCTTTCTTTCTTTCTTTCTTTCTTTCTTTCTTTCTTTCTTTCTTTCTTTCTTCCTTCCTTCCTTCCTTTCTTTCTTTCCTTCTCCCTCCCTCTGGCTCTGTCTCTCACATTGTGCCCCATGTGCAAAAGGATCTGGAAACTGGCAGATGAGGGAATCGGGCATTCGGGAGACTCAACCCATTACTATAAGCTCCAAATTGAGGGCTATGGAAGGAATACACATGTAGGTGAGGGAACAAAGATATAGCGGCTTGAAATATGAGGACGCCAGGCACCCATTTTACCGTCCTTAATATGTTGATTGCCAGAGCTGCTTCAAAACTCACTCTGACTTGCTCAAGTACTTTGATCGGTGGATGTCTGAGAGTTTTTGGTCTGTCAGGGCAACGCCCACTGGGGCATCAAAGAACACGTGTGAGGCAGTCGTCAGGGGATGGGGGCATTGGCTGATTCGCTGATAATTCCTCCAGGAGCTCTGTTTTACACTTGCCTCAAGCTCCTGAGATCACACAGAGGCCTAGCACCCACTCACCTGGTGTTGAGGCAACTCCATAACTTCAGTTTCAGATGATGCTAGAAACCTGCCTGGGCTTCATCATGAAGAAGGAACTGGAAATATACAAGGTGGAGTCTGGATTCCTCAAAGAGCATCACAAGGCTGAGAGTACTATCACCTGGCCTAAAGCGCTGGCTGCAGAAGGGTGAAATGCTAGAAAGGGTGTTTAAGCATGATGGGTAGGATGGGTAATCTATCTAAGCCTGTTCTGTTGTGTGTGTGCCCTGAGGCCTGTGGAGCGATATATGCCTCGACATTTGCTGTATCCTTGGCCCCTTGCTAGGCAATGGACTCTGCCAAAGCTCCTGGGAAAAATGTGTGGAACAGTAACATGGCTAAATCTGAGCTAAAGCAGGGCTTCAGAATGGAACTCATGCAAAGGGCTGTCCTTCCAGTGCTAGGGGGAGTCTGTCAGACATTAACATATGCACAGGTGTGAGCTGTTAGCACATGTGATCCGAATCCAGGAATACCCCCCACTCACTAACGTGAGAGTGGCTGTCTATCTGGAGTAAGGTGGGGTTGGCTGATTTGTCTCCTAATATTTGCAATTGTACGCAATTTGGTGCGATCTTTGGGATGATTGTAAGAAAATTGTGTTTGCGTAGTTTGAAAGAGATATGTTTTCATCATGTGGGTTCTGTTTCATTCCCTGGTAATTTCCTATGACAGATCAAATCGCAAAAGGGGGGCGGTGGTGACAGGGGAGTAATGGTGGAGAAGCTGCTTTTCTGGAGGGATGTGGGTGTAACTGAATATTTTGCGCCACATAATTGCAATGATTACACATTTTGGTATGATTTCACCAATGAGTCTCAACTTTGATTTACTTAATTTTAAATGATAATTGTTTTGGCCATATGAGCTCTAATAGAGCCTAGTAACTTTCTGCAGCCATGTGATAAGCAAGCCCTTCATGGTCCCCAGCGTTGCCTCTCCCTTCTTATTGCTCCAGCAATTCACCTCCGTCATGAATTATATGAGGCCACCTCTGTAGGAATAAGTTAGGCTCCACAGAAGTTATTGAGGCCACCACGACAGGATGGAGTCACTTCGCTTTGACGTGAATTATGACAGTCTCCATGGAGGTGTGTGAGGCCACCTGTGTAGGGAACATAGAGTGTCAACAGAAGTACATGAGGCCAGCCGTAGGAGGACGGCTGCTGCGAGGAATTAGAGCCCACCCAGGGAGGAATCTCTCAGTCTCCATGGAGGTGTGTGAGGCCACCTGTGTAGGGAACATAGAGTGTCAACAGAAGTACATGAGGCCAGCCGTAGGAGGACGGCTGCTGGGAGGAATTAGAGCCCACCCAGGGAGGAATCTCTCAGTCTCCATGGAGGTGTGTGAGGCCACCTGTTTCAATAAATGAGACTATTCTGATGTGTATGAAGTCACCTGCACAGGAATAAGTGAGTTTTCAATAAAAGTCTATAAGGACACCCATGTAAATGTTAGGATATGAGGCCACCCCGGTAAGAACGAGTCAGTCTCCATGTAAGTGTATGTGGTCACCCATGTAAATGTTAGCATATGAGGCCACCGTGGTAAGAATGAGTCAGTCTCCATGTCAGTGTATGAGGTCACCCATGTAAATGTTAGCATATGAGGCCACCCGGTAAGAATGAGTCAGTACCCATTTAAGTGTATGAGGCCACCCATGTACATTTTAGCATATGAGGCCACCGTAGTAAGAATGAGTCAGACTCCATGTAAGTGTATGAGGTCACCCATGTAAATGTTAGCATATGAGGCCACACCGGCAAGAATGAGTCAGTCTCCATGTAAGTGTATGAGGTCACCCATGTAAATGTTAGCATATGAGGCCACCCGGTAAGAACGACTCAGTCTCCATGTAAGTGTATGAGGTCACCCATTTAAATGTTAGCATATGAGGCCACCCGGTAAGAATGAGTCAGTCTCCATGTAAGTGTATGAGGTCACCCATGTAAATGTTAGCATATGAGGCCACCGTGGTAAGAATGAGTCAGACTCCATGTAAGTAAGTGTATGAGGTCACCCATGTAAATGTTAGCATATGAGGTCACACCGGCAAGAATGAGTCAGACTCCATGTAAGTGTATGAGGTCACCCATGTAAATGTTAGCATATGAGGCCACCCCTGTAAGAATGAGTCAGACTCCATGTCAGTGTATGAGGTCACCCATTTAAATGTTAGCATATGAGGCCACCCGGTAAGAATGAGTCAGTCTCCATGTAAGTGTATGAGGTCACCCATGTAAATGTTAGCATATGAGGCCACCGTGGTAAGAATGAGTCAGACTCCATGTAAGTAAGTGTATGAGATCACCCATGTAAATGTTAGCATATGAGGTCACACCGGCAAGAATGAGTCAGACTCCATGTAAGTGTATGAGGTCACCCATGTAAATGTTAGCATATGAGGCCACCCCTGTAAGAATGAGTCAGACTCCATGTCAGTGTATGAGGTCACCCATTTAAATGTTAGCATATGAGGCCACCCGATAAGAATGAGTCAGTCTCCATGTAAGTGTATGAGGTCACCCATGTAAATGTTAGCATATGAGGCCACCGTGGTAAGAATGAGTCAGACTCCATGTAAGTCTGTGAGACCACCCATGTAAATGTTAGCATATGAGACCACCGTGGTAAGAATGAGTCAGACTCCATGTAAGTGTATGAGGTCACCCATGTAAATGTTAGCATATGAGGCCACCCCTGTAAGAATGAGTCAGACTCCATGTAAGTGTGTGAGGTCACCCATGTAAATGTTAGCATATGAGGTCACACCGGCAAGAATGAGTCAGACTCCATGTAAGTGTATGAGGTCACCCATGTAAATGTTAGCATATGAGGCCACCGTGGTAAGAATGAGTCAGTCTCCATGTAAGTGTATGAGGTCACCCATGTAAATGTTAGCATATGAGGCCACCGTGGTAAGAATGAGTCAGACTCCATGTAAGTGTGTGAGACCACCCATTTCAGTAAAGGAGACTTCCTGGGCACGCATGTGCTCACGCATTCAGCAAAGAGTGGGTTTCCCTGGAGGTAATGTAATATAGGATGGACTTACGTAGCTCCTTTCTGACATGCTTGCTCCTCGCGGCATGTAGCTCTGTACAGAAGGAGGGAGGAGGGTTGCTAGTGGGTTTGCAGGTAAGGTTGATGAGAAACCTACTCAAACTACGAATGTTAAATGTTAAGTGAATGGATAAAAAAGATGGTAAAGACAGATTAGAAATCAGGGCATTGGACAAATGACTAGTCAGACAAACCTCTAGGCTTTTCAAATTCTGCACAGGTAGAATGCATTGGGATTGTCTTTGCTGCAGACCATGTGGGTATTAATAGAACACGTCCCTACACTTTTTTCAGTTGTACTGGTCAAATCGTACTATTTACTACCCATGCCCCAAGCTGCAGTGTTACTGTACTTCAAGGGTGTCTCTTTCAGCCATGCTGTTCTATGGTATAGATATGTCAACATGCATGCAAAGTGAACTCATGACTCATGCCAAGTATGGCTCTTTCCGTCACACCTCGCTCGACAATAATACACATATTTGTACAAGCAGGCTAAGAGAAATAAACATCGGCAAATCCAACAGTTGTGGCTTGTGTGTTTGTATGGGAAAGACATTTGGCAGGCACTGGCATAACTGTAGCAGCTGCCCATTAGAAGGCAACAGTTGAAAACTGATGTGAGTACCTTGGCATAGGATATCAGTTTCTACCAAATTATATGTAACACAAATACACAAATAAAAACTGCTTGATTTGCCAGCGCTTGTTTTTAACAGAACTTCTGCACAGGAATCAGATGCAAGGTAACACATTGGGCCTCATTACAAGCATGGCGGTCCGGTAACTACGGTACCGGTAAGCATGCTGGTACTGTAGTTCCCGGACCACCATACTATGTGCTCTGCTCGCGGGTTCCGTTTCACCCGCCAGGTTTTTCCTGACGGGTGTAACGGCACCCGCGCGCAGAGCACGTCGGATGCACCGGCACAACTCTGTATGTGCCGGTGCATCTGACCTCCCCATCCCCATTCAGCCCTATGGGCATAATGGGGATCGGGACGCCCTTGATTCCGGCACCCGCAAATGGGCAGTTACCGGGTCCACCAAGCTCGGCATGACCCGGTTCTTGCCCATTTGCGGGTGCCGGAAAAAATAAGGGCACAGCTACTGCCAGAGTTGTAATGAGGCCCCTACTGTTTATAAATCAAGTGGCTGAAGACATGTGTATTATACAAGTAGCACAATTATATCAGCAATTAAGCCATTTACTATCAGAAGGCAGCTCAGAAAAAAAACACAGGCAGGCCCTATGCAGCACAAGGTTTGACGTTCAAACCAAATTACGCTTTTAGGTTGTGTGCCTTGCTCCCATCAGTACTCCAATGCAAGAGTTGCAGTTTATAGGAGGTGGCAAAGCACCACTGAGTAAAATAGTGTAGCTATGTGGGGAATGTGGTATTTTGACAAGAAATACTTACAGACTTACACACAGAATCCAGGGCAGTCTTGCAAGTAGGTCCCTTGCCATCCAGTTTTGAGCGATGGGTGGTGAAACCGGTGATGCCGGGTGAAGAGAGAACATACACGGGGAAAAGGAAACAGACAAACCAGGCACGGAGAGCAGTATCTGCATGAATATCATTCCTGAATGCTTCTGCCAGAACATATCGACTGGCCTGAAATATCAAACATGTCGTTGTAAGAGGATTCAATTCAGCACTACAGCCAAGTCAACGCCTAGTCTAGAATACTGAATGAAAACCCTTATTGATATATCTTTATGTCCAGTTCATGCGTTCTGGATGACTACCCCTATATAATACCCCTCCCTTGGAATCCCCCTGACCCCACTGAGCCATGAAGTAGTTCTGTTTTGCAAGTTTAAAGGTTTATTTGATAACTTAAACAATATATATTATATCACGCTTTATAATAAATTAATAATTGGATATCATACTTAATCTGGTATGATAAAGATTAACAACGGAGAATCTGGCACTAGCACACTTCTTGATAATCACTAAGGAGTTGACATGAAATGGATAAGATAGCAACAATACTTCTATGGTTTCTTTATAATCAATGATGAGTGGTTATAGGATGGATAAGATAGCAACAATACTTTTATGGTTTCAAATGGATGCAATGTGGAATGAAAATGCAATACAGAAAATAACTGGATAGGATTTCAGCAAAAGACAATGTAATCACTTTCTTGGACAATTCACCCCCCCTTTTATGCAATGCAAGGAAATGGAGGGAAGCACACAGTTCTCAGAAATGCAATCAAATGTGATTCAGTTCACCTCAGCACCTTAGACTACAGAAGTTGAAAACACAGGCCCAAATGCTTTTAAATGTGCTGGAAATGAAGAAAAAATATGCTAAAATGCTTTTAATTCCCTCTAGAGGTTCAGGGTGAGTGGTATCTAGTTAATATTAGTCCAGGCTCACACTAGCAATGATGCAGGGATGGTTTTTATGAGGCAAACGAATTTCTTTCAGAGGAAAGCAAAAGCAGCTATCTTTTTGCAAGTGGAGAAATTTGCAAATCGCGGTAAAATTCGCGAATGCGTCTGGTGTGATTAAAGAGGAACTACAAGGGCTAGCAATATCGTTTTGGGGTCCTAGGAAAGCCTAGGATCTCAGCTTCCAGATGAAAGTTACTACAAGTCTCTAGCACAAACGGTCACGGAGATATGAGCGATTAAATAAAGGTCGTTTTTCAGATTTGAAATTTTAAAGTTCAAAAAGACAAGTGCAGCTTGCAACTAGAAAATGACAGGTGACAGCTTTACAAATGACAGGTGACAGTTAGGAGACAGTTCTACTTAGATTAAAATAGCTTGAATTATATTATTTAAACTAGGAGATTGGTTCTGCACAGTTTTCTAGGTACTCACACTATATTCTTGAGTGAAATGGGCCTCGCCATGGATCTGGTCAGGTTTTAGACGGGACTCTGGTCTCTGCACTTCACAGTGATCTGGGTCTGCTCTCTCTCTGGATTCTGAAGATTGAGGGATTTAAAGTCTGGATCTTTCTGCAAAGCTTTCTCTGGAGATTGATGGAGGTAAAGTATGGATTTTCCCGGCAGAGCTTCCAGCTGCAAATGGATTTGAAAGTCCCTATCTGTCCTGTCTCTCTGCTTTTATGTGTTTTTAAAATGGGTGTGTGTGAGCAGCATCACTAGCCAGCCCCTCTCCACTTATCATTGGCCAAGCTTTCATTTCTCCCCTGATTGGGGAAGGAACTGTGAGTCAGAGCGATGTCATTTTATGGCTTGCAGAGAGGACACTCCCCTGTCAAATTGCACATAATCTATATTTGATAAAAAAAAAACATATTTGCAGAGGTACATATTGTTTTAAAATCATATGCACCCATCATGCATTACAGGAGGTATACCCTGTCCCAACTCTGCTCTTCCTGGGGGCTTGCATTCAGAAATGGCAATATTTTGCACTTTTTAACTGATTTGCAATACCGGACATTACCCCAAATTTACACACATGTGCGCAAGGAGTATGGACATTAGTTGATGAAGTGTCAGATTTTTCACATGCACACATTTTGAGTAATATCCTCTTTTCCGCTAAAACCCCCCTGAACATGCCACCGGTTCTAAAAACCTCTTAAAATGTGGGCAGAAAAATCACAAGAATTATGGTGTCATTTAATTAATTTTCACAAGTCCGTACTATAAGTTATTCATCTTTTTCTAAAACCATATTCTGGCTATAGAGGTGTGTCTTTTCATGTCACATGGTACAGAAACCAGTCTTTCCAGTTTCTGCCAAGCTCAGAGACCCTGCCCCTCCCAGCTTCTGCCAAGAGGAAGCTCCATTTACGACTCCCGCCAATAAAACATTTGCCTGAGTCAGGACAGGGCTTTGTTCAGAGCTCCTGTATTCTGTGGGGCTCCCCTTAATTCAATTATCAGAGAGATGGCATATCCTTAGTGTGGCCAGCAAAAGGCAGATAGGCCTGGGAACACAGCTGTGACTCAAGTTTCACTCCTGATGGGGGGTAGTTGCCAGGCAGAATTCAGTTCCTTAAGCCAGGTTTCAGATAAAATGCCACTTCTGTTCCCCAGTTTTCTGCATTCAAATAAAACTAAACATTTTTACATATGCAGCTAGAATGCTGATTCTAAGTTTAAAACTATGACATTTAAACAATTGAAACCTATGTGACACACAAAAGTAGGTCACTCAGTCAATTTAAACATTTAGATTTTTTAGTGTCTTTCAGTCCAAATTTACTTAAACTGCTGAAATCCACAGCTCAGCCAGTCTTGTTATAAACCTTCAAGTCACTTCAGAATATAACTTTACATTGGATCCACCTCTTAAAATGTCTTTCTTTGGCATGTTTTGGGTTCATTTATTCAGTTTTCTACAAAATCTGGTGGTTTTAAAACGCCGGCTTTTGGATAGTGGTGAGTACTGGTACTGCACCACTTTTTGGGATTTAAGAAAATGAATTCCCAACAGTTATGGGTTTGCTTTTGGCAATCAGCATTGCCACTCCCAATGGTTTCAGACTACTGTGGGGGTAGTCCAATGGTGGTTTTAGGCAGCGTCCTTCTGTGCCCATAACATCGGCAAAAATGAGTGGCAGCCTATTCTTCATGCATTTCCCTGTGCATTTTCTGGGAAGCTATGGCCATCATGATGTTTTCCATGTCAGAACTGCACAGTTTTGAGGTAGGGCTCGGATGCATGGGTAAATACATCCCACAAGCCCCCCTCTTGCGATGGCCATTCGGTTTCACTGATGGGACTCGCAAGACCTGGGATGTAGTTCTCATCTTCTTCCGGTAGATGGCACAGTTCAGCATCTTTTTCTCCATCCGGTCGGATCGATCGGTTCTCCTCGCCGGTCCTGATGGGAATATTGGGCGGTACCCCGGGCCCGTTGCGTCTCTGCTCCCGGTCTCCGGATCGTCCTCCTTGGCCCGTCTCAAGGTTTTCTTTCTCCTAGGACGACAAAGGAAGAGCGGCAATACCTATACATAGACGTTTTTCCACCACTGTTGAGATAGTGGGGCAGCAAATGCATTTCATCATAACGAAACATTACATTCTTATTTTGAAAAAAAAACCAGTATAACTAAGAGACAGTTTCATGCAAATCACAATATTTTAGAGACTAGATGTGGTATGTTTTATGATTGGAACTGAATTAGTCTGAGACAGTACCCGCTAGGATTCCAGAGGATTCCTCCAGTTGTTGCAGAGTGTGCCTGGGATGGCAACATTTCAACTGGTTTATGTGGACCCACTTGTCTTCCCCCGCTGCCAAAGGACCTTTGGGGATGTGGATTTTGTAGGCCACAGGGGAGATCTTGTCGATGATCTCAAAGGGTCCCTTCCATGTAGGCAAAAATTTGCGCTGCTTGGCCTGGTTCCTTTGGAAGTTGTATAGATAGACCCGGTCTCCCACCTGATATTCCTTCCTGGAAGTTTTCAGGTCATAATGGGTCTTCATGCTATCAGCCGATCTTTCTAGATTCCGCTGAGCGTACGCAAAAGCATGTTGGAGGTGTTTCCTTAAATTCTCCACATACTCATGAGTAGTGGAGGCATTCATCAGTGTCTGCTCTTGGGTCCTATAGAGCAAATGCTGAGGAAGCACCATCTTGCGTCCAGTCATCAACTCAAATGGTGACATTTTGGTTGCAGATGAAGGGGTAGATCTGATGGCCATTAGGACCAGAGGTAATCGGATATCCCAACTTGGCCCAGAATCTGCCACAAACTTCTTTAATATGCTCACAATTGTCCGGTTATATCTCTCTACTGCCCCAGAAGAAGCTGGCCTGTAAGCAATATGCAACTTCCTTTTGACCCCCAGTATCTCCCACATCTTTGTCATTACTTCACTGGTGAAGTGGCTACCCCTGTCTGACTCAATCCTTTGAGGTAGACCAAAACGGGAAAAGATGTGGTTAATCATCAGGGCAGCTGCAGTTTCTGCCTTGCAATTTGGGGCTGGGAGACATTCCACCCACTTGGTAAACAAGCATGTCACAGTCAACATGTACTTATTCCCCCTAGCAGAGCGAATCACGGGGCCTACAAAGTCGATTTGTAAATCTGACCATGGCAGTGTCATCCCCCGCTTTTGGAGAGGCGCGCGGTACGTGAGGGATGATGGCTGAAATTGTGCACACACAAGACACCCCTTCAAGTATTGGTCGAGGTCCTGCCCCATGTGTGGCCAGTATGCAACCTCTCTTAAGATTTCCAGTGTTGTGTGAAACCCCCTATGACCGGCGGTGGCCGCATCATGGGCGTGACTTAACATCAGGCTTCGGAATGAGGTAGGAACCACCCACTGATCGTGGCCAGCTTTGGATTTCCTTACCAACAAACCGTCTTGGATCCGGAACATTTTTGGACATTTCATCAACACTCTTAGGTCCTCTTTCCCAATGTAATCGGTATCCGTCAGGGGAAAGTTCTCAGGGTCCTCAAGGTGTTGGTAAAACTTACCAATTATTGGATCCCCCTTCTGAGCTGTAATCAAATCAGCATCAGGGGTCTCCTTACTCCATTGTGCAATTGAGAGGTCACTGTGAGCATGTGTCTGGGACCTAGTGATAGCAGTGACCTGGATTTCCCCCAACAGGGACTCAATCTCAATTAGATCCCCTAGGATGGCCCCGGTTTTGGCCAGCTGATCAGCTAAGTCATTTCCAGTTTTGTCTGGTCCCTCTATTTTGGAATGACCCTTGATCTTTTTCCAATAGATGGTCATCTCATTCGAGGTGACCAGATCATCAATGTTTTGGATCAACTTCCCATGTTTCAAGGGTTTGTTGTTAGCACATAACATGCCTCTGGTTTTCCAATTAACCAGGTGCTCCATGAACCCGTTCCGTACATAATCCGAATCTGTGATTATGACCAGTTCGTGGAGTTGATGCTGGACAGCAGTGAGGATGGCCTGATGCACAGCCATCAATTCTGCCACCTGACTACTTCGGGGACCAATTTTGTATCCAGCGGAGGGTTCTGGGGACTCATTCACCCATGCATTCCCTACACCGGCCACCAGTTCTTTCTCCCCGTTGTTGTCAACATGGTAAGAGCATCCATCCACATAGACAGTGGGCATTCCCTCACACTTGTCCTCTTCAAAGACTTTGTGTGGGGAATTAAGGTATGCCTCCGTGTTGTCCTTTATTTTTAGACTTTCGTCCTCGAGACAGTTTTCTCTGGCACAATCATGCAAGTCAGCCAGACCTTGCGCGAGGGGACTCTTCTTGTTTTGGCCATATCTGACCTCCACAGGAAAGCCTTACATTGACAGAATCCAGGAAGTAATTCGGGAATTACTCACATTTCCGGCCTGGATTCTGTCACTTTGGAGATATTGCAGAGGCTGGTGTGGAGTCCCCACTATGATGTGTTCCCCCTGGATAAACGGGCGGTAATTCTTCAATGCCCACACCGTTGCCAGGAGTGCCTTCTCACAATCGTTGAATTTTTCCTCCACAGAGGATAAAGTTTTGCTCGCATAGGAGATTACTTTATTGACCTTGTCATGCTTTTGGTATAATACTGCCGTCAAGCATGTATTAGAGAACCCTGTCTCCAGGAAGAACTCCTTGTTTCTGACAGGGTAAGCTAGGCAGGGCGCTTGTGAGAGGCTTCTTTTAAGTTGTTTTACTGCCTCGGCTTGTTCTGGACCCCATTCCCACTTGACCCCCCCCTTCAGGAGATGAATCAGGGGTCTGGTGATCTCTGCGTAGCCCTCAATGAACTTTCTGCTGTAATTAGTCAGTCCAAGGAGGCTCCTTAGTTCCCGCAGAGTTGTGGGGTCTTTCAGTTTCTGAAGTGCTTCCACTTTCTTTTCCTGGGGACAGAGACCCTGAGGAGTAATCTCATGCCCCAAGAAATTAACACGGGTTCTACACCACTGTGCTTTCTGAAAGGAAAGTTTTGCTCCGGCGGCCCTCAACTGCGTCAGAACATAACGGATCTCCGCTATGTGTTCCTCCACAGATGAACTTTTGATGAGGACATCATCTACATAAGCCAGGTTACCCCTCGCACCCAGGTCGGGCATGGCCTTATGTAGGAAAATGTTGAACTCATTCCCGGAGTTAAGGTATCCGAAGGGAGTCCGGGTCCATGTATACTGCTGGCCCCGAAAGGTAAAAGCCAGTTTGTATTGGTCCTCCCTGCTGACAGGCACAGTCCAGTATCCATTGGTCAGGTCTATTGCAGTGAATACCTGTGACCCCTGGATCTGGGCCAGCCCTTGGTCAATGTAGGGAAGAGGCCATCGGGAAGTATGGACCCGTTGTTGAGCTCCCTGAGGTCGGCGCAGAGTCTCCACTGGCCGTTTGGCTTCAATATTCCCAGCACCGGATTATTGAAGGTGCTGTGAACTGGACGGATTATTCCCCGGGACTCAAGGTTCTTAATTATTTCAGTAAGGGACTCCATTGATGCGAGAGGCAAGCGATATTGCTTCACAAACACTGGAGTCATGCCAGGGTCCGTGGGGATTGTTGTTGTGTGGATGTCAGTGCGACCACAGTCATATGAGTCTACCGCAAAGAGATCTTGGAAATCCAAGAAAACTTGTTTCAACTTTTGCTTTTGTTCCAGAGTCACACAGGCATCAGCTAGGTTGACTCTCTCTTCCACCATCTGCCTGAAGCCTGGAAAGACTTCTGGTTTGGCTATCTCCACGGCCTCCTCCAGCTGGGTGGAGAAGTCCCTGGTCAGAGTGCTGATTTGGACTGGAGGCTTCAGGTGGAAAAGGCAGCCCTCATGGACTTGGAAAATCACCTCCTCCCTCCTGAAGTCACAAGTCACATCTTCCTTACCATAGGGGCAGGAAGTGTACACCAGGAAGTTCCCCCCATGCCGGGTAAAAATCCTGTCTGGTGTTGTATTGTCATCACTGTCACTGTCAAAGCAGTCCTTGGGGATTGGCCCTAACAGTTCATTTCCTAAATCTATGGAAAAATATCGGTCATCAACCGCCATTCCAATAATGGTGCCTGCGGCTAGAGTAATACTCTTTAAGTCGCTGTTATCCACCTCTATTGGAATGATGTCATGTTCTATGTTGACTAATGGAGTTGGGTTTACCCCCAACCTTTGCTGTTGGAGAGAAGCGTTTAGATGTATGTAAGCATCAGGGTTTTTCAAATGTTGTCCTCTTTTAACTTTCACTTCCAGGGAGAATTGTCGGGTCCTTTCTGGGATTGTGACTTCCTCTTTGATCTGAATTTCAACTGCATAAGGTAGCAATTGAGCTGACCTAAATGCTTTTTCTGGATCATCAAAGCCCATGGGATTATCCGCTAATCGGGACCAAGCTTTGAAGTTTATTAGGTCCAAACTAATGGCAAAGCGATTGAGAATGTCACTGCCTAAGTAAAAGGCGGCAGGGACGTCTCGCACGACCCAACAATTGTGGACTATGCTCTTGTTGCCAATGGAGATTTTGAGCATACACCTGCTTGGCAGGAGATGTTTGGAATTAGGTGCTTCCAGGTCCATTTCCCATTTGTCTATCAGTTTGAAGGTGGGAATGGCTGGATCTTTTGGGAGTTGGCGAAACATGGCTTCGCTGATGAAGCTCTTACCGTTGTTCACACACACTCGAGCGAGAACAGAGTCTTTCCCATCAGTTAACTGAACAGGGATGAACAACTGCTCTCCAATTTGCTGAATCTCAGCCAGGCTCTGAGCTGATTTCACATCTTTCTGGACTATAGGAGTGGGAGTTTCTGATTGTGGATTAGTATAGAATTTCAGAGTGTTTCCTTCCAGCGTGGAGTACCACTTTAGACTGGAAGGAAGGTTGATTTTCAGAAATAGAGAGGACCCTCCACCACCAGTCTCTTGTCCTACTGCTATTACTGTCACGTCTGGAATCTGGTTATTCTGGAAGTGAAATTCTACTTGGTCAGATTTTTGTTCAACCATGTGGCAGGTGCCGTTTAAACTAACATGGTTGACACTCTGTTTTAATTTTATTGGTCGGCTAGTCTGGGTCCAGAGGACCTTGTTTACGCAATCTATTAGGGGTGACAACCTTCTCAGGAGGTCATTCCCTAGTAAACAAGGGGTGCCCTCTGGGGTCACAACTATGACCGGGTGTTTCAACTTATGTCGCCCAATTTTTATGTCCAAATCTGCCGTCCCCTCGACGGGAATTTCCTTCCCGTCAAAGTTCTGCAGTTGTCCAGGAAGAGAGGTGAGAGGAATTTGGTAATTCCCTCCCCTTCCTGCATTCAGTTCATCAAAGGCCCTTCTGGACAGAAGGGTGGCTTGAGATCCAGTGTCCACCAGTGCCAAAATTGTACCCTGCCCCTGTACTTGTACCGGGGCATAGTATCTTCCCTCCTTCTCCTCAAGGGGGCACAGATAATGCACATTTTTGGACAACTGGTGGGCTAACTTTCTGGTTTTGGACATCGCTAGCGAAGAGATTTGGGCGGAATTCTGCGGAGAGCCTTGGGAATCTGAAAGAAAAAGTTGGCAACTGGAGATCAGAGCCATTGTGGGTTCCCCTGGCTCCGGTTCTGGGCCGCCCCCCCCTTTTTGGAGGCAGTCACCAGGATGGGTTTGAACCAGGGGATTTTCTTGCTGTTGGTTCTGGGATGAGATGGTGGGCGGCGGTAGCTCAGTCTCCACATCTCCCCAGTCTGGATTTGCATCCCTAGGGACCCATTTTTCTTTGGGCGGAGTTCCCCCCTCTCTGAAGGAGAAGATCCTTTTCCCAGGATCCTCTGAGGATCCCTCTCCCTCAAATTGGAAGATCTGTACCTCCTCCTCAAACTGTGTCTGTTTGGGTCTTTTGTTTCTCCTACTACCCCTCTGCTCCTTAGGAGGCAGACTTTCAGGGGCAAGAGATTTTGTTTCCGGTTCCTGGGTTTCCAGGGGCTGTTTACAAGTGAGGAAGGAAGCTTCCTCCAAGGCTTTACACCCCCCTTCCCCTTGTGCCTCCTCCCTGGGAACCGGTGTGTTATCGGGGTGCTGCCCCCGTCATTGTTCTGGAGCACCAGGTCCAGAGTTGGGTGCGTTCTGCGCCGGCACGCCCATCTGAGGGTTCTGCTGAGCCCTCAGTATGTGACCCAGATCCCGCGCCATGTTTTGAACCTGGCGCTCTAACTGGGAAACCCGCTCAGGCTGATACGGGGCCCTGTTTTCTCCCCTGGGCTGATCCCGGGAAGGGTAGCTATCCCTTCTTTGGTAGTACCCCTGGTTGGGAAGATTTGGGTACCCCTCCACCCTTGGCCTCCCCTCTCCCGGATTAGGTTGTCTGGGCTCAGGGAATTGGGGAAAGAAGGATGGATGATTTTGGGGTTGGAAATTGGGTGGATACCTGGGGAAAAAGTTCTGCCCAGCATTTGGAGAATTTCTGCCCTCCGGTGGGAAGTTTGGAGGGAAGTTCCCTGGGTTCGGTGCTCGGTTGGATCCCCCCCCTTGGGCTGGGGGAGTCCACACATAACCCAGGATGGGTCGATTTCCCTTGTAACGGGGACTTACATAATCAGGAGAGCGAGGGACCCCATTTGTGGGGCTGCCTCCCTGGCTCCCTGTCTGTGACTGGCCCGAGGACCTTCTGGGCCTAGCATTATTAGGTGCAGGTAGGTTTTTAGGCTCCCCCATCTCCAAATCTAAAACGGGGGTGACCTTTACCTCTGCCACCTTGGCAGCAGCAGGGGTGCTGTTGGCTTTGGGGTTTTTCTGGGCATTATTTTTGCTATCTACCGGTTTCTGCACCTCATAGATCCGGGTAGCCTGTTCAATGACCCAGTCTAAAGATCTTTTCTCGTGAAAATCCCTCACGAGCTGGGTCATTATGTATTTGGGCAAGGCATGAAAAAATGTATTAATGAATTCTCTACTGTCTGTGCGCACCCTTCTGGTGGTCTGCGCAAAAGCACGCTTTAACTCCTGCACAAATTCTTGTGGGGCCTGATCCTCCCCACATTGTAAATTGTAGGCTGCCTTGCGAGCCTCTTGAGGATTTCTATGAATGGAAAAATGTTTCAAGATGGCCGCCTTATAGGTGGACCATCTTAAATGATTTTGGTCCTCCAGCCCCGCAAAGAAACTGGAGTATTCCGGGGAGAAGGTCCACTTTACATATTGAATACAGCTTTGGCTGTCCTTCAAATGGAAAGTCTCCATCATTTGCTCAAACAACTCTAAGTGCTCCCAAACAGAATACTTAGCGTTCTTATGGTAAGGCGTGATGACGCTCCTGATCGCCTTAATCTGCTTTAAGGGGTCCTTAAGCAAGGCCCTTTTTGCCTTATTGGCCTTTTTGGTTCGGGTTACCCTTGTCCATTCATCCTCTGACTCAGAGGCACTGCTCCCAGAGGTTCCTGTCTGCTCTTCCAGGTTTTCCCGGATTCTGCGAGCCTGGGAATGGCTGGCAGAATGTGGGGACCTGGTCTCCTGTGTCCTGCGCAGTTCAGAGGAGTCTTCAGATTCCTCCTTGCTGCCAGGATTTGCTGGGTACCCCCCCCACTGACCTAACTGGGCAGAGGTTTTCAGGATGCCCTTAATGGGCCTACTCTCCTGGGGTTCCCCACTGAACTGTACTGTACTTGGGTGCCCATACCCGGATGCCCACCCCTCCATTCCTGAGTGGTACTGGCCTATGAGCCCCATACTTTTAGCTGGATAGTAATCTGCCATCCCTGTGGCCCTGTGCTCATGTGCGCCAGGGGACATGGGGGTGGTAGAGTCCAGGGACTGGGAGAGATGAAGGCCCCTGGTGTTAGGGCTCCTGAGGTTATGGTCAGGAGTCTCTCTTTCCCAGCGGACCTCATCTCTATCCGCCCCTGCTCCCTGTTGCAATGCAAGAGCCTGCATTTGTGCTTTCAGTTCCTCAGTCAAGGCATTACTAGACTCTATCAGTCTCTCCTGCATCGCTACCTGTTGTTGGAGCCTATCATTGTGTTGACAGAGGGCCTCATTTTCCCTCTGTGCTTCCTGGTTGGTCCTGGAGAACTGGGCCAGTCTTTGCTGCAGGAGGTTTACCTCCTGAGTCCCATCCCTACTGGCCTGCTCCTTTCTTGCCAGAGCCTCTTCCACCCTTCTGGTGTGCTCTACCAAGTTCTGGTTTTCTTTTTGGAGGTCACCCAGTCCCTGGTGGGCCAGGTGATTTTCTTCCATTTTTCTTTTTAAATGGCAGACTTCCTGGCCTAAGGCGTCTCTTTCCTGACTAAGAGCCTGCATCTGTGCTGCCAGGTCGTCCCTTTGCCTTTGGAAGGCACCAGCTTTCTAGCGCTCCTGATCAAACTCTGCCTGGGTATCCAGGTCTTTCAGAATTATTTTGTTGCTTTCTGCCTTTTCCCTATCTAGGTGGCCTTGCAGGGTGACTACCTGTTCAGCACATACCCTGTTGAAGTCCAGTTGTTGCTCCAGCTTTTTCTGGCTTTGCAGTAGGGAGTGCAAACCTTCTTGGTGTTCCTTCTGCAAGGCCAGAAATCTGGTATCCTGTTCTGACTTTTCCTTTTGCAGCACATCCATATCCTCCTTTATTTTAGTGATGTACTGTCTGGTCTCATTTTCTGACTCCTGTGCAGCCTTTGCTCAGAAGAGTCCAGATCAGATTGGGCCTTCTCTAACGCCATCTGTTGCCTTTTTGCCAGATCATGGCCTTCAGCACATTTATTCTGTATGGCTCCCATATATAAATATAAATATGCCGCTATCCTAACAATCTTGTCGTGTTCATCTTTGGCCTTAGGAGCCATATATAGTTCACTCAGGGCCACATGTAATGGACCCTGATCTCTCCATAAGTCTGACCCTGTTTCAGTGGCCTGTCGCGTGATGGCCTGCAACCAGGCCTCCTGGCCCTGCTCAGCCCATTCACCTCTCACAAATAGTTTATGTAAGAAGTGCTCTCTGGCTATTTTCATATCTACCAAGGTCGTCATTCTAGAGATTGTTCTCTGTCCTGACTTACAGAAGTTAGTATTGTATTTTTGCAGAACAGAACTTTTCTTGGAGCGTTGCTTTGAGGAGTGCTTTACAGCGTAACACAGCGTGGTGATCCGACCGGATATGTGTATCTGGTCAGCTGGCACACTGTATTAATCTGCACAAGTGATAGATCTAACCCAAACGTCCGGCCCGAGCCCCCAATTTGTAAGAGGATTCAATTCAGCACTACAGCCAAGTCAACGCCTAGTCTAGAATACTGAATGAAAACCCTTATTGATATATCTTTATGTCCAGTTCATGCGTTCTGGATGACTACCCCTATATAATACCCCTCCCTTGGAATCCCCCTGACCCCACTGAGCCAAGAAGTAGTTCTGTTTTGCAAGTTTAAAGGTTTATTTGATAACTTAAACAATATATATTATATCACGCTTTATAATAAATTAATAATTGGATATCACACTTAATCTGGTATGATAAAGATTAACAACGGAGAATCTGGCACTAGCACACTTCTTGATAATCACTAAGGAGTTGACATGAAATGGATAAGATAGCAACAATACTTCTATGGTTTCTTTATAATCAATGATGAGTGGTTATAGGATGGATAAGATAGCAACAATACTTTTATGGTTTCAAATGGATGCAATGTGGAATGAAAATGCAATACAGAAAATAACTGGATAGGATTTCAGCAAAAGACAATGTAATCACTTTCTTGGACAATTCACCCCCCCCTTTTATGCAATGCAAGGAAATGGAGGGAAGCACACAGTTCTCAGAAATGCAATCAAATGTGATTCAGTTCACCTCAGCACCTTAGACTACAGAAGTTGAAAACACAGGCCCAAATGCTTTTAAATGTGCTGGAAATGAAGAAAAAATATGCTAAAATGCTTTTAATTCCCTCTAGAGGTTCAGGGTGAGTGGTATCTAGTTAATATTAGTCCAGGCTCACACTAGCAATGATGCAGGGATGGTTTTTATGAGGCAAACGAATTTCTTTCAGAGGAAAGCAAAAGCAGCTATCTTTTTGCAAGTGGAGAAATTTGCAAATCGCGGTAAAATTCGCGAATGGGTCTGGTGTGATTACAGAGGAACTACAAGGGCTAGCAATATCGTTTTGGGGTCCTAGGAAAGCCTAGATGAAAGTTACTGCAAGTCTCTAGCACAAACGGTCACGGAGATATGAGCGATTAAATAAAGGTCGTTTTTCAGATTTGAAATTTTAAAGTTCAAAAAGACAAGTGCAGCTTGCAACTAGAAAATGACAGGTGACAGCTTTGCAAATGACAGGTGACAGTTAGGAGACAGTTCTACTTAGATTAAGCTAGATTGAATTATATTATTTTAACTAGGAGATTGGTTCTGCACAGTTTTCTAGGTACTCACACTATATTCTTGAGTGAAATGGGCCTCGCCATGGATCTGGTCAGGTTTTAGACGGGACTCTGGTCTCTGCACTTCACAGTGATCTGGGTCTGCTCTCTCTCTGGATTCTGAAGATTGAGGGATTTAAAGTCTGGATCTTTCTGCACAGCTTTCTCTGGAGATTGATGGAGGTAAAGTATGGATTTTCCCGGCAGAGCTTCCAGCTGCAAATGGATTTGAAAGTCCCTATCTGTCCTGTCTCTCTGCTTTTATGTGTTTTTAAAATGGGTGTGTGTGAGCAGCATCACTAGCCAGCCCCTCTCCACTTACCATTGGCCAAGCTTTCATTTCTCCCCTGATTGGGGAAGGAACTGTGAGTCAGAGCGATGTCATTTTATGGCTTGCAGAGAGGACACTCCCCTGTCAAATTGCACATAATCTATATTTGATAAAAAAAAACATATTTGCAGAGGTACATATTGTTTTAAAATCATATGCACCCATCATGCATTACAGGAGGTATACCCTGTCCCAACTCTGCTCTTCCTGGGGGCTTGCATTCAGAAATGGCAATATTTTGCACTTTTTAACTGATTTGCAATACCGGACATTACCCCAAATTTACACACATGTGCGCAAGGAGTATGGACATTAGTTGATGAAGTGTCAGATTTTTCACATGCACACATTTTGAGTAATATCCTCTTTTCCGCTAAAACCCCCCTGAATATGCCACCGGTTCTAAAAACCTCTTAAAATGTGGGCAGAAAAATCACAAGAATTATGGTGTCATTTAATTAATTTTCACAAGTCCGTACTATAAGTTATTCATCTTTTTCTAAAACCATATTCTGGCTATAGAGGTGTGTCTTTTCATGTCACATGGTACAGAAACCAGTCTTTCCAGTTTCTGCCAAGCTCAGAGACCCTGCCCCTCCCAGCTTCTGCCAAGAGGAAGCTCCATTTACGACTCCCGCCAATAAAACATTTGCCTGAGTCAGGACAGGGCTTTGTTCAGAGCTCCTGTATTCTGTGGGGCTCCCCTTAATTCAATTATCAGAGAGATGGCATATCCTTAGTGTGGCCAGCAAAAGGCAGATAGGCCTGGGAACACAGCTGTGACTCAAGTTTCACTCCTGATGGGGGGTAGTTGCCAGGCAGAATTCAGTTCCTTAAGCCAGGTTTCAGAAAAAAATCCAACTTCTGTTCCCCAGTTTTCTGCATTCAAATAAAACTAAACATTTTTACATATGCAGCTAGAATGCTGATTCTAAGTTTAAAACTATGACATTTAAACAATTGAAACCTATGTGACACACAAAAGTAGGTCACTCAGTCAATTTAAACATTTAGATTTTTTAGTGTCTTTCAGTCCAAATTTACTTAAACTGCTGAAATCCATAGCTCAGCCAGTCTTGTTATAAACCTTCAAGTCACTTCAGAATATAACTTTACATTGGATCCACCTCTTAAAATGTCTTTCTTTGGGATGTTTTGGGTTCATTTATTCAGTTTTCTACAAAATCTGGTGGTTTTAAAACGCCGGCCTTTGGATAGTGGTGAGTACTGGTACTGCACCCCTTTTTGGGATTTAAGAAAATGAATTCCCAACAGTTATGGGTTTGCTTTTGGCAATCAGCATTGCCACTCCCAATGGTTTCAGACTACTGTGGGGGTAGTCCAATGGTGGTTTTAGGCAGCGTCCTTCTGTGCCCATAACATCGGCAAAAATGAGTGGCAGCCTTTTCTTCATGCATTTCCCTGTGCATTTTCTGGGAAGCTCTGGCCATCATGATGTTTTCCATGTCAGAACTGCACAGTTTTGAGGTAGGGCTCGGATGCATGGGTAAATACATCCCACATCGTGGGGGCGTCTTAGCAGCTGTGAGATAGTATGTGCCAGAAACTATGCGGGTGCTGTGGCAATTACTGTCACTTGACAAGGCTCTAGAAGGAGTCATGTGCACAAAATATTTCATCAAGCCACTTCTATATGAGAAAAGCATGTACAAAGCATCTACTCTCAGCGGGCGCTTGATGCACCATGTGATACTGGGCACGAACATATCAGGCATATTGTCATGTGCCACTTACTCTGTATACACAGCTCACATTACATCCACTTATGACAAATGAAAAACTACGGGGAAGAATATGCCTAACACAAGCCCCCCGACTGCAATCACACACAGGACATGCATATCCGGTTATGCCACTTAGTGAATGCCCATCTCAATCAACCCATGGCTTTAAACATGCAAGATTCAAATCTCCTATCTGGTGACAAAAGAGAAAATGTCATGTTTTTTAAAATGTAGGGATTTGTATCATCTGTGCAAGTTTACACTAGGATAAAAATGACCCTCAGCAGCACACAAACGAACACAGCACACTTCAGAAAGCTAAACCCATTACACACAAATCATCCCACACACACTGATGCAGCAATCAGCACCTAAGGCTTACCAACTAAAAACAAATCCAGCACACAGTGACAGTTCTTTTTTTTTTCTCCCGAACTGAAACTACTAACAGCACATCAAAGCCCTGTAGCACTTTCCCTCTCTATCTCACTATGCCCGCCCCCCGCCCAAGCCTGCCTTCCTTTTCAGATCCGCCAGAGCACTGGGAGACTATGAAGATGGCAACAGAGCAGGTGCAAGTGGATATAAGTCATGAGGCATAAGCCCCGCCCACTTATCAATCACTACTAAGCTGTTGATGTCGTTACATTTTGCCACCTTTTTCCCTTACGTAAGCAGCCCTCAAGCCACTTTTCCTTTGCAGTTGGTGAACAGGTGCAAGCAGATCTAGGTCACGTGGCCTAAGTCCCACCCACCTATCAATCACTGCTAAACTGTTGGTGCATTCCTGTTTTGCCGCCCTTTTCCCCTACTCAAGCATCCCTCCAGCCACTGTTCCTTTGCAGTTGGTGAACAGGTGCAAGTGGATCGAAGTTATGTGGCCTAAGCCCCACCCCCTTCTTAGCCCTGCCTCTTCCTTTCTTCTCTTAACTCTTTGATCAAGGGTGTCTCTCGCCCGGTCATCCGAATCGAAGGGCACCTGTTCGGACTGGGAGGACCCAGAGCCCAAACCCCTGCTCAGACAACAGTTAAGCGGTAAACAAGCACTGACATGTATTTTCTCCCTCTGTCCCCACAGACCATCCCCACCATCATCATTCAACACCAACATCAATGACATGTCCCCTCTTCTAAGGCATTGACTCTGTAATCCAGCATCCTCAACCACGTAAGCCTCAAGCCCACCAGCACCCTCTTACAGCCCACAACACATACGTTGATGCTTACCAACATCCACTCAGCTATCACCCATGCAGCAGACATTGCCAACCTCATCACTAAACACAACCTGGCTGATACCCACCTCTACCCACAAGCTAGATGTCCTTCCCCCAAAGGCTACAGCATCCAACAAAGAAACCAGCCAAACAACACAGGCGGATGCCTCGCAGTCATCCACAAGACCTTGTGGCCCTGCACCAGACTTGACGTTGACAACAGTGTCTCCTTCCAAGTCCTCTCCCGCCACTTCCCACTCTCCCTGATGGACACAGTCATCTTCCATCTTGCCTACAGACCAAACAAACCCAACACAACCTTCATCGTAGACTTCATGACCTGGTCACCATCAGGTCCCTCACGGACACCAACAACATCTCCCTAGTGGACTTCAACCTCCCAGGCAACAAGGCTATCAAACCATTGAAGGAAGCTCTTATCAGCATTCTCAACACCCTTGGTCTCACATAGAACATGAAAGACCCAACACACGAGAAAGGTAACATACTCAGCCTAATCATCACTACACTGCCTTCCCTCCACCACCGCTCATCTATCCCGGTTGACTGGTCTGACCACCTGCCCATGCCTTTTAATGTCCTGCACACCACCCAAATCATGCAGTCCCAGCAGAAACCCATTAGAAAAACCTTCAAGTACTTCAAGAACTTCCAGTGAAAGCCCTCATGGAAGACCTCGTCAACCACCAACTCACATGTACTGAACGCCCCCAACTAAACTAGGACTCTCTACTGGAATCACTCAATGCTACCCTCTCCCCCTCCATGACTAACACATGCCTCTGAAACAACACACCTGAAAACTGAACCCATCTGCATCCTGGTACACACAAGAACTCAACCTCAGCAAAGGAGTCATCAAGAAACACAAGAAAACCTGGCGGCGCTCCAGGACCACATCCGACCTGGAGCTCCTCAAGAACTCTAAGCAACCCACCAACAATAATCAACACAGCCAAGGCCTCCTACTATCAGAACACCATAGAAGAAGCTAACAACAAAAGCAGAGCCATCTTCAAAGCGGTCAAGCACTGAGTCAACCCGCTACCCGACCCTGCAAACCACACTCCATCGAAAAATCCATCGCCATCAACACATTCTTCATTGACAAAATCAGCAAGATTCGCCAGTACATAGACACCGGCTCTGCATCCACAAACCCAACTCATGTCCCTCCTTGCAGAGTCTCCGAATGCAGGACAACATTCAAGACACTCTCTACAGGGTACCTGGTTGAAATCCTAGCTGCCTTCAAAGCCACATTGTATACAGATGAAACCCTCCCAGCCTCCATCCTCAAGCCCCTCCCTGCAGAAGCTCTCCTTCACTACCTGTAGATCATCAATAGCACCGTAACTCAAGGCACCTTCCCATTGACCCTAAAGTCAGGGCAAATTCTCCCTCTACTAAACAAACACACTCTGAATCCTGACAACATAGATAACTATCACCCCATTACCCAACTTCCATTCGTAGGGGAGATAATCGAGAAAGTGGTAGCCGCACAATTGCAGTGATACATCAACACCAACAATCTCCTTCAAACCTACCAATCCGGGTTCAGACCCAGATGCAGCACTGAGACAGCGACAATTCAGATGGTACACAAACCCACAACATCCTTGACTACAGCCAGCCCTGGCTCCTGGTACTACTTGGCCTCTCGACGGCTTTCGACACAGTAGACCACCAGGCACTCACGGACACCCTACATCTGCGCATGGGGATCAGCAACTTTGTCCTATGCTCTTTCAAGTCGTATCCTGCCAAACTCAAGCAGTTTGTTCAGATGGACTCCGCTAGATCGCCAATGCTACCCGTTCACTGTGGAGTCCCACATGGTTTCATGCTATCTCCAGTGATCTCCGGTCTATACATGGAGCTGCAGGGAGCCCTCCTAACAACACACAACATCCATATCCACCAACACGCCAATGACACACAGCTATACCCCAAGATTGACTCTATCAAGGACATCCACAGGCTCAAAACCTGCCTCTCGCTGATTCAGTGCATACTTGAAGCTCAGCCTCTCCAAGAACAAATTCCTGCTCCTCACCAACAACACTGAACACCTAGACATCTGGACCTGGCTATCAACCATGAGCCCCGAAGGCTTCACACCCAAGCTCACCTCCTGGGCCAAGTCTCTTGGGTTCCATGTTGACAAACACCTCTCTTTCAAGACACACATAGCTAAGAAAACTCAGACAGCTTGGCATCAGTTCTCCCTCCTGCAGAACTTCAAGCCCTTGTTCCCTCCAGACAGCTATAGATCCACTGTTCAAGCAAAGGTCCTATCCCGCCTGGATGGGGGCAATTCCCTCCTCAAAGGCATCCCATTATCCTCCCTTGTGCCCCTGAGAAGTGTCCTACACGCGGCTGCATGCCTCATTAAGGGTCTACACAGATATGACCACATAACTCCTGCCCTCAATGACCTTCACTGGCCCCCACTACACACATGAATCACCTTCAAGTCTTGCTGCATCATCTATAAGGCAGTTGCCCATATGTCGCTCACCTACCTCGTGGACAAACTCAGCATCTACAGAAGACAACACACCACCAGAAGCTAGGACACATGAAGACGTGAAATCCACATCTGCAAAAAGGAAACAACCAGAAAACAAGCCTTCTCTGCCTACACACCAAGACTATAAAACCTCCTCCCCATCAGCATCAGAATTGCCCTCACGCTCCTACAATTAAAAAAATAACTCAAGACCCACTTCTTCATGGAGTCTCTCTTCCTCAACACCTAAGCCATAACATAGCCCCCTATGCAATCTAAATCATTAGGCGCTGTCCACCCCTCTTCTCCCCACCACCCTTTACAGCTAATGCCCCTCCTCTGTGCCCCTCTGTATCTTACCCTTAGTGTATATCTGTTCTGTTGCTATCTCTTTGTAAAATGGCTCCATTATGCACATGTACTGTACTGTTGTATACCTCTGTAAAGTGCTCTGTTGTGTATCTGTGTTGTTATATCCCTCAAGTCACACTACCAGCTACACCTCCTCAGAGGAATTCTTCATTTCCTCTCCTTCCCCCAGAAACTCACTGTCTCCAGAGCTCTGGTTCTCTCTAGGCTGGACTACTGCAACAGTCGCTTTCTAAATCTGGCTACTTCTACTCTATGCCCTCTGCAACTCATCCAGAACAGAACGGCGAGACTTGTCCTTGGCATCAAGCCCAGGGATCGTATCTCTCCCGGACTGAAATCTCTGCACTGGCTCCCAGTGACTGTGAGGATTAAGTTCAAAACCCTCTGCATCGTCCACAAGGCCTTCTGGCGCCTGGGGCCTCAATACCTTCAACTCACTCTTCCTAAATATCTTCCCTCTCTAGCTGTTCGCTCATCTGCCTCCAACTCCCTCATGGTCAGTCACTTCTCCAAACAGCGAGTTGGTGGCAGATCTCTCTCTTCGGCCTCCCTCTGAAACAGCCTCCCTGCCTCTCTGAAACTTGAGAAGAACCATCTTCGGTTCCGGAAGCACCTTAAAACCTTCCTCTTTGCTTCTGCCTTCCCTCCCCCTCTCCCCTGCTGAAGTCTTGGCTGATACTGAGACTGCACTGGTTAGCTGGCCACCCATCTTATCTCGGGCACTAGCCTTGCCAGTTGCATGCCTACACTGCCCCCCGGGCAACCCCTGCACCTGGGAACTGTTTTCTGTATCCCTACAGTCCCCCCACAAGCACTTATGTCTGCACTCACCCTGCACTGCCACCAGCTGGCCGTTCTTTTATTTATCTTGTTATTTATTATACCATGTACTGCACCTTCCCCTCCTCAACCCCCCACAATTTTCCTTTCCCCCGTCCCTTGCACTTGCATGATCTGAATGACACCTGGCCTAGTAAGACCGTTGTCTTCCCTCTGTTCCCCCTCCCTTGCTTGGTCGCGCCTTGAAGCACTTGTGTATAGGCACGTTATAAATGCTATATCATATCATATCCCTCGCTAAAGTGATCTGTGGCTTCTCAAAGTTAGGTGCATGCAAGTTAAGTGCATGCTCAATATATGCCACAATGATAATAATACTAATAAAAAATAATAACATAAATCACAATAACATAGCACTTGAAAAATGTATTCTTTTAACACATGTTGCGCTAGAGCATGGGACTAGGCCTAGGGCAAACATGTTCAAGATGAAAAAATGTAATGAAAGAACATGTTTTTGAACAAGGGGAATTTGTGCTAATTGCCTTGAACCTGTGCAATATTCTCCAAATGTAAGCAGTAACATCAGATGAGCCATAATTAGCTGCCAGCGAAATTCCTTCCATACGCTCGGGACCCATCATAGATACACATTGCTCTGACATGGCAGAATGATGAAGTCCAAGAAAACACCATGGGCATATTACAGAAACTTTGCGTGGGCATAAGTGGTATTTTGCACAGTATTAACAGATTCCCAACAATTGCCCTGATGTGAAAACACACTCTGCAAATGTGTTTCTGCACCGGAGCAATGTTTTCGCTGGTGCAAATAGGGAATGACTTTACAAATAGGGCAAATTGTGCCTTGGTCCAAACAGGCATTGAAGGGATGTTTTTGCCCCAGTGCTAATACCAGGCAAAATTGCGTTGAACCAGTTCAAAGAGGAGAGAGAGAGAGAGAGACAAAGGCTGAAAGTAGCTGGTTTGTTGTCCAAGTTGCTCTATTTCCTTCATCTAAGCGCTTGCCGAGATGGCATTTCTGTTATCCTGGAGATAAGAGTTAATGCAAAGTTTATAGTCCTGTGCAGGACAAATTATTCAGTGGCAAACTCCCCCCCACCATCTATTGTCTTATGTTCGAACCAATACGTTTCAATGACCATCTAGTCCAACCTGTCAAGATACCCACTGTCTTCTCCAGTACCATTTTGACAGGATTTCGTAATACATGAAATGCTATCGTGAATGAGCACCCTTCCCTATTTTCTGCAGGATCACTTTGCCAACCCTTTTGGAGGAATAATCGAATACCATGTAGTTAGAATGTAGCAAATATTTGGAAGGAAGAGAAATTAAATGAATGCTATCTGTTTGCAGGATATGGCGCACAGGTTCAGATTGCTAAACCCCTTTTTTCTGGAAATGATGCATTTCACATTACTGAGAAAACAATAGTAGGGTATGAACTCTAAAAGACACTGTAGATAGTCTAAGAGAAGATCAACTGCAATAGAAAAAAGACTACTGTCCCTATTAAAATACGTGGTGTTATTTTAATATGCCTTTACACAGAACAAGCAATATGAAGGTGGGGTTGTTTGGTGTGTCAATTGGAGTCGGGTCTGCGCCCTAAATATGTTTGTGATTTCTCAAGTGTCGCAGATAGGTAAGCAAAGAGGTCAAGCGCGAGTCTCTTGTAAAATTACAGTAAGGTGGTTATCCTCACACAATGACTTCTGCGCCACACAACTGTACTTGGATAAGGTTTTTAATTGAAAAAAAAAATCCACATTATTCAAAATGCTGATCCAAAAAATAAAATACGATTGCCCTTTCTGATAACACGTGTTTCGACACTACAAGTGTTATGTTATGTATACATTTTTAAAGTGCACGGTCGCCCAGAGGCATCATGGCGCTGGTGTGGAAGCTGAGACCTAAGGAAAAAAAAAATATAAGCAGAAAGCTAGAAAGCTAGAACAGAGTGGTTTTCAAAGCTTTCCTGAAAGCCAGATGATTCGCAGAAGATTTTAGCGATGATGGAAGGGTGTTCCAGAGCTTGGCCGCGGCGATAGAAAAGGCTCTGCCGCCAAGTCTTTCCCGGGTAAACCTGGGGACCGTAAGTAGGTTGGTTGTAGAAGAGCGGAGATTACGTTCCTGAATATATCGGGCAAATTTGGATTGAAGGAACTCCGCTCCTAAGCCATGGATTGCCCGATGAACAATACACAGTGGGCCTCATTACACGGATGGCGGTAAGGATTTACCGGTACCGGTAAAATACTGGTAAATCCTTACCGCCTTACTACGAGGTCCCTTTGCGGGTTGGGGGATTTAATGCCTGATTTTTGCAGGCGTTAAAAACCAACCCAAAAAGGGACCCAGGGAGCTAATTACGGTACCGCAATTTGCGGTACCGTAATTAGCACTTTCCCCATTGCCATTGAGCCCTATGGGGCAAAAATGGGAATGGGGAAGGGCAATGGTGGAAGGGGGAATTACCGCCCCACCAACCTTGGAATGGGGCGGTGATTCCCCTTTCCGCCAAGGCGGTGCCGGTATTTTACCGGCATGAACCATGGCGCTAATAGCGCCATGGTTCTCCGCCATCCGTGTAATGAGGCCCAGTGACTTAAACTTAACTCACTGTGTCACAGGGAGCCAGTGGAGTCGGCGAAGCACCGGTGAGATATGGGCACCATAGGGGGAGCCAGAGTCTAATCTGGCTGCCAGATTTTGCATACGCTGGAGCCGTTGGATCAGGCCCGTTGGTTGGGATAAGTACATGGAGTTACAATAGTCCAGCGGTGAGAGGACCAACGCTGCCACCACAGGGGGGGCGCATGGCTTCTGGGATCATGGGCAGGACCCTCTTTAAAACCCTGATTTGATAATGGGTGGACTGGCAAACCGCCGAGACCTGATTAGACATAGATAGGGAACCCCAAGTTCTTTACCTTGTTAACAGGGCAAGGTAGTGGACCCAACGATGTAGGCCAAAAGGCGGGGGTTCATAAAGAAGGGTTAGGGGGACAGCCCACCAGCATCACCTCCGTTTTTTCGCTGTTAAGCTTAAGCCAGTTTTGGTCCATCCAGGTGCCGACTGCTTTAAGGCAGTCATGAAGACAGGCTGAGACCACCGATTAATCCTAATCAAGCCGGATCAGGATTTGGGTGTCATCAGCATAGGAACAACAGTCCATTAGAGCGAATAAGGCAGACCAGTGCCCAGAATTAAATGTTAAATAAAATCGGGGAGAGAGAGGATCCCTGAGGAACACCACAGGTAAGGGCACAAGGAGCAGAGAGAAAGGGAGGCATAGCGAGAGTCTGAGTACGATCTGAAAGAAAAGAGGTAGACCAGGCAAGAACCGGCCCGGAGATCCCAATCTGTGCAAGACGTGACAAAAGGATAGGGTGGTCCACTGTGTCAAATGCGGCAGACAAATCTAGTAGGATCAAGGACCCTACTCCGCCCGCATCTACTAGTATGGACATTTCGTCTTGCACTGAGACAAGCACACTTTCCGTCCCTCTCGCTGGTCTAAAACCTGCCTGTGCATGGTTGAAAATATTCGAGTATTCCATGAAGGAAGACAGAAGATGCGTGACCAGAGATTCCAGAAGTTTAGCCAGGAATGGGAGTAAAGAGATAGGGCAGAAGTTAGCAGGAACAGTAGGGTCAAGAGAGGGCTTCTTGAGGAGAGGGATAACTCTTGTGGATTTCAGTTCGGGGGGGGACCAGTCCGGATTGGCAGGAGATATTAATAGCTGCAGTAATTTCAGTCAAAATATCAGGCGTGATCGTTTTCATGATGGTAGCAGGAATGGCATCCTCAGGGAGCAAGATTTAATCTTTAATATAGCTGCCAGAACTTCTACCTCAGTAAACAGAGGGAAAGTGGACCAGCTGGAAGAAAAATCAGTAGGGGGAGGTGTCACATAGCTGGTAGTGTCGGGAGGCAGTGTCAGCAGAGATTTAGCAATGTTAGATCTAATCGCATCGATTTTAGTGGTGAAAAAGGATGCAAGATCATCGCACAATTCCTGCGATGGCTTAACCATAGAGGTCAGCGATTCAGAGGAAGCAAGAGAGTGAACAATGGAGAATAGAGCATTCGGCTTAAGTAGAGCATTTTCAATTTTCTGAGCAAAAAAAGTGGATTTAGCAAGTTTAACATTAGCTTGATGGTATCAGGTAATAATATCGCCATATATATGGTCGCCGTAAACAATATCGCCGGGAAAATGTTGTGGCAATATTATTTGGGTGACCATATATATGGCGACAGGGGCAAAAAAAAAATGTTTAAAAAAGAAAAAAAAAGTTTGGGGGTTGTGGGGGTGTCCCCCGTATGTTCCATGCAATAATGCATGGACATAGTAATTTCATGGGATTAATTGAATATGTGTCGTATGATTTACCGATATTAGTGATACATTGGCCCTGATTTGAAAAAGACACTTGTAGTGTCGAAACACGTGTTATCAGAAAGGGCAATCGTATTTTATTTTTTGGATCAGCATTTTGAATAATGTGGATTTCTTTTCAATTAAAAATTGTTTAAAACACTATACAGCTAGACATGCAACATATCACTACTTGTAAAGATTTCCTTTGTAGAACTTTGGTAAAAGATGATAAACGGTGATATCTGAATTATGAATATGCAATATTTTACAAATATTTGCAACAAAGTAAAAAAGTGCACTGCTTAAAATGTTTCTGTTTGTGCCTAATATATGTAAGATATGTTTGCTATAATATAATATGCATATGCAATTGTAAAGAAAAGTAGACCTAAATAGAAAGAGAAACATGTACAACCCTAATTATCTACTACATTTTAAGATACGCATATGTAAATACTCAATTGTTTTATTGTAAGAACAATGTGTACACATATTTTCTAAATGACATGAGCCAGGCCTTACATTTGTGTCGCCCACGCTTGGATCATATCTGATGGACCTTATGCCCTTGCACACGTTCTCCATGGTCTGCTATCCACATGTTTCACTAAGTCATCTGCGCAATGCTAGCTTACCTAGTCACGATGCTACTATCACCTCATACTGCGCAAGAACGCCATGCCTTCAACTATATGGCCCCTATGCTAACGATGCAGCCACTGCCTCAACTGTACTATCACCCCATACTGCGCAAGAACGCCATGCCTTCAACTATATGGCCCCTATGCTAACGATGCAGCCACTGCCTCAACTGTACTATCACCTCATACTGCGCAAGAACGCCATGCCTTCAACTATATGGCCCCTATGCTAACGATGCAGCCACTGCCTCAACTGTTTTAATTGAGTGGAACGTGCCTGTTGCTGCTTACGGCTCCCTTTGAAATCCCCGCTCATTGTGCACTAGTCCGCCATTACTGTTGTACCTCAGCAACTACAGCACCCTAGTAGCCACTCCATGTACCCTAAGGCACCTGCAACTACCTGGACCTCCTAACATTATTATCTACCTAGTCCACCTGCGCCCTACCATCTGACTATTGTATTTACCCCATCTGTGCCTCACTTTGATTGCCATCCTGTGTTAATTGCATTTAGCCCATTCTTGCCATCCTGTGTTGATTGCATTTAGCCCATTCTTGCCATCCTGTGTTGACTGCATTTAGGCCATTCTTGCCATCCTGTGTTAATTGCATTTAGCCCATTCCTGCCATCCTGTGTTAAGTGATCCCAGTCCATTCTGTGAGACATGCTCCCTGCCTGTGAGTAACCACTTACCTCAAGCGCCCATATACCTAACGGCCCGGCAAACTCACCTACAGCATGTGCTCCCTGCCCCTCTATGTATGTCTGTTAAGCGTGCTTCTCATTGAAATGACCACACCTAACCTCCCTAGCCTAGAGCTCAAATACCAGGATCACAACGCCTCCAGTCGTCCCCTCACAATGGACATCCTGCCCAAGCCCTCACACACTCCACACAACGTATCAGACACACTGGTGCCTAACCTGAGACGGAGACTGGTCAGACTCAGATCCCGTACCCTCCCCATCCACTACCATGCCACCCCTACACTCATACCACACAGAAACTGCTGACTTAGCTCATGCACCATCAAAGTGAGCATACACCACCACCGCCACAATACCTCGAAATGCCACAACACAAAGATAACATATGCCACACCTAGCGACAACCCCTACACTCAACGTACCGCCACACGCAAGTCAGACCCTCCTACCATACCTATAAAGAACCTGTGCCCGACGCTATACAAGTGCGCTTTAATCAATGTACGCTCTCTCAATGCCCATGCTCTAGAAGTGAATGACTTAATAACCACCCAAGACCTAGACATACTCGCTATCACAGAGACCTGGCTTAACGAAGCATCCAGCCCAGCCATCACGCTAGCCTTACCACAAGGGTATGCCATCCTTAGACAAGACAGGATCGCCAAATCAGGAGGCGGGGTAGCTCTTATTTAAAGAAACACTTTCTATCAGAACCATACCCCACCAAGAGGAAGGAAATGTTGACATCTTATAAGTCAAACTAGCACTCTTGCCAAACAGTACAATACATATTCATACCATATACCTCCCACCTGGCCCCACCACCAATTTCATAGGTCAAGTCAATCACCTCCTAGGAAACAATATTAAGAAATCCACTAAATCACTACTTATAGGAGACCTAAACCTAGGATTCAACGACCCCAAGGACAAAACTGCTATCTCTCTAGCCAAAGACCACCACGACTTAGGCTTCTCACAAAAAAACACATCACCTACTCACACAAAAGGACGCATCCTAGACTGGATCATCGACTATAATTGTAACACAGCCATCACTTACAATATTAGCCTCCCTTGGACAGACCACAACTATCTAGAATTCGACATCCCAGTCTCAATATGCACTAAAGTGCCTACCACAGCACCAACGACCTTAGCCAGAAGTGCCAAAAAACTCACTGCGGACAATGTCAGCGCACACCTCAATCTGCCATGCCTAGCGCCCCCGTTCTCCTCCGTCCCTAACATCCTTGCAGAAATATTCAAAGACACCTTTACTATGGCTGTTAACACCGTTACTGGAAAACAAAAAATAGAAACAATCCTTCCACTCCAATTCCTGGTTCACAGAGGAACTCCAGACTCTGCGCATAGACAAACGCCAGGCGCTCAAAAACTCGCAGTCCAATCCTTGTGACACCACAAAAGTTAACTTCAAATCCATAGCCAAAAAATACATAGACGCCATCTTCATTGCCAAATCTGAAGCCTACAACCACCATATCTCTGCTGCCAAATCCCACTCTAAAGAACTCTTCAGTATCTTTAAAGAATTAACTGTACCACCCACATGCCCTGATCAGATCGTCAAAGACGAAGCATGGTGCACAGGCATACAATTAGCCATGCTTGCAAAAATAAACCTCCTCCAAAATAAGATAGCTCACCACTACAAAACTTTACCTAAGCAAAGCTCTCATGTACAGACACAACCTAATGTAAAAACAAGCAACATGCCCAAATTCTCATTCACCGAAATCTCAGAAACCGATGTCATTGACATCCTCAGACAGCTCAAACCTTCACAATGTAAGGCTGATGTGTGCCCCCCAAAAATCATCAAGGACTGCGCAGAACCGCTCACCCCTCTTCTCACGGCATTCATCAATGCTGCATTCAAAACAGGCATAGTCCCAGACAGCCTTAAAGGGGCCTGGGGGTGCCCTCTTTTTAAAAAAAAAACACTGGACCCCGCTAACCCCAATAACTACCAACCCATAGCAACAGTTCCATTCCTCCTGAAAATACTAGACAAGGCCGCCCACAAACATATTCAACTATACCTTGAATCGAACGCGATCCTAGGAAAAAGACAATTTGGGTTCTGCAAGGGGCATGGAACCGGAACCGCCCTTCTAGACCTAAAAAACGAAATTACTAACATCCTGGACAAAGGCAAGCCGCTCTCCTCCTCCTCCTCCTCCTTGACCTTTCAGCAGCGTTTGATCTGGTAGATCATATCACACTTACCAGTCATCTTATGCATGCAGCGCACTTCTCCAAGGACGCAGCATCATGGGTGACCTCTTTCCTAGAGGGCAGAGCTATGAAAGTGTTCTCTAACACAGCTAATGCAGCACCTTCCATCATCCACTGCGGTGTCCCACAAGGTTCATGTACTGCCCCCACGCTCTATAATCTTTTTACCAAGCCTCTCTTTCATAAACTGGACAAACTTGAGATCACATACACATTGATGACACTCAGGTTCTCCTACCTTGATGGGGCATTATCATCAAGATGCCACTACCCTACAGCAAATCTACTCCACCATACAAGCATGGATGGCTACTAACGGCCTCTGCCTGAACGGGGACAAGACCAAAATCCTCATTCTAGGCCAGAAATCTACACTCTCCAACCTCAACCCGCTGTACCTCAATTTCAACATAGATAACTGTGTCATCCCAGTATTATCTTCAGTCAAAACATTGGGGGTGCACATAGACGCTACCCTATCTATGGACAAATAAGTCAGCGCCATAGTCTCGGCCTCCGCACTGAGTACTAAACTCATCAATGCAATAAAACCATTCCTAACTAAGGATAACTGCCTCTCCATCGCCAGAGCAATCATAGGAGCCAAACTAGATTACTGTAATGTGCTCTTAGCCGGCACCTCCAAAAAAAAACTATCTAGGCTCCAAACAACTCAAAACAACGCTCTTAGAGCAGCCCTCAGCATACCGAAAAGGGACCACATCACACAAGCCAGGAAGACAGGTTACTGGCTCCCAGTCCAGGACCGCATCTCCTTCAAAATTCTCACAGCAACCCATAAATGTATTAACCTCTCAGCACCCTCATACCTATCTGATACCTTATGTAGATCTCAATCCACCAGACCGATCAGACTACAATATACCAACCAACTAACGATACCTCGAATCAATAGGACTAAGGCAGGAGGTATAGGCTTCCCCTTCCTCGCACCTAAGCTGTAGAATTTCCTCCCCACTGCCCTCAGAGCTGAAACATCTCTCTTCTCCTTCCGCAAAAAACTCAAAACTGCCCTCTTCAACTAACCATGTGCTCCCAGTTACCTGCCTCTCAATGTATGTATGAAAAAAAAAATAAAGAATGTCGTCCAATTTAACACCGACAGACCAGAATCGTATGTAACTAAGTATAAGCAACATTGTAACAAGTGCCACAATGCCTTCGGTCTGCTGTGCGCTCAACAAATGTGAATAAACAAATCAATAAATAAGTGATTTAAAATATGGAACAACTATGCAATAGGATACATTTTAAGATTTCTATACATAGTTAATGAACAAAAATGATTATTAGAAAAGAAATTAAGTTTTAAGATTCAACATTTGATTAGAAAATGTACCTAGATGTAAATGCCTTTCTGTGTTCCCTTTGTTAGTGATTAACATGTTAAAATTGAAATAAAACACGTCATACAACGTAAAAGTAATCTTTAAACAGTATCCAATGTTTTTATTCATTGACTTTTATGTATGCCATAGATGATATCATCATGATGCCATCTGTGATGTCATCATTGTGGTCATAGGCTGCACAACAGGGGGCACAAAGTTAAGGTGGCTTTATCTGAATTCAGATGTTTTGTTGCGTTAAGTTCTCACTGTGACGTAATGCAACAAAAGTTTTTTTTCCGCTGTATTTCATTGGTTTTGTTACAATGCGTTGCTCACCTTAATGTCCCTGCAACTAATGTTTATTTCCCTCAATTTCAAAGTTTTTGCTATATTACAGTTTAAACATTATCTTTGTTATGTATTTTGTTAAAACATCAAACAATTAGCAAAAATATTAAATAAAAACATTTCACAAACCAAACTATATTTTGCAATATTTATTTCCCAACTTGTTCATTCTTTCTCCATTTTGTCAGCATACTCAAAAACAAATCTTCCAAAGAAAATGGAAGATATGTCAAAATGGAACAAAAAAAAATAGTAGTAAAGTTGTTTTTCTCATAATTGTAGCGTATAAATACTGACTGTATTCCAAGAACTCAACCAATACATTTTTTGTGACTATTAATCATGTTATTGAAGAGGAAATAAAAATCCTATTGGAAAGAAAAAAAACTCTACTCTACTAAAATCTGTGGTTAATACAAACTTTAACATCTAAACTGTTGTTTATGCTTCCAGTACTAATAATCTAAAATTATATTATTAATATTCATGATTTAATTAGACAACATTTCTGAAGAAAACTCACTGCTATATTTATGAATTGTATTTATGTATTTATTTATTGTTCGCTTGTTAGGCACAGATAAAGCAAGCGCATACTGTTTCAAAGCGCACACAGGGCAAATGGAGGGGACAAGGGAGTGATACATATTGAATACACAACAACAATACACAACAGAGGCGGGGAAATGGAAAAAAGGATGAACCTATTATGCCTTGTGAGTATTCAGAGCATGGAAGTGCAGGAAGGAGGAAGGTAGAGGGGGTAGGTGCTGGAGTGTCCATGCTCATGATTGAGCAGCCGATGAAGTTCCTGGTGTGGTAATTGCTACATGGCCTGGAGCCATGTTGGGTGTAAGTGCGAGCATCACCAGCAGATGGAGTGCCAAGGCAAGTGTTGAGAGTAGACAGAAGATGGGCAGTCAGGTCAGGGGGCCAGAGGATACATAAGGGCCCCAGACACCAATCACAGCAACTGTGAGATTAGCAGAGGAGAGAAGATTGGAAGGAGGAGTTAAAGAGGAAAATCACGAGGACCTTCCAGAATTTTAGGAAGTCCTGCTCAAGGCGCAGAAGGCGGGAGAGGCTTTTCCATAGTAGGAAGCCAGCTGAGGGAAGTGATCAACCACCTGTCCTCTGTTTAGCAAAGTACTTTCAACACAAAGAGTTGGTGCCAGAGGAACGTAGAGGTCTGCAGGGAAAGTATTTAGTAAGATAAAGTTTAATATGGTGAGGTCCTTGGGCCCAGACAGCCTAATGGATGATGCAGAGGGATTTTAAATTAATCCCTGCAGCACCCGGGAGCAAGTGAAGACTTTTTAGGGCAGGCGAGATAGGGCCCCTGGGCTTAAGGCCAAGGATTAGTCTCATTGCCCTATTCTGGATACGCTGGAGAGATGGCAGAGTAGAAGAAGATAGATTCAGGAGGAGGCTATTGCAATCATCAAGCCTAGAGAGAACCAGGGCTCGGTTACATTGAGCTTCTGGGTAAAAGTGAGAAAAGGGAGAATTCCTTTGAGAAGCAAAAGCTAAAAGTGGAACCTCTTGGCAATGTCCTGAGTATGATGGAGAAAAGCGAGAGAGGAGTTGAAGATGACTCCAAGGTTTCTGGCTTCAGAGGATGGAGCAGAGGGGAGCCCATGGAGGAAGGCCAGAGTGAAGGGAAGAATGTCAGTGCAGGGGTCCCGATGGGAAGGATCTCAGGTGTTGAGGCAGAGATTGTTATAGGTGCATCAGAACTGAATGGCTGATAGACAGTCAGGGATGATGGAAGTTGCAAGGGGATCAGCAGGAAGTTTGAGAAAGAGTTCAGTGTCATCTGCATAACACTGGAAGTTGGGGGGGAAGGGGGAGATGAGGTGTGCCAGCAGAGCAAGGTAGTTTTTAAAGAGCCAAGGGGAGAGGATAGAACCTTGGGGGATGCCACAGGTGGAGAAGGAAGTTGGAGAGGAGAAGGTGCCCAGGATGACCACTGTGAGTGGTCAGTTAGGAAGGATGTCAGCCAGTCCCGTGTCCGATCCGAGATACCAAGCGTATCGTGGAGTCTTTGTATGAGGATGGCTGGTTGACCGTGTTAAATGTAGAGGTGAGATAGAGTAGGATGAGGACAGCAGGGGAGTTAGAGTCCATAGATGAGAGCAGTTCTTCACGGGTGTTCAGAATAGCAGTTTCTGTGCCTCTGGATGCTCAGAATCCAGATTAATGGTTGTGGACACCACAAGCAAGTTTGGTGTGTGAGTGAGTTGGGGCAAGTCCAGCTTCTCCAGCAGTATCCCCAAGAAGGGGCTGAGGAAATAGGGTGGTTGTTGGTAGGACAGGTAGGGTCTGCTGAAGGTTTTTTCAGGAGGGGGAAGACACTGGAGTGCTTGAGAGGGGAAAGATCCAGTGGCAAATGAGTGATTGCAGAAGTCAGCAAGTGAGAGGGCAAGAGAGCCAATGTTGTCCTTGATGGTTCTGGATGAGCTAGGGGAAACCTGTTTAGAAGAGACCTTCATGGAGCGGAGAACTCTGGTAACTTCTTCAGTTGTGATGGGGGAGAAGGAGGAGGGGTAGGAAGGAGGAAGGGGAGGCTCCAAGGGAGGCAAGGGGGTGTGGGAATGGTCAGGAGTGTGAGTGACAAAGTAGTTCAGGATGTCCTGAGTTTTTGTGATGAAGTGTGTGGCCAGTGCGTTGCAAAGAGCGTGGGAGGGAGTGGGAGGAGGAGACTGCAGAAGGGTTGGCTAGTTCCCTGAAAATCTTGAAAAGTTCAGCCATGTTTTTGGAAGCACTATAAACCCCTGCCTGCATGTGGGCTCTTTTCTGGGCATGGATGGAATGTCTGTTTTGCCTTTGGAGTAGACTACAGGCCAGATTTTCAGAGGATGAGCCTGAGGTTTGCCACTTCCTTTCCACCCTGCTGCACTTTTGTTTCAGGGCTGCAAGATCGTAGTCATACCAGGTGTTACGCCTAGAGGCAGGTTCCAGGCAGATACTCATGACTGGGGCACGGGGGTCGAGTGTATTGGTGATGGAAAGATGGAGGTTGCTAAGAGAAGAATCAGTGGAAGAATCTAAGGTAGCGGGTCAAGGGGGGATGAAAGTGGAGGCATAGGCTGCAGCTGACACTCGTTTATTCGGCCGGATGTTGGTGAACGAGGTTGCCATGGGAGGAAAGGAGGGAATGGTCTGACCAGGATAGAAGGGTGACCAGTGAGGAAGAGAGAGGGAGGTCAGAGTGGATGAGGGCGTCCGGAGTGTGACCAGCTGAGTGGGTTGAACTGGAGGGGAGAATGGAGAGTGATAGAGAGGTGCACAAGTCAATGCATAGAGTGGAAGCTGTGACAGGGGAGTCCAATTCGATGTTGAAATCGCCCAAGAGGAGGAGGTTGGAGGTGGATGAAAGTAGGGAAGAACAGAAATTAGTCCATTCAGAGAGGAACAGGGTGGTAGAGTCTGGAGGCCGGTAAATGTTGGCAATGGTCAGGGTGGAGGAGGGAGAGATGACCAACTTGAACACCAGGTTCCCAAAGGAAGAGTAGGACTGGGTGGGTAAGATGGAAGAAGGAACCCACTGAGGGAAGATTAAGGCAACCCCACCACCAGCACGGTGAGGTTGAGGATTGGATATGATCTTGAAGTTGTCAGGGAGGATGGAGTCAAAAGTGGTGACTGAGCTGGCATTGAACCATGTCTCGGTAAGAACGAGAATGTCAAGGTCGATTTCCTCAAGAAGGAAGCAGAAGTTGGCAGAGTGTTTGTTGGCTGAGCGGGGATTAAGAGTCACCAGGTGAAGGAGGTCTCTGCCTTTGAAGGTTTTCTGAGGTGGGGTACAGTGTGTGGTGCACCAGTCAGAGGAGGGAGAGGGAGAGTACTACGGAGAGATGCAGGGGAAGGAAGGAAGTTAATGAGAGATGGCAGGATCCAGTCAAAGAGAAGGAGGTTGGGTTGAGGACCCTGTACCAGGATGGTGCCTGTGTGGTAGACATTAACAAAGCGATGAGAAGCCGGCCAAGAGGACTTCCCACTTGGTTCTGCCATTAATGGGAGAGGATATGGAAGGAGAGAGAGTAGATGAAATGGGGATCCATAGATCTGGAGAGGGGACAGAGAAGAGGATATGTGTGAAGACCTCTTTGGAAGAAGTGCTGTGATGGGATGGACAGGGTTTGCACTAAGGATGTCTTTCGTGTGTTTCTTTCTTCTGGACTTTGTGAGAGAGGGGGGATAAATGATAGTGTAGCAGTTAGAGAAGATGGATGGGACAGTGAGAGCCATAGGGGTGGAGGAACCTAGCAGAAGAATGAAAGAAGAGTGGCTGCATGTCAGTTACAGCTACACTCACCAGGTGGCCTAGTAGTCACAGAGGCAAAAACGAATCCAGAAGGTAAATCACATTAAACAAAAAGGATGGTACAATGCAGAGCAAAAATGGTGCACAGATGTAAAAGGCACACACACCTACATTTTGATTTTCAAAGATAGTGGTACAATACAGAGCAAGAAAGGTGCACAGATGTAAAAGGCACACAAAACTAAAAGTGATTTTCAAAGATAGTGGTACAATGCAGCGCAAAAAAAGGTACACAGATGTAAAAGGCATACACACCTAAATTCGATTTTCAAAGATAGTGGTACAATGCAGGGCAAAAAAGGTTCACAAATGTAAAAGGCACACCAACCTAAAATCGATTTTCAAACAAACCTAAAATCAATTTTCAAAGATAGTGGTAAAATATATACAAGCACTACTGCTAATACATCAATTTTATATACATGATTTTCCTAACTAAAAGAAATGTTTACCACAAATTAGATTTTGTCTGAATTTGCAGGAATCTCCTTGGATACCGCAACCTTTGAGGATGTTAATTTTGCAATAAATCCACATTACATGGCGACATCATCAATTAACGACATGGGCAACAAATTACAAGTCAAGCAAAGGGATGGCCCTATCTTCAGTTCCTGCTGTTGTTTCTGAATCAATGTAGCCCCCCACAGAATGTGTAATTAATGGTATTAGCATAATAATGCAAATTCAAAAAATGTAAATACCTCTCTTCAGTGCTGCTATGTTTGCGACAGCGACTGGTGAGAGCCAAGGTTTCCATGGAAACGAAATCCAGCATTTGATAGTAGCTCCGCTTCCATTGTTATAGCAATGAACGAGGAAACTATGCACCCTAGATTTAACTTTATTTAATTTTAGGAGTACTAAATTTGGGATGGGGAGTGGTGTTGAGGGGCTGCTTTAAGGGTGAAAGTCAAAAAGGATGGAAAACAACACTTCAGAGATAGGGCAGCTGCTCTAAGCATTCAAGTTACTGCAAATCTGGTCCTGCTTCAGAAAATTATGAATGGGTTTGCAGCGATGTCATAGGTTTGTGCACCAGCCAAAGTCAGTTTTGTAGACAACCCTTTCAAAAGGTTTTCCCCAACTTAATTTCCCAATTTAGCAACAAAACATTTTATTTAGAGACAATATGTACACTAAAAACATCATAACATGGGCAACTATATACACAATCCATCCCCGAGGTGGCAAGGGCAGGAGCCCCCCACCAACAGTCTCAGCAGCACCCAGAAGAGCAACGCATCTACTATGGAGCCTGAAGTCACTGCACTGATCTTCTTCCAGCCTGTGGTCCTGAAGCCCAATACACTTCAAGGGTAAAGATTTACCCCTATTTCTTGCCATGTTCACCCTTTTGGCGGCCCGAGCCCTGCGCCTGCATCAGCGCCGACATTAATTGCCAAGCAAAATGTCGAGTGCAATGTGGCACGATAGTGAAGCTGGTGTCCATCTGGTTGCCTAGCAACCATTTTGTTTGAAATTTGCAAGCTTCGGCCCACCGAAAGCCATCTAAGGCCCTTTTATCGCCGCTTTTCTGCGCCTGGAAGCGTGTCCCCCCTATACTATATGGCAACTCTGAAGGTATGTGCCTCCCCAATTTATCATAAAGGAACTATTTCTGCCTATCTTTAATGTACAGATTCTCGATGGAGGTAAAGTTACAACATAGCTACACGAACTGCCTAACGTAGCATTGTTCCCTTAATTGTACCAACTCTTAGAAAACCTGCATTGGATAGCATTGATGCACCAATACTGACATGATTAAAAACATTGTACTACCACAAGACCCCTAGCTGCTGCAAAATTCCTCTTCTACTACATTGCTGGCAATTGTACTTTGCTCTTTACAAACATTGTGATTGTTGCTATAACATACTACAATAGGCGGTGTACGTCTGCCTGCAGACTACTTGTTACCTACTAAAAATGCACTAATTACTATGCCCCTATCACACAGCCTATGCCACTATAAACAGTCTCTAGCAGTTAACAAGTGACTTCATCCTGATAAACTAGCCTGTTCTGTTTACTTAACATAATCCAACGCCACCATACTATATATCTTTATATGTCTGCCCATAACAGACCAGCCTTTTGTTGCTCTATATATGCTGGTTTATGTTAGTCTTGTCTGTTAATACCCATACAGACCGTTGCCTATGTGGGACTAGCCTATTCTGTTCCTTACATGTATATGCTTATCTAGCTTATTTTACTCCTTATTTGCAAATGTCGGACTAGACTATTCTGTTCCTTACATGTATATGCTTATGTAGCTTATTTCACTCCTTATTTGCACATGTCGGACTAGTCTATTCTGTTCCTTACATGTATATGCTTATCTATCTTATTTTACTTCTTATTTGCACATGTCGGACTAGCCTATTTTGTTCTGTTCTTGTATGTGCTTAACTAGCTAATTTTATTCCTTACTTGCACATGTCCGACTAACCTATTCTGTTCCACTCCTGCTATGTTCACCTTAGCCAAGCTAATACCCACTACCAATATGTGCCCTAGACAGTCATTGGCAACTGCCTTGCTGTGCTTCACATTACCACTAATCTATCTAACTATGTCCCTATCCAAAAATGTACCATGCCTTATTGCAGACAGAAACACTAGACTTCGCACTAGATTACCACGCCTTTACGAACCTAAAGCTCAGAGCTACAAGGTCATCAATGCTCAAATTAAAACAACCACCCTGCTTCCAGAGATACCCCCCAGGCCAACTACAGCCCACAATAACACGGACAACCTTAAACCCTATCATACTCAACCCCAGAAAAAATCTATCTGTACTATTACATCTGGAGCCCTGATTAACACCAGATCTATAGTCACCATGCTACAGAAATAGCTGACATCCTACTGACTAACATCCTTGACTTCCTAGCTGTCACAGAGCCCTGGCTGCATGAAGAGGCAGGCCCAGCACTTCCATTAGCCATACCTAATAATTATCAACTAATCAGAGCGGACAGAACTGGCGGCAGAGGAGGTGGGCTAGCCATCATAGCTAAAGCTAACCTTGCTCTAAGACCTACAACTTTATCCCCTCTAAAATCATGTGAACTGCTCACTGCCAAACTACCTATCTCTAACTGTCACACCCTATCCATATATCTAATATACAGGTCACCAGGCCCCATCGGCACCTTTGCGGAGGACCTATCCAGCCAGTTCGCTAATAATATAAAATATAATAATATAAAAGACTCATCGCAACTACTAACACTAGATGACTTCAACTTAGGTCTTAACGATCCAGAGGACAAACATGCCCAAACCATAGCAACCATGCTTGAGGAACATGGCCTAACTCAAAAAGTCCTTACTCCAACACATGACAGACCCTAGACTGGGTTGCCAGTTTGAAATGTCCTACTAATATCACCAATAACACCCCTCAACTGTGGACGAACCACCATCTTCTCCTTAACCCTAGATAGACAACTATCTAAAGACAAAGTTATGGCACCCCCTCTCCCGACCAGAGTCAAAAATAACATCACACCCGATAATCTTTTACCACTCCTCCTTCCTACCATCAATGCTCTCCCCATTAACACCGATCCAGACCTATAACAAAGCTATGACCAATGCCCTGGACTCCATTGCCCCTCTCAAGCTACGTAAGAGCAAACAACAGACACATCTCAACGCTTGGTTCACCCCTCACCTTAAAGAACTAAGACAAAAAAAAAGGAAACTGGAATCCGTTGGCGACACTCTGCGTCTGACGAAAATAAAATACAACTTAAACAATTTGCCAATAATTACAAAAAAGAAATCCTACGTAAAAAAAAAAATCTATAAAACGAAAGAATATCCAATGCCAGTTCTGATACTAAGGAATTGTTTACTATCCTTAGTGAATTGGAATCCTCGGTACCTCCCCAGAAAACATCCCCAAAGACAAACAATGGTGTAGTAGCATTCAGAATGCCCTAGCTAACAAAATAACAACTCTCCAAATTAAAATTGCAAAGAAAAAAGCCACCATACCCTCTAGTGAGACACTACCTATCAGCCCCACTGAAAACATGCCACACCCTGCTCCCTTCAAATTTACCAAAGTATCCGTCCAGGAAACGGAAAAAACTATTGCATCCCTAAAGCTGTCCAACTGCAAGGGAGACAGTTGTCCAGCCCAACCTATTACAGACGCTGCAAGGGATTTTGCCCCCTTCCTCACAACACTTATCAATGCCTCCTTCTCTACCAACACTGTACCAGTAACCTAAAAGAGTCATGAGTTCTGCCTCTCCTTAAGAAACAAACTCTTGACCCTTCTATCCCTACCAACTACAGGCCCATCACTACGGTACCCTTCCTCCTCAAGATAATACATAAAGTGGCCTATTTACAAATCCAGCATTATCTTGAAACCAATCATCTCCTAGGCTCCTGCCAATCTGGTTTTAGACCACAAAATGGCACAGAGACAGAATTAATAGATCTTAAAACACAAATTGAAGAGCTTAACGACAAGGGAAATGCTGCCATGCTGCTCCTCCTTTACTTGTTGGCGGCCTTTGACCTGGTGGACCACGTAGTCCTGTACGAACACTTGGTATCGGCGGCCAACATCTCAAGAGAGGCTACAGCCTGGGTCCAATAATTTCTAGACAATAGAACAATGAGAGTTTTCTCCACATTAGCAGCAGGGGATCCTATTAAAACAGCATGCAGTGTGCCCCAGGGTTCTTACATCTCGCCAACTATGTATAATATCTTTATTAATCCCCTATTTGACAAATTTTACCGGCAGGGCAACCTTGTAATGAGTACCATTGTCATGATCCCACCAAAGGAGCAAAGTTCCCATTCAAACATACCAGGGAAGCAAGGAACTTTCCATCAGTCAGTGGGTCAACAGTGGATTCAAGCCTGGCACAAAAGACATGTGTCTCATTCATATCATTGCACCCCTAGGCTCACATAGCACTTACATTGGTTTTTCCTACACTCAACATGGCTGCTGGCATGTCCATTGTAAACTCACAGCACATACTACACCTATTGCAGAGGGAGCTACTTAAGCCCCGCCTCTGCTGGAGCACTTGCTTCGCATCTTCTCCACTGACAGTGGGTAACACTACCAGCGATCTCCTGACAGAACCTGTCAAAGGAAAAAAGAAGTTAAGAGATATTAGTTTCCACAGAAAATCAACAAATTCCATAGTTTGCTGAAAAGACTTACCGGACCAAAGTATTTCCGAAGTGTTTCTTCAGTCAGCTGTTTATTTTGTAGTCTCTGCATCTTCTGTCAGACGTTCCATCGCAGTCGCAGCATCTTCCTCACAGCAGTCTTCCTTCACGATTGCAGTGCCTTCATGCAAAAGTTTTCCTCAGCAGTCTCTTCATCGACTGAAGGTACTTCATCTACATTTTTCCAAAAACCTGCAAAACAAAAGATATTTGTGTTAATGAATTAACTTTGTGAACAAGAATGAAGAAGTTTTACATATGTTGCTTACCTGAAGTCCCAACATGTTATTCTTTGCTTAGTTATTACCGTGCTCGTCTCTGAAGGCTGCAATTACTCAGTTAAGACAAAGTCACGTTTATTAAATGCTTCCTCAAACTGAGTACAGTCGCAGCCATACCGCAGCATCTGACCTTATCTGAGAACCAAGAACCTGCAAAATAAAAGGGGAACATTTTGAAAGAGAGATCTCTCCAACATAGGGATTGCTCAGAATCTGAAGAACTATATATTTCTTTTCACCAAAGAAACCACCCAAGATACCTGTAAAAAGAGGCAAGGACATTATTCTGACAAGAATATTTTGAACACTGCAGCCTCTCAAGTTAAACGTTTCAAACCAATGTGCCCCTGTAGAAAACAGGAAGGAGAGCTCCACAAAACATAAGCACAGGTGAGGAGGGATGGATTTATCAAAGCACACTGCAATATAGTTTTTTCCTGCCAATTGAAATTACAGTAGTTCTATTGTTATTATTGTTGTTTTCACAGAATAAGAGCCCAGCTTACAGATCCTCTAGCTGAGAAGGCATTACGCTCTCGCGGAGGCCCAGGCAAGCGTTACAGACATAATATAACCTAATTATGTAATAGGTTTTAACAAGAAAATATAGCCATGCCAACACTGTACAATTATTTTGAGTGTTAAGCTTTTTACTGTATACTCATATTATTATTAAAAATAGACAGTAAAAACAACCTTGTATTGAAATATATGAATATTTACTACAATCTATACCATCTTAGAAATGTCATTTCAATACTTCTTGTAACATCTGTGTGCATCCTTATTTTGGCCACCTACACACATAAGAAGTTACTGACAAAAATGTCCAACATATACTACATCTTTCAATCCTTTTTTATGAAATTCTCTGCTTTCTTAATATTATCATGTACACAGGAGCTTGATAATAACTGCAGAACACCTTCCTGAACGTATGAAGCAAATGGTAAACTGCAATTTTGAAGTACCTCAGGAACTCCTACTGGTGTCTAAATCATACAATGTTCCTCAAGCTGTTGCAGCTCAAGGGACCATACAAATAGCCATGTTTCCATCCAATCTGAACTACCAGTTAAATTAGGTGTTCACCTGGAACGAGGCAGCACTAGGGACTCAGGATGTAGAGTGGATTCCTATTTGTCTGATACCTTGGAATGTACTTGGTACAATACCAATTGTCTCTAAATTGTCATTAAAATAGTTCTTTTAAAATATGTGTATGTCCTTATTTTGGCCACCTACACACATAAAAAAGTTAATAACAATTTTCTATAATGTATCCGGCAAAATAGAATATTTATATTTGAAAAAATTATCCCCTTTTTTAAAAGTTTATTTTGGATACACAATACATTTCTGTACTTTTCTTGAAAGTAGCACAGTTGAATTGAAGGTATTTCAGAGAATCCACCACCTAGTAGTTAAACTAGGCAGATATGTAGAAACAGATGCAACTGAAGTGACTGTGTAGAGTGAGTGATCTTTGCATGCACTCTAACATGCTAGTTGTAATAAGTATTTTAATGTAAGCATACCCAAATTCAATAACCACACATGTTTATTAAATGTGGAGGTCCCGATATAGACTATGGGCCTCATTACACGGATGGCGGTAAGGGTTTACCGGTATCGGTAAGGGTACCAGTGCCAGTAAACCCTTACTGCCTTACTACAAGGTCCCTTTGTGGGTCCCTACCTTAACGCTGGTTTTACCAGCCGTTCAGGACGGGACCCGCAAAGGGACCTTGGAGGTAATTACGGTACTGCAATTTGCGGTACCGTAATTACCGCCTTCCCCATTCCCATTGAGCCCTATAGGGGCAAAAATGGGAATGTGGAAGTGCCATGGTGATTGGGGAATTACCGACCCCACACACCTTGGAATAGGGCGGTAATTCCGCCATTCACCATGGCAGACTCAGTAAAATACCGGCGGCAACCATGGCGCTAATAGCGCCATGGTTACCACCTTCCATGTAATGAGGCCCTATATGTTGAATCGTTAAAATACACAAATATTTCATAACACTATACTAATTTTCTCTTAATTGTCATTACAATACTTCTTGCAAGGTCTGTATGCACTCTTATTTTGGCCACATCACACAGAAGTAGCTAATGACAACACACGGCAATCGACCCTTAAACTTTCTGTTTTTTTGTCTAAACTAATTTCTTTTTGAATACTTTACTTTTTTTGCTTGCTCTGTTGTCTACAGTATACTTGTTTAATATGTAAACAGTTATCTGTAACTACACTCCCTACACCTCAAAATAATGTGCATGGAACGACTTACAGGGAACACTTACATGTCAAAATATACATAGGGCCTCATTACGACCCAGGCGGTAAGTTACCGCCTGGGTCGTACCTTTACCACCATGGCGTAAACTACGTTTACGCCATGGTGGTTGGTGGACTTACCGCCCCATTCCGCAGTTGGTGGGGCGGTAAGTCCCCAATCCCCATTTACCCTTCCCCATTCCCATTTTTGCCCCATAGGGCATAATGGGAGTGGGGAAGGCGTTAATTACGCCACCGTAAATTACGGTGGCGTAATTAACAACAAGGTCCCTTAGCGCCATGGATTTTAACACCTGCTAAAAGCAGGTGTTAAATCCTCCATGGCGCTAAGGGACCTCGGAATCAGGCGGCAAGGGTCGGCGCTGTTTACGCCGCCGAAAACCCCTTACCGCCTGGGTCGTAATGAGGCCCATAGTATTTAACATAAGAAAACAGAAGTAGAAGATTGGTGTGTTGGACAGTGATTTTATATTGCAACCTAATAAATGTCTATTCTTTTTATTTTTTAGAAATGTATTATTAACTATTTGACCTTTATAAATTGTCATAATGAATGTTTATATTCACAATTAATATACAACCTACTTTAAAACCTAGGTTCTAACTACATTAAGCAAGCATTCTTTAAACCCTTTGACAATCTATCATGGCGTGCTACTGTAGAGGCATTGCAAACAAGCCAATCAAATTCTGTATGCACCCATGTTTTGAAATCCCCACAGAGAATGGGTGTCCACCATGAACAATGATTGCACATTTCAAATATTTTTGACAAATGGAAACCTGACTATTTACTAAGGTTAACAGAGCAGTCTTACTTTTCCTACCATCCATACTATATCATTGAAACATTAGTAAAAGGTACTTATTCTAAACTAGTGTGAGGGGTGTTTTGGTGTTTGGGGCATTGTTTGTAGTCAATGACTCATGAAAGTCTTTCTTCCTTGCCTATTGGTTTGGACCAGCAGAGGAGGACGCCTGTTACAAATACTCCATTCACAGCGGATGGAGCGGAGTGAGAGGAGTGTTTTCGTGTTAGGGCTATTGTTTGTGAGTCACTGCATCACAAATGTCTTTCTTCTCTGCCCATTGCTTTCGACCTGCAGAGGTGGGCACCTGTTACAAATACTTCATTCACAGCAGAGCAAGCAGAGTGCAAGGAGTGTTTTGGTTTATGGGGCATTGTTTGTGAGTCACTGCCTCACAAAAGTCTTTCTTCCCTGCCTATTGCTTTGGACCTGCAAAGGAGGACGTCTGTTACAAATACTCCATTCACAGTGGAGTGAGCGGAGTGCGAGGAGTGTTTTGATGTTTGAGGCATTGTTTGGAAGTCACTGCCTCACAAAAGTATTTCTTCCCTGCCTATTGCTTGGGACCTGCACAGGTAGGACGCCTGTTACAAATACATTCAGAGCGCAGCAAGCAGAGTGCAAGGAGTGTTTTGGTGTTTGGGGTACAGTTTCACAGGTGGAGTTAAGTCTTTATTGCCTTCCCCTAGTGGGCCCACTCCCTCCCTTGCTCTTCTGTTGCTTGTAACCGGCTCAGTGTACCCCACTGTTAAAGACTTTTCTGCTCCTCCCTCTTATTCACTACCTTGCCAATTCTGCTTACACAAAGAACATCTGATATTGACCTTTCGGTATTGGCACCTCCTCTCACATGCTTTCAAAAGAGGAAGAATACCCACCGTAGTGAAGAGCTGAAGCCTGGAAAATGTATATGTTGTCCAATACGTACGCTTAAGGCTCAGAGCCGAGCACTGCAGGCAAAAAAAGGGAACACTAGACAGTACGCCTGGTATTTTTGATCCCAGGCAACAAAAGATCACAGGTTTATGGGATTGCACGCCACTTTCTGGATGTTCAGTGGTGGCAATTGCACAACCCCATAACATAGTTGAACCACTAACGCAGACCATCCCTAGTAGTATCAGTGCCCATCTCACCCCATCTTGGTTGATGCAGCCAGTGGTTATAGCTCACATAAAGACCACAGTGTGCCTCCTTCTCTAGGACCCCGGCAACCTCCAATGCCCCCGCTACATAGCAACCCGGGACCCTATTCCGTTAGATATCATGAGCCTTCTTGCCTATAAGAGTGCTCCGAACATACCCCTCAGAAACCCCTAGTTGTCCCTGTCAGCCAGGTGAAACCCCAGCTTTAGTGAGATCAAATTGGTCTTAATCGCCCACGTACTGTTCCTGAAGTAAACCAGTGATCAGAGTGCATCAATCCCTCCCTACCACCGCTAGGTACACATGTTACTTCAGGTCTTACCACTTACTGGGTGGTCCATTGATATTCTTTTGGGAAGTAACTCAAACCCTGTGTTGAGCATAGCCACAGATCTCTTACCCTTTGTTGAGCGGAGCACCTGCAATTAAATGCCCTCCCGTACTCACTTCTGGGTGACCCACGGCCTTCCCCTGGCATCCCGGGTGGCCGTTTGCCCTAACTGCTCATCCATGCAAGTGGCCTTTTGCCAGTCGCCGTCAGAAATGTACATATAGGCACCACTTCACAGAAAGTCATGCATATCTGCTGCTACCTGGACCTGCTCATGGCACTCGCATATGCTTGCAGCAGTCCCAGGGCATTGGGTCCAAGTAACACACAACCTTTGGCAACTGCTTCCCTCTTTCAACGATCCTACTGATCGTCCTTCCGGGAGGTTCCCTCTCAATCAGTGTGTCTTACCTCGCATGCACAAGCCCACCTGACCAGTGCTTATCTTATCAACCCCTCTGAACTGTTGCCACACTTAATCCCTTTCCCAGCGAACCTGCAACACAAATGACAAAATGAGTAGTTTAGACAGTACATGCCCAACATACCCAACATAAATTGTGATGACAGAACTACGCCTCCAGGCATTAACTTCACAATGTATATCCCATTGCCCAGGGCATTCTACTAAGGGGGAAACCTGCCCCCGGGCGCCATACTCACAGCCCTGTTGGTACCTGGAGCAGGCTCCTGGGGCCAGTGCACACTCCCTGAGGTCATAGACCATTCGGTCCACATCACGGCTGCTGACATTCCATCCTGCACTGCTCCCTTGTCTCCGGACCCTACGGATAGGCCTTCCCGGAGTTCTTAATATCCGCCTGTATTACCATGAGCATGTTCGCCATTTATTCCCAACAAGCCTTGAATGTATCGATCTATACAAATCCTTATGCATAGATTGCCCCAAATGCACAGATTTAAAATAATTGTGTCTATTCTTGTCTTCAGTCGGCGTCCTGTTCGCTGTTCGTATGAAGTTGTTAAATCGCTGCCAGCTCACCTCAATTCAGATGCAAGCCAATAGATGCCCAGGTGCAGCAATGCCATAGCAAATGCTGCTCCTTGTCATGTATCTCCCCTAAACTGCCATACTGCAGTACCTCGCACATATGCACATACAAGCCTCTGCATAATGAAAACTATAATTACCTATTTCCGACCCACTTATACCTGTGCTGCCATTGCTGGATCCCAACAGTACACAGGGATTCCTCCAATGTCAGTGTGCCCCCCTTAATGTTGAGTCCTACCTCGCATACACGCCCGCCAGTAACACATGGCGCTAGTACATATAGTTCTGCACCTCTAACTTCCACATAAGATGCAAACCTTTCAATTTCTCCCCATGTATTACTATTTAACTTTTAAATGCTGTCTAGCTCTGTCCTAATGTTATGTTTGACCTCAGTTGGTGTGGGGAGGCAAAAGTGGCTCCTGGTTGCTGTTGATATGAAGTTAACTATGCTCTTCCCATCTACCTCGGGAGGATAGCTCAGCGGCAAAATGCTGACCTTGGAAGCAAGACGATACTGTGCAACACAGGTTCGATCCCCGGGTCCCCGCTTGGAAACCTCTCGATATTAAGCGCGTTATAAATAATATATTATATCATATCATACCAGCAGGAGCTACAAGCTCGCAGTTGCACTCAATTCTGAAACCATGCATGCTCATGTTTGCAGTTAAGTGCAATGTATACACTTGCCCAACCTCTACCACCCATTCCCTGTAAACATGTTTGCTTCTCATGTTCAAGCCCTATCCCAATTCTTCCGAAATTGTATTGCATACCCACTTTGCAGCAGTGTGCGAACACGTAACCTGTAATAACAACATGCTCTACTACTATGCACTTTAACTCGAAGTAGTAATACAGCAAAGCTAAACCAATAAGTTAGTACTATTAAAGCATTGTACATCCAAGCAGGTAATCCCCTTTCAACCCTGCAGCAGAGAACGCAAGACAAATTTATGCACGTGGAACACAACTTAATGTCAACCACACTTTCCATGTGATGCCACAACCTCCTTGTCAATGAAGTTTAGAAAACCTGCCGGGGTATTGCATTCATGTCGTAATAAACTGGCCCTTGTATCATATCTTACTTCACGCATGTCTAATTTGTTTGAGAAAAAAAAATACTCGCCTTACCTAATCAGTGAAATCTCAGCATTGTTTGCGCAAACTATACTCACCTTTGTCTACTCTTTGAAATCCAGGCACAATATTACAAAATCAGCTTTATCCCCCCTTTCAAAACAAACAAGCCATTCTCACAGAGATGTTGATATTTCACCATTCAATGCCTTCTAACGTTTTCTGGTTCATTAACCCCTTAAGTGTCCTTGGCAACAGGGAGGTAATCCCAAGGACAAGATACCTCGCCCGTGGCACTTAAATGTGTCATGTCAAACGCTGGACTCTTGTACCCCTTTCTTAGAAAGGGTAGCCATGTAACACATACTCTATTACATCGCCTTATGTGCATCTATTGTGGTGCTTTCTAGATCTGCCCATCGAAATATCCGAAGGCTACAGTTAAGTGCATGACTACCCTAAGTACCACAATGCAATGCCCAGCCCAAGACTAGACCAATCTACCCCTAATGAAATGGCAATGAATGTTCCTCTTGCACAAAGCGTGGTGAAAACTGTAAGCCACATCGGAGCTTTAACAAAAACATAACTCACCTCTTCACATGGTATATATGATGTTACTACCAACAACTCATGCCAAGACTATGCCTCAGCAGTGTGAGCAAACAATTGTTGAGGATTGGCCCATGTACCCATGGTTACCCCGCCTGATCATCAAATAAATTAAGTTACTAATACAAGCGTCCTTCATCATTTCAAGGCCCTTTGGAAAACTCCATACCTGATGGGCTGTGCACACTTTCCTCGTCCTAATACCTCACTTCAGCAATATAAAATATCCTTTCAGCATAGTGGCCATCCAATTCTCTTAGTCTATCTTCTCAAAAGGGTCTGGGCTGGAAACTGAACGGGCCCTCTCAGCCCAGGCTTTTTAAGTGCCTCCCCAGTCCTGGCTGTTTACGGCCAAGCCATGTGGGGCACATGCCACTTCCGCGCCCTCAGGTGAGACGAGGTGAGCCTAACACTGGAGGGGAGCAGAGGGGTGACCTGCTATACCAGCTGCCTCTCCAGCGCCCCCTGCATGGGCTGGTGCATCTGCTGAGCTACTGTCACTCCTCAGAGAATGTGCACAAATCATAGTAAGGTGCGCAAACAAATATATAAATGTATGTGAGCATTTATGTTTGTATGCGTACTGCTATGTTTTGTGTACTAACCAAGCCATGTTCTATAAACTTAGCAATGTTACATATTTCTATGTTTATAAAAGGTGGCTTGAAAAGTGCACAAACCATAGTAATTTACGCACACATGCGTGCTTCCCTTACTATGAGTTGTGTACTTTTCAAGCCACCTTTTATAAACATAGACATTTGTAACATATTCCTATGTTTATAAAAGATGGCTAGAAACGTAAACAATTCAAGGCATCTTACGGACAAAACCCAAAGTGACTTTGTCCATCGACAAAGCTTTATAAAAGATGCCTTGAATTGTGTATGTTTCAAGCCGTTTTTTATAAACATAAAACATATTTTTACGTTTATAAAAGATGGCTTGAAACGTACACAATTCAAGGCATCTTTTATAAAGCTTTGCCGATGGAGAAAGCCTCGGGCTCAGTGATCTCTGCTCAGAACAAATAGATGACAGAGCCCGAGGCGTCTTTCACCCTCTGCGAACCCGTGGGCTCTCTGATCTAATCTGAATATTAGGACCGTGAGGGTCAGTGACCTGGGGAGGACAAACAAAGGGACAGTAACTTCCTCTGATGACCCCTCTCACGAGGGATCATCAGAGGAAGTTACAGTGACTGACGGAAGTGCCAGCCAGCCTCAGCAACGCTGTGACTGGCTGGCACTTCTGTCAGCTTGCCTGACGTTAAACTGGCGGGCACATCTCCCGTTGCGGCTGCGGCGGGATAATGCGTCCCGCCAATATTGTGTGGGACCAGGGAGCCCCGGCTCAGCTCCACTTTTTTGAGACTGCGGGCCACTTAAAGCACTGGATGTATTCATGGGGGTGAAAATGGGGCACCTGCCTGTCCCCTCAGACTGGGTATCTGGGGATGGGGGGCACACCTACTGCCAAACTTGAGGAGGGTGGTGCTGGAGTGAAGCTTGGAGGGGGAAGCTGCCCGTGAAAGTCACTAGTTACGGGGCCTGGAAAAACCGCTGTGTCATGCCCTGCAGCCACCTTTAAAAAAGCAAGTCAGCGTCACGGCGGCTCTCCTCCCTTCTCACAGCCCCCACACCATGGCAAGCAAGGGCCAAGGCAGATCTTGCATTGTCCATAAGTGGATCGTTTATTGCTGCCCTTTTCACTTTGCATTCTGGTACTTGCAGTTTTTCAATAGTCCAGAACTACAAGTTCCAGAATGCAAAGAGGTATTTGCATCCCTTGGAGAGGGACTCACATCTGACATGATACCAGAGGAGCTCCCTGGGATGTCGCTTTTATCTCTCTGGGACCTACCTGACTGCTGTTTTGAGGGTTAGAAGAGAGCACATGGGGATTAGAGTTGGACAGGTGCTAATGCTGGAGGGTAGGATTGGGACTTGCACGGTTTTATTGGGGGCAGAGGGGCACATTATTCTTCGTGGACGAGGAGGTGTGGGCTGTTTTATAAAAGGAAAGTTGGCGATGTCACGATTACTTTACTTTGAGGGTTCTGATGAGCTGAGGGGCACGATCCATGGTGGCCTCAATGTTGTGTGTGGTGGATGCTGCTGCACTGGTCAACATTTTGCGTTTTGTGCTATATATCACATACTAAAGAAAAGCTGACTGTATTGGAAAGTGTACACACGCGGAGTTTCTACGTCAAAAATATTAGTGCATTATATGGACAAAAAAAAAAGAGTATGGATTTCTTTACGTAATGCACATTAGTATTTCAACATGTGGGTTTAATTGAGAGAGGGACTTAAAGTTCGTCGGTAAAGTTAAAACACTGCTTGCATCTGTGTTTCTGCAGTCGTGGTAGTTCTAGCTCTGGCTGCCTCTGTGTAGGGGTGCTTCTTGTGACCCTCTTATCAGAACTCTCACATTCCACGTGGTCCTGGTGAGAATTCCACCCAGTCATGTGTTCCCCTTTGCATTCTGGACTTGCATATTTTCTTTCCCATTTGAATTTAAGGAAAACTACAAATCCCAGAATTCTAAGTAAATGCAGGTAAGGGGGTCCTTCTCATTGCATGGGAAACTTGAGAGTCCGCTCTTACAGGGCTCTTTTTTACAGCAGGGTGGCTGCATGTTAATGTCATTCTGAGTTTCAGTTCTCATGCTGTCCTACAGAGTTTCTGACTGAGGCAAAATAGGTCATGGCCACCAAGAAAAAGAGACCAATGGTGGTAAATTAATTGTCATGACGTTTTTCCACTTGCTGTTTCTTTATTTCCCGGTGACACGTTTTGTATACTATGTGTGACAAATATTGCCCTTGAATTCACATTGGGTCAATTACCTTAATAAAAACTAAGTTCGTGCAGTGCACTGACTACTCAAACTGGACCACACGATCCTGGAGAAGTGACACAGGCAAGCCAGATGGGTGGCATTGTCCTATCACCCTGCAGGCTAGTCGGATCATGCCCCATTTCAGGTGTGGGTATATTATCTAATAGAGGTTTTCATTTCATTTCCCTCAACGTAAAAACATCACTAAAAGTATCAGGATGAAAAGAAAATCAGGACTGTGTGACCTGGACCCCTCTGGCTTTTGTCAGCTGACCCCCAGGAATCTGGATACCCACGGAATATGGTCTTTGCCAGTCAGCCTCAGCAAACCTTCCAACGGGCCTACAAGAGCCCAGCATTCCAAGGAATCATTTAAAAGCAGGGATGAGGGACGAAAACTATTTGCCAAAGCAAAGCTCACATTTATTTGTCATTCTAATTTGTATTTTATTTGATATAATGCAGTCAACAAATATGCTTTTTATAAGTAAATCCATACATAACAATCACGTAAACAACTCTGATTAGAATTGTATAACTTGTAGTTTTTCTTTCCCCTTTATGTATGGGATAACGACTTGTCCCAGAGTTCAAAGAAAATAATGAGAAATGTATTCCAGGCTTTTGTATGAATATTTCAGGCTGCCATGGATTACAATTGTAATTGTAACAATCCCATGAGTCTTTCTGGCCCTAGTCCAATGGACCCAGCGCAGCATCACTTTGAACAATAACTCGACAAATACTTTGGAATTTGAATTCACTGTTAAAGCTTCTTTTTTGATTTGCAATAGATACATTTTATGTTTACCTTGATGTGCTCCATGTCTGCCAATTTCCAAATATAATAATTGTACTACTCATTTGTTAAATCTTACTATTTAATGCATCAAAGAATCACATTTGTTTCTCTCTGGATGTTGTTTATTGAACAATGTCCATATATGAAGTTGATGCTTCATATGGATCAAGAACAAAATGGTGCCATAACTGAACTAGGAACATACTGTCTACAATTTCAGTTGACCCCGGGCTTGAGTGTCAGATCCTGGTGTGTATCAGCAGCCAAGTCTATCACATCTCTTTACCTATTTGTGGAGGGGTTTGGTGCAAGTACCAATCATTCAAATGCCAATCCCACATATCGAGTTACTTTCCACACCACTGTTTGTATTTTCTGTGCATTCAGCTACTTGGGTGTCACTCCTCTGTTGGTTGGATTATATACATCCAGAGGTTTTCCAAGTTGTGGTTCAATCTCAGCAAATGTCTCCCTCTTCTCAAGTGTTTTACGGGCATGAACATATTGGCTGCTTCTTCTTATAATCCTTAACTGACCTAGGGCCTCATTACAGGTTGGGCGGTCTGGAATTAACAGTGGCGTTAAACTCGCCGCCAGTGTTAATTCCGGACCGCCCGATCCTGACTCCTGCAGGCGGGAGGTGATGTTCCCCCCAGGTCTGACCTGGCGGGTTTAACACCGCCCGCCTGCAGGCGGACGAGGAAACACCAGCACCATCACGAGATGGTGCCGGTGTTTCCACTTCCCTATTCCCATTGAGTCTCAATGGGAATGGGGATTTATCGAATTCGCCTCCGGAATTCCCAGGACACCAGGGTCGTAATGCCCTGGTATTTCCGCAAGTCACGGAGGCGGAATGGTAATACGAGTCTGGCGGTAACGAGGCGGTTTTACCACCTCGGTTACTGCCGGACTTGTAATGAGGCCCTATTCTCTGAGCGTCTAGGTTTGGTAATGTTTATGGTTATTGCTCACTATTTTGCTTGTTAAGTTGCCTCCTTTGCGGACCTTTAGTTGTTGAACATGTGATAAATATATTCCCTTCTGTATATGTAGGAATGCCAAGATCCAGCCTGAATTTCACTTTTCTCTGATTCAGGAGCCTTAGACTGTTCAGCCTCCCTCCATGTTTAGTTTGAGCTATTGGGAAATGCTTGCGACATCTATTAACCACAAGTATTGCTTTGGAATACAGATATGAAGGAATGACATACGAGGAGGACACAGAGTCTCTAGGTTTTGTTTTGTTATGTGCCCACCCACTGCCTGACCATTGCCATGCTAATCCCTACTGCAATCCCCACCCATTTCTGCCTCTGCACACCCAAAATACTACCTCACTTTATTCAAGCCTTACCATCAGACTTTGCATTCAAAGTGCCTGTGTTGAAAGCAGTCTTCTGAGAGTTAATGACTTAATTAGAGTGGTAAGCATGCTGCTGTTGTCATGAAAGTGTCTTACGAGGCCTGGCTTCAGCCACTCGATGCATAAGCACTCTGCGTGTCCTTCACTGAAGTCCTGTGAAAAACAAGCATTGGCAAAGCCACTGAAGTCTTGTTTTAAACAAGTATTTGCAAAGCCAACATGTTTGGCTTCTGCATACGTTTTAAGCTTTTGCCCGGCACTGCTATTTCATGCCCAGGTACTTGCATCATTTTGCACCTGCTACCAACAATGAACTACCGTTAAAAAACACTACAGCTGTGCCTGGCAAGTACCTTTCCCATGCCTCCACAAAAGCACAAACTGTTGGCATTCCCAGTGCTTGTTGTGGTTGCTGAGACCCCCTGGTTTCCCAGGGCTGATGGCAGTGCTTGTTATTTTTTATTCACATTATCCATTGTTGGATAGGTCTTGGGTGGCTGCTTCTTTTGTTCATTTCCCTCCATTTTCATGCTGGTTCTATCCACAGTTTCATCATAAGCCCTAGCCTTCAGAGGCTTAACCAGGATTGTCTAACAAGTGGGTCATGAAGCTAATGTAGCTAGGCCCACAGCAGTAACATTACGATCTGCTGCTAATTGGGCATTTACAGATTTTAGGTTTTGCCTGCTTAGGCCCTGCCCTTAGTGTCAGGGACCGCTACCCATAAATGACTGGGGTGCCAAGTGTTTCTCACCGATCCCAAACCCCAGACAATACTTTTTCAGGGTCGTGGAAGCACTGGGCGGGTGCGTATTTTAGAGGTGGAGACCTGGAATCGGCTCATTAATTTCCCTCGGCCTGTGCCAGTCGCCGGTGAAGCTCCTAGTGTGCCAAGATTCCAAAGAAGCTGTGCTGACCACAAGATCCTCTCTGTATCTGTTTGCTGTGTGGGCATGGACTGAAATGTTAAGGGAATTTTGATGTTTTTACAAGCTTTTTTCATTCCTTTGCTGCCTAGTCAAGTAATGTTTCTCCATGTGCTTGCACTTTCGACACATTCATACAGAACAAATGTTCAGGTTGAACTGTTAGATTATCATTTTATTAAATAAATACTTGCTTAAAAATAAGTTTCCTTTATTTTCTTTCAAAATGTATATACTATTTGAAAAAAGAAAGTGAACATTTCTGTAATATAGAGCATCTTCTGGAAGAAGCAAGTCACAGAAATGTGCAATGTTTATATTTTATTAATAGCTAGATGATCCATTCAACACCTAGGCGAGTATCTGTTGAATTTGAATCAAGGCATGTAATGCCATCATTTTGCAGGCTGGGTTTGGGGCATTATGGGAAGCATTGGTTTTGGCGGAGGGCCATGAGTTTTGGGTGGAGGGCAAGGATTTTGGGAGGGGTCAGAAGGGGGACATCGGTTTTGTGGGCACAAAGGATGACTGTGCCCCAGGCCCCGAAAACGGTTAAGATGGCCCTGTCACTCATGGGTTCTTCATCTGCATACCAGCACTCTGCTACAGTACCTAGCAAGCTCCTGACCGCACAATCTCTGCAATTAGGTACACATGGGAAAAAGCCGTCTACATTCATGCCTTCAGCTGCGCAACCTCTGCACTTTAAATGTTGGGGAACAGGACTCTCTCCGGACAGGCCATTGAATTCTGCTTGGAGAAAGTCCCAGTATTCTTTCTGTTCACCCACTTCTGTCTGGATTGCAGACACCATGCTCTGCTGCTGCTACTTCTGAAACCACAGACTTCACATTACATCTACACCTAATGGTCTGCACCTAGGGGGGCCTTTTAAACCACTCTGCTTCCCTCCGGTGTGGGTCATTAAGCTTAACAGGCTGATTACTACTACATCATTCCTCTTCAGCCTTCTTCCTCTTCCCAGTACTTTGGTGATTACAGGACTTGTAGTCACAACCAACAACATTAGGTATTGTTTTATTTCCTCGGATGTATACGAATTGTTTGTTTGCAAATTGCTCGAATTACAATTGACCTTTTCACAATTGACCGAATTGTGAAGGTCAATTGTAACATATATGCGGGGGGAAACCCCCCGCAACCCCCACCCAACCCAAACCCGCCCCAAACCCTTCTATATATATATATATATATATATATATATATATATATATATATATATATATATATATATATATATATATATATATATGTGCGAACAATTGTGAATTGTGAAAAGGTCAATTGTGACCCTTTAAATTCGTGCAATTGTGCATTCGAACAATTGCAAACGAACAATTCGTGGATAATACCATTTCCTCTACTTAGCAATAAGCCATTCGATGTGTGGGGTTGAGGAGAAAGTTAACATGTTTTTTTCCCAGTCTTCCTGACCTGCTCCCACCCCATGTGATCCTCCAGCGTAACACCATCCCCATGGTCGGGATCAGGAAACACCTGCCCTTCCCTGACCACATGAGAAGTGTCCCAGGCCAGGTTTGTGTGGTGAATCATTGCTGATTCATCACACTTCTCTTACAGGATGCCATGAACCTCTTGGGGATCCACTTATTCTAAACAAATCAGAAATAGTCATGAATGAGTTTGAAAACAACATGTATCAATCCAAACATTCTGAAGAAGACTTGCCAGTACTCAACTCACAGCTAAATTGTATTGTATAGTATTGTATTGTATTTGGTTATTTATATAACACTCTTTCCCAATTTCTATAGCCTCATTGTGCTTTGTGGTTGGAACGCCATCCATGACCGTAGTCAATGTGCAGGAGGTTCCAAGAGTTTTAGATTTGGAGATGCATGCATGCATTTTCGCCGGTCTAGGACTTAGGTGGCTGGCTAGGTTCGACTAAGCAGCCAAAAAGGGCCAGGCATGTGTGTGGGCACTGTTGGTGGTTAGCGATAGAGTGCTATTGTTGAAAAGAGTCAATGTGTGGCCAGCTATACCAAATTTCTTTCTTTTGGTAGTTGCTGTATGCTAGCAGCAGAGGTGTTGCGGTACGTCTGGTGTTTCAGTGTAGACAACTATGTGCACTGCTAGACTGGATTAGCATAGTCATAACTGCATTATATGGTGCATGAACATTTGGCAGTGCCTGTGGCCCGTGTCCACAAATGTGGTGTAAGATATACGTGCCGTAGGCTTCGATGTTGTTCGGCTGCAGCGATCTTTGTCCATTGCGGGTGGCAGGGTCTCAGTATTTGTGGTCTCTCTGGTGTGAGTCTGAGCAGCGAGGGTGAGGGCTTCCCTAGGGTATTTGTCAGGTAGGAATGTTGTTGTTTATGGGGTGATAATCTTTCAGGGTGAGCCGCTGCGAATGCTGCCGGCATCTGTGTTGTAATTTGTGTATATGAATGTTGGGTTTAGAAGTGTAGTTTCGAGAGGGCAGGGTTCAGGAGGATATTGGGAATAGACAGGATTTTGCGGCCTTCATTTTATTTTCAGTGTTGTGAATGTGTAGAGGTAGGGATTTCCAGATGATTGGCGCTTGGACGGATAATGAGGATCCGCCCAGCCTGGAGGAGTAGTGGGCTGGCACCACTAGGCGATATGCCATGCGATATCTGAGATTCCTTGTGGGCTGATGAACAACTCACCATTTATCTAGAAGTCACTGAAGAAATTGAACCTGGACTTAAACATGTAATTAAAATTGTAGCTGTGAAAATTATAAACCTCTGTTCCTGTATGTAAGTGTTGAAGCTGGTTCTGGCAAAACATTCTTAATTAAAATAATCAGCACATTCTTACAAGACTTAACAAAGAACAACCTTTTAGCTGTTATAACAGACCTCATATGTCTAGCTGCCTACAACATAGGAGATGTAACTCTACTCCAACTTATTCTCCTCCCAGTAGAACAGAAAAACAAATTATGATACTACAACCTATCAGCAGAAGTTGCTACCGAAGTATGCAGAATTCTGAAACAAATGAAAGTCATTCTTATTGATGAAGTAAACATGGTTTCCAACCTCATGATGGCTTTAATTCATCTCAGAATGCAAGAAGGTCTAAGAAATGACTATGAAGAACTGTTTGGAAGAAAAATCATTATTGTTTGTTGAGACCTCCTACAGTTAACACCAGTAAAAGTTCAACCCATTTTCAAAACATTAGAACACAAACAATGCCGTAATGCACTTTCCAGCATTGGAAATGTAAATCTCTGGTAACATTTTCGGTGTAGAGAATTAACCTAAAACATGCGTCAGTCTGCCGATGTAACCTATGCTAAAAAATTTAAAAAGCATTCAAACTGGTCTGCTTACTAAAGATTTATAAGGACAAAAGACATCTTTCCCTATTGTCATGGAACAATTAACTCAACACAATATAAAATGCATGTGCTGAATGCCAACACTTGCAAGCTGTAGCCAATTCAATGATACAATGTTGAAAAAGAAATGCCTCCCATAGGGCATATCAGCTCCATGGACAAACTAAAAATTCATGGCATGATACTCTCTATCTGTCAACAAGCAGCAGCACGACTAAATAGCTTAGACAAATCTATCTCCAATACAGCTGGATTAGAAAACGATTAACTCTGTGGGCCTCATCACGAGTTGGGCTGTAGCCCTTAAATGCAGTGGTAATGGTATTACTGCCGCATTTAAGGGCTGGCCCTATCACAAATTGGGTGCTAAATCATCTGTTTTACCTCCAGCTTTTTTCTTGAGGTGAAAATTCCCTGTTTTCGGCGGTATTACAGCCAGCTTCATTATCCCGCAGTATTAGCACTGAAAATTCCCCATTGGATCCAATGGACCCAATCAAGAATGGGGATTTATCGTTAAGGCCCAACCCGTGATCCGGTGGTAATACCAAGGGGCCAGTCGGTGCTAGGGTTATTACTGCGGTTTTACAGCCGGGAATACAGCCCAACTCATGATGAGGGCCTGTGTTTAAACTGCAGAGTAATTCTAAAATGTAACCTTCACATAGAACAATATTTAGTCAATGGTGCAATTGGTACAGATGTTGGATTCCAATTATATGCACATGACAACAATATTCAGTTTGTCAACATCTACTTGACAAACTTAGAGAAGTATTTTGTATTTATTTTATTTTGTAATCATTTATTATGTATGTAGCGCCTTAGGCCAAGTTTCTGTAAAAAAAACAATTTACAAAACAATATAAATGAGCAAGTGAATACAATAAAAACAATATAATTTACAATGTGACTCAGAGTACAACTAAGGTTGAAGTAAGAAAGTTTTTAGAGCAGGATGGAAAGTAGAATAAGGGTGAATAGACCACAAAGAGAGAGGAAGAACATTCCAGTATAGGGGAGTCAATAGAGAAAAAAAACAGAAACCAGTGGAAGCACAATGAGGACAAGGTATAGATAAAAGAAAGTTGGTTTGTGAGCATAGAGTACGAGAAGGACTGTAGAAGGAAACAAGAGAGGTAAGATAAATAGGGGCAAGTCCATAAAGGGTTTAAAATACTATACAGAGAAAATTGAATTTAAGTTGAGAGTGAAAGGGTAGCAAATGAAGAGAGGCCAAAGAGTGACAGTTAGAGTCACAAATAGGTAAGGAATACAGAAGACGAATAGAAGAATTGAAGACAGATTTAAGAGGAGTGAGGCAAGAAAGGGGAAGACCGAAGAGGAATACAGAATAGTATAATAATCACAAATAGATTAAAGAAGAGATTCGAATTTTAGTGGCCTTGAAAGTGAGAAGCTGTCTAACTTTCCGAATTTCAAAAATATGGAAATGACAGGAGCGAGATGCGATCAAAATATGATGAGTGAAAGAAAGATGTGTATAAAAATGGAGGTCGAGATTGCGGCAGTAAGAGAAAAAGGCACATGAGAAGGGGAAAATATAACAAAGGGTCGTGAGACAGACAGGGGCATAGTATCAGCAGGAAAAAAAGAGAACTTCAGTCTTAGATGGATTTAGGACAGGAGCGTGGTCCGACATCCAGGCTTAATAGCTGAAAGACAGGAAGGGAGGTTCAAGTGAATAGCAGGTTTAAAAGAAGAAAAAGATACAAATAATTAGGTGTCATCTGCATACAAATGATGAAGCAACCCAAAAGCAGAGATAATATTAGCCAAAGGAGAGCTATAGAGAGAGAAAAGAAGTGGGCAAAGAACAGATCATTGTGGAACACCTTGTAGAAGAGGAAGAGGATTAAAAACAAACACCAGCCCAGGATACCAAGTAGGTGCGATCAGAGAGATATGATTGAAGCCATGTGATTACAGAACCAGAGAATACAAAGGAAGAAAGGGATTGTAGAAGTAGTGTGTGATCCACAGTATCGAAAGCAGTGGATAGGTCCAAGAGTATACAAACAGAAGAGTGTTTAGTGGAAACAAGAGTGTCATAGACGGAAATAAGAGCTGTTTCCATATAATGAAGAGGTCGAAAACCAGACTGAAAGCGAGGTAGAATAGAATTAAGAGTAACAAAGGAAGTAAACTGGGAGTAAACAAGATGTTCCAATAATTTAGAAAGGTAAGGAAGAAAGGAAATAGGATGACATTTAGAGGGAATGGCAGGTTCCAAGGAAGGTTCTTTCAGGACAGGAAGAATAACAGCATGTTTGAATAGAAGAGGGAAAGTAGAAGTAGCAAGAGAGATGTTGAGACGACTAGTAATGTATGAATTGAGAAAAGGATAGATTTTAGAAATAAGACTAGAAACAACAGGATCTATAGGAGAGGCAGTGGGTTGAGCCTGAGAGATGAGTAAAGAAGTATCAGAATTAGAGATCGGCAAAAGAGAAAGAAGAAAGAACCGCATTACGAGGGGAAGGGAAACAGAGCAAGAAGAAAGCGGGGAAATAAGAGGGATGGCAAAATAAAGAGAATTCACTAAAGAAGTTAGCAAAGTAGGATGCATTAAGTGTAGAGAGAAGGGAGTGAATAGGCAGAGGTGGAGACAATAGATGAGAAAGGGATTGGAAAAGACGGTGGGGATGAGATGATTGAGAGTGCAAGAGATCAGAATTATAGAGACGTTTAGAAGAAAGAAGTGCCTCATAATCTAAAGTATGATAAGAAGAGAAGGACACACCTTCAACATAGATCAAGATCTATGCCAACAATGCTCCAGGCTATAGGGGGGCCCTTTGCATGTAGGGAAGACACAGTGATCTAAGGCGGGGAAGGTTTACGAGAAGGAAAACATATAGAGTGTCAAGAGAGGTGGAAAGGGAAGTGGAGAAAGCTGAAACAGCATCATCCATTGAGAGAGCTGAAAACGTGGAGTGGGATGGAAGATTGGCAGCAGAGGAAGATACAAGTACGAAGATCACGACGAAGAAAAGAAGGGGCAGGGCCAGGCAGGAATAAACAAGTATAAAAACAGGGTAATAAATAGAAAAGAAGAGCAAATGATGATCAGAGGTCTAAACAGGATTAATAGAAACCTCAGAGGTAGAAATAGACGAGGTAAAAATAAGATCAAAATAGGATCTGGAAATGTGGGAAGGAGGAGTAGGTAGGAGAGAAAGTCAATAATCGCAAAACATGGAGAAGAGGCATGACTAGAAGCAAGATGCAGATTAAAATTGCTTAATAGTACAAAATAACTAGAGCAAGGCAGGAAAACACTGAATATAGCATCAATACCATCACAGAAAGTAGAGGAGGACAATAGATCAAAGGAAAGGTCACAGCACAAGACAGACAAAAAGTGGAAAGAGAGTATTCAAAGGAAGTAAAGTAGGTAACGAGAGAGAATGAATCCTGGAGGAAGGCCGGTAAAGAATACCAGCACCTCGTCCATGACCCAGCTAGTATGAGTAAACACAGTATCAGAAGTGAATAAGATGAGAAATAAAATAGAAGAGTTAAAAGATGAAAGCCAAGCCTCAGTAATGCATAGAACATGCAGATTGAGTTGTAAAAACATATCAAGGATAGAATGAGTTTTCTTGGAGATAGAACAAGAGTTCCAGAGTGTGACATTAATGCAAAAATCTCCAGGATCAAAGGGTGGATAAAGAAGATTAGAAGTATTGCGAGAATCAGGAAAATGAGGAAATCTGTGTGAAGACGAGTGAATAGGAATAGGAATAGACATGGAGAAAAACAGAGACTTATTATGATTGCCAGAAATTAGATGCAATGATGGAAGCAACACTTAATAAAGAAGAGTACCAACTAACAGGCATGTTGGGCTTCCTGAATTCAGAAAGGTTGACCATACTGGAGTATTAGAATAGAGATCAGTAAACAACACTGTAAAACATTGAGAACAGTCAAGAAAAACAGAAAAAAAAACATTCAAGAATGGGCCACTACACCCAAACGTGTGCAAATGTAACAAGTGTCCGTAGCAGATGGATGGTGGCCAATGGACAAATAAAAGTTAAAAGAAGTTAAAAGAATAGGCCGCACAAGAGCACGCTTCCTTCTTTTCAAACACATTAATGTACTGTGAGAAACCTGAGGGTATTCTCACTCCCAGACCCCTTGGATCCTTTGCACAGGGGGTCAGGGAAAGGCCATCATTATTGGATCCGACCCTGGGGGCAGAGAAGCGAGGGAGGATCACCTGGGTGGATGCTCCTTGGTGACTGGGAGTGGGGTGCCCATGGCCGTGACAAGGTATACCCCTTTGCCTAGTGACAACCAACCCAGCCCTTCCCCAACATTCCTAGGTTGCTATAAGCCAGCACCCATCATTTTTCAACCATTGACAGTACTTGGACGAAAAAGAGGCAGCTAAGAACAATGAAGCCTATGCTGTTTTACCACTCTGGTACTGGGACGAAGAAGATGCCTGTTAAGAGCAGTAAATGTCAGGTATGTTCCTTTAATTGTGGTCAGGCAGGGCTGATTGATTTTCCACACCTGCAGCCTGTCAAGGGGCTGCAGGTGTATACATGAAGCTCAGCCCAGAGGCAGAGGGGAACATCAGGGATGACAGGAGAACATCCAGGAAGCTGGTGCATGCAGCAGAGAACCTTATAGCCTGGCACAGGAGTTGAGACTCCCCGGAGAAGATTGGAAAAGTTTAAAGGAACTGGGCGAGAAGGCTGCTTCTTCCTTTCTTTCTTTCTTTCTTTCTTTCTTTCTTTCTTTCTTTCTTTCTTTCTTTCTTTCTTTCTTTCTTTCTTTCTTTCTTTCTTTCTTTCTTTCTTTCTTTCTTTCTTTCTTTCTTTCTTTCTTACTTCCTTTCTTTCTTTCTCATTACCCTGGGGTGGAGGACCACCACATGAGTTTCTGAGAGGCAGGAATCAGAGCCCTGACACTGTGTAATCCACGCTGCAGCACAAACTCTTAAAACAACCAGTGAGTTTCGGGTGAATGAGAAACCAGGTGTGTGCGTGTGTGAACTTCATTATTCACAGAATACTTTGTATCAGAGTGGTCGCGTACTGCGGATTAGCATGTTTTCAAAAGTCTCCGATCTTTGCATTGTCAATCATCAAACAGAAGGGAATACCTTGCAGCAGAGTGGTCACGTGTGTCAAGAAACAAGTTTTCGAAGGTCTCTGAACATTGAGCGATCCAATTAAAGTGAAACAAATAAATATTGAACTACATATGAAGTGAAAATGAACTCTAAGCAAGATGTATAATTATTGAATACCAAACTGAATTAAAACCTTGCAATCAAACAAAACGAAAATGTTTGGAACTGTAAATCCAAGAAAATCATTCTATGTTGAAATGTTAAAAAATGAATATAACTCTAAGCAAACCACAATATGCTGAAATCTAATAATACTTTAAATAGCATGTGAACAAAAATACACCAAAGCCTGATTTACAGTGACATCTTCAACCTGTGAGAATGCTGCAAATTATCTGAACACGTTTTTGAAACCATCATTAACTGAACTGTGAAGACAAGGATATGTTGTATCTTCTTTGAACTGTGTAATTTGCAACTTGGGCAAGGGATCCCTGTGTCCTGGCCCGGAGCATTCATTTCAAGGTTGTTTGAATTATGTAAATTGGAACTTGGGGAAGGGGACCCTGAGTTCTGACCAAGAGTATTTCATTTCAAGGTTGCTTGAACTATATTACTTGAAACTTGGGGAAGGGTATCCCGAGTCCTAACTTGGAGAAGGAAACCCCAAGATCTGATAAAAAATTAGTGCATCCTAAACCCAAGAAAGGGAATTTTGAGACTTTTCTTTGTAGAACTATTTTGTATTTGGGGAAGGGAGCTGAGAGGAGACTGCGAGCTAGAAGAAGACATTTGTGATGTCAGCTTTCATGTACTGTGTGTTTGCTTTAGCAGTGCAAGGTGGTGGCGCATGTTATGGTTGCCTATTTTACCATAACAGGCGCATTTCTGGGGTTGTTCGGTTTTACCTGTAACGATAACAGCCCTTTAACAACGTTTTTTCATTGAATTTCATAGCTTTTTATTAGTGCAATTTAACCATAATGTCCATTTAAAAAAGCTTTTTTAGTGAATTTCATATCTTTTTATTAGTGCAACCCAATAATAACGTCCCTTTAAATAGTTTGTCAGTGAATTTCATAGGTTTTTACCACTGCACCCTAATTTGCTATAACTTACAAATATCATACTTACCCCAATATAGCAATATTGTTCTCCAAGTTATAAAGTTTCACCTTAAAACTCGGCCATTCCCCACCTTCTAGCATCATTGTTAACACTTCTATGCACTTTTTGCAACTTTTCCCACTGTTTTTGTGTTCATCCATGTTCGTGAACATCTGATGCCATCGCAGACTTTCCAAACAGTGTCACTTAACCACGCGGGCACGTGCGGCATGATGACGTGTTCGCAGACGTGTCCACACTTCACAAATGGGTCCGTGCTTCACAAACTGTTCTGAACTGCATATTTCAGCTCAACTAGGATGTTTCAAGCTCACAATTTACCCTTGCACAGGTCTTACACCTACTCTTACTCATCATCCATTAACAATCTAGCACACAACACATTCTTGGAAGAATATTAGGAAAACTGCTAATTATCTTAAAAATGGCATCGGTTATTGCCATCCCACCTCCCCAAGAGTCACCAACACCACCAGCTGGAGGATCTACACAACAAAAGAAGCACACTACTTAAAAAGACAATCAAGAAGACCAGGAAGATGAGGTAGAAGAAGTGCCTACCTCTAGCACCCAGAGAGAATCATGAGTGTGGCAGTTCTTTACCACGGTTGGGAATGTACCAAAGGCTAAAGCTAACAAAGTAGGATGTGCTGAGTGCAAAGTTGTATTCAATTGCAGCCAACCTGCGCAGTTCTCCCACAGGACCACCTCCATGTGCCGCCACATCAAATCTACCCACTGCAATACACTCAGAAAGGCTGTTCCTTTCTTAGGAAGTAGTAGGCTGTCTTTCCCTATCTCATCTTCCCTAACCAATCCTGTGACCACACAGCATACTTTTGTGGGACACAAAATCCCACGAGCTACCTTGCAAGCAATAAAAGAGGTTGTGGATCCATATCTTTCGAAAACAACAGTACTCTGCATATATTCCAACACACCACTATGCATTGGGGAGCAATTTCGAAGGGATTTTAAAGCTGTAATCGAGGAGCATGAGAAACACTGCCCTCTAGCTTAGATTTAATACACGTGCAACATCTTCCCCTATCCACCTGCCCCTCCATATGTGTGGTTGGTGCCCCTTCCTTCATTTCCCTCCCCACCTTACTTTCTGGGCTCTCCTGAAAAAAGAATAGAAAAAAAACATTTAAAAAAGGTCCCATTAGCAACCACATTTCACAGTTAAAAATAGAACTAAAAAAAGAAGCAAATAGACTTTATCTACTTCACATTTTTCAACCTGTTCTACTATGCTAATGGAAATAATGGACAATGGTATACTAGAGAAAAAGAAAAAAGCACAGAAACACATTTCTGCCTGAAATTCTTCACTCGTGTATACAATAAACACCCTAATCACTTGCTATAACTATCCACAGTCGCTGCATTCCCCCGTCTAGCCCATGTCGTATTAGAAAACCTGGATTGCACATGCACACATCACACAAAACAGCCTTTCTACTCTTTTTACTGTTATGTTTGTAACACTTCCTCATTACCTGCTATAAACCATTCACACATATATCCACCAATCACTTGCACAAACTCTATAGCCTATCAACATAGTAAACTTCCACCCACCAACTGCCACTTAATAATTTTTCTACACATCTTTTGCATCGACATTTCCCATACTTATACCAAATAATTGTACATACTGCTCATAGAAATGCACATATGCTTTGTGCAGTGACAGAAGTGCATAAATAAAAGGGGCCGTACGGATGGACAAGTGGTCATGGGAGCCCAGGAGGGTAGTGCCAATAATGTATCCCAAGGTGGGACGCCACTAGCTAACTACTGGGGTAGAGATGTCCCAAAGGTGTGGTACATCTTAACCATAACTTCTCTTTAACAAAGGGTTTTCTGTCAATTGTAACCGTTTTCATAAGTGAAAATATTTCATAATGTTACATCACTGTATATAAGTTATTAATAATTCCTATTTGAACATACATGAAACAACTATAAACCTCCTTTAACAAACACATTTTTTGCAACACATACTTTTGTGAGTCATTACCAGTAGTGCATATCGCAATAGTCAAATCTGAGTAGACATTTGTCCTTGCCAAAGGCCAGTCCCTCTGCCCATGGCAGGAAAGTTATATCACTATTTTTTGCACTTAGGATTTCACAATTTCAAATAAGTAAGACACAGGACAGATCTCCAAAAGCATCCTTTCTGGTCCTTGCTGATGCTCCACGCACAACTTTGTTGAAATATCGTCCAGCACTCCGGGCTGCACCCGCAAGCACAATTTTTTCTCCCATTTATACCTACAGCCCACCATTTTGCTGCAGTCCCATCCAGCACTTAGGGATGCACTTGCAAGTAGATTTATTTTTCCCATTAAAACCTACAGCTTCAGACATGCCGCATACCCCAATAAGTAAATCAAAGTCAGCATTCATCCTTGCCGAGGGCCAGTCCCATTTTACATGCACCAAACGTATATCACTAATTCTGTGACACTTCCCGCGGCAGAAAAGTTATATCACAATTTGTTGTACTTGCATTTACTCACTTTCCAAAAATTTAAACAGAGGACAGATTTGCAAGAGCATCCTTTCATTTCCTTGCTGTTGCTCCTCAAGCAAATTTGCTACAATCCTGTTCAACACTCCGGACTGCAGCTGCAAGCAGAATTGTTTTCCCCATTTCAACCTAGAGCTTCAGTCTTGCCGCATGGGCCAATAAGTAACTCAGACTAGGCATTTGTCCTTGCCGAGAGCCAGATCCAATGTCCATGCACCAAACGTATGTCACTATTGTTTGTCCTTACATGTGGACACTTTGGAAAAATAAAACAGATTTTCAAAACCATGTTTTCAGGTCTTTGCTGATGGTCCTCATCCAGGTATGTTGTCATTCAGTACAGCACTTCAGGTTGCAGCCACAAGCAAAGTATTTCTTCCCAATCAAACGTAGGGTTCAGCCATATTGCATGCCCCAATGATCACATCAGAGTATAGAATTATCAAATAATTTCAGGGCGGTAGAATGTGTAGATCACTGTGCTTCATCTAGTGCTTTAAAAGGATAACCCTGCGGCTGGTGATGAGGTTCTTTTGTGAAGATGTCCTTCCTTCTTCAAGTGTTAGGTATGGAACAGGAGAGTGAGCCCTGTCCATCTCAGCACAGGCTTATTCAATAAGTAACTGTTGTCATAATGAAGCAGTCTTCCAAACCATTCTTGATAATATATTTATTGTTAGAACTCAGCCGACACGTAATTCGACTCTCTAGAGTCTTTCCCAAGGCATGTGGATTGTGGGCCAGTCACTGCTGCGAGGTTGTGGAAATGAGTCCAGCATCCAATCTCAATATCTTGTCCCACTACGGTCACAGATAAGGGTGGGTAATGATTTCAAGGTCAAGCCTGGTGACTACATGGGCACCTGGTTCAGCATGCTTGGTAATTATCTGCTCATTAGCATTGTCTCGGAGTGTATGCAGCGGTAGTCAGAGCGATCTGTTGAAACAATCCTGTGCAGCACTTCTGGCTGTAGTAACGGACAGATTTTTAGCCACGGGCAGAATTTATTTTCCCATTCAAACCTATTCCGATTTTGAAAAACTTCACCACATAGCCAGTCCCTGTTGGCCATGCCCACTTTAATCCCATTGCCAGTCCCTTGTGGTAATGGTCAGTAGCTAGATTATACAAGTCATGGCCTTTCACCATGACTTGGACTATCTGGCCACTGCCCATGGCCACAGGCAATGACTCAGACAATTTGGCCACTGCCCATGGCCACCGGCTATACGTCAGTCACCAATGGTATATCAATATGTTTTGTAACTACATTATGACACTTTTCAAAAAATAAGACACTGACACATTTGAAAAACTATGCATTTAAGTCCTTGCCAAGGCTCCTTGCACAACTTTCCTGCAAATCCATCAATTTTTTATTTTATGAAAGTGTCAAAATATAAGTACATAAAATAGTCATATAACTTTGCTCCCAGTTGAAATAATCCATTCAGACTTTGCATAAATATTCAAGGTTCGGTCTATAATCGTCATAAATCTTTGGTGCACATTCATCAAATGGCCACAAAATTATAACCCATCTGAAAATGCTGAAACCCACCCTCTAATTGTGCCCCCTCTCCATAAAATCCAACCAAACTTTGCAAAAGCATTTGAATCAGGATCTTAGATCTTTTTTCCAAACTTGTGGGCAATTCGTCAAACGGCACTAAATTCATAAGCCTTTCAAATATTTTGTGGCCACCCCTTTAATTGTGTTCCATCTTGCTATCCAAGGTCATGTGTAGAATAACATAAAAAAATCTCAAACAGTTTCATTGAGTGGCGACAAAATGATAGCCATCCAAAAACTGCTTTTACCAACCCTGTAATGCAAAAATATGTATGGATGTCCTAAACAGTTCATGAACTTCGAAGGTGAAAAAACGCCCTTTTTTTGCTTTGTATGGCCATATCCCATCCTCATCACCCTCACCATCCCAGATATTGTGTCAGCATCCCAGATATTGTTTTGTTGGTTTCACAAGTGCAATGTTGTGTTTTTTATATGTTTTTACCACGATATTCACAGACAATGACAACTTTTGTGAAAATCCATCCAGCGTATTCGGCTGTAGGTGTAAGCACATTTTTTTTCTCATTGCGTCTATGGGAAAAAAGCACACATTTTGGGACCACCCTTTAACTTTGCCCTCCTGCAAGAAACCTTATCAAACTCTACAGAATCAAGCTGTCAGGGCCATATACTTTTTCTGCAATGCTTCGCGAGGATTTGTCCGGGGGAGCAAAATTAAAGGCTGCCCAAAAAATCCTCTTCCTATGGGTTGAGCAACTTCACCATAACTACCCTGCCGCTACCACAGGAATTGTAATATATATTGCATGGCCACGGTAGTGTCCATGTAGTTATGGTTAAGTTGCTGTTTCCATAGGAAGAGCACTTTTTGGGCGGCTTATAACTCGGGTCCCACTGGACGAATCCTTACCAAAGTTTGCAAAAAAAGTATATGGGGCACTCTGAATCATTTTCCAAAGTTTGGTAAGGATTTGTCAAGGGGGCCCAAAGTTATAGGGGGGTCCCAAAACGTCTTTTTTTCCCACCATAGACTGAATGGGGCAAAAAGTTTGCGCACGGCTACAGGCCAAACCACTGGATGGATTGTCATCAATTTTGCGGCTGGGGCAGGGGCTTGCTCCCCAAAGCGTGCTTTTGTAAAATTTGTGATAAATCTTATTGTCGTTTCCTTTAAAATGAACGAGAAGTTGCACTCTAAATATTTGTGATATCTATGTCCGCTTCGCGGACCCACTTCCCTGTTCGCTCAGTGGAGAATATTTCTATTGGCTAATCCATGGCATGCTGTACATCAAGATGTTACCTTTTCACTGATTGGGTCTGCCGCAGCGTCAAGTGCGTAGCATTTTTTGATACAGCCTCCATGGTCACTTAGTTTTTGAGTTGTATGCCGAAATCACCGCAAACAAACCCTTATGGAACCTTGTGTCGAAAGGTAAGCATTACTTACAAGTGGCAGTAGAAAGTGAAACAGTACTTTATTCTTGTTACCACTATCGTACCGTGCACTGGAACTTGGTAGACATTTTACTACAGTTATTTACTGAGTCTATGTACGAAGCCAAATCCAACATTACTGCGGTTAGCCTGGCGTCCTATATTTTGGAATGTGCGGCAGGCACCTGCACAGTTGCATAAACACAGTGCATCTGCACGTGGTCTGCAGAAACGGTTCTCATGAGTGACTGCTGATATGTAGTATCAAAAAGACAATTTATTTGCGTTCGCAGTGAAGGTCAGTTCATCACATTTCATTTTTTCAGTAGGCGCTCAGTATGGTCGCGCGGGCACCAAACCTCATAAGGGTCAATTGTTTTTCGACCTTGAGGTACATGGAATAGAGACTGAAAGAATGTAGGGAGTCACAGTTTGTGCAACATTCCCTTAGATAACTTATGCTTCAACAAAGTTTGTGAGGCACATGAAATATCAGTTTCCGTGGAAGTCTTCTAGCAAAGAACTACTGTGTGACTGAGGAGGTCGAAATGGAGCCAGTGCATATCATGTAAGCTTATTCTAAAGGCCTGTACACCAAGCTGCCATTATTAACATACAGGGTAATTCATAGAATTTCGCAGAAAAGTGTCGCAAGCGGCTGGCGCAGAGTGTCCGCGTGCGATTGTCTGCGCCAGGCACGTGCGCTAAAACCGATTTCCGCGCACAGCGTATTCATGGATTTTAGGCTCCCAAACCAGCCGTGGCGCAGAGTATCGCAGCGACCCTGCAGCAGCGCCAGTAACGCCCCCAAGAACGCCCTCGCGCAAGGAAAAGTCATCGCAAAGGGCTGCGCTAACCCTGGACCAGTTTACAGGGCTGCCAAACAAGGAACGCAAAGCGGGTAACGTGCATATCAGGGCTACGCGTGAAGTTATACATGCGATTAGCCAGGGTACGTGTATTTCAGGGGTGCGCGGGAAGTTCCACACGCGAATAGCCTGGGCGCGTGTATTTCAGGGGTGCGCAGGAAGTTTTACACGCGATTTCAGCAGGGTACTTGTATTTCAGGGGTGCGCGGGAAGTTCCACACGCGAATAGCCTGGGCGCGTGTATTTCAGGGGTGCGCGGGAAGTTTTACACGCGAATTTCAGCAGGGTACGTGTATTTCAGGGGTGCGCGGGAAGTTCCACACGCGATTAGGCTGGGTGGGCCCTCACAGGTGTTCCCTGTACACCTGTCGGTGGTTTCCAATTGGGATCGGCCATGCTCGGGGGTTTCCTGCATGTGTCGGCCAATCTGGCGGCCCTCTCCTCCTCTGTGGAGACTATACGCCAGTCGTTCTCCTTGCCGTCTTCCGGCCCAGATGCCACCAGGGCCCCCTGTGGACCTGCCCTGACCAATGCAGCCAGCTCGGTGGGGATCCCATCCCTGCCACAGTCGGGAGTCAGAGGTCCAGCAGGGGTGGACAACACAGCAACTGGACCCCAGCAGATGGAGGATGTGACGGCATCATCGGGCAGGGCACGTGCACGACGGCGTCGGTGGTTTCCATCATCCTGGATGCCGTTGTGCTGGCAGAGGCAGTGGCGTCGGAGGCAGCAGCAGGCTCGACGTGGGAGGCATCATGGCTCGGGGCCATCAAGATCAGAGGGGCAGGCATTGGCCGGAGGGCAGGAGAACCCTGGGATGGTAGTGTCTTCCGTGTGGGAGCAGTTGGTCCAGCGGATAGGTGCTGAGCGGCAGCGGGCGGAAGAGGAGCGGCTCACCATGGTCAGGGCGGAGTTCTCCATGCGTCGGGCGTTGAGGCGGGCTGAGTGCCTCGAGGAAGCTCGCAGGGAGTTTGAGGTGAACATGGGGTTATCCCTGCGAGACCTCGGGGCCAGGACAGAGTCCCGCCTCCAGGACATCGACATGGAGTTCGATGATGCCCTGGCCGGCAACATCACAGAGTGAGCCGCAGGACTTGCCCACTGCCATTGTATATAGTTATATAGTTAGTGGTAGGTTTCCTTTAATTTTTTTTTTTTTATTTGGTTGCGATTGGACAATGCGCCACTTTTTTGTATATAGTTCAGTTTTTAGTTAGTTGACATAGTTAGGTTTCATTTGGTTGGGCTCATGGACCCGGGATTGTCTTGTAAATAGTTATTTTATGGATTTTTTGATTTCTTGGATTTTTTTCATGGACATTCATCTTCTTTTTGTTGTTTTGCTTTGTGGTTTTTCTAATTTCATTTCCATTCAAGTTGATTTTCAATACATTTTTATTTTCATCCTTCAATGTGTCGTATCATCTCATTGCTTTCATGCATGTCATGTTGGGTGTTTTAACATTCACTTGCAGCCATTGTGTGTGACAGACATGTGTTCATTTGCATTATTTACATTGGGTGTGTAACATGTAATTGCCTTTGATATGTGGGTGGATGTGATAGTTGGTTGGGCCTTTTGGCAGGGGAGGATGGCCATTACGGACATGATTGGGGATTGTTGGGACCCAGGTTCAGGGGGGCATGGATGGGACATGGGCGAGGGCCTGCTGGCAGGTGCCACACAGTGCTGGGGGGTGGGGTGGTGGGGGACATGAGTTGGACATGGGTGGGGGCCTGCTGGCAGGTGCTCCACAGTGCTGGGGGGTGGGGGTGGTGGGGGACATGAGTTGGACATGGGCGAGGGCCTGCTGGCAGGTGCCCCACAGTGCTGGGGGGTGGGGGTGGTGGGGGACATGAGTTGGACATGGGTGGGGGCCTGCTGGCAGGTGCCCCACAGTGCTGGGGGGTGGGGGTGGTGGGAGACATGGGTGGGGGCCTGGTGGAGGCTGCCCCTGCACTGCTGGGGGGTGGGGGTGCAGGGGGACATGAGCAGGTGTACAGGGTAGTCCCCTGTTTTGTGGGCTGCCTGCAGGGGCCGTCGAGGGTGTACAGGGAACACCTGTGAGGACCCACCCAGCCTAATCGCGTGTGGAACTTCCCGCGCACCCCTGAAATACACGCGCCCAGGCTATTCGCGTTTGGAACTTCCCGCGCACCCCTGAAATACACGCGCCCAGGCTATTCGTGTGTGGAACTTCTCACGCACCCCTGAAATACACGTAGCACGCTGGGAGACATGAGTGGGGGCCTGGTGGAGACATGAGTGGGGGCCTGGTGGAGGGTGCCCCTGGATGCTGGGGGGTGGGGGTGGTGGGAGACATGAGTGGGGGCCTGGTGGAGGGTGCCCCTGGATGCTGGGGGGTGGGGGTGGTGGGAGACATGAGTGGGGGCCTGGTGGAGGGTGCCCCTGCACTGCTGGGGGGTGGGGGTGGTGGAAGACATGTGTGGGGGCCTGGTGGAGGCTGCCCCTGCACTGCTGGGGGGTGGGGGTGCAGGGGGACATGAGCAGGTGTGCAGGGTAGTCCCCTGTTTTGTGTGCTGCCTGCAGGGGCCGTCGAAGGTGTACAGGGAACACCTGTGAGGACCCACCCAGCCTAATCGCGTGTGGAACTTCCCGCGCACCCCTGAAATACACGCGCCCAGGCTATTCGCGTGTGGAACTTCCCGCGCACCCCTGAAATCCATGCGCCCAGGCTATTCGCGTGTGGAACTTCCCGCGCACCCCTGAAATACACGCGCCCAGGCTATTCGCGTGTGGAACTTCCCGCGCACCCCTGAAATACACGCGCCCAGGCTATTCGCGTGTGGAACTTCCCGCACACCCCTGAAATACATGCGCCCAGGCTATTCGCGTGTGGAACTTCCCGCGCACCCCTGAAATACACGCGCCCAGGCTATTCGCGTGTGGAACTTCCCGCGCACCCCTGAAATACACGCGCCCAGGCTATTCGCGTGTGGAACTTCCCGCGAACCCCTGAAATACACGTAGCCCGCTCCCCCAGGCCCGATCGCGTGAAAAACTTCACGCGAACCCCTGTAATTCGCGTGAAAAACTTCACGCGAACCCCTGAAATACACGTAGCCCGCTCCCCCAGGCCCGATCGCGTGAATAACTTCACGTGAACCCCTGTAATACACGTAGCCCGCTCCCCCAGGCCCGATCGCGTGAAAAACTTCACGCGAACCCCTGAAATACACGTAGCCCGCTCCCCCATGCCCGATCGCGTGAAAAACTTCACGCGAACCCCTGTAATACACGTAGCCCGCTCCCCCAGGCCCGATCGCGTGAGAAACTTCACGCGAACCCCTGTAATACACGTAGCCCGCTCCCCCAGGCCCGATCGCGTGAAAAACTTCACGTGAACCCCTGTAATACACGTACCCTGCTGAAATCGCGTGTGAGACTTCCCGCGCACCCCGGTATACACGCACACGTATTTTTTGTCAGCGGGTGTCCGTGTTTGTGGGTACCCCTTTGCACGTCATTTGTCCTGGAGGGCCACAGTATAGGACATTCATCATGGCAGTATATAGGTGCTATTTGTTGGCGCACCTTTTGGCGCACATTTCTTACAGCCGCAGAGATGCTACCGCCTGCTTTCTTGTGGCGGTTGTGTTTGTGCCTGTGCGCTGGTTTGAGCGTGCGCTTTTTTTCCCCTATTCTATTCCATGAATACGTGTTGTAGGCGAGCGTGTGGGCGTTCCGCGCTCTTGTGCCCTGTACTTTCCCCCGTGACGACCACGTTTTGGCAAGTTGTTCCCCATTCCGAGTGTTACACCCGTGTTCCGCCTACTTTTGTTGCGTGCGCCGCGCTATGTGCGAATTTCGCTGTGGCCTGTGCGATTTTCGCTGTGACCTGGCGCACGCTGTTAGATGGCCTGTGCGCCAACGTGCGCCGCACACTTTTTTATCGCACATCCGCTGGTTTTCTCGCGCACGGACTTCCATGAACCGATGTGCGCTGCTTTTCGTGCGATTTTCGCACTTGCACTGCGATTTTCCCTATTCCACTGCAATTCGCACGTTTTTGCCCACTTGCGCCACGCTAATTATTCCATGAATCGGCCTCATAGTCTGCAAAAAAAAAACAATTTATTACTATTAATGCTTTTGGAACTTTGTGTGCCGTTCACATTTCATATTGTACATTAGCACTCCTTTCAAAGTTTGTGTGCCATTCAATTTTCAAATCGCACATTACCGCCATCTGTACAATGTCACTACAATTTGCATTATTACCTACAACATTTATGTGATAATTACATTTTTTTGCCTACTATGCAGATTGTACATTGTCGCCTTTTCTAAGGAGTCAATACATTTTCCCATATAAAAATAATTGTCTATAGAAATGTAATGTGTTGCCCTTTACATTTCCTCAAACGCTTTGTATTAATAGATTTTTTTTCATTTTTATCCTCAGCTACTTCCTTCCTTACTGCGAATGTCGTGGCCTTCAGCGTCCAAATGACGGTTTCTTTAACCGTCAAATGCAGATTTTCATCACCGGTTGTATGTGCGTCATCATTGAATGGGATGACCGCATTGGACCTCTATGTCCTTACGTGGTTGTAGCAGTAAGAAGCAACATACCATCCTTTCTGGTGTCATAGTTAGCACCCATTCACGTCGCCTTGTAAATCACTGTGACTGGAATATGCCTTCTCTGTCAACAACGCATAACTTCAGTGTGCTTAAACAACAACTTCACCAGTGTGTCACGACCCTCGCCCAAAACCCCCTCTGGCAAACTCATTGGCCAGGTGGAGTCAGGACTCGGGCCTCTAGAGCCTGGCATCCTCTTCAAAAGCCCTCATTAGGCCAGTCCTGGCGCCTATGGCTCCAGGCTCATGCACCATGAACAACAATGTGCTTGGGAACTACTTTATTGTATTGTCAGCCAACATGGAGGCATCCACATAGCTTGGTTCCTAAGAACCAAGCTATGCGGTCTAGTGTTTTGGGTGTGGCAGGCCTGGAACTACTTCTCCTGGTACTACTTTACCTGGGCTATATAAACCACACCTTGACTGCAGAACATGCTTTGTGTTACTTTGCAGCTTGCAACGTGACGCTCACCGTGTCCAGCTATTCCCTCGAACCTCGGAGAAGCAGAACCTGCAAGGAGACAAAAGGAACATCATTAGCAGCAGCATCTTACCTGCAGTCTTCATCTTTAAACACTTGCACTACTGAGAACAGCTTCCTCTAATCTGCATCCCTCCCGGATAGAACAACCTGAAAGAGGAAGATAGAGGCAACATTAAAGAAAGCTGTAGAGACATTTACAAATTACAAACTGCTCAAAAGGCTTACCTGGCTGGTCGCCTCTCGGCTGGCACCACTCCGGACATTCCACTCATGGGTGTTAGTCTTAGCAGTGCACGGTGGTGGTGCGAGTTAAGGTTGCTTAGCTGACATAAAAGAAAGGAGCTAAAGATGTGATGGTGTCAGTGATGGCATCAATGATGTGTTGCGGCATCTTTTTTGTTTGGGGTGGTAGTGGTAGCTGTGGAGAGTGTTGATGGGAAAAATGGGTGATTAGCCTACCATAACTCCCGAATTTCAGGGGTTTTTAGATTTTACTTGTATTCATAACGTCCTTTTGTACAAAGTGTTGGTGCAGAATGGCATAGGTTTTTAATTGGACAACTTAACCATAACGTCCCTTTAACAAAGTTTTTTTTGTAGTGAATATATATATATATATATATATATATTACATGGCTACGGTAGTGGCCATGTAGTTATGGTTAAGTTGCTGTTTCCATAGGAAGAGCACTTTTGGGTGGCTTATAACTTCGCTCACCCTGGACGGATCCTCACGAAACTTTGCAAAAAAAGTATTTGGGTCACTCTGAATTTTTTTGCAAAGTTTGGTGAGGATTCGTCCAGGGGGGGCAAAGTTATAGGGGGGGTCCCCAAAACTTTTTTTTTTCCCATAGACTGAATGGGAAAAATGTTTTGCTGGCGCCTACAGCCCAAACCGCTGGACGGATTTCCACCAAATTTGGACCAGGAGCAGCGGCTTGGTCCCGAAAGCGTGCTTTAACAAATTTGGTGAAAATCCGTCCAGTAGTTTTTTTTAAAATGACCAAAAAGTAGGTAAAAAAAAATTAGTGATATCTGTGTTCGGTTCGCGGACACACTTCCCTGTTCGCTCCGCGGACAGTGTCCTGATTGGCCAATCGTCTTGCGTGATGTTCACGGACATGCAACATGTTCGCTGATTGGACATCGTGGAGCGTGAAGCGCGTCAGATTTTTCGATAGCGCCCGCCATCTTGGATTCGCGGACGTCCGCGGACAGCGTGGTGAAACTTTGTACAAAATGTGTATTTTGTAGAGTGTGTTGGTGTGTAGGAGTCTTTGGGGAGGGTGCGAGTGTATGAGATAGGATGAAAGTTGTGTTTTTTATGTGTTAGACATTCTTTTTGTGTTCGATTTGTTTGCGGACATCACAGGTGTTCTGAAATGTTCTAAATAAACTGACTAGGGGGTGTTCTAAGGACACAATATGTGTCCGTTTTGTTCGCAAGCAAAGTGAAACTGTTCTAAGAACACTCCCGGTGTCTGGGGAGTGTTCGTAGGGGGTGTCCTGAGGACGCTGTCCGTATTGTTCTCTGTCAAGATGAATGTGTTCTAAGAACACCGGCGGTGTCCTGAAATGTTCACAAATAAACAAAATGGGGGTGTTCTGAAGACGTTTTTGAGAACACTCCCGGTGTCCTGAAATGTTCGTAGGGGGTGTCCTGAGGACGCTGTCCGTATTGTTCTCTGTCAAGTTGAATGTGTTCTAAGAACACCCGCGGCGTCCTGAAATGTTCGCAAATAAACAAAATGGGGGTGTTCTGAAGACGTTTTTGAGAACACTCCCGGTGTCCTGGAATGTTCGTAGGGGGTGTCCTTAGGACGCTGTCCGTATTGTTCGTTGTTAAGTTGAAAGTGTTCTAAGAACTATCGCGTTGTTCTGAAATGTTCGTAGAGGGTGTCCTGAAAACAGTGTCCGTATTGTTCGCTGGCAAGTTCAAAGTGTTCTAAGAACACTCACATTGTTCGCGGACATTAAAAGTTTCCCATAGATCAAAGTTGAAATGTTTGACTCTATGGATGTGATATGCTGCAGTGGATGTTGCCAGGGCATAGAGTCTTGGTGCATGGCCATTTGGCCATGCACCCAAGACTCTATGCCCTGGCAACAACCAACACAGCATATCACATTCATATTTGCTTATAACTTTGGGTGAAAAACAAATGTATAAGGAACAAAGGTATTAAATACTATGGATGTGATATGCTGCTATGGTTGTCCTTATTATTGTATACTTACTGTTTGGTCTAGTAATGGGAGTCCATGTTTTTCTTCTTCATTTCTGTGATAAAAGAAAATAGCATGTTAGTATTAGTATTGTGTAATGACTTATTACATTGCATAAGCAATATACTTTTATTTTTTTTCGACCCTCATATTTAGTAGAGTACAAATCAGAGTACTGTGCAATTTGCTCAGTTTCTGTATTTGTTGCTAAAATCATTGGGTCTGTGGGAGAAAAAAAAATCCATGTTGGATTAAAAAAAAAACCTTTTTCTGTTATGCTACAGTTTATTTGTTTGTTTGTTTTCAGTGTTCACTTGTTGTTTCTGGCTAATGCTTTATACTTTGCTTTGTTGTATTTTTTTTGGAGCAGTAACAGATTCTTCATTTGTTTTGATATTATAACATTTTGGAGCAGTTAGATACCAATTGGCGTATTCTAACTGTCTATTTTTTTTTAACATATTTTAGTGGTTTTGATTTATCTATTTGGATATTGTTAAATTTTGGGACAGTTAGATACCAATTGGCGTATTCTAACTGTGTATTTTTTGGCCTAATTTAGTGGTATTCATTTATCTGATTAGTTGTTGTAGAATCTTTGAGCTGTTAGATAGCTTTTGGAGTATTCTAACAGTTTATATTATTTTAACACAAATTTATAATTTTGGGACAGTTAGATACCAATTGGCGTATTCTAACTGTGTATTTATTGGTCTAATTTAGTGGTATTCATTTATCTGATTAGTTGTTGTAGAATCTTTGAGCAGTTAGATAGCTTTTGGAGTATTCTAACAGTTTATATTTTTTTAACATAAATTTACTTAAAGGTTTAAATACAGTTTATTTATCAAATTTTGGTTTTAAGAACATCAAAGAAGCATTTGTAAGATTTGCTGGTAATCTCTGCTTTAGAGTAATGGTACTATCATTACATTCAAACCATCCACATTTCTTTTTTATATATGCAGTGTAGTGCCCTGAATTGGTTGTGGCTCCTGCGTGGTAGATTATACCTATTGTTGTGAAGGTTTTCTCACCAAGTGATATTTGACCATGTGTGAATTCAGTCAGCTTGCAGTTGTTTTTGGTACCATCTGCATTGTAGCGTAGAAGCATTAGTATTACGTATTTACTATGTGTTTGTATTACTAACGTGGAGCGATTATCTGAATTGCAGGTAGAGCATAATCTACCATGGTTTGCATTTTGTACAAGTTGCTGAAATGGAATGGATTCACAATTTGGTATTGATATATATATGAAGCGTTCATTGGGGATTTGTTCTTGTGTCACATTGTTGCAGAGAGTGCATGTATGTTTCCACATGTATGAAATCTGAAAGATTTCATTTATAGGTATGTTTTTGATTTCCACTACTTGAAGTAAGTACATTAGAAATTCTTGTGGATCTTCCTGTGAGTTTATAGTGAATTTCACCATTCCAGCACAGTAGTCCAATTGTCGTCTTATTCCAAAACACTATATGTGTTGTCAGGATTGTTTGCTGCATTTCTGTGAAGTACTAACATTTGCAAACACAATGGGTCTGTACTGTGTAAGTAAATGTTGTCAACAATTGGTGGTAATTGAAATAGAATATTCATTGCTACATTTGCATAGCAACTTACACCAACTATATTTGAGAATTTAAATGGTCCAGGTAGTTCTGTATCTAACTGCTTTTTTTGGAGTTTGTCTTCCTTCTTTAAAGAAGTACCTGGTTTACTTTCTCTAATTGATTCTTTTTTGTTTGTGGTACTTGATGAAGTATTAGTTTATTTTACTCTCTTTGGAGGATTTGCAGTGATGTCCTGTTGCATTTCTGTTTGGTTTAGTTTTCTTTTACAACGTTTTAGTTTTTGTGGAACAGAATATGTGTTTTGATGGGGAGTGTATAGTGAGCAAAGTCTATTATATTCTAAAATGCAAGGAATATCAGCGTTTACTTTACTTGCATCAAAGTTGATTAGAAATAGACCGTCAAGTGTACGTAAGCGTGATAGTGCTACGTAGCTCATGCCTTCTTTAAAGACTGTGTTACCAATATCTATCATTGCTTTGTTTAGGGTAAGACCTTGTGATTTATGAATCGTGACTGCGTATGCAAGAGTTAGAGAAAATTGTTCTCTGCGTACATACATATCTTTGAAGAGAAGGAATCTAGCTGTGAGCGTCCTATCCGTTTTACTTCTGAAAGTTTGTCAAAGAGTATATTGACAAACTGAATTTTGTTGTCACGTGGGTATGTTTGAAAGCCAAGAACTGTACCCAGTGCTCCATTAACTAGTCCTTGGTCCACGTCAAGGTTACGTTTAAGCATTACTCTGCAATTTAAGGATAATTTTAACATCTTTTCTAAGCCTGCTGTGTTTGAGATTGATTTTTCTAAATTATTTAGTCTTGTTGTGGCTTGGTCACACATGGGTAGTGTCATACCATGTACATCTAGTTTGTCTGTGGCGCTAATTTCCATTATTGGTTGCATTTCTTTACTTAACATTATTTCATTGAATTTGAGACAGCTTGCAAGAGTTGGCATTAAGGCCATACAATTGACATTTTTGTGGGCTAATTGTTCCATAACATCTGTAGCACATGCATTATCGCCATGAAGTGCATTAATGTGCCGGGTTTTCAATGTTGCTTCTGCTTCTTTAGAAAGTATACCAACTCTCAAACTTTTTAAAATGTTGGCATAAGTTAGATCTGCATATTGGCGCATGTTTTCTGTTAATTCTCTGTATTGGAAATGTTGCCAAAGGTTGACATTTCCAATGCTGCCAACAGTTTTACGGCAGAGTTTGTGTCCTAATGTTTTAAAAATAGGATCACCTTTTACTGGTGTTAATTGAAGCAGATCTCCAAATACAATAATGTGTTTTCCTGCAAAGAGCTCTTCATAGTCTGCTTTGAGTACTTCTTGTAATCTGAGGTGAATCAAAGTTAACATCAGGTTGGAGACCATGCTCACTTCATCTATTAGTAGCATTTTCATTTGTTTCAATATTCTGCGTATTTCCATTGCAGCTTCTGCAGAACGTTTGTAATAGTCTAATTTGTTCTGGTGTTCTACTGGTAATAGTAGTAATTGGTGTAATGTAACACCACCTATGTTGTAGGCAGCTAAACCTGTGGGGGCAGTGACAACAGCTGACAGTTTGTTGTTTGTCAATTGTGGAAGGAACTTACTAATGATTTTGATTAGGAATGCTTTGCCAGAACCAGCTTCACCACTGACGTACAGTAGTATAGGTTTATAATTATGGCAGGAACTTTCTTTATTTTCATGTTTTACACCATGTGCAATTTGTTTTGTTACTTCTTGAAAAATGCTACTTTGCTCATTGTTTAGTTTTGATTGTAGTATAGTTAAGTCTTCCTTATCTTCATACTGACACATGGTGTTTTCTACTTCTATCATAGCTAATTCTGCCTCATTTGTTATTAGTTGTTCTCCCAGTGGTTCTTGGCTTCCTGTTACAGAAGGTTGACTACTGTCAGGAGTATCCTTATCTAGTTGGGCTTGGAGTTCTTCTTCATGTTGCTGTTCATTGTGCAACATTGTTTTGTACTGTGTAAAGTTTACATCAGTTATAGTGCTTTCATTTGCTTTGAAAGCATCCTCATATGAGTCATAGTTATCTAGTAATTGTTCTTCTTTTCTCCATGGTTTGAAGAGTTGTAGCAGGGACATGTAGTATACCTCTTTATGTTGAGGAGTCTTCAATGACAATTTGATATGATTAATTAAATTTGGTTTAGTGAGTTTAACTAAGCTGCCTTCACAGTCTGTCACTCTATATTTACCTTTTTTTTCATCAGGTTTCATATTATTTTTGTATGTGTAGTTTTGGGCTATTTGGTATAGACACATGTTTTCCAAAGTATTACTTCTGTTTGGGTAGTATGTGTCCAATAAATTGTTTTTTTAAAATGTCTTGGCTGTTGGGATCATGTTTGGCTATTGTTTCTATATCTTCATATGATTTTAGAACTCTTTTTCTAGATTTAGCTGGACCAAGACTTAGCCATACTATATTTTCAGATTTACCATACAAGGAAGTACCAGTTAAACAATCAGCTGCTTCATAAGATCCACATTCTTTATGGGTGAGCATTTTTATGCCCAAGCTGTATAATTTCTGAGATACTGTTTTATCTGATGACAGGTCATTCCAGAGGTCTTGGAGCTCTGTCTTTTCTGCTTTAGTTAAGTATGCTGTGACATATCGTGCAACTGCAGTAGAATTGTCTGCAATGTACTGCACATCTATGTTTGCATTCCATAAGTGGGCAATGATTGTATTATAATCATTGATATATTTTTCTTCTTCTTTTCTTTTTATGTAATATGTATTTTTAGGTGACTTACCTATAACACTATGTCTAACTGAAGATATGAGGTTGTTTACTTGACCTGTATTTGTAACTGGTCTAGGGAAACCAAATCGGCATTTTGTGTAGTATTTGCCTTTGTTTTTGTATTTGCGACGACAATATTTTCCACATTTGTGTCTTTGAAATTGTAAAATTTGTGCACGAAGATCACTATTTGTGGCTTCTGATGGAATTTCACAAGTGACATATTTTTCAATAAACTGTAAAACAGTGGCATCACTGTCTTGACCAGGTTTAGGAGCATCTTTAATCCATAAAAGCATGTGGATATGTGGTGCTGCTCTGGCTTGGTATTCTTTTTTCCAAAAGAAGTGTTGCACTTCTCCAAGGGGAGGAACAGTTGTATTACAAATAAAATGTAGCATAGCAATGAAGCAATGGTGAAAATATCTTGAAACATTAACAGGATCCAAAGAACAAAGTTCTCCAGGTGTTAGAATATCTATGTTTGTTTTGTTTTTATTTGATATGCGTAGGAAATCATGTAAATCTTCCCATGCATATGCTGCACAACTTAATGTAACAAACCAAGTGGGTGGGCCAAGGTTTCTGATCATACAACATACATCTCCATAACGTCAAAACCAGTACTCTTTAGTACCACGCATATTTGCTAATAGATTTGTAATATTTGATTGTAAAACCTCATCCTTTTGTTGCACTTTCTCTAATAATTGTGTAGCTGTCATATTTTGAAAGTGTGATCCTGATTTTAATATGTGTGCAACTCCGTAACATAAAGTTGCTAGTTCACTTTCAAAGAGTAGGTGGAATATGTATTCCACATTTTGTCTAAATCTGGGATCTTCAGAATACATCCGTAATGAGCGGTATTCTGAAGCTGATATTTGAATAGGTCTATCATCATACCTTCCTCCTTTGCCAGTAGGAAAGAGTAGAGGAAAAGCATGTGCTTCTATACTTTTTTCCCATATACTGATTGGCGATCCTTTTGTTTGACGCATTTGGTAAGTTTCCAGTACATCTTGTCCGGTGTCATTATAGTGCAAAGGTTGAATTGTATAATGGTCTAAAGTATTTCATATTGTAGCAGGATCTAGTAGCTCAAATTGACCAGCTTCTTGTGTTTCTTGAATTATTTCAGTTGTATCTTTCAAGTCTTCTTCAATATTAATTTCTTTGTAATATTCATTATTCTCTTTAAGATATTGGAAGGCTTGTCTAACTTTATATAAATCTACCAGCTGTTGCCATATTTTTTTGTCTTTTGTAGGTAGTCCATTTACTAATATAATTAAAGATTGCTGCATTGGACGTTGCACTCCTAGAGTATGCACATTTTCTTTTAGATTTAATGGTAAATAAACTACTTTTCCACAAATGCCTTTTACCAATTCAGAGGGAGGTAATTTTGCTGTTTTTGGTTGAAGGCGTATTATTGCTTGAAATGGGTGTACTGTTTGAATTATGATGCTCTCATATAAATTAAGTTGTTGTAGAGGTTTTGGTACTGGGTATAATTCCAAATTATTTGTGATAGAACGTGAAGGAGTTTGGTTGTTGTCAAGTTTTGTAGTGCAATAACTGCAAAGTATTAAGGGCTCAGTTATTTCATATGTGTTTTCTGCTACAAGGTAGAGAGCTAATTCAAACCATTTAGAATCTTCGTTGTCTTCTATTTTTATGATAGGTCCACAGTTTTTGTGTTACTTTTATAAAAAATTCTACGGCAACATACACATACATGGTTTGGTACTTCAGCTGATGTACTTTTAAATTTTAGTATTTCTTTTTTGTATGTGTTTAGCAAAAGGTTACCATGTGTAGAATTGATGCTTAATTGGTTTAAAGCTATTTCATTCTGTAAATGGCTTTCACTTCCAAAATATTTTTTCTGGATATAGTGAATTTCTTCAAGTAGGTCTTTTGCTATACCATGTAGAAGGATGTTATTTAACTTTGCTAGTGCTAAAGCAGGACTTTTAGCATAGTACAGTTTATAGACTAGATTTCTTATCGTTGAATGATGTGTTGATATCCTTTTGATATCATGGAAAGTGGTTTTACAAGTAGGTCCTGTAATGCAGGCCAATGAATGTCCTTGTAGTCCTGTGTACTTGCGCACTGGACATGTATCTATATTTTGCAGTAGTTTAATTTTGATTTTGTCTTTGCTTTTTACATATTTATTGAGGAATTGGCGTAAAGATTTGAAACATTGTTTTGGAATGTTACACATTGACGTGCATGGCCATTTGTACACTAGACGTTCTGATTCAGTTGAATGGAGGGGTAATTCTAAGTTTTCAGGGCATATTTTTGTAAGAAGTACTTCTTGTTCCATTATGGTATTATTCACTTTTTCATAACCTCGAACACTGCTATGTATGGCAATTGTATTAGTTTGCTTTTGTTTGTACGCTTCTTCATTGAAATATGGTTCTGTGCTTGTACTGTGATTCCATTCACCTCCGCTGATACTTAGGAAGTTCTTTCTGTTGATATTTCGCTTATTGAGAAGTCTTTTTTGTAATTTAGTTATTAGTTTTGTTAGTGGTTTCATTTTGTTTAACAGTAAAATAAATACATTTCTTTTGAGAAGAATTGCACTGTCCATCAATGCTTCTAAGATTAATTTCCTACGATAGGTTTTAAGCTTTGAACCTGATTTCTCTCCTGTTTTTATAAGATTTTGAAGGACTTTGTGACGGTATATTTTGGCTAAAATACTTTTCTTGGTATGCTTACTTTGCACCATATTAAAATTTGAAGAAGTAGTTTTATCTGTACTGATAGCTGATTTTCTGTTAATTGTTTTTTGGTTTGTTTTACATTTTGATAGAGGAAGCGAAGTTGTTATACTTGAAACTTCTTGTGTTTCACTAAATGATTGTATTAGCTGTTTTGTTTCAACTTTTTTTACAAATTCTGCTAGAGAAGGATGCTTATGTTGGACACCTTTATTTTCATTTGCTCTACTTTTGCGTTGCTTTCTACGGACTTGACTTTTGGTAGGCATTCTTTAGGGTCTGTTGAAAAAAATAAAGAAGATATGGGTTGGGGTGTTCTGGAATGTATGTATGCTGTGTGCATGAGTGTTTGAGTAAGATGATAAAGATGTATGTAATGGTGTGTGATTGTGCATTTTGAACTAAAACTAGTAAGGATAGGTATTCTTGAATTTATGTGTTACTAAACGGGTTCAGATGATAAAAAAAAGTAAGCTAGTGGTGTGGAAAAGTACAAATAGTAAATATAATGTATACAATTAAAACAGTTGTTTGTTCTATAATATGAAAATTGTAGGGGTTCAGTTGGCTAATTTGTGTGCCCAAAAATAGAAATTTGTGGGCCATTCTGGCTGTAAATCACTGTTTAAGACATGGAAATGTTTGGACAAAATGGTACAAAATCTCTATTTTTAGAAACCGAAATAGCTCGTACTAATGTTATAGTATATTTGATTAATAATATAAATATTATGGTGATATTTTACTTACTTTTTTTTTAAATTAACAGGTAACTTCTTAGTTTTTCTTTCTTCTTCGAATTCGGCTGCTTCTTTTCAGGAAACTGGTCTTCACTGCAATTGTAAAAGCTTCAAATTAGTAACTGTGTTTGTATATAGCACTGTTTTTAATTTAGATATTGATTTTTTTAATTGAAATCCTCAGTGCCTTCTGTAAAACCATTAAACTAATTTATTTTCATAAGATACATTGCATCAGTTCAGTACATATGATATGTTCTTAATGAACAAATTGTATTGAATGACTAACTGTAGCAAAAAAAAATATCTTTACTATGTCTTATGAAATTTATAATATATTAGTGAATACCACCATTTCTGTAAGTAAACTGTTCTAGGTAATAGCGCCTCAATGTCATTTCTAATTTAAAGTAATTAAGTAAATAAATAAATAAAAACAAAAAAATATGAAATTGTCATCAATGACATTTGTGATGTCATCTTTGATGTCCTGGGTGTTAGTCTTAGCAGTGCACGGTGGTGGCGCGAGTTATGGTTGCTTAGCTTACCATAACTGGCGAATTTCAAGGGTTTTTCGGTTTTACTTGGAACCATAACGTCCCTTTAACAAACTTTTTTCACTGAATTTCATAGGTTTTTAGTAGCGCAACTTAACCATAATGTCCCTTTAACAAAGTTTTTTTCACTGAATATATATATATATATATATATTTAATGAAAAAAGGTTGTTAAAGGGACATTATGGTTACAAGTAAAAGCGAAAACCCCCAGAAATTCGCCAGTTATGGTAAGCTAAGCAACCAAAACTCGCGCCACCTACGTGCACTGCTAAGACTAACACCCAGGACATCAAAGATGACATCACAAATGTCATTGATGACATCACTGATGACGTCACATATATGGGCAACTTGTTTTTGTTCACTGGCATATATAGGCCAGGTGGTGTTCACTGACCCTCAGAATATTCAAATTGAAAAGGTGCTATATATCTAGAAGTTAACCTTGTCATATGTTCTTTAAGTACTTTCCTTAGGGTTTGGTCTCAGATCATGGTGCACATACATGGGGAAATGAGCAGGCCTTGAACACACAATTCATTTGTATACATGAAGATAAAATGTAATGTTATTAACATTTTCTGATTATGCTGTTTCTTTCTTCCTTATTTTAGTTTCCCTGTATGTGCCTCTGACTTGTATGCATTGCGGTTCTTCATATGTATTGTTTGTACCAGCACAAGTGCTGTAAGTCTTGAATTGTTAGCTAGTTATTACATGTTTAACATTGCTCAAAACTCTGATAAGGTAGCGTTCATTACTGTACTATCCAAAATTACAAGATTATAAATAGTGTACTTCTATCGTGCATGCTGCAGTCATTGCCTATGTTTATATATGAAAAGGTTTCTGTATTAACAACAACACTCCAATACAATTATTTTAGATGAGTACATTCTTTAATAGATTAAGTAGTTCAAGATAGGTCTCCCAATCATCCCTGACATCTTGTTACTAACAATATAAACAGAACTCCTTGTAGGGACTTTTCATCAAACTTTATTTCACATGTGATGTCATCTTTGATGTCCTGTGTGTTAGTCATAGCAGTGCACGGTGGTGGCGTGAGTTAGGGTTGCTTAGCTTACCATAACTGTTGAATTTCTGGGGGTTTTCAGTTTTACTTGTAACCATAACGTTCCTTTAACAAAAATGTTTCATTGAACTTCATAGGTTTTTATTAGTGCAATTTAACCATAACGTCCCTTTAACAAAGTTTTTCAGTGAATTTCATGGGTTTTTACCAGTGCATGCTATTTTCCTACAATTTACTAATATCATACTGACCCAATATAGCAATATTTGTGTCCATTTTACATAGTGTCCCCTTAAAGCTCTACCATTTCCCACCTTCTAGAATCATTTTCAACACTTCTATACACTTTTTGCAACTATTTCAACTGGTTTTGCAGCCATAAACGTCTACGAACACCTGACTTCATTGCGGACCTTCCGGACAGTGAAACACGACCATACACTGGCGCGTGGCATGATGACGTGTCTGAGAACCCATCCCACTTCACAATAAGATCTGTGCTTCGGGGTCAGTTCGGAACTGCATTTTCTGCAGATCTAGGTACTTTCAACTTCAAAATTTCCCTTGCACAGCTCCTACAACTATTCCTTCTCATTATCCATTAACAATCTAGTACACAGTATATACTTTTAACAAAACTGCTATTTATCTTAAAATGGCATCAGCTAATGCTACCCCAAGAGCCACCACCACTGCTGTAATCAAGGAGCAGGAGAAACACTTCGGCCTACATTATAAATAACACACACAACATTTTCCACTGTCCACCTGCCCCTCCATATTTGTGTTTGGTGCCTCTTCCCTCATTTCCCTCCCCACCTTTCATTCTATCTCACCTGCCATAAAATATACATATATCCAAAAACAACAAAAGAAACGTTCTTTTAGGAACCACCTTTCACAGTTAAAAAATATAACTAAAAAGAAAACGTATAGACTCCATCTATTTTACATGTCTCAGTAAAGTACATAAACTCAATAAGATTTTCCAACATTTCCATTTGCATTTTGTGTTATGCTAATGGGAATATTTTGGCATTCATCCCCTGTTCCAGATACTGGAATGGTGGATACCAGCCCAGCAACCCAAGTTATCAGCCCAAGTGAAGCAAGGGTGGATAATGAGGTCTCTGGACTATTATCCCCCCATTCCAGCCCCCGTAATGGGGGATGAAGGCCATTAGCACCATAGGTTCCCAAAGCGGGAACCCGTGGTGCTAAAAAAAGGGTTTTTCTTCCTACAACGGGACACCCGTGGCGTCCCGGTGTAGGAAGGAAAATCCTTTTCCAAGATGGCCACCATGGAAAGGGAAGCACGGTTCCATGCAGGGCTCGCTTCGTTTTCCATGGCAGCCTGCAGAAGGCGAAAAGAGGACCCTACGACCATATTACCACAAGCGCATTTTTCTTCTCTTTCAAACCGATTCCAATTTCGAATAAATTTACCACAAAGCCAGTCCCAGCTGGACATGGCCAATTTAACCCCATGTGTTGTCCCTCGTGTTCATGGCCAGTATCTAGATTGTCCGTATCATGACCTTATTCCATGACCTGGACAATCTAACAACTGCCCATGGCCACAGGCTACACCTCAGTCACCAAAGGAATATCACTATTTTTTGTAGCTACATTATGACACTTGTCAAAAAATAAAACACTGGCACATTTGCAAAACCATGCTTTCAGGTCCTTGCCAATGCTCCCTACTAAAATTTGCTGGCAATCGACCCATGTTTTATTTTTTCAAAAGTGTCAAATGTATGTACATACAATAGTCATATAACCTTGCCCCTACTTCACAAAATCCCACCAAACTTTGCCAAAACATTTATATCTAGATCTATAATCAGTTTGCCAAATTAAGTGTAGATCCATCAAATGGCACCTCATTTATAAGCCTTTACATTATTTTGAGACCCCCTCTAATTTTGCCCCTTCTTGAAAGAATCACACCAAAGTCATTCGGAATCATGTCAGGAATATAATTGCAAAATTTCATGCAGTTTCATTAAGTGGCGCCAAAGTTAGAAGCCATCCAAGAACAGCTTTTCACCAACCCTGTAATGCAGAGATGTCCGCGAACTTCACAGTACTGTTCTCGAACATCCGGACAGTTTGCTGACTTTCTTGGTGCAAAACACACATTTATTTGCTTGTTGCGCCCATATCCTATCCCATCCTCATCACCCCTCACCTCCTCTGAGATTATTTGATAAGTTTAACAAGTGCAATGTTGTGATTTTACATATGTTTTTACCACAATGTCCACGGACACCGGCCAAAGTCTGTGAATCCAAGATGGCGGCTGTTTCCAAAAATCTGATGCACTTTTCACTATCCAATCAGTGATCAGTGGGCGGGTCCGATGTCCACAGACAGCACATTGCCTTCTAAGCCAATCCACGGACCGAACAGGGAAATTAGTCCATGGACCGCACCCAGATATCACTATATTATTTGGACCTACTTTTTGGTCATTTAAAAAAAAAAAACTGCTGGACGCATTTCCACCAAAAGCACACTTTTGGGACCAAGCCGCTGCTCCTGCAGCAAATTTGGTGAATATCCATCCAGCGGTTTGGTCTGTAGGCGTGAGCAAAGTTATTCTCCATTCAGTCTATGGGAAAAAAATAATTTTGGGACCCCCCTTATAGCTTTGACCCCAATGGACGAAACTTCACCAAACTTTGCAGATAATCAGAGTGGGCCATATACTTATTTAGCAAAGTTTGGTGAAGATTCGTCCATGGGGAGTGAAATTATAAGCCGCCCAAAAAGTGGTCTTCCTATGGGTTTAGCAATTTAACGATAACTACATTGCCCCTACCACAGGCCATGTAAAATATATATATGAGTAATCTCACAGTTTACAGCCAGACTCAATGACACTCTAGTGGATTATATTCCCACAGTAGAATAGTTGGTTGCATTTTGGTAAAAAAGAGGACTCTACTTCAAGAGAAAAACCTGTACTAATGAGATGCATGTTGCCCTCCATCAATACACTTATTAACCTTCATGCTACAGTAGCAGCACACATACAGACACACAAACAGATATGCACATGCACATACTGTTAGGCAGAATCATGCAGTGCCTTTTGGCAACACCCCACACAATTAAGACTAAGAGTGCAAGTACAAATTCACCTTTGGTACAAACCTGTACTACACAGTAGACTGGTAGCGATGGCTGGGCAGCCAGACTTATCTCAAGAGTAAAGTGAGCAGTTTCAGAAGTTACAGAAAGGACAGCAATTACTATGGTTCAAACAAAAACTGATTCAAGGTTTCTGAGTAAAAGAAGATACATGTATTTACACCATCAGTTATAAAACAGCTCGCTATTATAAAACAGCAGAAAATCACAATCTTAATACACTACACACCACTCAATCAATTCTGGACAAGTTAAGCTCAAAATGAAGTGTGAGCAAAATGGCACTCCAGCAGTTTCAAAAGGGAGGGAAAGACAAGGTTATTCAAAATCAGGCAGCACCAACAAGTAATAGGCAGGGCAAACTAGAAAAGGCTTACTACAACTATGATTCAAATCAATAGGCCTGGGGCAATGGTAACGGTTCAGTGTCTTTGCAGAGGATCACACAGTTCAGAGTAGTTTGCGGCTAAGTCTTTGCCAAGAGTTCGAAACGAAGTTGGACAGAAAAAAAAAGTTATTTAAAAGAGTAGAGAAGGACAAGCCCGTGGATTAGCGAAAGATTTAAAACACTTTCAAAGCGGTCAGACGGAACGAACAACCAGATTTGAACAGTACCTAGTAGAAGAAGAATGCTGTGGCTGAGGCAGAAGTTCCTGGCATGTCCTGCAGGCTCACGGTTCCTGAAGCGACTGTTGGACTGACAAGAAGGAGGAAGACTGGAAGGTCCTGCAATGCCCAGGGAAGAAAACAGCAGCAGCCAATCAAACTAGAGTGTGACTTGGGTCGCCAAGGAGACCCTGTGCAGGGGGCCTAAAACCCCTCCCTGACATCCTGTCCACTCACACACTCATGCGCCTAAAGAGGACTTCTGTACAGAAGCCTGCCAAAGGACAGCGAACAAAGGAACCAAACCTGGTTTGGCACGCAGAGTAAAACACGAGAAAGATCTCTACAAAAAGAAATGGTCAATATACCCAACTGGAAACAAATAAAATTAAAAGGGGTCCAGCAGATTAAAGTTCGAGGCTACCACCATAGTCTCTAACAGTAGCAAGGCCATTTTCATAGTCCATGATAGGAAAAAAATGGTAGATACCCCCGCCACCAGCCAAATCTTAGAGAAAGGGGTCAAAATAATGTTCCATGAGAAGCAATCAAAAAAGGATCACTATTAACCCTTTCCAGTACTCTATGCAAGATAGTTTGTACTGGGTCTGTGTTTTAAAAAGACTAGTAAAGTAAATGGCAACATTACATGTTCTGGGAGAAAGTAAAAAGGTGATCCCTATGGAGTAGGTTAGACTCCACAGTCTATGAACTCAAAAATGTAAAACACACAGCAAAACACATGTAAGAGTGGGAAAAAAGGCTCACACTCTTACCGGGTGAAAAAAAAAATCCTAGAAATCCAGCAAAGCTGCTGATGGACTCAGTAGGTAAGGGAAATTAGCCATTCTAAGAATTGTCCCTAACACATACCACACAAACAAACACGCCTGCATGCGCAGACACACACGCAAATGCACTCACCACTCACATACATGCACAAACACACAGTCACAAATATGTGCATGCATACACATGCATTTTGTCCCCACAGACACTAATATACTTTTGCCATCCCAGGTAGGCATCGCTATTTTCTAATGCTTCTATCCAAAAGGTGAACAGGTTTTGGGAATAGCTTTCCTTAACTGAATATATGAGCCACACAATTCAAAAGTGTACGGGTGTACACCCCCGTCATGTGATATTAGCTATACAATGCTATTGCTGCAGGGTTCCATGGCTACCATTACTAATGCTAACTGTTTGCACTGATTATAATCTCGTGCTGACAGTTTTGACATTCCAGAGAGATTGCAATAGCTTCAAATGTCGGATTTGTGATGACAGCTTTCTCAGAGCAATTAGATGGCATAGAACCGCCGCAATTGATAGAGGTGTGTATGTGAAACTATTTCCGTGGTGGTTATCTTGCACCGTGTTCATTCCACACACCATTATTGAACATTTTGGACCAGGTTATCAAATGTTTGTGGCACAAGTGATGCCCACTGCATCTCACCACTTGCATCAAAAAAGGGGCAGCCCAACGCATCTGAACATGCATATTTGATGGTCCTCATAAACCGCTCGACGTCCCCATTGGCTTGTGGCCACCTCGGCATGATGTGGTGGTATTTGATGCCCAGTTCCTGTAAATATTGCTTGAACTCTTCCCCTGTAAACGGGGGTCCATTGTCACTCTTAATGGTTGTGGGCAGACCATGAGTGGCAAACATCTTTTCTATCACCGGGATGACCACTTCCGCGGCGGTGGACTCCAGTATCTCGACCTCTGGATAGCGTGAGTGATCGTCGATTGCCACCAGTAGATGTAGACCCTCTCTGATTTTGCAAAAATCAATACTGATCGCTTCCTATCGTGCCCGGCCGCGCTCGGCCGACAGAATCGGTTCTGGATCTGGGGACCCACCCGTTATTTGGCAGGGTAAACAGGTGTTCACTAAGCCTTCGACCCGATCGTCGATGTGCGGGAACCACACCCTGTGTCTGACACGGGCCTTTGTTCTTGCGAGACCCTGGTGTCCCTCATGCGCTAGGGCTACTATCCTGTCTTGCAAATTTGGGGGTATGATGATACATTCTCCCCTCAGCAGGAGCCCTCTTTCGGTGATTGAGAGGTCTTGTCGAACCGTGAACATGCCGGCCAGGAACTCCCTAGCCCCCTCGGTTCTGTTGCGGGTGTGCGTCATGAATTCCTTCCAGTTGCCTGACATGATGGCATCTTTTACCAGGTCGCAACAGGGGTCATTTAGGGTTTCTGTTGCAATGTCCTCAATGTTTACCGCTTTGGGCCTCATGGTGCGAACCACTTGACAAATGTGTTCCTCCGTTTCTTCGGTCGATCAGAACTTCCTGCTGAGTGGCTGGACGTGGGTGTCTCAAAAGGAAGTCCGCCGGGTTGCCACTGCCCGGCTGATAGACGAGTTCGAAATCATATTGCTGGAGGTGTAGCAGCCACTTGGTGATTCTGGCTGGTGGGTGCGCCGATGACCCGGTGAAAATTGGTAGTAGGGGCTTGTGGTCAGTGATTGCCGTAAACTTGCGCCCATACAGGTACATGTGGAAGTGTCGACACCCCCATAGTACGGCAATGGCCTCCTTCTCTATGTGGGAGTACCTTTGTTCCATAGCTGTGAGTGCCCTGGATGCATATGCGATCGGTCTTTTTTCGTGCTCTTTCGTGACTTGCATCAGGATTGCTCCAAGTCCTACTGGGCTGGCATCCACAAATAGTTCTGTCGGAAGGTCCGTGTCGTAGTAGGCCATCTTGGTATCAGTTGACAGGGAGTCTTTAATGCTCTCGAAAGCTTCCTGGCATTCCTGCCCCCAGACCCACTTGGTGCTGACCTTTGTAAGTTCCCGTAGCGGTTCAGATAGGGTTGCTAGGTTTCAAATTAATCTGCCACAGTAGGTGGCCATTCCCAGAAAACTGCGTACTTCGGTGGGGGTCGCTGGGGGACTAGCAGCTTGGATGTCCGCCACTTTTTGGGGATCAGGTGAGATGCCAGTGCGGTCAAACTTGTACCCGAAGAAGGTTATTTCCGATTTTAGGAACTCGCACTTCTCTCGATGGATTGTGAGTCCGGCTTCTTCCAACCTGCCCAGGAGTGTCTTCAGTCTCGTGATGTGTTCCTTGGTGTCAGGTGCATGTATTAGGATATCATCGCTCACGTTCAATACCCCTGGTATTCCTCTGATGACCTCCTGGATGGTCTGTTAAAAGACTTCCGCGGCCGAGGAGATGCCGAAACTCAGGCGCTTGTACCTCCTCAGACCTAGGAGGGTTGAGAAAGCGCGACCCTCTGTGGAGCTTAAGTTGGTGGTACCCCGCTTTTAAGTCTACCTTCGAGAACACACATGACCCAGTGAGGTCGGTGATGATTTCATCGATTGTTGGTGTTATGTGTCGTTCCCTTTTTATGGCCGCATTGGGCAAGCGCATGTCAATACAGATCCGGACTTTTCCGGGCTGTTTGGGCTTCCTGGTGACCACCATCGGGGAGACCCACGGCGTTGGTCCCGTGACTTCTTCAATGATTCCGGCAGCTTCCAGTGACTTTAACTCTTTCTCTACCTGTTCCCTCATGTGGAATGGTGTCCTCCGGTGTCTCACCGCACGTGGTTGCACTGATTGATCAATGTGTAGTTTGATAGTCTTTCCCTTGAGACAGCCTATCCCCTTCTGTAGCTTGGGGTGTTGCCTGAGAAAGTTCTCGACTTCGGCTGCGTAGTCAATGTGGCAGATGAATTTGACCACGCCCAAGTCTTCAGCCGCATCTCCGCTCAGTAGGCTTTCGATCCCCGCCTTCACGACATATATCTTTGACCACACCTTCTGTTCGCCATGTTCAAGAGTGGTGCGGAACCTCCCGATGACTGGCAGGGGTCTCCGGCTGCCGTAGGCAAATAGACGAGTGTCTGTAGATTTGAGCTCAGGTGGTGGTGTAAGAGTTTGGAAGACACTGGTTGGCATGACGTTTACCGAGGCTCCCGTATCAATGGTCATCTGTACGTACTGGCCTTGGATGGAGACCGTGCATTTTCGTCGCCTGGCGGTTCTTTTCGGCGGTACTGGCCCCTGATTCAGTGCGGATACCAGGTATACCTTTCGGCCCTTTCCTTCGCTCTCCATGCCTGTCGTTTGCCATAGGGCTGAGAGATCATCCCCTTCCTCTTCCGTCGAGGAGTTGACTACTGCGACCCTCCTTGCGCTGGCTTGCTTCTTTTTTTTCTGGGACCCCTTTTCCTGAGTGCCTTGTGGGGGCTGCAGTGGCGTGTTCGCTGATCTGCACACTTTCGCATAGTGATCCTTCCTGCCGCACGCTCCGCACGTGGTACCTTGCGCCGGGCAGTTTCGCCTTCCGTGTCTTTGACCACCACACCACCCACATTCCGTGGGTCCTGGTACTCGAGGTTGCCACCTGTTTTGGGTGTGGTTGCCGCCGCTTTCACCTCTCGTAAATGGTCTGTCGGAGATCTAGGCGACCATCGTTGTTGAGAGGGACGGCTGCAGTTTCTGTAGTGTCGCTTCCATGTTGGCGGCCCTGGAGTGGGCAAGCTCCCTCTGTCGACCCAGTTCCAGAATGCGTTGTAGAGGGATGCCTTTCTCACTGAGTACGAGACGCCTCAGCTTCTCCGAATGTATGCCATTTATGATTTGTCATCTGATCTCCCTCTCAGTGTTCGTGAACTCACACGACATGGCCAGTTTCCTCAGCCTCGTGTGGCAGGCGTCTAGAGTCTCATCAGTGGCCTGGATAGTCGTGCAAAAAATGAAAGTCTCATAGTCTGGATTTAGTTGCGGGAGGAAATGTGCCGTTAAGGCGTCCTTCGCACTCAGGTACGCGTCTTGGCCATCATCAACATTCAGGGAGTTGAAGATGCGTAGCACCTCGTCGCCCACACTGAGGAGCAGATGAGCTTTCATCTTTCTGGATGACGTGATGTCCTTGCATTCCATGGCCATCTTGAACTTTTGTAGCCATAACTGCCATCTGGGTCCACTGGACGATGGGTCAGTGAATGGATCGAAGGGTTGAACCAACGTCGGCAGGGTAAACAGTATAGCACAACAACCATGCAGGTGAAGAAACAGGAAGAGTTACAAATTAACTTTCGTTTTGCTGGTACCCTTTACATATTTGCAAATACCATCTGACAGGTGTTATGTACCGGTGCTCTGGAGGCCCCGCACGTGGGGCTGGCACCGGTCCAGGAGGCCGCGCGGCCTGGGGCGCGGCATCGGCAGGAGCGCAGACAAAGACACCCACACGCTGTGCTGTGTTTGCCCGGAACTGCCCCCCACTATCGGGGGCGGGGCTTTTATTAAGCGGCCCTACGTCACCGCGCTGCGGGATGTAGGGCGGATATAACATTCCTCCTTTATTTCAAATAAACTTAACATTAACACAATCAACATACTCAACTTTCAAACGCCTGACACAGTTCTCTTTTCACACTGTACCAGCTCCCCCTTGTGTGGGATGCTTGGCGACGGTGTCTGCTCAGCATACATAGTCATTCAGCCTCGCGGGCGGCCTCGTGTTGGCTCTCAGACTATACCGCTTCACCTGGGGGCTGTCCCCGCTCGGCTCGTGAATCTGCTCACCTTCACTGCAGGCGTCCCCACTGCCGGCCAGGCTCTCTGGTTGCCAGCTGCTGTCCCATGCGGCTTCTTCCTCTGGGTCTTGCGCCAGCTCTTCGCTGTCTTGTTGTAAGTTGTCGTCGTCTTGAGGGCCCTCGCAGTCCGTCCAGAGAGTGCAGGGCACCGGCCTAAACCAGGAGGCATTCCTTGTCACTTTCCGACGCCCCCGGGTCACTGTTATCATGGTCCCGCGCCGGTTGCTGACAGTCCATGGCAGTTCCTCGTACCTGGTGTCTAGCTTGGACTTCGTGGGGTTTCGTAACATGATGACTTGGTCACCCACCCGATGGTCGGACGGCCTTGCTCTTCGTTTGGCACTCATGTGAGCATTGGCACGTGTTCTCCTCATCTCCATGCGGGCATTGTCAACGTCATCGGGGGTCCTGCTTGGGTGATGGGGAATCAACGATTTGATGATGGTTCCAAACATGAGGTCAGCAGGTGGTATGCCCGTGGTGCTGTGTGGGGTGACCCGATAGTTCTGCAGGAAGCGGTATAGGTCGACCTTCCACGGGCTGGCGTTTGCCCTTGACACTCGGAGCACCTTATTGATGGTCCTCATAAACCGCTCGACGTCCCCATTGGCTTGTGGCCACCTCGGCATGATGTGGTGGTATTTGATGCCCAGTTCCTGTAAATATTGCTTGAACTCTTCCCCTGTAAACGGGGGTCCATTGTCACTCTTAATGGTTGTGGGCAGACCATGAGTGGCAAACATCTTTTCTATCACCGGGATGACCACTTCCGCGGCGGTGGACTCCAGTATCTCGACCTCTGGATAGCGTGAGTGATCGTCGATTGCCACCAGTAGATGTAGACCCTCTCTGATTTTGCAAAAATCAATACTGATCGCTTCCCATCGTCCCCGGCCGCGCTCGGCCGACAGAATCGGTTCTGGATCTGGGGGCCCACCCGTTATTTGGCAGGGTAAACAGGTGTTCACTAAGCCTTCGACCCGATCGTCGATGTGCGGGAACCACACCCTGTGTCTGACACGGGCCTTTGTTCTTGCGAGACCCTGGTGTCCCTCATGCGCTAGGGCTACTATCCTGTCTTGCAAATTTGGGGGTATGATGATACGATCTCCCCTCAGCAGGAGCCCTCCTTCGGTGATTGAGAGGTCTTGTCGAACCGTGAACATGCCGGCCAGGAACTCCCTAGCCCCCTCGGTTCTGTTGCGGGTGTGCGTCATGAATTCCTTCCAGTTGCCTGACATGATGGCATCTTTTACCAGGTCGCAACAGGGGTCATTTAGGGTTTCTGTTGCAATGTCCTCAATGTTTACCGCTTTGGGCCTCATGGTGCGAACCACTTGACAAATGTGTTCCTCCGTTTCTTCGGCGATCAGAACTTCCTGCTGAGTGGCTGGACGTGGGTGTCTCAAAAGGAAGTCCGCCGGGTTGCCACTGCCCGGCTGATAGACGAGTTCGAAATCATATTGCTGGAGGTGTAGCAGCCACTTGGTGATTCTGGCTGGTGGGTGCGCCGATGACCCGGTGAAAATTGGTAGTAGGGGCTTGTGGTCAGTGATTGCCGTAAACTTGCGCCCATACAGGTACATGTGGAAGTGTCGACACCCCCATAGTACGGCAATGGCCTCCTTCTCTATGTGGGAGTACCTTTGTTCCATAGCTGTGAATGCCCTGGATGCATATGCGATCGGTCTTTTTTCACGCTCTTTCGTGACTTGCATCAGGATTGCTCCAAGTCCTACTGGGCTGGCATCCACAAATAGTTCTGTCGGAAGGTCCGTGTCGTAGTAGGCCATCTTGGTATCAGTCGACAGGGAGTCTTTAATGCTTTCGAAAGCTTCCTGGCATTCCTGCCCCCAGAACCACTTGGTGCTGACCTTTGTAAGTTCCCGTCGCGGTTCAGATAGGGTTGCTAGGTTTCAAATGAATCTGCCACAGTAGGTGGCCATTCCCAGAAAACTGCGTACTTCGGTGGGGGTCGCTGGGGGACTAGCAGCTTGGATGTCCGCCACTTTTTGGGGATCAGGTGAGATGCCAGTGCGGTCAAACTTGTACCCGAAGAAGGTTATTTCCGATTTTAGGAACTCGCACTTCTCTCGATGGATTGTGAGTCCGGCTTCTTCCAACCTGCCCAGGAGTGTCTTCAGTCTCGTGATGTGTTCCTTGGTGTCAGGTGCATGTATTAGGATATCATCGCTCACGTTCAATACCCCTGGTATTCCTCTGATGACCTCCTGGATGGTCTGTTAAAAGACTTCCGCGGCCGAGGAGATGCCGAAACTCAGGCGCTTGTACCTCCTCAGACCTAGGTGGGTTGAGAAAGCGCGACCCTCTGTGGAGCTTAAGTTGGTGGTACCCCGCTTTTAAGTCTACCTTCGAGAACACACATGACCCAGTGAGGTCGGTGATGATTTCATCGATTGTTGGTGTTATGTGTCGTTCCCTTTTTATGGCCGCATTGGGCAAGCGCATGTCAATACAGATCCGGACTTTTCCGGGCTGTTTGGGCTTCCTGGTGACCACCATCGGGGAGACCCACGGCGTTGGTCCCGTGACTTCTTCAATGATTCCGGCAGCTTCCAGTGACTTTAACTCTTTCTCTACCTGTTCCCTCATGTCGAATGGTGTCCTCCGGTGTCTCACCGCACGTGGTTGCACTGATTGATCAATGTGTAGTTTGATAGTCTTTCCCTTGAGACAGCCTATCCCCTTCTGTAGCTTGGGGTGTTGCCTGAGAAAGTTCTCGACTTCGGCTGCGTAGTCAATGTGGCAGATGAATTTGACCACGCCCAAGTCTTCAGCCGCATCTCCGCTCAGTAGGCTTTCGATCCCCGCCTTCACGACATATATCTTTGACCACACCTTCTGTTCGCCATGTTCAAGAGTGGTGCGGAACCTCCCGATGACTGGCAGGGGTCTCCGGCTGCCGTAGGCAAATAGACGAGTGTCTGTAGATTTGAGCTCAGGTGGTGGTGTAAGAGTTTGGAAGACACTGGTTGGCATGACGTTTACCGAGGCTCCCGTATCAATGGTCATCTGTACGTACTGGCCTTGGATGGAGACCGTGCATTTTCGTCGCCTGGCGGTTCTTTTCGGCGGTACTGGCCCCTGATTCAGTGCGGATACCAGGTATACCTTTCGGCCCTTTCCTTCGCTCTCCATGCCTGTCGTTTGCCATAGGGCTGAGAGATCATCCCCTTCCTCTTCCGTCGAGGAGTTGACTACTGCGACCCTCCTTGCGCTGGCTTGCTTCTTTTTTTTCTGGGACCCCTTTTCCTGAGTGCCTTGTGGGGGCTGCAGTGGCGTGTTCGCTGATCTGCACACTTTCGCATAGTGATCCTTCCTGCCGCACGCTCCGCACGTGGTACCTTGCGCCGGGCAGTTTCGCCTTCCGTGTCTTTGACCACCACACCACCCACATTCCGTGGGTCCTGGTACTCGAGGTTGCCACCTGTTTTGGGTGTGGTTGCCGCCGCTTTCACCTCTCGTAAATGGTCTGTCGGAGATCTAGGCGACCATCGTTGTTGAGAGGGACGGCTGCAGTTTCTGTAGTGTCGCTTCCATGTTGGCGGCCCTGGAGTGGGCAAGCTCCCTCTGTCGACCCAGTTCCAGAATGCGTTGTAGAGGGATGCCTTTCTCACTGAGTACGAGACGCCTCAGCTTCTCCGAATGTATGCCATTTATGATTTGTCATCTGATCTCCCTCTCAGTGTTCGTGAACTCACACGACATGGCCAGTTTCCTCAGCCTCGTGTGGCAGGCGTCTAGAGTCTCATCAGTGGCCTGGATAGTCGTGCAAAAAATGAAAGTCTCATAGTCTGGATTTAGTTGCGGGAGGAAATGTGCCGTTAAGGCGTCCTTCGCACTCAGGTACGCGTCTTGGCCATCATCAACATTCAGGGAGTTGAAGATGCGTAGGACCTCGTCGCCCACACTGAGGATCAGATGAGCTTTCATCTTTCTGGATGACGTGATGTCCTTGCATTCCATGGCCATCTTGAACTTTTGTAGCCATAACTGCCATCTGGGTCCACTGGACGATGGGTCAGTGAATGGATCGAAGGGTTGAACCAACGTCGACGAACTGCCCAGCGTGCGGGGTGGTGGCGACGCCATCAACAGGTTTGCCGCAATCCTGGATGGCGTGGAAGGTCCAGGAGTTGATGACCCAGCCGCCATGGTGTCACGTACCCTTGGTTTGTTGATTATGCTGTCGTGCTGGCCTGATGTTGTCCTGCCTCATGGGTTCGTCCGCACATTGCATTGAGGAGTGTTCTTTCGCGGTGAATGTGCCCACTGGCACTTGTGCGCCGACCGATGGGCGCCTTGTAGCATGTGCGCCATGCAGGAGGAAAAGCAAACAAAGAGAGAAAAAAAAAATTCTCGACCCCTTTTGGATAGGGAATGGGAATGAACGAGAGACATTTTTTTTTTTTTTTTTTTTTTGGGGTGGGGGTCACGTGGTCTCGGTGGCCCCCCACCGGGTGTCCAAAAATTTGTGCGGGACGTCCGTGGGGCGTCCGCGTGTGAGGTGATGTAGAGCGCGTGGTTGCTTGTCACTTCCTCGTCGCCATTGTTATATACCGGTGCTCTGGAGGCCCCGCACGTGGGGCTGGCACCGGTCCAGGAGGCCGCACGGCCTGGGGCGCAGTATCGGCAGGAGCGCAGACAAAGACACCCACACGCTGTGCTGGGTTTGCCCGGAACTGCCTCCCACTATCGGGGGCGGGGCTTTTATTAAGCGGCCCTACGTCACCGCGCTGCGGGACGTAGGGCGGATATAACAACAGGTAGGAAGTCTACAGAATATAATGCCGATGGTCAGTCCCTTACTAGACATGCAACATATAAAGGAATTACATGTTCGGAGAACTAACACAAGACATTTTAATGAACCAATGGATTTCGAATATCAATAAAGATACCAAAGTACATACAACATAATAAAGACCAAGAACACCATTTGGTAATATATTTTAAAAAAAGGTAAAAAGATCAACACAGAAACTTTCCACCAATATGTGAACAGAAATAAATCAGCATGGGAGGAGGGAAAAAAAAACAGATGTGAAAAGACCGACCCCAGAGATACATGTGAGAGAGTGCAAAATCATTTCCAATTTCATAACATTGAAGCGGTAAATCGAAGCAGAGTCCTAATTAGGGTCCTACTTGCATACATTAGAAGTGTTATGAAGGTTACTTGTGTGATGTGTCGACTGAAGGGCACTCAGGTTTCGGCTATAGATACCATACATTTGGAGCCAAACATTCTTCAGGGTGCCAACCTTTGGTGTATGCACTATTGTGTTCCAATAATTTACATTATTCTTGTGGTGCATACAAGGATTCTTCATCCGTGCCCATCCCGACTAATGGGGTTGGGTAGTGGGCGTATTTCCATGGCCATGAGGATGGCCAGGAATATAGCACTGAAGGAAGGATTGCTGGATGGTGACTAATGCTCAGACAAGGTACACAGTGCAAACGCAGTACTCCAAATGCCCACTCCTAGCGCGGCTATCTGTTTCTGAAAGACGCTGTTGTAGGCATTAAAAACAGGTGAATGCGCAGAAGAGTCATGAGGGGCTAAGTGGGCAGCAGCCATAATGTGTGTGATCCTTCCCAGGCATCTAATAGGAAGTACAGCTACATTACAGACAGCAGACATTTTGGAAAGCTACTCAAACCAGCAAAATGAGTGCTTATAGCCAAACCAACTTCACACATGCCAGACTCATAATACGTCCTGTGGCCTGGACCAACCCATCAACACAAAGTGAAATGTCCAAAAGCGCAGCAACATCTCAGGGACAGCAGATGAGCACATCTGATATTTTTCTGGTCATAGGTTATCAGTGATAAAGGATGCTAATGTTACATATAGGGCCTCATTCCGAGTTTGGCGGTAAGGGTTAACAGTCACTGGTAAGGAGACTGGTGCTGTTAAACCCTTACCGCCCAATTCCGAGGTTCCTAAGCGGGACCCGCAAAGGCCATGTGGTTGTTAGGGAGAATTAGGGGCCTCTGTTTAGGCTGAATTTCCTAACCTAGTGAGTCCCCCAGCAGCTTTGCTGGATTTCTGGAGTTTGTTTTTTCCATCCTGCCAAGAGTGAGACTCTTTTTCTCCCACTCTTGGACATGAATGTGTGTAATTCCTTTGAATGTCAATGTGTTCTATGGGCTATGGGGTCTTTTACTCCATAGGGTCTCATATGTTTTTCTTTGTGTGTTACACCGCACCCTACGTGCCGTAACACTGGGGCATCCTAGCGGACCTCCATCATAGACTCCATACCCGGGGACTGACTACTGTCTCCCCGGGCATGTAAAGTCACCATTGGCTTTACTAGACCTAAATTTACTAACAGAACTAGTACAAACCATCTTATTGTGGACGTACTAGTAGGGGTAATTCGATTACTCCTGGATCTGTTATTCGAGGGGGCACTGTCCTGTCCCCCCTCGTCGAGTTTTGGCTGGTGGCAGTGGAAACTACTTGTTATGTTCGACCCCGAACATAACCCTATGGGATTCGTCCCATTGTTAGAGAGTGATACTGTTTCTCGTTAATCTCTAACGTACCACCGGTCTACTTATCTTAAATAAGTTTATCGGATGGTATTTTCTGCCAGAACTCGGTTTGTAAAATGGCGTCTGTGTTCGTCTCTGTGACTCCTAAACCAAAGGTTGAGCCCTTTGTTCCACTTTTGGCGGGCCTCTGTACAGAGACCCTCCAAAGTGGTGCCATTCTGTCTGGGTTACCACAGGGGTGTGGGAGGGGTTTAGGCACCCTGGACCGAGTTGCCTTGCCAACTCCGGTCGCACTCTGGTGTGATTGGCTCAAGTGGTGAGCCTACCCGCTCACCACTTAGCATGTGTTGATTGGATTGACAGCTAGGCTGAATGAATGGGGGTTTTCTGCATAAAAGCAGGGCTTTTGGGACTGGATCTTCAGAAGTTGCCACAGGACCTAAGAATCCGACGAGGGTAAAGCTGAGCTGACCTGCAACGACAACACCTCCGGTGGAGCCCTGCTGAACCGACTCAAAACTTCCCGACGACAGAGGAGATCTCCCTGCCGGAGAGTCTCTTCCCCTGACTGGTGGGAACAACCAGTCCCCTTTGCTTTTTCTTTGCCTCAGGACGCAGTGGTCGAATTGCAACGGACTTCACTTTTCTTCGACGACGAGATCATCTTTACTCTTGGCAAAGACCCGACGTGCATCCACCACCAGGAACAACTGCCCCCGCCGGAGCTGCCCTCCACAACAAGGTACCGTGTCCGCCTGGCTTCCCTTTCGATCGGATCGAGCAAGGTGTCTTAATCCTCTCCTTTCCGTTGGGTCGCCTCCAAACTTTCTCACGTATTGTTCTGAACTGGTTCAATCTGCCGATAACAATTTGCTACATAGACTCGAACGCCTTTCCACTAGAGACTTTTTGGGCCATATCGCCTTGCCTCTCTCCGAGTGGGCCTGGCCTCTGAACTTTATGATCTATTGTGGTTCTTGCCTTCTTGCCTTGCATTTTTCCTGTGAAGTATTGAACTGTGTTGATTTTGTAACCTGCTTATTTTTCTCTCCCGTCCTAACTAATATTAGAGTGCCATCTAGGTTGAGGCATACACCTCTGTCTACAAATAAGCGGTGCCGGTAGAACCTAGACTTGTCGAAGTATTGTTAGGGGGATTGATCGTTTTCTTCTTCGTAGAGTAATTGTATTTGACTTGTTTGCCGTGATAGTGCCATAGTGTTTTCGATAGATGTTTCGTTATAAATAAATACCTTAATATCTTTACACTAATCCTTGTTGCGTGTTTGCTTGTCTTAATGTGAAGAATTGCCCTATCTTGTATACTCCACATACTGCTTAACTCTTCTTGAGGGAAGTCTGACTGCTCAGCCACAGCTACCAAGTGAATCTGTGTGGTACAGACTGCTACCAAGTGGGTTTACTGCCAAACACCTGTAGTCCTAAATCTTTTGCAGTGGTCCCAGAGGGAACTGCACAGGTTTCCGCCTAACACTGGTGTACAGCGGTGGGATTTGTATCGAGTATACAGTTTAGAGTGCTTTTCGTCACTTTAGGATAACTAACCACAAAGCTTAGCACTATAAAGCAACTTTCAGAAACATGTCTGCGATGGAAACTTACAGTCAAGAGTCCTTGTCAGGTGAAAATACTGAGAGTTTGCGAGCTCTCTGTAGGCAAGAGAATCTTCCTGTAAGAGGCAAGAAGTTAGAACTAATAGAGAGATTGCTGGCGAACCAAAGTCTGGGTACTTGTTCAGAGGAACCAATTTCTCCAGCAAATGTAGATAACAGTGATGGTGTTGATCTAAATCATAATTCTGATGATAGCGATGAAGAGGCTGAAGAGGAAGGAGAGGCTAACGAAACTGTCTCCCCTGCTCCTCTACCTGCCTTACCAGCTGTACCTACGGGGCCCATACCCGGTCCCACATGTAACCCTGCTTATTTTGAACTTGAAAAAATGAAGCTCGAATTAGAATACAAACGGTTCTTAGCTCAATATGAACGAAACCAAGAGCTCGAGTTCAGACGGATGAATGCCCAGGCTGAGCAGAAGCAAGCTGAGTTAAGACTCAGGGAAATAGAACGTAATCACGAGTTAGAGATGAAAAAGTAGTCTATGGAAAATGCTTCTCTCTCCTCTGGTTCCTCTAGGAGCTCCAGTCCCAAAAGACCCCGGATGCCGAAGGAATTAGTGGGTATGTATGAACCGAGATTGGATGTGTTGGATTGGTTAAAACTGTTTGAGTACAATCATGGGCTCCAGGACATCACCGGGAATGATTTACTTCCCTGGTTGTTCTCTAGGCTCCCTCCTGTTGCGACTGATGTGGTAATGGAGTTGGGGGAGGCGGATAAGACGGATTACGAAAGTGTGAAATTAGCTTTAATAGCTAGATTTGGGAAGACCCCTTCCCAGTATCCTAAGAGGTTTAGAACCCTCAAAAAGCATGATGGTACCCCTTGGGCTACCTGGGTGAGTGAAGGGTTGAAAAACTTAGAGGGATGGATTAAGGGTTACAAAGTGAACACTTATGAGGGTATGAGGAATCTTTTTATGTTGGAGTCTATTTATGATGCCTGTTCTCCTGAGCTCAGACAGCACTTGGCTGATTCGAAGAAATTGGATTTCCGGAAGCTAGCTAAGTCTGCTGACTTGTGGGTTGCCAACAGGGCTACTCATAAGGAATCTGGGGCAACTCAGAAGAAGGATGAGGGAAAACAGCCTAAAAAAGACTCAAAAGAGGATTCGATTAACTCAAATTCCAAAGAGGGCCCCAAACAAAACCAGGAGGGTAAGCCACCGGGACGACCACAGCAGAATAGTGTGTCTTCTGGTGCCAAACCGGAAGGAGGTCAGAACAAGCCACCACTCCAAAAAGCATTCAGTAAATGCTTTGTTTGTGGCTCGACTGACCACGTGAAAGGAGATCCCAGATGTAAGGGTAAACCTTCAGGGGTCCAGCTTGTCTCCTTAGCCTTCGCTCCAGAGGAGGAAGTCCAAATGGCAAGTGGAAACTTTCTACTGCTAGCTGGCAAACCCATTGGAGTCTCAGCCAGCGTTTCTTTAGTATCTCTGGGGTTGTGGGAACAACAGAATTTAGATGTCTATAATTCTATCCCCGATAATACTAAAGAGTATTATAAGGACAGTGTCCAGGTGAATGGTCAGGAGACTCCTGCCATTAGGGACACTGGGGCCAGCATAACTGTGGTGGATAAATCATTTTTTTCAGGCTGAGGATGTTGCTAAGGCACCCAAATGCCTGACCAAGTTAGCTGGAGGGCCTGTGCAGATGCTTCCCCAATTACCAGTTCTCATCCAGGGTAACGACATGACTGTGAAGATACCTGTCAGCATACAGAGTGAGGTACCAGGACGTGTACTGTTGGGTAACGATTTGAAAACTCTCTGAGTTGTATCGCATACTCCCAGACCTCCTAGTAAACGGTTACAGGAGCTAAGCAGACCCGCAAGAGAGAGGACGATGCGCGGTACTCTCCAGGAGATGATGAAGAAAGAAATCACTCCTGCTCCACCGGAATTGTCGGCCGCTGTCTCCAAGAAATCAGAAGCGAAAGGGCAACCTAAGACTTATATCCCAAAACCAGCAGCCAGCATTACAGTGCAGCCAACACGGACTTCCCCGCGGTTGTCCAAAGTTACACCCGTAACTCCACCTCCAGCCGAGGCTGAGAGGGAGGTACAACCCTGTGTGGTAGAATTAGACTCTGAGGAAGAGCTAATGAAAGCCCAGGAACTCATTGGAGATCTGGATCCTGATGACCATCCTGAGCTGCAGTCTTTACTGGTAGAAGGTGGACCCAGCAGGGCAGACTTCAGTAAGGGACAGAGGGAATGTCCAACTCTGGAAGGTCTTTGCCACCAGGCAGAAGCTCAGGCTGAAGGGCAAGAGCCTGGGAAATACAGGTTGCACTGGGAAGATGGCCTCTTCTACAGTGAACTGACCGAGTCTGCACCTGGAGACTACAAACGACTTGTAGTACCCCAAGAGAACAGACCACAGTTCTTGCAGTTAGCCCACGAGATTCCTTTGGCTGGTCACTTGAGTTTCAAGAAGACTAAGGAAAGGCTCTCTCTCTACTTCTATTGGCCGAAGATGGGGGCCGAAGTGGAAAAACACTGCAGGAGCTGCCTCACCTGCCAGACCTCTGGTAAGGTTGGCTCCAAGAATGTGGCACCTTTAGTGCCTCTCCCAGTTGTGGGAGTCCCATTTGAGAGAGTAGGGATTGACATTGTTGGTCCCCTTGATCCTCCAACCTCCTCAGGCAACAGGTTTATACTTGTTGTAGTAGACCATGCTACTAGGTATCCTGAGGCAATTCCTATGAGGACTGTTACAGCTCCGGCTGTGGCTAAGGCCCTCCTTGGTATTTTTACTAGGGTCGGGTTTCCTTAGAAAGTGATCTCTGACAGGGGGTCAAACTTTATGTCCCACTACATGAAAGCCATGTGGAAAACCTGTGGAGTTACTTACAAGTTCTCAACAGCTTACCACCCACAAACCAATGGGTTGGTAGAACGGTTCAACCGAACCATGAAGAGCATGATAGGTGCTTTAGAAGAACCCCTTAAGCGTAAGTGGGACCTTCTACTGCCATGCCTTCTCTTTGCTTATAGAGAAGTTCCTCAGGAGGGAGTAGGTTACTCTCCCTTCGAGCTTCTCTATGGTCATCCCGTCAGAGGTCCATTGGCCCTGATTAAGGAGGGGTTGGAGAGTTCTCCTTCCCCCAAGCCAGTCAGAGTGACTGACTACGTGATAGGTCTCCGGAGGAGAATGTCGCACATGATGACGGAAGCAAGCGATAACTTGAAAGCTGGGCAAGCATTGGTCAAGCACTGGCACGATCAAAAGGCTAACATGGTTGAGTTCGCTCAAGACCAGCTCATTCTCGTCATGATCCCAACAAGGCAGAGGGCCTTGCAAGATAAGAGGATGGGACCCTTCAGAGTTGTGGGTAAACTCGGAGAGTTCAACTATCTGGTGGACTTGGGCAATCCCAAGGAGGCTCTGACAGTCTTCCACACCAACCGCATCAAAGCCTATGTCTCAAGACCCGATGTAGGAGCGTTGCTTCTAGCATCATCCGAGGAATAAGAAGAGAGTGAAGCCCTTCCGGATCTCCTCAGAGGCTTACCCTTAGATGAAAAAATTGAAGGAGTAAATCTCTCCTCCAATCTGACACCCGAGCAACAAGAAGAGTGCAAATCTATGTTGAATCAGTTTGCCTCTCTGTTCTCGCTTTCACCAGGCTTGACCCCTTGGGGCCAGCACGACATACTCACTGGTGACTGTCTGCCGGTCAAAAGCAGAGGATACCGAATGTCAGAGAACGTACGAACCCACATCAAAGGTGAGGTCAGCAAGATGCTCGATCTCGGGGTAATAGAGCCCTCTACTAGTCCATGGTCTAGCCCAGTTGTGTTAGTACCAAAGGCCAGATCTAAAGAGTTAGATTATGCGTGGATTATAGAGCTCTTAATGCAGTCACCAAGACTGATGCCCACCCTTTGCCAAGAACAGATGAGTTGGTGGATAAACTTGGCGCCGCCAAGTTCCTCAGCACATTTGACTTGACGTCAGGCTATTGGCAAATAGCCCTGACAGACCATGCCAAGGAGAAAACTGCATTTTCTACCCCCGTTGGCTTATACCAGTTTAAGGTAATGCCTTTCGGATTGAAGAATGCACCTGCTACGTTTCAACGGATGGTAAACCAGGTTCTGAATGGGATGGAGGACTTCTGCATGGCATACTTGGATGACATTGCAGTGTTCAGCAATTCCTGGGAAGAACATGTAACCCACCTGAGAGATGTTTTGCAGGCTCTTGGACGAGCCAATCTGACCATAAAGGCGAGTAAATGCCAAATTGGACAGAGTAAGGTAGTCTATCTTGGACATGAGGTAGGAGGTGGAGAAATAAGGCCTTTGCTCAGTAGGATTGAAGCTGTGCAAAATTGGACATCACCTACTAATCAAAACCCAAGTGAGAGCCTTCCTAGGCCTCACTGGGTATTACAGGAATTTCATAGAGAACTATGGGACCATAGCTTCTCCACTGAATGTCATCTCCTCGCCCAAATTTCCTAAAAAGGTTAAATGGAATGAGGAGTGAAATCAGGCTTTTGAAAACCTGAAAAAGGCTATTTGCCAAGCCCCAGTACTCAGAGCTCCTGATTACTGGCAACACTTCATTGTGCAGACAGATGCTTCAAATGTAGGAATAGGTGCCGTACTCAGTCAACTTGATGAGAAAGGTAGGGAGCACCCTGTTTGCTTCATCAGCCGCAAGGTGAAGGATCCTGAAACAAGGTGGGAAACAATCGAAAGAGAGTGCTTTGCTATTGTGTGGGCTCTGAAGAAGTTTAGGCTGTACTTGTATGGTTCTACTTTTGTCATTCAGACTGACCACCAACCCTTGAGATGGTTAATGCAAATGAAAGGGGAAAACCCAAAACTATTGAGATGGTCGATCTGCCTGCAAGGGTTTGATTTCACCATTGAGCACAGGTCAAGGTGTCACCACCAAAATGCGGATGGTCTATCTAGGATGTATGTCATCGACTAGAGGTATGAGATTCATCCAGGAGTGGATTAAATCCTCCTCTCCCTTAGTCTGGGGGGGGCGAGTGTTAGGGATAATTCTCTGTTTAGGCTGAATTTCCTAACCTAGTGAGTCCCCCAGCAGCTTTACTGGATTTCTGGAGTTTGTTTTTTTCCATCCTGCCAAGAGTGAGACTCTTTTTCTCCCACTCTTGGACATGAATGTGTGTAATTCCTTTGAATGTCAATGTGTTCTATGGGCTATGGGGTCTTTTACTCCATAGGGTCTCATATGTTTTTCTATGTGTGTTACACCGCACCCTATGTGCCGTAACACTGGGGGGTCCTAGCGGACCTCCATCATAGACTCCATTCCCGGGGACTGACTACTGTCTCCCCGGGCATGTAAAGTCACCATTGGCTTTACTAGACCTAAATTTAATAACAGAACTAGTACAAACCATCTTATTGTGGACGTACTAGTAGGGGTAATTCGATTACTCCTGGATCTGTTATTCGAGGGGGCACTGTCCCGTCCCCCCTCGTCGAGTTTTGGCTGCTGGCAGTGGAAACTACTTGTTATGTTCGACCCCGAACATAACCCTATGGGATTCATCCCATTGTAAGAGATTGATACTGTTTCTCGTTAATCTCTAACGTACCACCGGTCTACTTATCTTAAATAAGTTTATCGGATGGTATTTTCTGCCAGAACTCGGTTTGTAAAATGGCGTCTGTGTTCGTCTCTGTGACTCCTAAACCAAAGGTTGAGCCCTTTGTTGCACTTTTTGCGGGCTTCTGTACAGAGACCCTCCAAAGTGGTGCCATTCTGTCTGGGTTACCACAGGGGTGTGGGAGGGGGTTTAGGCACCCTGGACCTAGTTGCCTTGCCAACTCCGGTCGCACTCTGGTGTGATTGGCCCAAGTGTTGAGCCTCCCCACTCACCACTTAGCATGTGTTGATTGACAGCTAGGCTGAATGAATGGGGGTTTTCTGCATAAAAGCAGGGCTTTTGGGACTGGATCTTCAGAAGTCGCCACAGGACCTAAGAATCTGACGAGGGTAAAGCTGAGCCGACCTTCAACGACGATACCTCCGGTGGAGCCCTGCTGAACCGACTCACCACTTCCCGATGACAGAGGAGATCTCCCTGCCGGAGAGTCTCTTCCCCTGACTGGTGGGAACAACCAGTCCCCTTTGCTTTTTCTTCACCTCAGGACGCAGTGGTCGAATTGCCCGTGCAGAGCACCTTGGCAACCGGAAAGCCACTACCCCTGTACCACGACCAAAAGGTGGTGCCTTGTGACGAAGCACTCCGCGGCTGGTCTCTTCCCTGGTGGTGCACCGGACTTCACTTTTCTTGGACGACGAGATCATCTCTACTCTTGGCAAAGACCCGACGTGCATCCACCACCAGGAACAAGTGCCCCCGCCGGAGCTGCCCTCCACAACAAGGTACCGTGTCCGCCTGGCTTCCCTTTCGATCGGATCGAGCGAGGTGTCTTAATCCTCTCCTTTCCGTTGGGTCGCTTCCAAGCTTTCTCACGTATTGTTCTGAACTGGTTCAATCTGCCAATAACAATTTGCTACATAGACTTGAACGCCTTTCCACTAGAGACTTTTTGGGACATATCGCCTTGCCTCTCTCTGAGTGGGCCTGGCCTCTGAACTTTATGATCTATTGTGGTTCTTGCCTTCTTGCCTTGCATTTTTCCTGTGAAGTATTGAACTGTGTTGATTTCATAACCTGCTTATTTTTCTCTCCCGTCCTAACTAAGATTAGAGTGCCATCTAGGTTGAGGCATACACCTCTGTCTGCAAATAAGTGGTGCCAGTAGAACCTAGACTTGTCGAAGTATTGTTAGGGGGTTTGATAGTGTTTTCGACAGATGTTTCGTTATAAATAAATACCTTAATATCTTTAGACTAAGCCTCGTTGCTTGTTTGCTTGTCTTACTGTGAAGAATTTCCCTATCTTGTATACTCCACATACTGCTTAACTCTTCTTGAGGGAAGTCTGACTGCTCAGCCACAGCTACCAAGTGAATCTGTGTGGTACAGACTGCTACCAAGTGTGTTTACTGCCAAACACCTGTAGTCCTAAATCTTTTGCAGTGGTCCCAGAGGGAACTGCACAGGTTTCCGCCTCACAGTGGTCTGACCACATGTCCTTTGCGGGTCCCGTTTAGGGACCGGGGCGCTAATAACGGGCTCATAATTTACGGGCCCGTAATTAGCGCCTTCCCTATTATCATTGAACTCTATTGGGGCTCAAATGGGAATGGGGAAGGGTTGGTTGTATAGGGACTTAACGGGTCCACACAGGTCGGAATGTTCCGTTAAGTCCCCATTCAACCAGCCCGGACACAGAGCCGGGTTTGGAGGCAGCCATGGCGCAAATAGCGCCATGGCTACCTCCAAACTCGGAATGAGGCCCATAGTCTTGACAACTTCTTCAAGGCAGGTCTAATTTGCTTCATGCTTAATTGAGTAGAGTGAAATAAGTCCTAGAACTGAAACCGCACTAGCTACTAGGCTGACAAGAGACCCACGAGCACGCACTGCAGGGATCAAGAGAAAGAGTGTTGTTAACAAATCAACTAAGCTCAATTCCATGCCTAAATGAGGAACCTGGTTTTCAATGGTGAAAAGACATGTACGTATTGTATAATTATTAGACAACTTTTTGCAAGCTCACATACATAAAGATGTGAAAAAAGAGTGAGCAAATCTAATTTAGGCTAAAATAATGACTTTACAAAATACATTCAAAACAAAATATGAGTAACCTAGAAGACTGATACATTCATTAATAAAGGCAAAGCAACGCAGAATTAAAGAACCACTTGGTCGAGAATGTCTTTTATAAAACAATGGCAAACAAAGATTCAAATAAACAGTTCTGTGATTCAGGGTGCTGTGTCTATTTTTTATTTTTAATCTATCTTCTTTTTAAATCCATAGAATTTCTGCATACGGTGCTTGCTTGAGTCTGTCTTCGCTTTTCAGTGAAGAATGGGAGTATGAGAATTAAGAAGTGGGCTGCAGAGAAGAGGTACAGGAGACAGCAGAGTGGTTTGGGGATGAGATATCAGGAAGAGGAGGTGTCTCAGAGCTGGACCACAGGGGACAGGACATGGCATTGATGGCATTTACTCATCACATTACCCTCCAGACTACACATCCCATGATCCATCACCACTGACTATAATGCAAAGAGATAAGGGTTGTTGAAGACCAAAACAGATGGGGGGGGGGGGTCACATAACGGGTAATCATGAAAAAAAGGGGGTAGGGCATTGGATTGGTATGGTTCAACAAAAAAGGGGGGGTTTGAAATGACGACCTGCATGGCATCTAAAAGTGAATTTTGTCCTGGTTGGTGATGTATCTGATAGACTCTGCACACAGATCCTTCTAAGTGAATTCATTGTGGTGCCTTCATTCCATGGTTGCCAAGCAATACATATGCGCATTCAAATGAAATGCAATGATTGATGGCCTTCAAACATAGCAACTTTGGACTCATTGCAAGAGCTGAAAGATGCTGCAACGTTGGCGTTTCATGTTTTAAACATCCCACTCTTCTTCTTGCGACACCAACTTCTAAAGATTGCACTTGGAACACAATAATCAAGCGATCAGCTGAAGAGTTTATCATTACTGTCAGCAGCTATACATTATATGTAGGGACTAATATTAGCATGACAATGCCTCGAAGGCAACTTGCAGGCCACTTAGACAACACGTAGGTAGAGCTTTTACAGGAAGTGCACACTTGGGACGTTTGAGAAGTTCATAAGTGTTTTACGAGCTCGCATTTCAAGAAGTTAACCAAATATAATGCTATACATAGGTGCTATACATAAGGTACATTGGGAAATGCTCATCACAAATAGAAATTAAAGCAAGAATTAGATTTAATGCAGGGTCTTATGTTGCTTCATACACCCAGCAACAACTGTGAAATGTGGGGTGGTGCCCATCACACAATACATCATGCACAGAAGTCACCAATTCTTCAGTGGTGAGGGTTCACCACCAATGCTTCAGTGGTGAGGGTTCACCAGTAATCACCACCATTTGCAGAGGTGAAATGGCGCAAATCCACGAACTGGTCACACATTCTGGGGCTGATTCTTGTAAGCATTTGCGCCGAAAAAAACGGGGATTTGCAAGCCATTCTGCCAACAAATCCCTGTATAACAAATGGGGATTTGCGGGCAGAATGGCGCACACATCCCTGTTTTTCGGCTCCATGAATCAGCCATTCTGTCTCCCGATCTAACAAACCATGGGTTGCCTCAGGCATCAGGGTAATCATGGTGACTTCCTCCGTCCCATTTCTAATCTACCTCCTGGAACACGTTAAGTGTTGACTTCATTTTGCAACAATTCCTGGAGCCAGGAGGAAGAACGTTAAAAAAAGCAGAGCAAACCTACCATTATCTGAGACTTCCTCCTTTGTGAAGACAACGCGGACCTTGTGCCCTCAAACTATGAAAGAATGCAGCAAAGGCCCCGTGTGTTGTACCCAATAATACATTAGCAATAACCTGTCTTCTATATGGTTTCAAAATTGAGTCCAAACCTGCCTATGTCACTGGACGATGGAAGGGGAACTCACCTATCTGATTATCAACCTCGAGTGCTCAGTCCCTTCATGCAATAAGCATTTGCAAAGCAAATAGTTCTGGCATTCTTTGGTAAAGATGAATTAATGAGTGAAACAATAATGTTCCACATGTATGTAGTCAGGGGTCCACCAATTAGAGCATGATAAAAACCATGCACTCAAAAAGTAGAGCAAACACTGGGCAAGAAGCAGTGCTGTTTATTACAGCTGGGTGAGCACAGATCAAACAGAACAGTGGGTAGGCTCTGATTGAAAGGCTGACATCTCAATGGTATACGAACAATAGTTTTGTACCAAGAAATAGAATGGTCTGAAATCCAACGGAACACTTGTAAGTTGCAGAATTCACTTTTTCCCCAGGGATTTCATCACCCCCTCAAAGTTTACGTTGATTAGTGAAGCTTAATTGTAGCAAAGAGGTTCACAGTGTCCCATTATAATGCCTCCCCATGTGGAACCACATTATTTCCCATCCCACCCTGAACAACTGGTTATTACTGAAGTACTGGCATTGGTCAGCATCATTGAGAATGATACAAGAGTCACCTTGCAGCTGGTGGGAAAGGGGACATTCACACGATACCTGTTAGATAATGACCTTTACAAACTCTGTGGTAGATGCTTTGCAGGCTGGCCACTGCCAGAAACCAAGATCTTACCGTCAGATTGGTTCTCCCACGAACGGCACTCTGTCCAGTGTTCTACTCCCACAGCCATGTGCCGATGGGCATCGGCAGTCATTTGACTGGCACGATGGTACAGAGACAGCTTCCCTGTTGCAGTGTAGCACAACTAGCTTGGCAGACCACCCTGTAATTACATCACCTTGTTTTACTTATGTTGTTTTTCTTGTGATGAGTAGCTTAAGCCCCACCCCCCTTTGCAGATCCCTGTCATATTGGTCACATGTTTCAGATCGAGGTTTCCCAGGTCCAGCCTCCCCAAGGGAATTTTCTGTGTGTTTATGATTGTGCTATTTGTTTTATTCCTTTTCTTTAGCTAATCCTAGGACAGTATCTTGGACTGTGTATACACCAAATGCATCATTACCTCCTACTATTCCCAGTGAAGTCCTTTGAATGGGACGTCTGTCGCTTAGAATACCAGTGTCATTTCCCATATAGCTGCACCACCGTCCCCCTTCTTTACTCTTGAATTGTCTAGGTATGTCTCCCTTTCTGGCACTGAATTAGCTCTTTTAATACATTCCCTGCTTCGATTGTTCTTTCAATCAATATTTATGCCTCTCTCATCCCTTCTCCCTTTTCCTTGCAAACCCACACCCTTGTTACCCTGCCATGTTCCCTTCCACTTCATATCCACCAAAATCTTCCACAAAAGTAAGTATCTTTGTTACATCCGGTGAACACTATCCCCATAATGCTTTGTAATTTTCAAAGTGTGGCTGGGGTGCTGTGAAAATAGTGTCTACTTCACTCTCTCTTTCAAACATACTGGGGTGTTTCTCAGCTAATACCTCCTCGACATTAATTCTTTTTAATGCCATTATGTAACTGTTGTTATTCTGGTGGCATTTACACCAATGGATGATCAGACAAACGATGCAGGTGGTGATGAGGATTTCAATGAGCACAGAGACAGTTATCTTAAATGCTGCTACAAGCCAATTGGGGGTCCATGTGAATATTGAATCCAACCAGGTTGCTGCTGAAATGTCTTGTGTTTCTTTTACCATTCTCTTGTGTATTGTTCTAATTTTCTCTACTGCATCTGTGATAATTCTATCTGTGGCATCATTAGCAGGAATTGCGGTACAGCACATGCTCCCTTTCTTATGGCACACTTATCCCTCCATCACCGTCATAAGATCAAAAATTAAAGGATTTTGGAGGGTCATTAATCATAGGGCCTGTAGCTCTTCATGCACTGTGTTGAGTCCCTTCTCGGTTGCATTTGCCAGTTGATGCAGTTCTGTGGGATGTATCAACCCATTCATGAAAGCCCTGCAACATAACTGTGCATCGCTGGCAGCAGAAAAATCATAATGGCTGCCGGAAAGCATGCTGCTCGCTAGAAATCACCAGAAATTGCACAGTGAAAACCTGAAAAATAGGCCACCATCCACTTTTGCCTATCCTAGTGAGCACAGGAGATCACTGCCAACAACCACCACTGGGCTACCCACAAAGTAGCCTGAAACCACTTGGAAATAGCAATGCTGAGTGAAAAAGAAACACAGAACTGTTTGAAAATCCGTTTTCTTGATTGTCAAAAATTGCTAAAATCATGGCTCACAAATCACCTAAAAGATCCAACCTCTTTGTTGGGTGTTCCACATCATTTACTGCAATAATCCACACAAATACAATGTCAGCAAAAATCATATGTTCTCAGAACCAAATCCTATTGTAAAGATACTTGATGGAAAGACAGCTGTCAAAATGGGTGCAATACCGTGGCTCATCTCTACCAGAAAGCTGGTGTTTTAAAACCGTTTTTTGCAAAGTTGAACAATTGAACTCAAACTATGCCAAAAGAAGAGAATTCCATCAAAATGCCACATAAGAGTGCCACACAGTGATTTCATGTTGAAAAAGACTTGATCTAAAGATATGTTGCTTATTTTAAGTTTATAAATGATATTTTTGTTCACAAGGAACTATGTTACAATTGATCAGAAAGTAACCTGATGCAATTAAAACTCCAAAAGGCTTGCTTCCCCCGAGAACCCTTCACACCTTGTCATCCCCACCAGAAGGAGGATGTCACATTGGCATACTAATCAAGGGAGAAGGAGATTTTTGCTGCAGACCAGAGAAAGAAACAATAGATGCCTTGGACTGAATAGGGAATGCCAATCTGGGGTGTAACTGAGCACAAACTGCTGGCAGGAAACAAGACATGTGACCCTCTGAGTCAGCCCAGCTCTGGGGGTGGACCAGACTGAGATGTGGATTTAATATTGGAGTAAATATATGTTTTATAAAAATGCCTATAACAAAGTGTACTGAACTGACAAAAACGTGAATCTTTGAGATTGTGAAAATTAAAAATTCACTCACAGTTTAAGACTAAGCTGAAATCCGTGCGATGTTCTGTGACCAAACCCCGGAATTTATTCATATTGTAGATACTGTGTTTATGCTAAAAACATGGAAATTTACAGTAATATGCTCAGATAAACATGTATAAATTTGGTACAGAATGAATTTTGAGAAACCCTCCAAAAGCGCGAAAATGTCGTCATTTCTGAACCCAAGCTCGTAGAAACATGGGACTTGAACAGAAATGTACCTTAAGCAGTCTGTCATGTAATTATGTATTCTCAACAACTTGTGTATCTGGGAAATATGTTTTTTGGGAAAAATAGATTTTATATGTAAAAGCAAAAGGGAGGGATTTCTTTTGGACCATAAACACAGCATCACTCCGACTCATTCTGACACACTGATCCTGTCTCAAATCAGATCCTTAGAGGTTTGGGCATTGTAGAATCAGCCTCCCCACCCACTTTGGAAATACAGAAATAGGGACTGTGATAACAGAACACACACATTGTTCCTCTACTCAACTAATTTCTTGGTGCAGCAACCTACAGGAAGACTCCAGACTCCAGATCTAGAACCAACTCTAGAACCAAACTCTAGAACCCTGAAGCAGAGGCCTAACCCAAAACTGAACTCTTTGCAGCAGGCCTTAAGAATATTTTGCAAACTGATTCTAATACCTAAACTTCCGCGGGGCCTATCCATGGGGCCTAACTAAACCATTCAACAGCCTGGCTGAGCTGTATTGCTTCTAGCTAAGAACCCTGTGCTAGAACTAAGATCCAGACCCAGAAAGCAGCACTGTATCCAGAAACCGTCAGATCCAGTCCAAGAGGCCGTGCAGACCATAGTGCAGTGCTGAGATTAGAACCCAGAGTGCCTGAGACATGTCCGGTAGAGAGAGTGAAGCCAAACCCTTGACCAGATCTTTGACGAGGCCCACCCCATTCTTAAGCCTAGGAGTGAGTATCTAGTCTAGGACTGTCCATAGTCATTTCTTAGTTTAAAGTAATACTATTCCATCCATTCCACTTATCCAGAACTGCATTATAGAATCCTGTGTCCATCCTGAATTCTTCTCATTATATTGTTTGTGACAATTGTAGCAATAATCATCTTTGCGCTGATATTTTCTGAAGAGGGACAAGTGTTTTGACGGACAGAGATCAGAGCGGAGGTGCCCTGTTCTGGTAGCTGCCCATTGAGTATCTTGCTTCTTCATAGCTCCTTAGTCTAAGCCTATCCTTTTTGCTAAAACTTTAAAGCGCGATCTGTCATTTTTGAAATCTTGGCTTTATTTCTGAAAAATCAACCTTCACAAAAACCTCTGTAACTTTTGAACCGCACGTCCTAGAACCAAAATGTAACTGTCATTTTAAAGCTAAGATCCTAATCTTTCCAACATAATCACATTTCACGCACGTGGAAAAGTTGCTGCAAATTGCAATTTAGGTCCATTTCACTACTTGTCAAAATAGCTGTTTCTTGTTTCAAACTGCTGAAATTCATTTTCAAACTGATATTCATTCATGAACCATTGCTAATGTTGACCTGTACCAATCCAAAGTAATTCTCACTAGTGCTGAATCTCCTTTAGTGAATTAATATCATTTTAGCATATTTTTCACATTCATTGCAATCACATTCAAAAGCATTTTTACCTGTTTTAAAATCGTACCTGTTTTCTCTAAGCTTGCTGGGTGAATTGGGATTGAACTGCACTATTGATTGTATTCCTGAAACCTGTGTGCCCTCATTTCCATCTCTTTATATTGCATAGTGGGGGGAGGTAGTAGTCACAGGGAAAAAGTGGTTATATTATCTTTTGATTGAAATCATATTACGTTTATTTCTGTGTTGCATCTTTCCCATCCTTGCATTTCCTTGAACCATAAAAGTATTCTCTGCTACCTTATCCTTTCTATTCCTACTCCTAACTGATTAAAGAGATTGTTGATTTTGTAATATTACCCATTGCCGATCACTGTCATATTCATAAGTGTGCTATTCAGATCTTCTTCTATTCATAAAAGTGATATATATATATTGTTCAATTCTTCAAATAAACCTTTTAATTTGCAAAACAAACCTACTTCTTGGCTCAGTGAGGTCAGGGGGATTCAAAGAGAGAGGCGTTATATAAGGGTTCATCATCCAGATTTAAAGAACTTTGACATAAAAATATATAAATAAGGGCTTCCATTGGGCATCCCAGACTAGGCATTGACTTAGTTGGGGTGCAGGATTGAAGCCACTTACAGTTAGTTTCGCGTGATCTGTAACCACTTTACATTGGCTGCCACTTATACAAGAGGAAGCAGGAGAGAGAGGTAAAACTGCTGAGATGCTGAACTGAACAATTTCAGATGGGGTGTAATGCTCTCTACGCTCTTGGTAGAATCGGCTCAGATGTAGTTGATGCTGGACATTTTCTTCCTTGTAAACTTGTGTTTTTTTGTATTTCTGCTGGCACTTTCTGTTTATATGCAATCAACTAATTGAGTGGTATCAAGTCTGTGCGAGGCACCACTAAGATAGGATTATGGAGTGTTACAAGTGTGCACACTCCCTTCCAGCCTGGTGGTATTGGGGCATATGCTCACATTCCACATGCCCAACTGGTGTCCATCACAGCTGCAGTCCCCTTTTGCAACACCACAATGTCCATTGTCATCCTCCAAATGGTATTCATCCCCAAGATTATTGCTCCATTGGCTCTGAAACAGAAACAGAAAGAATACTGTGTGAGAGGCTTTATGTTTTCTGGGTGTGGGTTTTTGATTATCCATGTTAAAGCATCTGCATAATTAGTACACATTTCCTTACAGCTTTGATTTATTTTCTTAAAAACTCTTTCTTCAAAGACCACCAGTCCTTGTGCACGGCACTGTGCCATTCCCCTTTCATTTTCCATTGTGCAGCACCGAACCTTGGATTTGCATCAAGCGTCTGGTGTGGCACCATGGCACATCGTACCCCTTTGAGTTCTCACAGTATATTCTTTTATGGACAGTGGACAGCTGTTTTCCCTTTTGTGTCCGCTCTGTTACATATCTCAGAAAAAGTGCTTACTCTTCTCCCCCTGGGCCATACATTATAGCTGTATGAAGTTGTCTTCATACACCTCCTCCCCCTCATCAATAAACTTTACTTCCACTATATGCCCCTGGAACATACCCATAGTCCTGCACAAGGTCATATGTACCAGACATCCTCCCTCTTCAGCTGTCACCTCTTGTGGCAAGAATTGCTTCAGCATTCCTGTGAGGAGTGGGATGAGTGAGCACACATAGCATGTACCATTGGTGCTTCACCACCCCACCTTCTTAATTTCCCATACAATACATTTTCTGAGGGCAGGTCCACTCCCTCACTGAAAATCCTTTAGAATTCTTTTGGGCTAGTTATAGTTTGCTTAGTGCGTATCTCCCTATCACCACCAGCTGATGGGCCTTGTCCATCCACTTTTTCTATAGCGTGTCTTCCATAACAACATATTATTGTACAAAATGTTAATGTTATTTGGCTAAAACTCCCCATCAAGTGATTCCTCCTCTTCCCGATATGCTGCTGTTAATGCAACAAACAACTAAGTTGTGGATTCATGCATTTTGTTCTTTTATTTCCAATGCCGTGAGTGTTGAGAAGACAACTTCAAAAGGACTGCAAAACAAGGCTATTCCCACTTTCTTACTGTATTTCCAATAAGTACTCTGTCCCCTGGATAAAGAGGCTGTGTTTGTGGAAATGCTTGGCGAGCTGGTGCATACTGTTCGATGTTGGTTCACTCACTTGTAGATTGCTGGAACTGACGTAAGATGTAGCAAAGCACATTGGTCATCTCAATGAAATAGTCTTTCATTTCATTGCCAAATATTTCTGAGCTAGGGTTAGCATCTCACATTAAACTTGAAGGAGGGACTGGTGCATGCATTCTCCTTCCTGTTACAATTTCAGGGAGATTAAAGTGGTGCTCCACAGAAGGTGAATTTGAAAGGGTGAAGAGTGTGAGTGGGAGACACAAAAGCCAATTTTGGTACATAGTAGTTGTTAGATTAGCCAAGCACTATTTTAGTAATCATTTCATTCTTTCCAAAATCCAGTTCCCCTGTGTTTGATCCTTAAGAGATGTGTTATCTCCTTGAAGATATTGTTGGTGAGGTGATGGACATTATCTGACCTTGTCTCTTCACATACACCCCATCTTGGAAATACTTACTCACTAGGAACTTCGCCAGAGATTTTGCATCATTCTTTGCACAGGGCCCTGCCTCAAATCACTCCAAAAATGGATAGACCACTACGATTACGTACCTGCAGGAGGCACATCTTTTTTGCATGTCAACATAATCGATATGCAAGTGCCTGAAGGGCCCTTTATGCCATGATATTGTTCCCCACAAAGTATTTAAACTATGGCCCGACAGAAACTGTTTGCAAACCATGCAATTTCCCATGAACTCATTCACTCGCTCATGAATATTTGGAACATACCATCCCTCACTCAGCACTGAAGCATTGGTTGGAAAATGTAGCTGTTCTAAAGCTATGTTTAACAATTTTCTGGGCATTACAGGATTCCCTGTGCTATTCTGCCGCCAATTCAGGTATATGGGTAACGGAGAACATCTTCTTTCTATCTACAGTTATTTTTCCTTTTTTGGTACCTCTCCTTGTAATTTGATTATTTGTACTATGGGGATCACGTTAAAATGGTCCTCAGTTTCTTCCTCACCACACTTCTTGCTTTCTGCTGCAATGTGTGGCACTTTTTCCCCTGCTCTGGGGTACCTCTAAACTCAACCTCCCTCAGGAAAACATGCTGCTGATCTTGCTGCTCTGTCGGCCATTTAATTCCCCCATTGAATTCCTGTCTTGCTTTCCTGTGGGTGCAGTGCATTTTATAATTGCCACCTCTACTGTAATTTTTAGGGCTTCAATTAATTATTTTAGTAGTTCTGCATGTTGTACAGGGGACCCGTCACTTCTTTTGAATCCCCTCCTTTCCCCCATGCCAGCTCTTTATGGATAGTTTACATAACATAGGCATCATTTTAAAAGATGTTTCCTGCATGCCCCTCCATCACTTTTAGTGCTCTTAACATCACCACTATTTCTGTTGCCTGTGCTGAATAATTTGAAGGTAGTCGCTGCTGAGATGCAATTACATATTCAGTGTTTATGCAGTTCACTACTGCCACACCAGTATGTCTATTTCCTGTCTGTGGGTCAATACTAGATGAACCATCAATATAGACCATGTCGGCTCTGGATTACTGCAAATTGATTAAAAAAAAATGGACCTACTGGAGAAATGACTAAATGATTTTGTCTTTTTTTAAATAATGCAGGGGGATACCCCCTACTTCTCCCTTACCTTAACCTATTCCCTTAACCCAACCCACATCTATATTTAATACAAATTTCACCAAAATGCCTAACAAATTCAACCAAAAAAATGCAGTCAATTCTGAGAAGGTCAATTTGGTATTCGATCAATTTGGGTAATACCATCCGCTCCTGGTATGTCTTCCTCTTTTACCCGTAAGTTCCCTTCAATCCAGTCCATGTGTGCTGCCTAATCATGTATGTCATCCCCTTCCTTTATGGGTTCTGCTAGATTGATTGTTGTGTTTACACTTTGGCACCTTACCACCTCTATGGCTGTGTAATTTAATATGACCTCAGATCCAATGCTCTTTGGGTAGTTAGTGTACTTTTTTTTTTCTCAAGAATAGCGGATAATGAGTGTTCCACGTACATTATTGCCGGACACCCCATGGTAATAGTTGATGCCTTCTCAATTGCAAATGCTGGAGCTGCAAGCGATTGCTCGCAAGAGTGTCCCTGCATTTCTGGGTCTAAGTTTCCACTGTAGTAAGCTAGTGGTCGATGTCCATGCAGCTTCTTTTGTGTGAAAAGGAAAGCTGTGATCACTGAGCTGTGTGAATGTCTGTACAAATAGATGTTGTTGCTATAATTTGTGGTAACTAACACTGGTGTATGTGTCAGTGTGTCTTTTAGTTCTGTAAAACTTTCATTAATTTCAGATGTCCATTTTTTCTCCCTCTTCTCTTTGTGTGCTTCCTTAAGCCCCTGCAGTAGGTGTTTTGTGAATGTGGCATGATCAAATACGTATGTTCTGCAGTAATTGAATAGACCTAGAAACTTCTGCATCTCTTTCACTGTTCATGTGCGGGTGGTGGAATGAATGGCCTGTGTCCTTTTGGGTGTTATTCTACGCCCTTCAATGGATATTATTTGCCCAAGGTACACAACCTCTTCTAGATAATATTGTATTTTGCCTTATCGACCTTATATCCTTTCTCTGCAAGTAGTGACAAAATGCGTACTGAGTCTGTTCTACACTCTTCTTCTGACTCGCTGCACATTAGCAGATCGTCAACATACTGAATAACAGTGCTTGATGTTTGCACATTGCTTAGAACCATTTGTGTCATCCAATTAAAAATACTGAGTGATTCCCAGTACCCCTGGGGCAAACAAATGTGTCTGAATCTAGTTCCTCATTATGTGAAGGTGGTCAGATATCTTGAGCCTGACTGCAAAGGTATAGAGAAGAGACATTTTAAGTCAATGACTGTGAAGTATTTTGCCTTTGCTGGGATATTGCACAATATTGTGGCAGGGTTTGGAACCACAGGAAATTCTACTTCTACCACATAATTTAGGGGGCGCAGATCCTGGATGAAATACCATGAACCTGCCCTTTAATTTCTTTATTGGATAGATCGCTGTGTTACAGGTTGCTGTTGATGTCTGAATTATGCCTTGCTGCCATAATGTGTGCAAAGTGGAGTATATCCCATCATCTGCTTCTCTGGTCAATGGGTATTGTTTTGCCCGGGGCAGCAGGGCCCCTTGTTTCAGTTTTATTTTTTCTGCCCCAGTCCGTGAGGTTCCTTGGTCCACAACTCATCCGTCACCCTTTTCAGATCTCCCTCTCTGTGTGTATTTTCCCTCTTCACTAATTGTGTCAGAATGGGCACCATGTTTTCTTATTTCTGATCCAATCAAGATATCTGTATCTAGAGAACCATCTCCCCTTCTGCCTCCTCATCTGCAAACAACTGTTCATCCGATACTCCTGTAATTGGCAAGGTGGGATCGATGCAAAGCACTGTTGCCACTACATGTTGTCACCATCTGTTCCACACAAAATCACCATGTCTTTGCGTATTACTGCTTCTTCCAGCTGTAACACCATTGTTTTCCCCTTTAAATCATCTTTCTGGCACTGTGGTCTGAATAGGAACTCCAAAGTCAGTCGAAATACCTTCCCCTGTATTCCCAGAAACCATCCTAGCAGAACTTTGACACCATACAAGAACATGCTGTAGTATAGTGGCTGTGCTAGCAAGGTGCTTTGCACTTGAGCTGCCAAGAGAAGAGCTGCTACCCGGGACATAGTAAATGCTGGACATGAAATACATCATCCCTTCTTCTGTGATGATATGGTTGAATTCAGGTTGCTGAGCAAGTCTCCCCTTAAGATATTGGTGGATTTGTCTTGTGAGGTATGAGGTGTTGTATCCCTATTGTTAATGGTAAATCTTTTGTTACTGGAACCATGACCATTGCCCCATAGCTCCCCCCCGCCATTGCCCCATAAAGCCCTGCATATTCATCACTTTGTTAGATAACGGGAATCCCCTTCCCTAATGCTGGATTTGGTTGCTCCAGTATCTATGATAAATGAGAACTCTATTGGTCCTATTTTCACTGACACCTCGGGTTCCTCTTCAGGGTTGTCAGTTACTGCAAGGACTTTACAAGCACAGGCTTTCTGTGGGCCCCCGCCTAATGCTGTGTGTTATTTAGTGGGAATCGGAAAGGGTTCCCAACTAGCATGTTGAAAACTGTGTAATGGGGCACCACGTGTTGTCCTATCAACACTGTTACTGCTGGTGGCTCGAACATCACTGGGTTCGGTACCCCGTTGTTGGTTGTCCTTCTTTGGGGCTGCACTCCTCCCTGCTGTGCTAGTATCTGTGCTGGTTGTATCATAATTTAGCAGTGCAACAGATTTTTCATTACCACGAAAGTCCCTGATCTTTGAATTCCACTAGCCCTCCATTGACTCCCAGTGCAGCAGCGGACACAGTTCAAGATTTTATGTCTTGGCTTCAAGTGTATACATGGTTTTCATCAAATTACTTGTCTCCGAAGATTGTATCCCATTGTAATTGCACACTGTGATCAATGGGAAAAGGCTTATCAGTAATTCCCCCCTTCAGAACTACCACTTGGGGGGGCGCAGAAGCTTTTCTTTGGTGAGCCCTCATGCCCAGAATTATCTACCGTCATATCTACAATAAACTAATGCTTTAGTGGTCTTCTGGAAGCAACAGAAAATGTACCTGCTCAGTTAACTCTCCGGTGATTATAAAGCAGGTATGCTGCATCCACTTCATATAACCATATCTGCAGGTCCCTGCCAGGTTCCCCCCGGGGATATGCACACTGCAAATATAAAAATCAAATCATATCAAATCAAATCTGCCCTGGAGGACACTGCATCTGCTGCCACTGGAGCCCCTGCTGCTGTTGGGCTACCCGGATTGCCTGTGCCTGTTGCATTAATGGACAGATGTGGCACCACGTGTCCCATGTTCTGACATATGTAGCAAAGTCCAAAAGCCCTATATCCTGTTCCTCAATACTCCTGTCTTTCCCGTTGTGAAAACCCACTTCCTATAGGGAAGTATCCCCCATGCATGTATTTCACCTGTGGTTGTGTTCCCCATCATGGTCCATACTGAGGCTGTATGTATCTATCTTGCTGTGGTGTTTGCCCTCTGGGAAACCCTCCCTGTGGTGCTGGTGCCACAATGGCCATGGCTGGCACTACAGTGCACCTTCCATGGTGTATTTGGCCAGTTACGTTTGCTTTAATTTGTTTTCTGCCTTCACTGCATTCATAGCTGCCTGCCTCTCACTCTAGTGCTTCCACTTACAATAATGTAGTGTTGCTTGTATTTTGGGACAGCCCTTAGCTTCTATACCCACTATCTTATCCAAGGAAGCCTTTACTTCTATTGGCAGTCCTTTTACTAGTATGCGAAAGAACAATGATGCACATTCATCAGCTGGGTCATCATCACCTTTCATTGCATAAGCCATCACTGTCCCCAGGTCATAACTGTCTGGATACATGCTAATTAAAAATTCAAAGACATGTGCTCGACAATTGTTAAACGGAGCTCCGTCATGAGCATTGGTGGTCAATTTCACTCCTTTATAGCCAGCCTGATTGCAAATGTTGTCTGCCTGTTCTCCTACAATTGCAGCAAACAAGCGTTTAATATTCTGTATGGCAAACATCACCCCAGCTATCTTTTTCTCGAGTGCCTGTATCCATTTACTGGCTCTGGCTCCAAGGGAGGGAAGGCTACATATTAGGTTGTCCTGGTATATTGTTTGCCAGGGCACTTAATGGGTTCCCCCTCGTCCCTTCTGTAGTAACAGCATTACCTGTGTTTTAGGTCCCATCCCTTACTCTCTGACAGCTTATTTTAACCCCATTTCTACCTTCCCTGTCCTACTGCATAAGGAGGTGGACCAGTCCCTGTCACAACCGTCAGTGTCCTGTCTTTTCCAGGCTTTTCGTTCCCTTCTCCTAAGTTTGTAAGGTGTCCATTTGTCACCATCCCTGTCACTCCAGTCATCTCAAAATAACCCTTCATCGGAGGCTGCGTCTTCCTCATCCCCTTCATCCTTTTTAGTTTCTTCCTCTTCGTCCTCCGCTTCTAATTTGAATGTTATTCTTCCCGATAACCATTCTCCCTTATCCCCTTTTTACTCCTTCTCGCTTCCTACTCCGCCACCCGTACCACCTCATTTAATAATGCGTCCACCTGTTGGCTCATTCTTTCCAATGTCTGCTAGATATTTTCTTTCGCCCCGCATTTGCATCTGCTCTCTTTGTGCTTCTTTATCTTTTGCCCCCATTGCTTTCCTCTTGCCTCCCTTTGAGGTTTGCCACAGAGGGTTAGTGTACCCTGCGGCTGGTCGGAAGGTGGGATATAACCCATAGGGCAGGACGGTGGGCTTTGTCCGCCCCTTCCCTCCGTATTTTCTTCTTCTTTCTTCAGTTTTGTCCCTTTGGTCTCCTCATATAATTTCCAGATACCCAGTATGTTTTGCCTGCTTTTTAGCTTAGAGAATTTATATTTTGTTAATTAGTACACAAACATATTCTCTATTATCTCATTGTCAAATGCCCCTTTGCCTGGCCACACAAGGAAACGCAACCCTGTGCCCTCCCTGGCCCACGGAACATTGTATTTTAATAGTTTATCACAATACTGAGGTAATTTGTGGCACATGTGGTCTAGGGGGCTGTACACATAAGCCATTATTTCCTTTCTTTTTTTTTTTACTACCCTTTGTTTCCCCCCACCTTCTGTTCTCCCAACTCTCCCCTTTTTGTATTCTCAATCACTCCTCTCATTGGTCACTCTAACCCTTTCCACAGGCACTATCAGACACTTCACTTGTTCGCAATGGCCCTCTCCACAGGCCCGACCACTCATTCAATGTTAGTATATATCAGCCCTCTTCACGGGCTCACCGTTCCCTATGTGAGGGAATATCCAGTGTCTAAACATGCATCACTGGCACACTCCCACTGTTGAAATGCAAAAGCCTGCTATTTTACATGAGCTACCACTTGGTGCTGACTCATTCATTACAAGCCCTGACCTACTAAATGACTCTAACTACCACATGCGTGTCCCTTTCCACAAAAGAAACCAACACAATCTGTACCCCAATCACACAACTAACACAATCACCTGCACTACACGCCACTCCAGTTTAACGCAGTTCGCCACACACTACGCACCCCTCCTGCTCTACCGCATGCTTGCCCACACCAGTGCCCACTCACTATCAGGTAGTACGCTTTACTCTATAATGGCCGATCATCCTCCATTCACAAAGGATGCGCGCTATACAAATTATCTATCCCTCCCCCTCCGTAGGCATGCACTATTGTGCATCATCTTCTTGCATGGTTATACTCAAGTCCTGGATACTCTCAATTCTCCTAGGAGACTGAGCCTGCATCGTGGGCTCACCCTTCCACCGAGTTTGGCATGGCACTCAGGACCTGGCAGACCTTTGCAAACTCGGCATCCACAGAGCCTCCTCGTGATGTGCAGTGAACAGGTCAGTGGTCAGCAGGTCCACGCTCCCAGGAAGCGTGGCCTAGATACCCTCAGTGGTTCGGGGAGGACTGAGACATCTCGCTGGGGTCACCATAAATGTAGTAAGAGATCCACCAATTAGTGCATAGTAAAAACCACATACTCAAAAAGTAGAGCAAACACCGGGCAAGAAGCAATGTTGTTTATGACAGCTGGGTGAGCACAAATCAAACAAAACAGTGGATAGGCTCTGATCGAAAAGGTGACATCTGAATGGAATACGAACAGTAGTTTTATACCAAAAAAATAATAGTCGGAAATCCAATGAAGCACTTGCAAGCTGGAGAATTTACTTTTTCTATGTTTCCGAGGAATTTCATTGGTTCATGGACATCACTTCCTCAAAATGTATGTTGATTAGTGAAGCACAATTTAAGTAGTTTATCAGTGTCCCATTACAATGCCTCCCCATGTGGTACCACATTTATTCACACTCCAACCCAGAACTAATGAAGTAACATTTGTGCTGTCCGCAGGAACTTTAATACAATGACATTGGTGGGCACCATTGAGAACGGAACATGAGACACCCTGTAGCTGGTAGGAAAGGAGGCATACACATGATACATGTTAGATGATGATCTTTGCAAACTCTGTGGTAGATACTTTGGAGGCGGGCCACCTCCGCAGAGGTCAAGAACTTACCGTTCCATTGGTCCTCCCAGGAACACCACTCCGTCCAATGATCCCCTCCCACAACCGCCTGATGATGGGCATCAGTGGTCATGTGACCGGAACACTGGTACAGAGCCAGCATCCCCGCTGCCTTGTAGGGTGACTAGTTTGGCTGACAGCCCTGTAATTACATCACCTTGTTTTAATGATGTTGTTTTTCTTGTGATGCATAGCTTAAGCCCCATCCCCCCTTTCCAGATCTCTCTCATTTTGGTCACGTGTTTCAGATCCAGATTTTCCAGGTCCAGCCAGCCCCAAGGGATTTCCCACAACAAATGTTTTTGATTGCTCTTTTTTTATCCTTCCCCTTCTTTAGCTAATCATAGGACAGTATCATGAATTGTGTATACACCCAATGCATCATTAACCCCTACCGTTCACAGTGAAGCCCTTTGTATGGGGTGTCTGTGGCATAGAACACCTGTGTCACTTCCTATGTTGCTGACCCCACCACCCCCCTTCTTTACACTTGCATTTGGTAGGTGTGTCCCCTTTTATGGTGCTGAATTAGCACTTTTAATACAGGTGGATGGTTGGATGGATGGGTTGATGGATGGATCCTGGATGATGGATGATTGGAAATGGTTATATAAGTGCTAAATGGTAGGAATAGCTGTTCGGTATGATTATATAGGTGGATGGATGAGTGAGAGAATAGAGTTGCATAGGTGGAAGTATGTGTTGGTGAATATGGTTGCATTGGTGGAAGGATGAGTCGGTGAAGCTGCGGTGGTACAGAGTGTAGAACACCCCGTCACTTTGGAACATTCTAATTAATTTGATCACCTGTGAAACAAGCTTCTGCAGGAAACAAATGGAGAATGATTCGGCTCAAACCAAACCTCATCCCTCCATAGGGAAAGGATGTACAAAGTTTCAGATGGAGATTACCCATGCAAGAGGTTGCCTGGCAAATCGGTCCTTGAGTTTGGATATCATTGTTGTATCGCGAATTGGCGAATGCAAACAATGGGGACGCCTTTGAGATGCAGTCTGAGGGAGCTGCGTCTTTACAGCTTATAGGACTATGGACTATGTGTGAAGTGCTTTGAACGGTGAGGTGAAGTACAGGAGGAAGAAGCGGGATTCGAGATCCAATGAGCCACAGAACAATGACCGAGCTAGCCTGGGGCTATGAGAATACTCTGAGGTACAGATAACACGGAAAGTGGAAAAACAATACGGGACCATGAAGACAGGGTGAAAGAGAAAGAAACCCCAAAAAGTTGACAGGGTTTCACACAAGTGGATATTCCAAAGAGATGAAAGAAAAATCAACTGGGTAAGAAAACTGCTTTCTGGAAACTGAAGGGAGACTGCCAAAGGTATTCCACTCCAAGGAAGACAGGTACACCAGGTGAGAACATGCTGCATTCTCTGCAGTGGTGTGAGGAGAGTGGAAGTCACTTTAAGTGTGGGATCGACATCTGAACCAAGTAAGCGCCCCCCCCGGATTGTTTAAAGTGGACCTATAAAGTGCTTGGGTTGAGAAAAACGAAGGAGAAGAAATATTAACTATTGAAACACAAACTGTTTCAAGAGATGGTGAGGGCTTTAATGAAAATCCAGATAAATGCTGCTACTGAATAGAAACCTTTACAAATAATAGCCTGTTTAATCAAACTCTGTTTACATTGAACGAGATTAACATCGTCCCCTTCACCCCCCACGCCCCCGCCTCAGAAGCTTATCCTGCTCAATGGCCTACAAACGTGGCTTGTAGTTTATCACTGCTTAACAAAGAAAGCATTAGAAATAATCATCCCTCATACTGTAATAGTGTTTCATGTTCCTTTCATCTACAACCAGTGTTTACTAATATCCATGTTAGATGATGTCCTGTGCTCCAGGAGTGAAACACGTGTATCAGTTATGTAATTGGCAGGATACATGCACACGCTGTATTTATGGAACTAAACATCTCTGTGTTGAAACAGGGGGTGCGGGGGGGGGCGGAATCTATCCATTAAGGAGTCGTTCGGAGGCATTCCGTCTGGGCTTGGATGTCCTAATTACTTTCAGCATATTTCCTTTCCCAACAGCCCATATTTATCGAACAACTGTCTGTCGGGAGTTATCGGACATGTTTACCTCATTTTGAATGTGGAGGACCATGAAGTGGCAAAGTGTCACAGAGAGGTTACGAATGAGCCACATGGGGTGGGGTTTGGCAAGAAGCAGGGGGGGGGGTGTCAAGGGCAGGCCAGGGAGGGAGGGTGAGGAAGGGGACCAGAGGCTGTGGTTCAATCACATGCGGGTTAAGACCACAGGCTGCCGCTCGCATAAGAGAAGGGAGATGGGAGGGGTTGAGGAAAGGAGAGGGGACACAGGGTGGCAGGAGTGTCTCCCGCAGAAGAAGAGAATTGGGGGAAGATGGCATGAGGGGGCAAGTACATTATAGATGGTCACAACAGGAAAAGCAACTGTACGATAGCCAGATTAGGGAAACCGGATCTACGGCCATCTATCATGGAGCTGCCTGGGAAAGAGCCCACACATTACAGTGACTATTCCTATGAACCCTTTCCAGCCATTCTGATTGACCTATGGCGGATACTCTTTGCATATGCAGGTATCAGAAAGGACTACTGTCATTACAACGATGGCCAGCGCCTTTCCACCATTCCCTTCCTCTTGCAGTTCCTCTTGCATGTTGCCTGTTTAGACATAACAAGTGAGCATGGACGGACTTCATGTGCACTAGTCTTCATCGTTCATGTGAGGGTCTTAAGAATCCTTGTGTGAATGTAATTGTGTGAATGTGTGTGTGAGTGCAAACATGATGATGTGGTTGTATGTGTGAGCAAGTGCAGGGGAGGGAATGAATGAGGTTTTTACAGCAGCATTGCAGTCCTTTAGACATTATTGGGCAAAGCCAGATACAGTCTATTCCCCATAGTGGCAGTACTCACATGCAGTAACTCTTCTTGCAGTGGCTGTCTTGTCATTATGTGGAAAAACACAATGCAAGACTATTCTTTAGTACTGATTTTGGTGAATAATGCCAACATGAGTGGGAATGTATGGTGGTGACACAGGCCTTATTTGGCAGATCCCAAATGAGTGTGTACTTAGAGTGGCAGTAATAGTCATATTGGACAAAGCCATAATAATTGTATTATTACAGTGGAAGAGTGAGCATTATTGGGCAAAGCAAACACACGTATATTCTTTATTAGCAGTACTCTCACTATTGGGCAAAACCAGCATAAGTGTGCATTTACAGAGACATGACTGATATATACATGCACAGCCGTCATGGAAGTGCCCTTTTAGATTCGGAACATTGGCATGTTTGCCAAAGCCAACAGGCATGTGACAGGACTGGTCTAATTGGATAAAACTAAAACAAAGGTGTACTTACCGTGGTGGCAGCACTGGCTCTTTTTTGATACAGCCAAAACAACAACTCTACTCTGACAGTATAGTACAGGAATTATTAGGCAAAGTCGAGATGAGTATGTACTTCCAGTGCTGGGACTGGCATATATTTCCATTGCCAACATGACCACATCTTCTTAGAATGGAAATATCTGCACTATTGGACAAAGTCAACGGGTTGTATGTACTAGAAGTGGCAAGACTGGCCATGTACTCACTGCTCTTATTATTTGTCACAGCCATCATGAGTGTGCTTTCACAGTGTAAAGACTGTGATCTGTTTGGACAGGCAGCATGGCCTTGTCTTTTTACAGTGGCATTCATGGCATTATTGGTCCCTACGTACAATGGCAGTACTGGTACTATTGTACTAAGCCACCACAAGTGTTTTCCTACAGTGGCAGCAATTGCCTGCTTGAACCATCATGAGTGTATTCAAAACACTGCAGCACGCGTCTTCCTGGAGCAATTCAGCATAAGTGTGTACTTACAGTGACAGCAGTGGCTTTAATGGACAACGACAACATTAGCCTGTACTTAAAGTGGCACTACTGGCTTAATTTGACACAGCCAAAACAAATGTATTCTTACAGAGGCACAGGTAATTATTATATTATAATTATGGAGTCAGAAATGACATGTATGTGTACATCCAGAATGGGAAAGGCTTCTTAGAGTTACAATATTGTCATTATTAGGCAACGCCAATGTGGGTCTGTGTCTGTGTGTGCATGTGTGTGTGTGTGTCTGTTTTTGTGTGTCTGTGTGTTTATGCACTTGCAGTGGCAGTACTGTTCCTAGTAGAGGAACCCAAAACAAATATAATCTTGCAGTGGCAGTACTGTTCCTAGTAGAGGAACCCAAAACAAATATAATCTTGCAGTGGCAGTACTGTTCCTAGTAGAGGAACCCAAAACAAATATAATTTTGCAGTGGCAGTACTGTTCCTAGTAGAGGAACCCAAAACAAATATAATCTTGCAGTGGCAGTACTGTTCCTAGTAGAGGAACCCAAAACAAATATAATCTTGCAGTGGCAGTACTGGGCATATTGGACAAAGCCAAACCTAGTGCTTTCTTACAGTGACAGTCCTGGAATTATTCAGTACAACTATGAAACGCGTAATCCTATAGTGGCAGTAGTAGCATTCATTGGAATAACCAACATGCATATTTCTTAGAGTACCAGATCTGGCAGTATTGGGCAAAGCCAACACACGTTTATTCTTACAATAACATTACTTCCGTTTTTGGGCAAAGTCAGCACACGTGTATTCTTACAGTGGTAATCAGTTTTGGTGGCATAAATAGAACTATGAATTCTTAAGTGACCACTAAGATATACACTAAAGGTAGTGGCTTTACATTGTAGGTGGGTTGCATCAGGAGTGCACAGTGGTGACGTCGAGGTGATACACAGAGGAGGTCTATATGAGATCATCAATTGACTTTTGTGCATATTGTAAAATCTAAGAGCGCAACAAATTTATAAAAACGTGTTGTTAAAGTGTTGAGAAAGACTGCATTGATAGCTGTCTATTCTGTTCACTAAACATTGCTGGTGCAAGAGTGTGAGTATGTTGGTATGAATGAGTATAACAGGTGGAAAGTGTTAACTGTGTGAAAATATAAGAGTTCTGTACGGTATTCACTAATTTTTATGGTAAATGATTTGGGTAACAGATGTGAAAATACATTTTTCATGAAGTTTTGTCTTGTATTTGTGTAATGATGCAGCCTCAGAACCATGGTCCATTTTTGTGATCATATAGTAAAGAATGGAGAAATCCAATAATTGCAAATTCACCAACAGCACACATGTGCATTTTACTTTGGCCTTTCAGTATGCATGTGCCAGCAATATGTGCCAGCATTGCTACAGTAAGAACAAGTGCTAAACAATTTGAATATTGTTACTGTAAGAAGGTAAATGTATGCTGGCTATGCCAAGACATTCCATAACTGACACTGTATATAATTAGCTAACGGTGAGAGACTTAAACGCGTAAATTGGTGTGGGGTAAGAGAACAGCGAGTGTGAAGAGCTAACACACAGAGCTGTAAGCGCTGTATTGGGCTGGGTGCGAAAGCACTAGAATCCACAAATGCATCCAGCAAAGAGAGGCAGTTTAATACGCTGGCACACAGCGATTGAGGTGTACCCGTCTTGATGTGGCAGAGATGACAGATATCTGGTCACACAGCTGTTACGAGGCATTTAGTGGCCATATATTAGATAACACATAATGATACGTCGCTTGGCAGATGTGAGGTCATGTTTTGTTTTAATAATAGGAGCATGACAGAAACTTATGAAGGTTTTTTTTTGTTCCCTACTTCTATAGAGTTTGGAAGCCCTGTTGTTTCATCCGTTAGAATTGGAAGTCTGGCGGAAAGGACATCCGACACGGAACATGCCGTGTGGGGCACCCATTTATGTAAGTAATACCATGGACGTTAATAGTGGTGGCATAAGTAGTAGTATGAATTTGGAAGTGACCACTAAAATATACACTAAAGGTAGTGGCTTTACATTGTAGGTGGGTCTAATCAGGAGTACGCAGTGGTGATGTTGAAGTGATTCCAACTAGCAAATATCTAGAAGGAGTACGGCTGCAGGGACAGTCTAAAAAGTAAGCCATGTGAGGAATATGGTATATATTTTGTGTACACCTACTGTGGAGAGGTTGACTCTGGACTTTGCTGTCTTTTAGGTAACGTAGGTCGTGGCTTCCCTCTGATTGAACTGGAGTGGTTTCAGGGTATATAAAGGAATCCGGTTATCCTGAGCAATTGGAATTGATTTCCGGCACTTATGCAATCTCCACCATTTGGAAAGTGGAGGTTAGTATGAGTTTTGACAACCATTTTTGGTTGGGAGGATATATTTGGTTTATTAGATTCAAGAAATGAGGCTGATTATAAGTGAATGTTATTATGTTTATTGTAGACAGTGTGATACCATTGAAGGAGCGAAGACAGCTTCCACTGACGTATAATTATTGGAGTGAGGATATGGTCACTCCTTATGTTTGTCCTGAAGACGGTCGACTAAACATCAGGCCACAGTAGTGGGCCACTTTTTGACCGAAACATATGTAGAAAGAGGAGGTCTATATGAGAACATCAATTGACTATTGTGCATATTGTAAAATCTAAGAGTGCAACACATTTATAAAAAACATGTTGTTAAAGTGTTGAGAAAGACTGCATTGATAGCTGTCTATTCTGGTCACTAAAAATTGCTGGTGCAAGAGTGTGAGTATATTGGTATGAATTAATATGACAGGTGGAAAGTGATGACTGTGTGAACATGTAAGAGCTCTGTACGGTATTCGCTAATTCTTATGGTAAATGATTTGGTTAACAGATGTGAAAATACATTTTGTATGAAGTTTTGTCTAGTATTTGTGGTATAATTCAGCCTCAGAATCAAGGTCCATTTTTGTGATTATAGAGAAGTTGTTTGCCTGAAGGACGGTCTGGTATACAAGTACCCTTATTGTTGAAAATCGATGCTTTACTATACAGCACTCAATGTAAAATGACTTTTTTTCCCCCAAGAGTGTACTGGAAACATGCCAGTTCCAAAATCAACCATCCGCTCCTGCTTCTACAACATATTGGAACAGCTGATAATACATATGTCCCTCAAATCCCTCACACTGAGAACATGAATTATGTAGTATATTCTACAGTGCATAAAGCGAGAGCTCATATTTGTGTTCGGCTCAGAAAAATATAATTCTATCAGTTAATGCAAAACATAAGTGATTACATTGAGGGTCATTAGATGTTTGGCGGTGCAGGAAAAGTGGCAATAAAGATGGCGGCAATTCTGTTACCTCCACTTTACCCACACTGCCAAACTACATGTTTGCTGGTGGGGGTTGCCTGATTTACCTCCAGGCAAGAGCCTTTGCTGTATTCTGCCAGATTTACCACCAGAATACTGTCAAACTCCTAATTAGCCCCATTATATTTTCCCAAAGAATAGGCTACTCAGTTCACTATCCCAGATTGGCTCACCTATTTCACATTCAGGATAGTTATGCGCACACACCACCCCTATATCAGGAAGATTAAAAGAACTGATGTAATATGCCAGGTTTATTCTCTGTACCTGGCAATATGTGCTGGAGGACATTTGTTAGCAAATGTGGTACCTGCCACTTCCAAGGAATACATTTGATGTAGCAATTAGTCCTCTAGTGTTTTATGTTTTCCTCAAAACCTGAAATAGGCTCAGGAGTCAGGCTTCTGCTTGCATAAACTCTGTCACATGCACTGTTTATTGGCATTTGAACAGTTTGAGATTTGTATAGATCTTCTTGACGGGAAATTAATTTAACAGCTGACATTTTTCTTATTCCCACACTTTGTCCTTAACTCGTCATTTACATGTTTTCTTTGCACAGTTTCAAGATTGACAAAAAAACAAAAACATCAATATGACGAAAGTGCACATTGTACTTAACACAATTTAATTTATTTTAAAAGTCATTGAAATCTAATTACGTATTTGTTAGATTTAGTGTTAGATCTGAGTGTTTTTAGCTTAGTGTGGAAAAAAAACTCGTACAACTTTGTGGCTTTGCATGCAGAAAATTGCATTTTATAAAGCAGAAGGGAAATAAGTGATGCCTTTGTTTTTTTTTTTTTTTCAGGATAAATACATTGCATGGTGCCACAATTCTAACCAATTCTACTCAATCAAAACGTACATCGATAAGTTTCAATTAATTGTATGCATTTATATATTTATTTATTTATAACATTGTGATACCACGGCGTGTGGCATAGTAAGAAGACCTTAGGGTACAACAGATGATGCTAGCATTAATCATACTTATCAAAGAGCCAAGTCATTAAAAGTGTTTCGAACGATGTGTAAAATAGTTCATTCTGATGGCTGTCAAAAGTGTGTTCCAGAGGGTAGGTTCAGTAACACCAAAGAAGCACCCCCCAGCTCTTTTCATCTCGTAGAGGGGGTGAGCAGTAAGATGCATGAGCTAAATCTTAAAGAGTGCACCAGTAATTCTTTGGTGAGACAATTGTTGAAGTAAGGGGGAGCTTCTTTATAAATGTACTTTTGAAGACAATTCAAGCTTTGATTGGAAGCCAGTGTGCCTCACATCTGGTTGCCGAGATGTGGTCAGATCATTGTAGTCCAAAGGCTATTCTGCAGGAGTTGTAGTTTAGCAAGGTTGTGGGAAGAGGTGCTAGTGAGGAGTGAAACGCAGTAGTAGATATTGCACAAGATGAGTGTTCTTGCCAGAGTGAGGAAGTTGTCTGATGAGAAGAATTGTCTGCTCAGGGATATGAGCCTAGGGGTTAGACAGTGGAAGAGGCTGGGGCATTATTATGCCTTGTCAAGGATAATTCCACATCCAAGTAAACGCCCAATGTATTAACATGTTTAAGGACTGGCATGAACATGCCATTGATGAAGACAGAACTAAAGGCGGGGTCCAATTGTTTCAGCTTACATGGGGACCCCACAATGAGCAGTTTTTTTTTTGACATTTTTTTGTTGTTGTCATTTAGACATAGGTTGTGAAAGGCCATCAATCTTGTATAGCACTGTAGACTGAGTTGATAGAAGCAGTGTTAGCAGAGTAGTTGACTGTGATGGGGATGAGGATTTGGGTGTCATTGGTAACATTTGTGTAAATGATCCCAATTGAATCAAGGAGGTCGAACAGGGGCTTAGGTTAGGTGTTGTAAAGTGATGGGGAGAGTCAGGATCCTTGTGGGACACATAGAGGTGCAAGGCAAGATTTGGCCACAACCTCACAATGAAAACCCTAGTGGTATGTTTATTGAGAAACAAATTGATCCAGAAGGTGTTTTCTGGGAAGAAATGGAAAGTGCTGGCTGAGGTGGCGACAAAGGCTATCACGATCAACCAGTGCAAATGTTGCATATAGGTCTAACAGGAGGGGGATGCCGAGGTTGCCTGAGTTACGGATGCTGTCCACATTTGCTTTCAGGTCAAGAAGGGATGTTTCAGTACAGCGCTTCAGGCGGAAGTTTGATTGTCTTAGTCCGAGCAAGTGGTTTCGCTCGAGAAATTGTTGGACTGTACGCAGGCGCTCATATGGCTCTGCAACAAAGAGGACAGGGTTGGTTGGTGAGCGTAGAGTGATAGGATAGGTCCAGAAGCAGGAGAAATTGACATCTGTGTTTGTTGGTTGCAGATGGTTGATTGCATGCCCTGGATTGTTGTATTTGTATGGGTAAGACTGGGAGTGTGGTGTCCAAGCTTACTGGGGCATCTGAAAATTTTATGTCTATACTAATTTATTTTTTTTTAAAAAACAATTGTGGAATCCACAATACATCTAATAGTTGTTCACCAGTAACTCTACAAAGTTTGTCTCCATAACAAGAACGTCAATGGTCTGGAAACTTGATTTCTAATACTTGAAAAAAGATATGTGTGTAATGCAGGTGTCTAATCACAGAGCAAATTGAACTCAGTATCTGGAATCATGGGGGTAAATAATAGGACTTGGTGATTATAATGTCTTTAGAATGGATTTTGACAAATGTTGGTCATACTATAAAATGAATTCTCTGGAGAACCACATTTTTTAAATGGTCACTCTAGCAAAAGTTTAAACCAAATCAATATGTTACAAAATGAATTGCTACATTAAGAAAAGAGAGATTCTTACAATCAATAATAATTGTTTTTTTTAACAATGAATGACTATTCCCGTACCCATAGTGCATGATCATCCACATGGTGCCCAAGATTTGCATTTCTGAAAACATCTACATGGTTCTAAATCCACCGATCCTCGGCAGTTACAATTGTTGTCTTCACACAGAAGAGAATGATAGACAGCTGGATCTCAATCTTCAGCAGGACTCCTGTGGTCACCAAATGGCCACAGACTGCCTCCAAAACATCTATTACAGGTTGCGTGCAGATGCCTTAGATTAACCACTTTCAAGTTAAAGGTCTAGTTAGACGGAGCTGTCCACCTAACTTCTATAATATTTCTGACGGTTACCTGCTTTGAGCACTCCTCTCACCTCATGCCTCAAGAATATGGACATTAATTTATAACACAGCATTGTTTTTTCAACCCACAAGTGAATGGAGATCCACATTCCACGTTTTATCCCTGTAGTCTGACCCAAGGAATAAGAGAAGACATATGTTTCCTCCTTGAAAATCCCTTTCTTGAGTTAATTGAACCTTCACTAAACAGCTAATCCATTTGTATTGGTTCTGGCAAAGGTCCTTCCCCTTGGGGCCCATCAATTTGAGAATACTACTAGATTACACTTTGGTGTAACACCAACCTACAGGGTCCTTTGATCAACCCACTTTGTATTTGTATTGTGAAAACAGTGGATTGTGTTGGTCCCACTATTAAATTCATGACTAGGGATTTCATTGTAGCTATATGTTGTCCTTAGATGTTACAAACACATCTAATAAACTTCAACCTAGTGCATGATACTAAAACGGCTAAACCGATCAATCTAAGGTTTTGCAAATAATTTTAGCTGATTTATTTTCAACAAGTGGAGGCTTGTTTTTGCCACACTAAATGAGACAGGAGAGCTTTAATGCTGGCAACCCTATACCACTGCAGCATTGTTTTACTCTGCTATCTGCCTTAGAATTGGTTGAGGACTAAATATACTCTTAGATTAAACTATTCCTGCAACTCACCTGTAGTTAATTGTCTCAAATTATTTTCTCCTACCTCTGGTCCTAGTCTCCTTGGGTTAAAGCCCAGAGCAATGAAAGATTCAGCAGTAGAGGACAACATAAACTGCCTCTTTAAGAAAATCCCAGGAGCTGGCCAGAAGTCCGAAAATTGATTAATTAACATTATATAATTGTATTATTTAATTTGTCTCACAGATACCTGGGGAATTGATGCAGTCCAGCTGGATGGATTTTATTCTTTCTGCAGCTCGGACCAGAAGAAAACATGCAGGCCATAATTCAAGAGGCATTGTCACTCTTTTAGCATATGATTTTTCCAAGAAAGATGAAAAGTGTCTGGATTGTTTTTCAATTACTTTTATTAGTTAGCCTGAAATGTGCGCCAACTGTTATTGTTTGCCTGAGAATTATTATTATTTTTTTTAGATTGTGTTATTTATTAGAGTCCCATGTTGAGGTTTAACTGTTGGATTTAATTTCGAATTGGGTCTAAATATTCCTGAATGCCTTATTGACTCAGAAGAAGAAGAAGAAGAAGAAGAAGAAGAAGAAGAAGAAGGAGAAGAAGAAGAAGGAGAAGAAGAAGAAGAAGGAGAAGAAGGAGAAGAAGGAGAAGAAGAAGAAGAAGAAGAAGAAGAAGAAGAAGAAGAAGAAGAAGAAGAAGAAGAAGAAGAAGAAGAAGAAGAATTATTTATCTATGGAATTCCTGCACCTGTGATAATATGCCCATGCTTTCACACTAAATCCATTAGCCATTAGGCTCAGCCATTGAATGGCAGATTTGGAAATGGCAGACATAACTCTGAAATGTCAGCATGCTATCTTTCAATGGTTAGAGAGGTTTGTTGACAATTGACAACATCTGTATCTCTCTTCACCATTTGCACTTATTAAAATACTTTGAGATGCCACTACACACAGTCACCATTCTGCTCTCACATGAATCCTATCTTTTTGAAGAAAAGTATTTAAAATGGAAGTTACAAAATGTGTACTGAGCAGTAATTTGTTGAACAACCAATGCTATCTAAAGCCTGTGTGTTTGTAAAACATATCATTTATAATAATCTTAGTGATCTCAAAGTTTGTTTACTTAATATGCAAGACCCACAGGCATGGATGACATCTTTCCAGAATATTAATGAAAGGGTTGGCGCTTTACTTTGCATTCATTGTTCAACGAGAACCGAGCTGCGCCGATGGGAAAAACAGCAAGTTGAGAGACCTCTTGGTGAAGATGACACCAAAAGCACCCTCTCAACCCTCACCTAAGCACAAGGGCACATTCCAATGCCTTATCTGCAATTCAGGCGAAAGGATGCCTTTAAGACAGTTCCCCACATGCAATTCCATGAATGTCATATATGCTCCATCAAATATCCCTGTTGCCTCTCCTATGAAGGACAAACATCCAGGAAAGCACATGTAAAATGGAATGAACATGAATCCCAAACAGACAACCACAATATATCAGTTGCCAGGCACTTTGTAGGACAGGAACACCATTTGTCACAGATAAGGTTCCAAATCTTGAAAGTAGTGAACAAAAAAGAGATGAGGATGAGCATCAATACAAGACTCAAATAAAGAGATACTTATTGGATTGATAGGCCAGACACGGTCATATCCAGTGGTCTTAATGAGGACGTGAATTTTAACTGCTTTTTGTGAATGAATGTGAGAGGCTACTGTGAATGCATGATGAAGCAAGACACAGACAACAGATTCAAAGTTCAAAATAAAGTAATTTATTGAATCAAATGTCAGGGTGGTAGACCTAACTTGCTCTATGCTAAGGTGGGATTTCCTACCTGACTGAAATTAAGGAAGGTGTGAGTCAAAGAGTTCAACTTAAAAGTCTGTCTGTGTTCAAAGCCTATCCTTACCCTCACAACTGAAGCTAACCAATGTGAAGGGATGTCAATAATAAAAGAAGTGGTGATTAACACAAAGCTGTGTGCTTCTTTCAGATCTTAGCTTCCCTTTTAGCTCCCCTTCCCCAAGTCCAAGAAAGTTCCACAAAAGTCTCATGATTACCATTCTCATGTTCAAGGCAATACCATTCCACACAGTCGGTGGGGTTCCCTTCTCCAAGTTCCAACAACATAGTTCAAAAGTAAAGGGTATTGAGGCTTCATTCTCATGACAACAATTGCAGTTCTTCAAGTTTACGGATTCCCTCCCCTAAGACTTCAACCCAGCCACTTGTACTTGTTTCAGTCTTTTCAAAAGTTCAACAGAGCTCTAGGTCAACCTGAACCTCCTTTTGGATTGTATCACCAGTTCGGTTGCAGTGCTTCTTCTTAGCTTGATTCACAATGTCATTGGTTTTCGCAATTTAGGGATCACCGGGCTAAGCACAGTTATCAGACCACAGGGCCCACCCATCACAGGTCACGCAACCTGGATCCCTAGACTCTTCAGCCCATCCAGGTTCTTCTCCACTCGCTCCTGTGTGTAGAGTCACATTCACCTTTCTCTTCGTTGTCGGCCTCTTGGCTTTATGTGGAATTGTAAACTCTTCTGGCTCATCCTGGTTAGCCATAACATATCACACACCTCTTGACAGCCTTTGGCTTTGCCGTCCTACATCAATTCATAAAATTCACTTTAAGGTGGTATTTTTCATGCCCCACCTTTCTATGGCACTCTTTCACACTTGTGCTCTTTTCCATAGGTCACTTAAAGTTTAAAGTTTTGCTCAATCAGTATTTAATATGCCCAATTGCAAGCTTTCATTCATTTCAGTATTCAATATCCACAATTCAGTTTGGTTTCTAATTTTCATTCAGTTCTATAATTAATACACAGAGGTCAAGTTAGTTTCAAGTCTACATTCACTTCGGTACTTCGTTACCTATGCGCAGCCCACTGGGAGTGCCTTGGCTTTCAGTGGCTTTCCTCGACACTCACTGGTCATCTGTGTTCCTCCCGTCAGCTCCTGCTTCTTCCTTTCTGCTTCTCAGGTTTGCGGGCCGGCCTCTGTGAGCCCTGTTCAATGCAGGGTCTGTCTTAAACACGCTGGCAACTGTGCTGCCGCTGTATGGATGCAGACAGCCTCCTCCCATCTTCCTGCTTGTTTTCAGCTCCAGCTGCTCACTTTCCAACACAGAGGCTTCCACTCTGGTGGCAGCCTAACAGCCCGACTTGCCCTGGCTTCCACAGGTCCTCTGGCACATCTGCCAGTGCCCTGGCTCCTTCTCAGGTCCACCATGGCTGCCTTCTCATGAAAAGAGCCCCTGCTGGTCTCTCCCACACAGGCAGCCCTGTTGCTCACTCTGCTGTTCTCTGGCTCTCCCTTTATACGCCTGCAACCCGTTGACTTGTTGCAGGTGTGGATTTTTAATTGGGGTTGCCTGACTATAATTAAAGGGATATGCCTGATCCTCACAGTACTCTTCAGGCATCTTCCTCGTCTCAGTACTAGAGTGCTGAACTAATTTACTAGTGTTCACCATCCTAGTCTTTTCTTCCTTGTCCCAGTATTGTCATAAAATTGTGGTACAATGAGGGGATATCTTTTGCAATACCCTACAGAGGCTGGGGAAGAATTATGTTGGTTTTCAAAAGGGAACGGGGGAACCATGTCTCTTCCTTGAACCTTCCTTTCTTCCCCCTCTTTCTGGTGCTTCTAGAGTGGTAGTTTCTCTCAATACTGTCCTAGTTAGTGGGATAGGGATGGCAATATCCTATAAATGCTTCTGGGATAGAAGGTTCTCCATGAAAGTGAAATGTGGAATACTGGGTCTGGCTTGAGGGCATCTCGTTTCCAATCCCCAAGGACCCTTCACCCAAGTGATCCTTCCTCCATTCTATATCCCCGGGGTCAGGATACAAATGCAATCTCCTTTCCCTGGCCACCTGAGACGAGGACCCAAGGGAAGTGGATGTGAGGATGCCCTCAATTTTCTCACACTCCAGAGGACCCACACCAGCAAAATTGAGTATGTCCACAAATGCCAGTTAAGCCTCCAGCTACCATACATGAACTGGACAGTTTACTGGGCATCCTGTGATCTGGACCCGACAGAGAAGTCATCCCAGAGAGGTGTATAGTTGATCCAGCCTGTATCCTCACTAAAGATAAGCTTTCTTTCTCCCAGTTGTGACCGGCATAGATGTCTCACAGCTTATGTGATTAAGGCCCTCTGTCTCCCGTCAGACATTATAGTAAACAACAATTTGCAGCAATTGAGATGTCCAAAAAATGATTCCTTTGCTGAATTTTATCTTTTTTATCTGGTCTATACTCTCTCAGGAACACAGGGTTAGCACCACACACAAGAGACAGGTAGTGGCAGACACAATCACAAGTTGTAGATGGTGCATCACACGCACAGACACACAGACAGTGAGTCAGCAGTCTGTATTAAATATAGAACATATACCGCCATTTGGTAAGTGACACACCAACCTTGCCAGACATTTGATCCCGCTCCAACTGCCTGGTAAGCACTGCAGCTGCAGGCGCAGCATGACCACTGATAAGGAGAGTAACCATTAGTGTTAAGTGAGTTGTCCGCCAGTCCCTTATTTTCTTGTTTCCTTTTCCCAATTTTTTATTATCCAGATGACCGTTGTGTGACCACAAGCACTATTAGCCAGCAGTACCAGCAATGTACTTTATTGACTCAACCAGGTACGCTATGCATGTAGAGTAACCATGATTACCAGCTTGACACTTCTTACGAGCCTCACACCACAGTGGTATTATTGTATAATAGCGAGCACAAGATAGCTCACACGTACGCTTATTTAAAGGATGAATGATACATCTGACTGCTGTGGAGGATCAAGGCACATGTCTTTCATTAAGAAGGGGACTAAACCCCCATTGGACAGGTAGTATAGTAGTATATTTTTCCCTCCCAATGTATGGGTAACCTAACAAAACTGACTAGGATGAATAGTTCAGCTCATTAAGAGCACACATGCAATTTTCCATAGGTGCTAACAGGACGGCACCTGTTGCAAAGGCCAACATTAGCCTGTAATTTACATACAATACGCAAAAGCAGCTTTGTTGTAGCAGCACATATATTCCTCTTTTGTCATTAATACAGACTGTATACATTTTTGTAGAGATGTTCCGTGACGAAGGACCACATGGATCAGAAATGCATTGGCAACAGCCACTTCACCTCTGCCACAAAAGAAGAAGATACATAAAAGATGCTCCAGACATATGAAAATATGTGTCTTTATGTTTTTATGATCACTGCAACTGATTTATAAACACAGATCTGTATGACATCTTTGTGGTCATAGTCTGCGCAACAGGGGCCGCAAAGTTAAGGTGGCTTTAGCTGAATTTCCAGGGTTTTGTTGCATTAATGTCTCACCTTAACATCCCTGCAACTAAAGTTTTTTCCTTGAATTTCAAGGGTTTTGTTATTCCATACATAGTTAATATTAATAATACAGACCTACGCCTTAGACGAAAGTGCGCAAGACAAAAAATAACACGAGAGTGGAAATGTTCCAAAAAATATGCTTGCAAAGTATAAAAGGTGCTCACCTTTAAAATCCAGCAATCTGTCAGGAAATATTCCCAAGAAAACTAAATCTGAATACGAACCAAGTGCTTGTGGTGTTGTGAGTAAGCATCTGCCCTGGGAACATAACAACCTAGTAAAATCCTGGTAGCCAAATACTTGAGCAAGCTTGACAACCTAAAAAAAAAAAACAAGGGGTCGCGTCTGCCCTCTGAAAAAAAGTTATCCTCTTCACCCACATGTGTCCTTTACTTGTGCCTAGAAAAGCAACCACAATCAGGGGAAAATAACTGCACCAGCGTCCAGGATTGCAAACTCTCTTGCCACATCATCAGAAAATACTCATAACGTACTTGCCCTCTCATCATTTCCCCTCCTCACCCCCATGTCTGTCTTTCAACAATACCCTGCTTTATAAAGCTAACTTGTAAAGTACACATGCCACAGTGTCACTCCAATATATAAATCCTTATAGAACTATGTTAGGCAAAAGTGTACAATAGTGGCATTATTTCCCACTCTTGACTGTGAGACTACAAATACCAGAATGCAATTCAGCAAAAGGCAAAACATGTGCCTCTGGGTGCACAACTTTCAAAGACTGACAGTAGCATGGTTTAAAAAATGCAGATGCTGTGTGATGAGATTTTAGAAAACTTTGAGGACCTATTAGGCAATGTGCAATGCGCAATGCATGTTCGTAACCATCATTACCAGCTTGATACTTCTTACGAGCCACATACCACAGTGGTATTATTGTATAATAGCGAGGACAAGATAGCTCACACCTATGCTTATTTACAGGATGAATGATAGATCTGACTGCTAATTAACTTATTTGCCATGGAGCACACACTTTGGTTAAGCAGCATTCTCCAAGCCGTAAACACATTGTTGGTGCTATTTGGCATGGGCATTCCACCACAGCTGCGATTTTGGCATGCTTTTTTGGAACAAAAGTCATTCTGGTGCCATTATTTTGGTGTGAGATATGTTTTGACATGGCTGAACCTGCAGCCACATTTAGATGCACTCATGCAAAAAAAAGATCACATGACTGCACTGAAACAAACCTAGCCACCTCCCACTTGCGATGCTTTATTTTTCATTCAATTAAATTAGTTGCATTAAAAATAATTATATATACAGCCTTGAATGCTGGTCTGCCAAAGTTCAATGCTCAGCATTTAACCACTGTGCCACAATGGCGTGGTGCTCCATGGGGCATGCATCTCATACTTAGCCTATAATGTCAATAATAAAAGGCTAGGTATGAACCTTGCAGAAATCTAAACAATAACATAATTGTAGCATAATGGTTAAGTGCTGTGTCTCCAACTTCCTAAACCCAGGCTTCTCTGATAGCAGTGTTTGGCATAAATGTAATTTTTTTAAATTTCATTTTTCTGTTATTATAAAAATGCAGATGCCATGTGTTATGAGATATTGAACACTAAGAAAACACACAGCATTCACGACCGTGGACTGTCTGCCCTCCATGCAGTAATGGCAGACAGACTGACCCTGCTTGGTTTCAAAGCGAGGAAGGATCCAGCCCCGTTAGGCCGTGTTTCTATAAGTGTTCTTCTAAGAGAGGGCCCATATATTAGGCAACGTGGAAATAGTTGGCTGACCCCTTCCTCACTTTGAAGCTAAGCAGTGTTTGTCCAGGATAATGCACGGATGGGAAACCCACTGTTGCTGTAAAAATACATTTTTTTTATTATTGACTGGGAGACCACAAATACCAGAATGCAATTCAGCAAAATGCAAAACATTGTCTCTGAAAGTCTCAACCTTCAAGGACTGACAGTAGCATGGTTTAAAAATAAATAATTCAGATGCCCATTCAGTCGCCCATCCATGCAGTAACCGGGACTGACCATGCTTAGTTTTAAAGCAGGGCTGACGCTGCTTATCTTCAAAGCAAGAAACGTGCCAGCCCATTCCTCTAAGTGGTCTTGTAAGTTTGGCTCATTTATGAGGCAACATGGCCTGGGGAGGCTGGCCCTTCCTCACCATGAACCAAAGCAGGGCCTGTCGTGGTCACTGCATGAATGGGAGACCCAGATGGCAATTTAGTCACTGGCCATGGCATTTGGCCGTAGATAGTGATTTTTCACCCTGAGGTCACTCAGGTACCGAAAAACACATACCCATGGTTTTCTGTAGTCCTTTGTAACCTCGGATATACCTGCAAATATCAGCAAAACAGCCGAAAAAAATAAATAATTCCCTGCCCCTCCAGGCCATCCTGAAGTGCCCCCTCATCTGTGCCAGCTCCCCCTACTCCTGAGACAGCCTCCTCACCTCCCCTGACCGCTCCCTTTCACCCCAGAGCAAACACTGCTTCTCTGACATAGTTTGCTTTCATATGTCGGATATTCGCGGATATAGCCGAGGCTATAGAAAGCTTTGTGTTGCAAACTTGGCCCCTGGACCGCCTCCAACTCCCAAATTTCACTCAGTGCTTTATAGCCATCCCCCACCTCTGCCCTGATGGCATGTGTTTGTTTTCTAACCTACAAATAACTTTTTGCTGTGTTTCATTTTCCCATATCCTCGGATGTAGCTGTGAATATCTCTCGCATCGAGAGAAAAACAAGATGCCAATTGTTTCTTTTCTGAAAACCATGAACCATGATTCTGAAAACCATGACCTATGTGTCTCTGACTCACCTTATTATATATATATATGTATATGTATAAGTGTATTTATATACATATATATATATTACATGGACGCGTTAGCAACCATGTAGTTATGGTTAAGTTGGTGTTTCCATAGGAAGAGCATTTTTTGGGTGGCTTATAACTTCGCTCCCTCTGGACGAATTCTCACCAAATTTTGCAAAAAAAAAGTATATGGCCCACTCTGAATTATTTTGCAAGGTTTGGTCCAGGGGGGGGCAAAGTTATAGGAGGGGTCCCAAAACTTTTGTTTTTTCCCATCGACATAATGGGAAAAAACTTTGCGCACGCCTACAGCCCAAACCGCTGGACGGATTTACACCAAATTTGCGGCAGGAGTGGGGGCTTGGTCCCGCTATATATATGTTTCATATGATATGACTTGACCCTAAGTCTACAAATATAGTACCTTTTCAATTTTTACTTCCTGACTGTAACTGAAGAAACTATGTGGCTTAGCTATGTCAGTAAAGGAAAAAAAGGGAGAGCCAGCCATGTGATGTCATCAGTGATGTCATCAATGACATTTGTGATGTCATCTTTGATGTACTGGGTGTTAGTGTTAGCAGTGCACGGTGGCGCGAGTTATGGTTGCTTATCGTACCATAACTGCCGAATTTCAGGGGGTTTTCGGTTTTACTTTGAACCATAACGTCCCTTTAACAACGTTCTTTTACTGAATTTGATAGGTTTTTAGTAGCGCAACTTAACCATAACGTCCCTTTTAACAAAGTTTTTTCATTGAATATATATATATATATATATTTTGAAGAAAGAGGAAAGGTAAATGCACTTTTCCACACAGGGACAGCACTCAAAGCGGTCAGGAAGTCAGCATAAATCTCCAGGAAATAAATCAGTCCATCATTCGCCAAAGTCTTTGGGCCTCATTACGACTCAGGCGGTAAGGGTTTTACGGCGGCGTAAACAGCGCCGACCCTTACCGCCTGATTCCGAGGTCCCTTAGCGCCATGGAGGTTTTAACACCTGCTTTTAGCAGGTGTTAAAATCCATGGCGCTAAGGGACCTTGATGTTAATTACGCCACCGTAATTTATGGTGGCGTAATTAACGCCTTCCCCACTCCCATTATGCCCTACGGGGCAAAATGGGAATGGGGAAGGGAAAATGGGAAAATGGGGATTTACCGCCCCGCCATGGTTGGAATGGGGCGGTAAATCCGCCAACCACCATGGCGTAAACGTAGTTTACGCCATGGTGGTAAAGTCACGGCCCAGGCGGTAACTTACCACCTGGGTCGTAATGAGGCCCTTTGTGCCATATCCAGCTTCACATATAAAACAAGAGAAAACTGCAGAATGCTTTTATATACAGAAGGTCTCAATCTCTATGGTTCTGCCCGACACATTTTGTCCCTTTTCACTCTCAACTCTTACACTGCCCCCTAGACGTTCTATGTTGAATGCATGCAGCCATTTTGGAAAGTGTTAAATCTCACTCTCAATGCATTTAAGCTAGTGCTTTAATTATTTGGAGATATCGCATTCATCTTTTAAAGCCGTTCAGTGTACAGCGACAGGTTTTTATTTTTATTTGAAATTTATTGTCACTCTAATACTTTTAGATTAGAATCAACACCTGCTCACTGTGCACTTACACGTTTTTCTCAATCAAAGCCTGGATTTACAATTCAATACTGGCATCATAAAAATGATAAAAATAATTTCACACTGTCACCAATTAATTTCCTAATTGCCAAATATATATGTGTGAGGAGACATGGCTTTCCGATCCTTTGTTAATATCTTGAACTTTGTTCCTCACAGATTATCAATTGGGTTTTATAAGTGCTTTCTTGGAAATTGCGATTGTCTTCTGTGACCGAGAGGTAAAAATATACTAAAGTGCTCAGCGCAGTAAACATACAATAGTACTCGCGGCCAGTATAAAATTTACTATATAAAACCAGGATTTGGGCAATATAGACAAGAGCATATAGAAAAGGGGGGAGAACGTGGTTTGAATCAAGGCTAAAAGCTGTGCAGTTCTTACTGTTACATAAAAAGTCAACACACATATAAAATAGATTAGAGTAGAAAAAGTTAAAATGAGCTCAACTATCAAAGATCAGCAAAGGATATTTTCTTATATTGCTAATTTCAAGGAGTTGTCAGGACTAAGGCAGAAGAGGAAATTTATGTCCCAAGTAATGTATACAATTCTTCATCCAAGTTATGTCCTCCTGGTTTCTTGGTTTGCAAATCTAAGATAAATCTCTATCTGACGTAATTCCAGCTTGCGGTTCCCTCCACGTAGATTAAGCTTGATATGGTGTGATCCGAAAAATCTAAAGCTCTCTAATGTGCTCTGATGTTGGTCTCTAAAATGTACTGCCATAGGGTAGGAAGCATCTATGTTTTTTATGGACCCCATATGCTGCAATATTCTCAATTTCAGTTTGTCAATAGTACTTCCCACATACCACAGATTACAAGAACAAAGCAGTACATATACAACAAATTCTGTATTGCATGTTATTTTGGTTCTCACCTCAATATTATGACCTAATGTTGGATGTACATAGTTCGTTTTGTTCAGAGCAAATTGGCATGCTTTGCACATGGTGCATTTGGAGAAGCCAGTGTTCTTTTTATTCAGCCACGTGGATGCAGCGTTAGTTTCTGTCTTTGGGGACATAAAGCTGTTGACTAGTGTATCTTTAATGGAGGTAGATTTTCTATAGGTTATGTTGACTCGTTCCTCCATGAATGGAAATAGAGCTTCATTAGTCTTTAAAACATGCCAATGTTTGTGTAATATTCTCCTTATTGTCTTAGTGTGTGTGCCATACGTGAGCATTAATCTTACATCGTCAGGTTCCAAAATCTTCTCAAATGTTCCATTGGTGGAGAGCAATGCTGTTCGATCTAAGTTTCGTGCTTTAGTGGAAGCTCTTTCGATGATTGCCTTAGGGTATCTTTGTTTGGCAAAATTGCAAGTTGTGATCTTGCATTCTCTGTTGAAACAATCTAATTTGCTGCAATTGCATCAAATCCTGACGAACTCTCTGAATGGTATACGCCATTTTAATGGAGTAGGATGATTGATACTCGCAAATAATGGCATGTCGGAGCTCGTTGGTTTTCGATGAAGTTCTGTCCTGATTTCTTTGTGGTCAGTTTTCACCAGTACATCTAGAAAAATTAAGGATTCACGACTATGAGCCTCTGTAAATTTAAGGTTCAAATTGTTGACATTTATTGTGCTTACAAAGTCAAGCCAATCCTTTTCTTTTCCATTTCACAGGATGAATAAGTCATCAATAAACTGTAGCAAGAGGACTACTTGGTTAGGATACTTGGTATTTGCATCGGTCCAGACAACACATTTTTCCCACCATCCCATTGTCAAATTCGCGTAGCTCAGTGCAAAACTTGTTCCCATTGCTGTTCCACGCAATTGGTTGTAGGAGAAATTGTCGAAGAGAAAGACGTTATTAGTTAGACATAGATCTATCATCTCCATGATCATTTGTCCATGACTTAAATAGTTTAACAATCTACTGTCAAGGAAGTATTTACATGTTTTTTTTCGTTATTATGTTGGATGGAGGTGTAGAGCGATACTACGTCCAATGTTGCAAACATGAAATCTCTTTCCCAGATAATTCCTTCAATTTTACTGAGAAAGTCTTTGGTATTGCGTAAATTTGAAGGTAGCTTGAATACCAAGGGCAATAGTGTTTGATGAACATACTTCAACAAATTTTCCAGTGATGCACCGTTTAGAGTAACAATGGGTCTTCCCGGGGGACAGGTAGGGTTTTTATGGATTTTCGGTAGGAAGTAAATTGTGAGTATAACAGGAGTTTTGTTGAAAAGGTATTTCGAGTCATCCTCGTCAAGAATATTCAATTCCTCCTATTTGTGCAAGAAGCACTCAACTTTCCTTTTTATGGATTCCAATGGGTTTTCTTAGAGTTTTTCATAGCAGTAGTTGTCACTGAGTTGTCGTTGTACTTCCTTTACATAGTCTTCTCTATTGAGGATTACTATGTTGCTTCCCTTGTCTGAAGCTTTTATGATGACATGGTCAAGTTCTTGTAGTTCTTTAAGAATGTTTCTTTCCTTGAATGAAACGTTGGGCTTTGTTGTATTTCTATATGATCAGGCTTTCTTTAGATCCTGGATGACCAAGTCCTGGAAGGCTTCAACTTTGCCTCCTGGCTGGAAAATAGGATTAAATCTAGATTTGGCTTTTAGTGTGCTCTTAATAGGCCAATCAGTTTCTATTTTCAACATTTCAGGGGTAATGTCAGAGGCCATATCAAGTTATTGATTTGTAGTTTCTAATTCGGACAGATCAATTAGTGTTTCCAAATCTTTGATGACACTGCCGTTCGACCTGATGAACTTGGTTTGGATTTTTCTTTAGGTGGATTTATATATATTAAATGGCCCACATTAGTGGCCATGTAGTTATGGTTAAGTTGCTAAACTCAAAGGAAGAGCACTTTTTCGGTGGCATATAACTTCGCTCCCACTGGTGGAATCCTCACCAAACTTTGCAAAAAAAGTATATGGCCGGCTCTGAATTGTTTTGCCAAGTTGGGGCAGGTTTCGTGCAGGGGGGGCAAAGTTATAGGGGGGTCCCACATTTTTTTTCCATAGACTGAATGGGGAAAAATGTTGCGCATGGCTACAGGCCAAACGACTGGACAGATTTTCAACAAATTGCGGCATGAGCAGGGGCTTGGGTCAGAAAGCGTGATTTTGTGTGTTTGGTGGAAATATGACCAGTACTTTTGTTGCAAAGAACTGAAAGACACATCCCAAAAAATTGTGATATCTGGATCTGCTCTGCGGACCCATTTCCCTGTCGCTCTGATGACCGAAGTCTCATTGGCCTGCAGTACGCTGTGATGTCATTGGACGTGGCCGGTGGTTGGCTTGAGGGAAGCATGCTGTGCATCAAAGTTTTTGGGAAATGCTGCCATGGTGTATCGGAGGATATTGTTGTGGTATGTGGCAAGGCTCTAAGCCACTGTGTGCATGGCTTGGCCTCTTGTATGTAGCAGTGTGTGCACTAAAATTAGTCATAGATAGCTCTGCCCCGGCATCCCATTTCCCTGTTCGCTGCGTAGTCAAAATTTCGATTGCACTGCAGTGTGCGGTAACGGGATGTGTGTCAAAAGTGTTACATGATGGCTGCATGTTGTATCGGAGGACAATGCGGCGGCGATAGGGTCTGAAAAACATAATGTACCATATCTGGTGGTGGGAAGAAGGGGTGGAAAGGGTGCGGGAGTGAGAAGTGCTTCATGTTATATATCTCATTAGAAGAAGACGGTGGTGTGCCAGCGCTATCGGTGCATGCACCTCCAAGGCACGGATACCTCAACAGGCAACAATCTTGTGTGGTCATTGGAGGCAGCCTTCATTATGACATGCCAGCTGCAGTGGCAATGTCTTTCTGTGATGAGTGGTGGCAGGCACATTTGCAGAAGGGGAGTGCATTCCACGAGACATGAGGATTGCAACATAGCATGTACTATGGTTTGCTTTGAGAGGTAAGACCGTAGCTCCTTCCATGCATGGATGCAGCCCTAGCACATAAAAGTATGTCCACTGGTTGAAAAGGTATGTCCACTGGTTGAAAGCAGGTGCAACATTGTTGTTTTTTGTGTGTGGTTTGGCTGCAGTGCACACAATGTTGGTTGCATGGGTGTGGTGATTGGTAGAACAACCTGCAGTTGTCGGTGCATGGGTGGAGATGCTGCAGTGACCAGTCGTGCAGTGTGTCCACTGGGTGCACTAACAGAATAGTGTACATATGTAAGAGGTCACGGTGCAACTGGTTCTTATATTTGCTTGCGTAGTGTGCATTATGCTGCTTAGTAAGTGTTGCAGTGCACTACGCACCATTGGTTCTATGCACATACTAGAGTGTTGGGAGCAGGCCCAATGTTGTGAAGTGGCTTGTTTGGTTTGCATGCTTATAATGCTTTGTGATTGAAAGTGGATAGCAGTGCCAAACACAGCAATATGTTTCTGCATTACGGTTTATGGTGCAGCGGTTGGGTGGAAGTGCTGGTGCATATGTTGCCTTTGTGATTTCTGGCACATACCTACATGGTCACCTGCATGGTCTGTTATGTTGTGGTGAGTGTGGCCATGTGCCCAACAGCCTAGGCCTTCATCACAGCCAACACAACATAATGCAGCGAAGCAGTTGTCACTCTGCATGCATTTGAAGTTGGTGAGTAGCACACAATGGTTACGGAGGACAGTGTGCTCGTGTTAGAACAGCAGAAGTGAGCAGCTATGCGTACATTAGCATATGGTGTTCACCATTGTCCATGTTGCACAATAGGGAGCCACATGTCACCATTTGTGTTTGCTATGGTTAGGTCCTTATAAGACCCTTGCTTGAGAAAGTGTTTGAAGACATTGTGCCATGAAATGAAGTCTTCAGCATCAGATGGTTGTAATATGGACAATGTACACAGCCACTCACATACCGTTCAGCACAGGCAACACAACGGCATGGAGCCATGGATGTCAAGATGTGGCCAGGATGAAAGTTGGCAGGCGCAATTGCAGATGGGGAGTGCATTACACGTGACATGAGGAGTAAAGCATGGGTTGTACTTGGGTGTGTTGTGTGTGGTGAGGCTCTAGCGGTCAGTGATGGTAGAGCAATGACAGAAGGGGAGTACAATGAAAACCACATGAAACTTGAAATGTACACTGCAGTACGGTGTGTTGCGTGTTCTAAACCCGTAGCCCCTTGGATGAATGGGTGGCCACCTTGCACCACCAAATATGTCCCTGGGGTGAAGTAGGTTTCACATTGTTGCCTTCGGTGTGAGGTTTGTGATCATTGCATAAAATGTTGCTTTCATGGTTGTGGGGATTGGATGCAATTCTTACACTGTGTAGTACATGCCTGGACCTGATGGAGTGATGTCTCCTCTAGTGAGTCCTGTGGGTGCAGTGGTGAAGTAGTGGATACTTAGAAGTGGCTAGGGGTGACATGCATGTACCTGGCCACTTGTTCACCTGCAAGACTCTGTTATGTTGTGCTGGGTGTGGCCAAGGCCTACACTGTAGGATGTATGGCAAAAGGCCATAGGCCGTTGGCCAGGCACCAAAGAGCCTAGGCCTGCACCTTAGCATTCTACCATAATGTAGACATCCAGTTTTAGGTATGCATTTCTTCGATGGTGGTGATGTTCAGAAAATAGTGCTACAGGACTGTGTAGACGTGGAGCCATGCATGCAAAGATGTGGCCAGGGTGAAAGGTGGCAGGCGCAATTGCAGATGGGGAATGCATTACACATGACATGAGGAGTAAAACGTGGGGTGCACTAGGGTGTGCTGTAAGTGGTGTGGCCCTAGCGTCTTGGATGCATGGCTGGAAGTCTTACATGAACACCTATGTGGGTTTCTTGCAACTACTCCTCATGTTGTTGTGTTTCGTGTAGGGTTTGTGAGTTGTGCATGCATTGTTGATTCCAGAGGTGTGCTCATTGTTCGCACATGGTACATTTCCCAGTGCATGGCAGGAGTTTATGGAGCGAACAGTTCTGCAGTGTGTCCATTGAGTGCTGTGGTTAGAAAGTTTGTGTGTACCAGTGCAGAGGGTTCAACTGAATGGTGTATGTGCTTGAGTAGTGTGCATTGCATAGATTACTAACTACTGTACTGCACTTTGAAGTATTGTATCGTTGAAGTTGGTGGAGTGCTGGGAGGAAAAAACGATGACTACCTGCAGTTTGTGGTGCCGCTCTGGGTGAATATGGACTCTGAAAACATGGATCGGTTTGGAGAGCTGTTACCTGGAGGTGCTTTCACATGACACAAGACCTGTACTGTGAGTATGTAAAGGTACGTCTCCAGTGCAGTGTAGAAGTGATAGTGTTCAATGCGGAGGTCTTGGATGTGAATGCTTCATGTGTGTGTGACTTTTGAATACTACCTAATGCGGGAGTTTTGCATATACAACAGTGGAAACAGAAGAAGTCCCTCTTCTTTACTGGGGTGTGCCCCTCGCTGTAGCTGGGAAGGGGCACGTGCTACAAGCTGCCCTCGGGGCACATGACGTGCTCACGTTTGCTCCGTCACCTCAAGAAGTTGATGACAGCAGTGATGCTGATTTTTCCTACTGCCAAGGTGATTTTCTCCTCCATACCACCAAGAGGTGTATGGGACCATGCAGGTGTAATTTGCCCAAAGCCAGAGGTCAGAGGTGTTTCATAAACAGAAACATGTGTGACTTTATGTACAGTGCTGGGATGTTCTGCACCGACTATGACAGCATTAACGAGCAAGATTTGCAGTGGTTCCAAGGAAATGGCATTTATTTTACCTCCATTCGCAATGCTGTTTTGTGTGCCACTCTGCATGGAGTGTTGCAGACAATCCTGTAGAACCTTAAGACTTAACTCGCTTAATTTTGAGAATCTATCAGACCCACCCAAAGGCAAGTGACTAGTATTCAGTTGGCCTCTACAATAAAGGGAGAGTATCAATTTTACAGCAATTAGAGAACACTGTTTTTAAACTATCATTATTTTTCTATTTTTAAATCCCAGAGTATTAGGACAAGTGTATACTGCTGATCACATGAATGTCTCTCCTGTATATGTTTTCATATACATTTGCATAAAAAATAGTATTGAACCTTAAAGCTTTTCTCACCCATACAATCTTATGAGTTCTGTGTAATAATCCAAAGAGAAATTGTATAACTTTGTGTAGGTGACACACATGATAGAATTTCTTTTTTTGGACTCTAGAATGTTGACTTAAAGAGGCTAAAGGGTGTTCCTTAGCGACCAACAATATTGTTAAACAATTTCAAGTTAATCACTATAACAAATATACATTGCATTTTCCCACTACATTGAAGATCATGTTTTCCACATACAATTCTTTTTTAATTTAGACAGAGCTATTAGGGTCCACATGGTGAATACAATTCTAAATAATTTGAGTTATATTATTAACTAGAAGTGTATTCCTAGGGCTGAAGTGTGTATGCTTGAAGTGCCATACCCATACGTCTACAGCTAAAGCAGGTGAGCTTTGTACTGTTGAGATGGCATGCATTCATCAACTTCAGTGGGAATTTAAGTGCCTGTAATTATCATGAGATATTTGCCACGATGTGACGGACAACGTAATTGCGGACACTATTGTAGAGACATGCAACATTTCCTGTCACACGCATTACTACAAAAGCACCATTTTGTGTCACCTGCATGACTTCAAAAGAGAGTGCCGCTATGTCAGCTAGAATGCTGTGTGAGAAACCAGAAGGTGTCTCACCCAATAGTCCTTGGGGATCTGTCATCCAGGTGGCCAGGACACGGCTAGCCCTTTTGGTTCCAGTTCCTGGGGGTGGAGCAGTGCAGGAGGATCACCTGGGTGAGGGGTCTTTGGGGAGTGGGAGTGGGACACCGGATGGTGAGACGTGGTATCCCCTTCCCAGTAACACCTTTACCCCATCCTACCAGGTAGGATATTTAGGAACTCAACCCCCACCCCTTTTACAACACAAACACTTTCTCACAAACAGCTCGCTATGAGAGAAGAAAGTCTATCACCCGAGCCGTATACCTGATGTGTCCCAATACAATGGTCAGGCAAGGTCAGACAATTACTGACCATCACACACACCTGACTTTCATTACAATTCCCCACATGGAAAAAAAGACGGAGCACAAGAACACACTTGGTGTGAGGGAAAGCACATATGGAAACAGCAGTTCCAAGATGGCAGTTTAACACGAGGAGAAAGAAGGCAAAACAGAAGGGGATCATAAGGAGGGAAGCTCCCTTGACCTTTCGACAAAGAACCGTTACTTTCATAAATCCTCAAGAACAGAAGTCGTAAGACCAGGAAACCAGGCTGAATAATCATGCATTGTGTGTCGTAGGTAGCCAGGGCCCTCCTGTGTCGATAATCAAGGTGGGCAGAATAGCCAGCTGCCATGTGTCTGTCATTGGCTCCAACAACAAAGCAGCGTCAGTGAAAACAACACAGCCATTGAGTTGGCCGAAACTGATACCCAACCGGTATGTGTTGAAGCCAAGGTTGCAAGCAGCAACATTGTATGGAGAGCGCTGGAACAAACAGTGTATGAAACGTATGTGATAAACAACGCAAGTAAAGTTGAACTGCAGATGAGTGACTGAACTTTGAAATCAAGGTACGATACCTTTGACAGAGTGGTCTGGCACTGTGTGTGTGCTCATTCGAATGTCTCTGTAATAAGGTATCCAACTGAGAGTTGACAAAAGTGAGAGAGTGCCAAAGAATTCTGAATCAAAGTGGTCCTGTGACGAGTAAAGCTAAACCCTGTGCACAATCAAAAAGCCTAAGATGTTGATACAGTAAAGAAGGTTGATGGTAAAGTAGATAAAGTTGGTCCAAGCCTGGCAGAGGGAGATCAAATGAAAGCTTTGCGTTAAAGCAAGTTTGTGTTAAAGTAGATAAATTGCTCTGAGCCTGGTGGATAGATATGATTGAAGATTTTGTGTCAAAACCGTTCTGAGCCCCGCGGAGGGGGACACGTGGTGAACTGTGAAACACCTGAGAAATTGGATACGTGAAAATCATAAGAACATTATGTTAAAGTGGAGCTGAGTCCAGCAGATGGGCATCACAGGTGAATAGTAAATCACCTATGAAAATTGCGTATATGTGAAATAGTAAAAGGAATTTGTGGCATCAGGCCCTCTGACAGAAGAGACTTTGAATGCCAAAGAGACTTTGGCACAGAAGGCCATGATGTTGACGTTTTGAACTACACCCTTGTGCTAGACAAGCCAGAGAATGTGCTAAGCTTGAGTGTGCCGCCTTGCCCCGTGCTGAAAACGTGGGTAAGGGAAGTCAATGGCTTGAGTATCCTGACATATAATTTCTTGAACACCTTTTCTTTTGCATAACATTGTTTCCCACAGTATTTGTATTTAGAAGTAAGGATTGGCAATATGTTTATTAGTATGGGCCCTTTTATTTTGACAAGGCACCACTAGGACTGTGTTATTATTATTTGATGGTTTTTGCTTGCTCCCACCTTTAGATTTAGCATTAGATAGGCATTTCTTTTAAAACCCAATTGAAGTTCAATAAACACCCTTGAACTGTTGTCACTTGTGTCTGTCTTACTGTTGATACCATGCCTTCCTTACAGCTGATGGTTTGGAAACTGCAGAGACTTTCATGAACTGCTGAACTTTAAGAATAATGAATGTAGAACTATGGCAGAACTATGGTGCAAAGAGCAGTATGGGAGGGGTAAGCATTGCAAACCGCTTAAAATAAGAAAAGTTCACAAAAGGTATATTTGATACTTTTTACATTGTCTACAACATGGAACCTACCCAATTGCCAAATGTCATGTGTGTGGCATGTTGGGAAGTATGCTGAACATTTCGAACAGACACATACCCATATCCAAGCATTGCAGACTGCAAAAATTAGAAAACGTATATTTTATACTTTGTATATTTATTGGAATTGCTATTATGGCTTATAATGAAATAAAACTATGATGGTGATGACACGTGTGCTATGACCTGTGACCAACAAGCTTCCAAGTCATTGCACAAGTAGCTGAACTAAAGAATAAAACACATTGGGGGTCATTACGACCCTGGCGTTAAGGGTTTAACGGCGCCATAAAAGGTGTCGGCGCCATTAAACCCTTAACGCCTGATTACGAGGTCCCTTTGCGGGACCCGACCTTAACAGCTGGTCTAGACCAGCCGTTAAAGTAGGGTCCCGCAAAGGGACCTTGGTGCTAAGTACGGTACCGCAATTTGCGGTACCGTACTTAGCACCTTCCCCAGTCCCATTGAGCCCTATGGGGCGAAAATGGGAATGGGGAAGGGCCATGGTTCAATGGGGAATTACCGCCCCGCCAACCTTGGAATGGGGTGCTAATTCCCCATTGAACCATGGCGGACCAGTTACAACACCGGCACCAACCATGGTGCTAATAGCGCCATGGTTTAGCGCCGGTGTTGTAATGAGGGCCATTGACTACTGCGCCAGGCCAGCACATCATTCTGCTGGCCTACTGAAGGAAGACTGCTGATAAACTGCTGGTTTGTGCCACCCGAGGTATGTTTTCTATGTTGAAGATCTCTCTGGTCGAGGGTTCTTTGGTTTTGCCCTGACACTGCATCTCCACCTGATACATTCCTGCTTAGTAGAGTACAAAAAACCCATCTGTTCCTAGCTGTAGAGGCATTTAGATTCTGAACTTCTTAGCCCTGTATTTGCTAATCCTCAGGGGGTGGGGGGGCTGAGACAGCGTTGGGCTGCTGCCTCATTAATCTTTATTCATTGTATTTATTTATTGTTATTAGTCCATTAAGAACTTTTCCAATTTCATTTGTTTAGAGTAAATCAATCTTTCCCAAACAACTTTCACATATATAAATATTCTTGTGCAACTATTTTTTAAAAGCTGCAATAAAATTCACACATCCATACAGATCATCAATAAACATTTCATGATAGTAAAAAAAAAAAAAAGTCAGTTCATGGTCAATTCATATCAATTTATATCAAATTGCTACACATTCAGTCCGTTTCCATTGTACTGTTTTCCATACCAAATAAAGTGGCAAGTACGTTGCAGCTAATTGTGTATTAGAGCAATAAATCTAAAATTAATTTGACTTAATGGCATCGTAATCATGCACTAGGTTACCCAGAGCGGTCCTATGGAGAGGCTCTAAGCACAGACATTCAGTAAGCAAGTGTTTTGCAGTTTCCAAATTGTTCGGGATCTTACAGATTCTGCAATACCTTTCATCTTTTGTTACGTTCCGTTTTGTGCCACATACAGACCGCACATGGCGCTGATTAGTACGCATCAGTAATCAGAACTTGCAAACCTCAGGATCAGGACAAAGAAACAGATAACGTTGGGGCTTCAAATATCTATGTGTCACATGGCACACCTGTTGGTATTCATGTAGCAGTGAAAGATTTTCATAGTTGCAAAGCCAATCCCACTTCATTAATCTCCGGTTGAAGGCCCCCTCAAGTACCTGGAAAACGTCACAGCGTAAAAAATTCGGTACCCAGCTTATTAGGTGGCAAGTTTCCTTGAATAGGCTCACAAAGGTGTCCCCAGCTCTCTCACTATGTGCCATGCCATAGCACTCACCCCATTTTGCTAAAAGCAGACATGACGGGGACAGCCGTGCCTTCAAGAATAAAGCACCCCTATGTATGAACAATATAGATAGCAGGGAAACCAAGCCCAACTCCAAACGAACATACTCAATGGAGGCGGAACAGGGCAGGCCCAGCACATTGCACCGAAATTACCCTTTAATCACATCCAGACATTTTAAATGTGTTAGCGGCAAGGCCTCCAAATCATACATAATCACTGAGCAGAACCACTGCCGAGAGAACACCTTCCAACGAGAACCCTGCTTAATTAGTGGCAAATTTACAAACTAAATGTGTGATTTGCCTAGCCCGTCTTTCAATTACATTATTCTGGTAACGATTGTTTGACATAGCTACTCTCAAATATTTATAGGAGTCAGTATAAGCAAAACTACCATGGCTGGTGTTCAAGTGAGTTCTGTTGACTTTCCTTGCAGATACTAGCATGGTTTTGGTCTTTTTTAAGGTTGACAGACAATCCATGTTCTCTTGCGTAGCACCCCAATTCATTCATGTTTGCTTTCATGCCGTTCAACAACTGGTCAAAAACCACTAAATCATCTGCATAGAGCATGGCGACAACAGCGGATTTCCTGATTTTAGGGGGACATTTAGCACTTTTCATCAGCCTGGCCAGTAAATCAGACATGAAATATTAAAGAGCAGTGCACCAACATGCACCCCTGTTTTACTCCCTTGTTAATTCTCAAAGGCTTAGACAGATTCCCTCGTTACCCAAACAAATCTGGGCAGTGGTCTCGAAGTGGAGTAACACGATGATCTCAAGTAGCCAACTAGGGCAACCCCATGCCGAGTTTACTCCTTAAGAGGTCCCGATTTACCTGGTCCACTGGTGACCTAAATTCGACAAATGTGATGTATACAGAGGGGGATTGGAACCTTTTAACCTGGCCAATTATAGTTTCCAGTAACCAGATATTTTGTACCAGGTCAGAAACCAGTTTGAAAGGCATTCAGAGTGTTATTGTTGGTGTCCCAGGTTTGTCGATGTTCAAGTACATACGACACAAAAACTTTACCAGTTACATCGATTAAGGACAGTAGACAATAATTCTCAGGGAATAGGCGATCACATGATTTAAACACGGGTACCAATATAGATTTTTGCCACGACCCCGGGATCGATTTTTTTTCACCACACATTTTTTTAAATTGAGCGCATAAGAGAGTTGCCCACAGCTGACTGTCCCCCGTCCCGGGGCCCTAGAGTTATTTAACTTCAGAATATGAAAATATACATTGTCAGGGCTAAAATGGAGTTTCCAGATAGAATTACTATTAAAAGCCATTCTCCCACACACACAGAATCATACAACCTATTTTCCAGAAAGTTAATCCAGGTTTCTGCAGAAATTGGTTTGAGAATTGACAAGTCAATCGGCCCCCTAGCAAGTGACAGCATTCTCCACATGTTCCTGGTGTTACTGCTGTTTAAGGCCGCAAACATGTGTTGCCAATTAGAAATAAGGTCCCTAAGGTGTCTGCTCTTTATCCAATTTCTATATTGATTTTATTTATCAACAAGGCACCCGCTGATAAATATATATGGTGTGTGAGTTCCTTTTTAATTCCCGTAACACCTTATGCAATAAATGTTTAACCTTATTAATTTCAATGTCCTAGGAATGTGTCTCTTTTAGGTCACTCACTGTTGTACGCTTCAGGTTCACCATGCCCGTTTGTTTAGACTGCAAGGATAATCATGCTTCAAACTCATCAGAAGAAGCCCAGATGCACGACAGAATATGCTGAGTCGAGCCGGCCTTGCGTAGGTTCCGCTCCGACCACCCAACCCTGCTACTCAGGTGATTAGGAATCTTTAGATCGCACTTCGGATTCCTCCATGTCCCAGATGAGAGAAAAGGTTGCATGGTTGCTTTGTGCCTGCCTAAAGACATCAAGGCCTTGACTATTTCTAAGAAAGGAATGTTTCCACATAAGTAATCAAGAGTGGCCTTCATCCAGCCCGAAAACCAAGTATGCTTTCCCGGAATATCACCTTGAGTTTGGCCATTTAAGATAACCGGTTTCCAATCTCTCAAGAACCGAAGCCACCTTCGACCTCTTATGTTTGCATCAACAATAACCATTTTGCTTTCCACCTATATGGTCCTGAATCTGCCAGAGGATGCACATCTGGCATGCAGGTCCCTGTCCTGTTGGATACAGTCTTCCATTGAGTCCTTGACCCAGTCAGTAATGATGGTATCTATGTAGACAGAAATGTCTACAGTTACAGGCCCCCCTAGGGGGGTCATATACATTAATTAATAACAGTCAGTTGATTTTGATTTCCCCCCAAGTTATTTCTACCGCAAGTACGTTGCCTTCCGGGTCAGTAGGGGATATTTTGTTAGACCTATAAATCTGATTCACCCCAACGATTAAACCACCAAACGGATACCCTTTGTCGCCCTTTTACGCCAAAGAAGAATGTAGTGCAAATCCATCCACATGGAAATGTATATGAGCCACGTTTCCTGCAGAATGAAGGCTGTATGCTTAAATAAACAATCTTGGGAGGGACCCTTACCAAGGAAATGTGAATGGCCTCTGGTGTTCCACAAGGCCAGAGTGGATTCTCATTTTGGACCACACTCAGCCCCCAGTAAGGAGCCCTTCAGCCACCACCACCCCATTTCAAAATTCTTTATCAAAATAAATAGTGAAAAAGCTGAACTCCTACTCATCGGCTCACTGGATACCATCAAGAAACAGGACACCAAATACAACTTCTTTGTGATCGACAATATCACTATCCTAGTTTCACAGGCAATTAAAACCCTAGGAGTCTACCTAGACTATAACCTCTCAATGGTGAAGTGGGAGAGTCACGGCGGGGAGACTTATCGGATTAGATTATTGCAGTAACGTTGCAAGACGCACTCTCATAAGAAAACGAGTCACACAAACAGGAGAGTGAAAGGGGGGAACAAGGGAAAACACAATAGAAGGATGTGGGGAGACCAAGAAAAGAGAGGAGGGAAACATGGTGAGTGGAGTGAGTACGGCAAAGACTTTTTAATTTTCAAGTACTTTTCAGTTCCCGCTGGAAACAGCAAACATTTATTTACCACAGAAATCAGCATACTTGGGAATTATTACCACAAAAGTATCATAGGAATAGGAAGAGGGGGAAACAAGTCACATGGGTAGTATTTTAAACCTGAAAAAATCATATTTACTAGGCAGGGGGCAATGAGTCCTTGGGAATAAGTGTTGCAATTTGGACAATGGACACAACCTTGGCCAGTGGAATTCTATGGACATAGCCAGGGCCATTAAACCCTAAGGGCATGAGCCATGGCTGGTGTTCCACAGCAAATGGTTGCATGGCAGTAGACCATTGTATAACTAAAACCTTAAAATTCAGTGAAAGAAATGTAGTTAGGAGAGATTTAAAGTGATCAGATATATCACAAAAATCAAAAAATGTCAGTTTCTCAGAATCCCACCTTTTGACCACCTTCGCTGTATTGTGCACGGAAGTGTAGTTACAGATGGGACATCTGCAGTGGGATCTACTACAGAGCCATTTCAATATCCATCCTCACAAATAAGGATGGAAATTGATTTTTCGTAAAAAGTATGACAACATTGCATGAAGTTTGTCTTACCTTCTACATTCAGTATTTAAAAAACGTTGTAATGTACTGTCCGGCCACACATAATGATGCCGAGTTCTTCAGAATGCAACATGCACTAATGGAAATAATGCCATGCAACTCTGTGCTGAAAATCCATGGGATTCATAAAGTGCCCCAGTTTATTTGGTGTCCAGTGATATGGTTGTGGGAAAAAATCCCGTGGCCGAAAAGGCGGTTTTCTTTTTGCACTTTTGAATGCAATTATTTGTGGGGGGAATGTTAGGGTGATCACTTAGTGTAAGAGGAGTATGGGTGGCTGCGGCGGTTTCCCCCACATATCAGTGCAACAAATAAAAACGGTATTTTTGGCCGTGGGATTTTTCACCACACCCATATCACACAGAACCGTTTAATTGAAACAAGTTGTCTGAAAAAGAGAAACAAACTCAGCATTTTACTTAATAGATGAAAAAGGGAGAGAAGAATAGGTGACTGGTCACGGTAGTTTCGGAAAAGGGAGGAGATGGGTGGGGTCAGGGACCTGCTTAACCTAAGGGGAATGATGAAGGGCAATTCAGGAAAATAAAAAAAACAAAATAATTTGATTGAAAAGGATGGGAATATTATTCATTGATCCTCCCCATACTCTAACCTATATATTCCAGGTATTGATATGATTGGTTATTTATGACACGCTTAATAGCCAGAGGTTTCCAAGCACGGCCCCCAGATCAAACCTGTGTTTCTCTGTGTCGTCTTGTTTCCAAGACGGGCATGTTGCCCCTGAGCTATCCTCCCGAGACGTTCAAGTGATGAGCAAATAATAATTATAGCAGGGTCATTTTGTCCCAATCCAAATACCCTGCACAATTGCCCTTGGACCAGAGCACAGAAACCTTAATATGGCCGCAAGCCCATGTGTTGTCATTTATAAAAATACTGAGTACTGGGACATTTCTGTCTTCAGCCCCTCGCATGAAAGCGAAGGGAGTTCCATAAAGAAGGAGATATTGAGAAGGGGTTGTGAGTTGTTTGTGCGGTATGGGGAGTTACCAGAAGAAAATAAGCATTTTTTTTCTGAAATGTATTAGGGTAGCTATTTGGTACCTGTAAGAAAATGTAACTCCATTTAATGTAAGTTCAGTTTGCTTGTACTTTGTTAGCCAAGTGTTACTACAAAAAAAAGTTTTTTTGTCTATATGATGTGTACATTCGCTCAGAGATGCATGCATAACATATTGAACCTCTGCACACATTGCATTCTTCAAGGTATGCATGGTGCACTGTGTTTAGTGGGGCAGGGGTCAGTGCAACTAAAGAGAAGGGAAAGAGATCAGACAAGTAGAAACAAAACAAAACACGCACAGGCCACTCCGTTAATGCAGGAGGGCCTGCAGTAGTGTCAGTCATGGTAGGTGCAGTCCAGTTAAAACTCGGTATGTCAGGCCAGTCCCAATGCAAGATCAGTGATGGCACAATCATCCACATATCAAGGCTTTGCCACTAGAAGGCTAAAAGAGAGGAGGCACAACCAGATATGTTTATGATCCGGACTAGTGGAGCCCACTGTGGTGTGATTGTGTAAAATACCATATCTAGATTGTGTGATACACAATAATGAGGAAAGGGTGGGGTTTGGCTTGATACAGGGACCCTCAAAAGCGTCTAGGAAGCTTGTATGCTTGGGCCTTTTGAGGGTAGGTGGGGCTGGGTTGGACAGAGTCTGTCAATGAGCCATTGCAAAAGAGAGGCTGTTGGGGCTGTTACAATGTCAGTTGGATGTCCTTAAACAGATTTGGAATGAATTGATGGAAAGTGTTAAGTGTGAAAGCTGTCGTCCCTGCATTTCTATGGGTGGAAAAAGTGAGTCTCTCTTATTTGGGATAGTGACTCCGTAATGTCTGCTTGAGCACCCTATCAGTGTATTGCAAATGTGCATGCATTTGAATGCTTTGTTCTTGCTGGCTTTGTCAGTCCTGAAATAACCCCAGAGTGCAACAATTTTGAGATCATCAAGGGTATGATTAGATTCTGAAAAATGCTCACCAACTGGGGTCTTCTTTGTTCACCACTTGATGGTGTGACAATGGAGGTTCACACATTTTAAATACATCTTATTTTGTTACATAGACATAATAAAAGCTGTCAAACACTTCTACAGGCCAAACAACACCAACCAAATACTAACCAATGGCCAAAAATGGTTTTAATGCAGTCTGTTTGCTGATGGCCTCTGGGTCAGTCTTGACAGGTGTTGAGATTGTTTACAATGAAAAATGACTCCCGAAGCTACACCTGCAAACCTTGTTTCCACCACTGCTTTTGAAAACTGCCTTGTTGTGTTAGTCTTCCCTTCAGGCACTAGAAGAAGGTTTCAAAAATCAATTTCTACCCAAATACTGACTGTCTTGTCAAATCAATTCAAATCGCATTAATTTCTACACCCACTTGTCTGATCAAACCTATTCCATCAGAAGTTAAAGTATCACTATAAAATAAAAATCAAAAATCTTTCGATGGTCTGCTATGTATGTGTGGCCTGAGGAAGTCAGGACTTTTCTTTCCCTTGTGTTTGACCGGCAACATGGTTGGACAGCGGCAGATTGTGCATATTCTTGCAAGCATACATATTTAAGAATTTGAAATGCACTTTGTGATGCATCTGTTGCGTACAAACCATACTCCTGGCATGCAGAGTGTTTCCGTACGTGAAGAAAACGCATGTGCAAGGTGCATGCACCATCACCTTTGTGAATCTGGCCACACAAACATGCATAGCTTGTTCCCATTTAATGTGCAAGTAGGAGCACATGTGTGTTAATCAGGCTTATGTTAGGAACTGGTCGGTCTGTCATGCTTAAGTAAGATCTACAGCGAGAAGAAACCCTTTGCAAATAGGATCACATATGAGAGATATCCTGTCGTGGCTCGGAATCCTCTCTTTACTGGTGGGTGGGGCCAGATCCAAAAATAGATGCTATGGTGGAATCAATATATGCTCCCAGCATATCGGATAGGGATCAGGGGCCAGGTCATGAAATCTTTGCTCTTGGGCAAAGAAATGGAGCAAGTTACCGTAGACACGATTCGGCTGCTTAGATAATGCAGAATGCAGAAAAGAGGTGTTGCCCCAATCTGCATTATCTAAATAGTTCACAAGGGCAAACACAAAGAAAAACAACAAAGCGACACCAAAAGAACCACAGTAAACACGTATCTTTTCATGGTATGCAGCGCACAAAGTACACAAGAAAGTCTGATTCTTGGGTCATGGGTAAATATTATTAGATGATACAGATTGCGACAACACTTATTTTTTTCCATTCATTGTTTATCAGAACATCCTACAGACACACTTGCACCCTCCATCATCCCCGACTGCCTCTCAGCCCTTCAGCCCTGGTGTGCTTCTAATGATCTCTACCTTAATGCCAGCAAAATAGAGATCCTCCCTATTGGGACCCTGGCACCCAACATCTTCCCTTCACTCTGGCCATCTTCCATGGGCTCTCACCCTGCTCCCTTTTCAGAAGCCAGAAACCTTGGAGTCATCCTTGTCTCCTATGTCTCCTTCCTCCCTCACGCTCAGGACATTGCCAAGAAGTCCCACTTTCAGCTTTGCCTTCTGAAAGGAATTCTACCTTAACTCACTTTCCCTCAGAGACTCAATTGTACCTTGGCTCTGGTTCTTTTGAGGCTGGACTATTGCAATAACCTCCTCCTTAATCTACCTTCATCCACTTTGAGACCCCTCCAGCTAATCCAGAATAGGGAAGCGAGACATATTTTTGGCCTCAAACCCAGGGACCCAATCTCTCCTGCCCTTCAATGTCTTCACTGGCTCCCAATCGCAGCACAGATTAAATTCAAATCCCTCTGCATCATCCCAAGGCTGTCTGGGTCTGGGGACCACTATATATGCAACTCTTTCTGACTACATATTCCCCCTATAGACACCTACGTTCCTCTGGCACCAACTCCTTGTGTGTAAAGCGGTTTTCTAAGCAGAGAGCAGCTGGTTGATCGCTTTCCTCAGCAGGCTCCCTTCTTTGGAACAGCCTCCCCCTCCCTCTTTGTCTTGAGCAGGACCTCCTTGAATTATGGAATAACCTCAAGACCTTCCTCTTTACCTCATACTTCCCTCCCTCTCTCCCCTGCTAATCGCGCAGTAGTTTGAATGGTGTGCAGGACCCTTATTCATCCTCGGGACCCTGACCACCCACATCTTATCATCCCTGCTGATGTCTATCCTCTGCACTTGCCTCGGCTCACCCTCCACCACTGGAGGTTCACTTCCCTTTCTTCATAGCACTTCACCTGCTGCTCTCCATGAGCACCACAGTACCTATCCCATATCTCTCTCCATCTGCACTTGCACATTCTGAACACTCACAAGGCAGAGTAGGTCTGTCTCCACCTCCCCATTGTCTCTTCTTATATTGTTGTATTTAATTATTTTACAGTGTTATAATGGCATTGCCTATCATTCTTTGTCCCCTTCCTGTTGCCCTGTGGGCGCTTTGAAACATTATTTGCTTCCTGTATAAAAGCCTAACAAGCAAACAATAAAATAAAATAAAATAAATAGATCAAATGATTCAATTATTTTTGTGGGGCGCTGTTGAGCGCATCGAAGATGGCTGCCTGAAGGGAGAGCTCCGGCTCCGACGAAAATCCTGAGTATAAATATCCTTCCTGAGCCGCTCAACACACGGCTGTAGAGGAGATTCCAGAGGCGAGGAGTCTTCTGCATACACCCCCAAAAAATCTGGCGAATCCGTGGCTGGACTGCCGAGATATCCTGCTTGGAAGAGGTGCCGGCAAGGGGCAGGCGGCGTAGCCGCCCAGCAGCTCCAAGACATATTTATGTGAGGCCGGAGGCGTGAAGCTGAGGACCAGGCCGCAGTGGGGGAGGAGCGCGGCAGAGGGCGCAGGGGTACGAGCCCACTAGAGAAGACACGGTGGCCCAGTTCCCTCAGGCTTACACACGGAGGGAGCCCCGCTGCTGGGACAAGCGGAGGCCGCACCTGTGGGCGTGCTGTTGGGGAGCCAGTGGGCGCACCGGCATGAGCCCTGGGCCCCGACCAACGTGAGCCGAGGCGGCATCGCCTCCCTGGGCGACTGGTCCCGCTCCAGCCCAGGCACCTGGGAAAAAAACACCGCCGGCCCGGTGGCACAAGTGAGTGGAATCCCCGCCGCCTCCAGCCCCCACAAACAGCACACGCGGCCCAGTGACCACGGCAGCTGCCACGTTGGAAACGACGTGGAGGTTCGGAGGGCCCATTTTCGATCCGTGCAGACACTGACACCCTGCGCACCAGGGCGGGGGGTGGAACTCTCCCGCCTGCATAAGGCCCATCACGGGAGACCCATCACTGCGCTGAACGGACCCATCACTGCCCAGCAATATAGGGCCTAGACTGCTGGAGGGCGCGTACATCGGCGCGAGCCCTGGGCCCCGACCAACGTGGGCCATGACACCACGGTCTCCCTGTGGGACGGACACGCTCCTACCGGGGCGCCTGGATATGGCGAGGTAAAATACTGCCGGCTGGCGGCGCAAGTGTGTGGATCCCTCACCGCCCCCATTCCCCGCAAGCAGAATACGTGGCCCAGCGAATACTGTGGAAGAAACATTGTGCAGGATCAACGCGAGGAGGCCGGAGGGGCCATTTTGGTACCGCACAGTCACTGATACCCGGTACACTCAGGCGAGGGGTGAAACACTGCCGCCTGCCCCATAATTAACCATGCAGTGACACGGGAGACCTGTCATCACCCTAAATGGACACAGCAATATAGAGCCTGGGCTGGCTCCCCGTGGTGGGTCGGCGTGACGCCCTGCTAGAGACTAGAGTGCACTGGACATCCTAAGGGGCTGGGGCTGGTCAAACTGGTTGCAATACTCGATCATTTAGGGGGAGCAAGGATATCCGAACCCGGGGGCGGGTGCAGACGACAAGGAGCCCCTATATTGTTTGGTCCTGGTCAGCGACTCACTCACAGCGAGGACACAACCCACTCCGAGGACACCCATCAACCTACATGGGCCGTACTGAAAAGAAGGGTGCAGGCGGCAAAAAGGTTGGCCCAATGGACTCCTTCGCTAACTCCCAGTTGTGCGGGGTGCCTGGTGGGTCGCATCAACCCCCGGACAGGCAAGATGACGATCCCCTGGAACGCCTAGCGACACTGGTCCAGAATGGGTTCAGGGCTGTCAATGTCAAGTTGGACGATATAGTGGCAACGATCGGATCCTTGAAGGCCAGAGTGGAGGAGGAGAGTTCACGAATAACGGAAACAGAGAATAGAATATGTGCAAGTGAAGACATAATATCTCAACACGGCCAAGACATAGCCCAACTCAAATCTGAACTTCGCAAAACCCAGAATAAATGCGAGGATTTGGAATCCAGATCCCGTAGAAAGAACATACGGATTGTTGTGGTTGCTGAGACCTTTGGCAAGGGTGACATGGAGCGGCAGGTAGAACAACTTTTAAAAGATATCCTGGGGCCTGAATCTCTCTCGGAGCATTTTCTGGTTGAGAGGGCCCACCGCACCCTGGCGCCTCCGCCGAAACCTGGGGCACCGCCTCGTACCATAATTGCACGTATCCTTAACTATAGAGACAGGGATGCCATCCTCCGGCTCTCTAGAGAGAAAGGAACGGTTTATAGTCATAATCTCGAATTTACAAATGTCTGAAAAAAAAATGTCGAAAAAAAAGTCGCATTTTTTTTTGACGTTTTTTTTTTTAAATGGGGGGGTTCCCCACCAACCCCCCTTTTTTAATTTATTTTTTGTTTTTACCTATTTTATTTATATATACTAGAGCCCAAAAAAAAATATAGAAAAAAAAAATTCGAATTTTTTTTTTTCGTCCTTTTTTTTCCAACCTTTTTTTTCCGAGATTTGTAAATTCGAGATTATGACTGACCACCAAAGGAACGTTACACTTCGAACACAATAGAATTCATATATACCCGGACTTCTCTGCCGGGGTGCAGGCACAACGCCGATCCTATGAGCCGGTGAAAAGAGAACTACGGATGCGAAAGGTACCCTATGCCCTGATCTTTCCTGCGAAGATTAAAATTCAATATGGAGGTAGAGCCCATTTCTTTGAAGATCCTAAAGAAGCCATGGCATACGTGGAGGCCTCTATTCCTTTACCTCCCAGGGATAGGGCGCATGACCAGAATGCCGGGAACCAGCCTGGAGCGGAGGGGCTTGACGCGGCAGATTGAGGGGTTCCCATCATTTAACCCTTGCCTCAGGGAATCATGAATCATCACGAAGAGCGGCCTAGACACAAATTTAATGTAGGTTCGAGCCGTCAGCCCCCTATAAGGTGGCCAGATGGCAACAACAGGCAACCCTGAGGAAAGACCCAAGTTTTGTTTTTGGGGGAATGCCCATCGGACAAATTCCGAGCGTTGTTGGGCAACATCGTCATGTTGGGGAAGATGATGTGGGGAGGGGGCCAATATGTTATGGTAGATCCTTTTTTTTGGGGTCTACGGGAGTTCTGGAGGGAGGAGGGTTTCTGGAACCCAGTTAGAAGGGTGATACAAGTTAAAAGTGGTGGTCGCATTGCTGCACATGGCAACCGTCCCGGGAAAACCGGAACTAGAAAAATGATATTAACACATGGCCATGGCACCCGCCAGAGCAAGAGATAAGGGGTTGAGGTTAAAGCTCCTCACGTGGAACGTCCGGGGTTTGAACAATCAGGCCAAGTCAAGAAAGGTGGGCGCCTACGTTACCAGACATTATCCACAGGTGGTCATGCTACAAGAGACTCATGCACTCCTAAAGGTAAACGTGGCATTTTTGTAGAGTAGAACTGGGGACTAAATAGATACTATACTGACTACTCCACACAGGCGAAAGGGGTTTTGACCCTTATACTCCCCTCTGTTGGTTTTCAGTTTGGAAAAAGCAAAGTGGACATCCATGGACGCTATGTCATAGTATGGGGCAGTATAGCTGGAAGGGAGGTGGTGTTGGTAAATACTTATGGGCCGAACCTGGATGATCCAGATTTTTATGTGAATGTGGTACATGAAATAGGATATACGGGGCTGGAGCATATCCTGTGGGGGGGGGATTTCAATACAATCCTTGATGTTACACTGGATCGGTCCAGTGCAAAGCTTCGGGCCCCCTCCAAGGCGGCAGAGATGCTGCTGCAAATTCTCTCACAATTGGCAATGGTTGACTCCTGGAGAACACTGCATCCATGTAAGAGACAATACACATTTTACTCATCGGTGCATGACACTGAGTCCAGAATAGACTACTTGCTTGCTTCCACAAACCTCATGCATCAGATAGAAAACTGTGAAATCTCCCCCGTGCCCTTTCAGACCACTCTCCTGTCATGATGACAATCACATTAGGAAACATAAAACCTCCAGCCAGGAGATGGAGGATGCCACCTGATATCCTTAAAGACCCAGCGGTTGCGGAGGAGCTGCACGTAGAGGTTGAGCAATACCTCGAACTCAACAGGGGCTCAGTGGATAGTTGTCATACCCTATGGGAGGCCTTTAAGGTGTGGGTGAGGGGAATACTGCTCTCTAAGACCACAGGTATGTTGAAGGCTGTACGGATAGAGCTAGAGGATGTGGAGAAACGCCTGGGGAACCTGGAAGCGAGATACACTGATAAACATGATAGTGAAATCCTTTCAGATATTTATCGCAACCTCTTGGAATTCAATAAACTGGCTACCAGGGAACTACTATATATGTCGACCCCGTATAGAGCACGCAGATATGGTGAGGGTAACAGAGCAGGACGCACATTGGCCAACCTACTGAAAGCCGAAAGGCAGCACACACCGATCTCCAGTATACTAACCGAAAAAGGCTCAGTGGTCACCAGTGAAGACGGGATAAATAGAGAATTCACCCGTTTTTATTCAAATCTGTATTCTAACCACGACTCGAAATCGGCCAAGGACATGGAGGCGTACCTCCGCAGCATCACTCTTCCGGCGCTGCCCACAGAATATAGGCTGGCATTGGACCAACCCCTGACCACGGAGGAGGTCGCTGAGGCGATCAAATCGCTGGCCAGCGGAAAGGCACCGGGCTCGGACGGGCTTGGTGCAGAATTATACAAGGAGCTAAATGAGGAACTGGCCCCCGTGCTGTTTTCGGTGTGGGAGGAGGCTGTGGAGGTGGGAACCCTGCCACGGTCAATGAGAGAGGCCATAATTACAGTATTACTGAAGCCCAGGCGGGCACCCAATGACATGTCCTCTTATCGACCCCTGTCCCTAATAAACTGCGATGCTAAGATATTTGCTAAAATTCTGGCCACAAGACTTCTCTCTCACATGTCCACATTGATACACCCTGATCAGTGCGGCTTCATCCCTACTAGATCGACGGCCCTCAATCTCATGAGGTTGTTCGGAATCATGGCCCAGATAAAACCAGAAGCTCAGGCAGTTGCTGTTTCACTTGACACTGAAAAAAGCGTTTGATTCAGTGTCATGGCTTTATTTGTTCAAAGTACTGGAAAAGTTTGGTATAGGTCCATACTTCCGGAGATGCGTTGGTCTGTTGTACTCGGACCCTGGGGAAGGGTGCTGACCAACCGCATGATGTCCGACTGTTTTAGACTGGGCAGGGGTACGCGGCAGGGATGCCCTTTCTCTCCCATATTATTCACCCTTACAATGGAACCAGCTGCAGCAGCAATCAGGGAGCACCAGTGGCAGAGGGGCATAACAATGGCGGGCCTGACCCAGTCTATATCCCTATACGCAGATGATGCATTGCTATATATCCGAGAACAAGATGTACATTTAGGCCCTGCTTTCGAGATAATACAGGAGTTCGTCAAATACTCAGGCTATAAAACTAATAGGTGCAAATCCGAAATATTCGCCCTGACCGCCGCCACGAGGTGCCCGGCTAACACACATGGTCTGCAATGGTCCCCGACCAAAATAAGATACCTGGGTATTGTTGTGTCTGGTGAAGCGACTTCTCTCTATGCCGACAATCATGAACACTTACTGAGCAGTATATCCACCAAACTTCGACTGTGGACTAAACTCCCCATCTCACTTATTGGTCGAGTGGCCATACTAAAAATGGTAATACTCCCGAAATTGTTATACATATTTACTAATATCCCGTTATGGCCGGGGACTCAGTTTTTCGCAACCCTTCTATCCTTGGCGGTGGAGTTTGTATGGGGAGGGGATACAGCTAGAATGAAATGGGAAAAGATGGTGGAACCTTATGGCAAGGGGGGAATAGCAGCTCCAGATTTCGAGCTATACTATTTAGTTGCACAGGCCCAATTTATCAGATACTGGTATGATGATCAGAACACCTCCCCACATGTTGTTATCGAGAGACACGCTGTTCACCCAAATGACTTACGGTCCATAATTTTTAACAAGAAACATAAAGATGATTGTCCATTCCACCCGGTTAGTATAACAGTGCATGCATGGTCTCGACTCTTCCGTAGGCTCGAACTGACAACCCCCTGCTATTCAGAAGCACCCTTTTGGAACTTCCCAGGTATAGCTCCATCCTCTGACCCGGATGTTCGCACAAATTGGGATCCGGATGGGGAATTTAAACTCCAAGACATATACCCTAATGGCAAGTTCATAACCTTGGAGGAATTTAAAGTTGGGATGGGAAGGGAGCCACTGAAAATATTACAATACCATTGCATGTGGATGTCCTTCAAAGCCAGATGGCCTTTGTTCCCTGATGAGCCACCCACTCACCCATGCCTTGCCACGCTGTCCACCCAGGGGGGGGGTTGGTGTCTCGGGGCTCTATGCAATCATGCAGGCGAACACACCCACAACAAATAAGATCAAACTAACATGGGAAGTCGACCTGGGGACCACGATTCCAGACGAGAAATGGGGAAGATACTGGGCCTCATTACGACCGTGGCGGTCCGGAAATAACGGTGGCGGTAAACCCGCCACCACCGTTGTTTCCGGACCGCCTGATCCCGACCCCTGCAGGCGGGAGGTGATGTTCCCGCCAGGTCTGACCTGGCGGGTTTAACACCGCCCGCCTGCAGGCGGACGAGGAAACACCGGCAGCATTACAAGATGCTGCCGGTGTTTCCATGATCCCGATTCCCATTGAGTCCCATAGGACTCAATGGGAATGGGGATTTACACCATTCCGCCTCCGTGATTCCCGGAAAACCGGGGTTGTGATGCCCCGGTAATTCCGGGAATCACGGAGGCGGAATGGTAATATGAGTCCGGCGTTAACCAGGCGGTTTTACCGCCTCGGTTAACGCCGGACTCGTAATGTGGCCCACTGTAAGTTAACTAAAAAGGTGTCCATCAATGCAGGCCTACGCCAGATCAAGTTTAAGGTGTTAAAGAAGCTGCATTACACCCCTCAAAAGGTAGCTAAATTTACACGAGATGGCTCAGGCAGGTGCCTGAAATGCGGGAGCGAGCATGCCGACTCGTTCCACATGTATTGGAGCTGCCCACCCATACGCAGATTCTGGGACGAAGTGGCATCCATCCTAGAAAATATTGCACAGATCCGGGCGGACCTAACACCCCCCAAATACTTATTCGGAGACATTGGCAAGACCTCGGCGTTGAACAGACGATTATTTAATGTAGCTTGTATAGTGGCCAAAAAATTTATACTGCAACAATGGAAGAGTACAAATGCCCCGGGTGCAAAGCACTTCCTCAAAGAACTGGCTTATATAAACGAGTGTGAAGAACAATACGTAATGTTGTTACCAAGTCCATGCAAACCCAAAGATATATGGGCTCCGTTCAGGGTATGCTTGTGTGAAGCAGAGTCAGCTGGGAGCAGCCCAGCTGGGTCTGATATTGTGCCGACTGTGTAGAATTTGCTAGAGGTAACTAAGGTCCGATACTGGATGTGTATAATGTTGAATGTTATGTAATGTCATGTTGTGAGGTAATGTGTACCACCTCAATTGATAAATAAAGTTTTTTTTTTAAAATGATTTAATTATTTTTTAGAACTAGTGGAAATGTTAGAATATGTCGCCAATGGTCCCTTATTCCTTGTTCACAAAGCCTAAAACTTAAGCAAATCTTAAAATGCCAGGAACATCTTTGAGAGACCTTCGCAAACAGGGTTGGACTGAGGCATAACATTATCTCGGGCACCAATGAAAAAGTGTCCCACAGTTGCAAATGGCAAATCATTCCTTTTGTGACATACTATTTAAATAATACCAAAGGTTTTTTTTTATTGATAAAATGTGATGCAAATTGTGCATTTTAAAGATATTTATTCAGCAACACTTGTCAAAACTAATAGCCACATAGTGAAGTAACTGATCAAACTGGATCATTTTACACCGAAAGGACCGAGGGAGGGTCACATACCAGAGTATACCCTTTATGTTCACACATTAGAAGACTCAGGCTGGTCTATTCTGTAGGAGGTATTTTTATCAGGGTTTTTTTTTCTTTTCGTTCTGGGTTCGCCCTCTTGTGAGGTACTTGGGATTTCTTTGAAACTGCTTCATAGATGAAGCAGTTTTATTTTATTTCTCTATCCACAGGGTAGTAAAAAAGGGGGAGGTACATTTATATGTATTTCTGTTGAATACTATGCTTGTTTGTCTTGAGACATAGTATGAGGTGGTCTCGGGGTCTTTTGGTTCAACTCTCCCATGTCTCCTCTATACTGGTCTTTTTAGTTATCTTTCCAGAATCCAGTTCGAGATTTGGATGGTTCTCATCTTGTTTTGGAGAATCATAGACCAAAAAAGGCCCACCGAGTTTCAAGCAGATTTTGTACCCGTCTGGGTTGTTTTGGTGAAGAACAAAATCTGCAAAAAACCTACCGGTTTCAGTGGCACTATTAAGTTGAAACCACCTTCATCAGGGCTGGGCAGACACTCAGAATCATCATAGACCAAAAAAGGCCCACCGAGTTTCAAGCAGATTTTGTACTCGTCTGGGTTGTTTTGGTGAAGAAAAAAAGCCGCAAAAAACCTACCGGTTTCAGTGGCACTATTAAGTTGAAGCTATCTTCATCAGGGCTGGGCAGACACTGAAGTTATGATGTGTCGACAAAGAGGTCACTGGTCTAAAAGGGATTAAGACAGGAGATCCCACCTGTAGATGGAGGGGGAAGAGGAAAGGGACAGAGTAGATACAATATGCACCGTTACTAGTAAATATTTGTTTCACAAAGGAAGACAAGAAAGGTGCTATCGTACAGTGTACTGTGACTATGTCTTACCCAATTTTGGGGATCCTCAAGGGTATCAATCCATGTGGTCAGGAAGGGTTAATTGGTGACTCCCTGGGAAAGCATGAGATAGTTGTCATGCGTTGGAATCTGAAAAGAGAAGGTAATATTTAAATCTCATTTCAGGGGGGCGAGGGGTATGTAAACAATTCCATCATAAGTTAAGAAAGAAAGTGCTCAAATACTTGGGTTAGATCAAACAAAGTGACCCACGCCATATTTAGATCAAAGGATTTCAAAAGCAGAAACGTACGCTATGAATTAATTTGAAGAATATTAGGGGGCAATGAGTAACTCTCGTTCAGCTGCCAGTCTCAGAACGCATGTTTCATACCAATTCTACTTGTAATGATGGTGATCCATCTGAAGTACAAGGTTTGCTTAATTCATTTAATATTGTTAACAGCTCCAGAATTTCATCACCTGCGAGCCTTTCCTCTAACACATGCCAGTTTAACGCTTTCGACTGACTACTCATAACTGCGGCCCAGGATCTAACAGACAGGGCAACTCAAATTCCTATTGTTAGATATCCATCTATCTAATTAACTAGCGCAAGCTATCCGGGATCAAAACAGTTCTCTACTTCACAAAGGGAGGTGTGGGCAACACCTCCACCTACCCGTGACCACGCATCTAAACAACCTTAGACAACAATAGAGTGAAGCGCAAGAGGATTTACAGACCTAAGGCCCATCCTTTCTGTGATAAATATATATGGTTCTCCTAATAATAGCAATGCCCATCTGGACACTAGCAAGACAGTAGGATAACTACTACATCTGTACTATTCTATACCAATCTTGATACGCAGCGATTTTGATGCTAGACTACCAGCATATCATGCCTCGCCTTGCAATGGTGATTTTTCTTCTACCCCGGCTGGATGCTCTGCCAGCAAAAGAAGGTTTACAGTGGACCAACCATTTATACCTGCATGTATTGACATGCTTAATGGCCAATGTCCAGGTGATTTTTCTAGCAAGTATACTATAGTTGTGGGGAAGCAAGCTTCCATCATTGACTATGCTTTTGTAAATAATGCCCTGTTTCCCCTGATTGCTGACATGACGGTACAGCCTAGAGAAGAAAGTGATCACTTTCCTCCTCTAATGACTTTTCAATTTGACTCGCTGAAGGGAAACTGAATATAACTGGACCAGTTACTAATAGAACATGGTCAAATCAGATTGGTTGGAACACTAATAACCTTGAAGGAGCAAACAATGCTGCCATGATGGGATTAGGTACACTTACTGCAAACTGCCATCATTTTGCTTACTCTGATACCATATTAGTCTCTAAGCAATTCAGCAACAAACATGAGACCTCACACATAGCTATTTCGAGATTTTCACTGATTAAATTAATGAGTAGGAAAGGCTGTTTCACCACCATGTCTAAACTCAGACATAATCATATGTTTGATAAGGGGCTACATGAAGCAAATTTACATCTAAGGTGTGACTTAAGATCTTAAGCGGCCACACATACATCTTCTGCTGAAATTGACTCCAAAGTTTGTACCAGGAGATCACTATAGCAGAAATGCCTAAGATCCAATTTTCAACATCTAAATTTAGACCTATGGCAAGTTTTGTGAACTGTACAAATCTGTAAGATGATCGGACCTTCTGCTCGATCATAAATAACAACAAAATCATGAGTGACAAAATTAGGGAAGTCTCCCAGGCTCATTGGATTACCTATATGAATGGCTCACTGGGCACAAACAACATCGGAAGCGACTATTTTGACAAGGTTATGCATACATTGGATTATCATCTTTCAGCGCAACAACGAGAACTCATTATTAGAAGTTGTAAACCCTTGCGGACTACGAGCTCCAGGCCCAGAGGGGATTTGCAACCTATTGATGAGAATTTATCCCACTCTATGGGATCAAACCTTTTTTTTTTTTTTTTTTTTGCATTTATTTACTTGTGAATAATCATAAGAGACAATTATTTTTACAAGGATGATCAGAATTCAAGGATGATCAGAATCCGGGCTAGCCGCGTGTGCTTCTGCTTTCGTGTGAGTAAGCCAGCTCGCACAATCCGTTGCAAGAAGTTAGGGTCCTTTGCGGGTTGACCGGACTGGTCAGACCCAGAAGAACTGAATGTGACTGTGGGTCCGAAGGTCAGACCTTGCTACACCAGAGGAGGTGCTGTCTGTCTCAGTGAGAGGCCGTGTTTTCACCTGCCTAGTGAGAAGATTCTATGGCCTTTATTTTTGTGAAGGCAACTCTCAGTAGTTTGCATGCCGCTACAGCCTAGCGTGTTTTTTCACCCGAGATGAGACGGCACCACCACGTGTCTTCCTCCACCAACACTGAATTGACCCATAAGGGTTCCAAATAGGCTACGCGTTCTGCGTTGAGAGTGTGGCAGTTTGGCAGAAGATGGCGTATTGTCTCGATTGCGTCGTCGGATTGACATAATCTGCATGTGGTTGCCGCGGCCAGACTTCTTATCGCCATGATTTCTATGGTGTGGAGCAAGTTAAGCCTTGCTCTTAGGAAGTATGTTCGAAGATTTCTGTTTGGAAATTTTACACAGTAGGCCAGTGAGCAGTTGAGCCGGTTGAATGTCGGTGGCAGATGCTTTAAGAATTTGATCGCTCTGGTTTGGTCGGCTGTGGTGATCCAATCTTGATTTTTCAATTTTTGAGACACTCTTTGTGGGTTGGTTTTCAGGTCCTCTGTAGAACATGCCACTTGTTCCAGATTGTTTGCTTGGCAGGCGATCCACTTCTTGATCCCCGAGCATTTAGTTGATTCCAGTTCTTTGTTGATGATATTAAAGATTGGGAGACTGTCTTGAATAAGGGTCTTTCTGAAGATAGCCATGGAGGCAAGGCTGACCGTTGCAACCAGCGAGAGTAGGCCCAGGTCTCTTCTGATGGCTGCGATCGGGATGGAATTCGGAAGACCCAAAGTTGTCTTCCAGATGTAGCCTTCCAGCTTAGGCCATATTGAACTAGGCATGTTAATGGTGGCGTCCATGCCGTAGGTTAGTGCAGGTACTACTTTGCCTTTGTAGAAATTGATGACGGGTGTCCAAGAGAATTTGCCGAATTTGCGGTCAATCATCTTCATTTGTAAGGTTAGGTTTTTTGCTTTCTCCCAGAGATGCAGTTGCATTTTTGTCTCCTTTGGAGACCCGTCGATGTAGGCTCCCAAGTATTTGAAATGTGGGACGACTTCAATGCTGCAATTATTCACTGACCATGAATGCGCTGATTTCTTCGGCTGGCGCTTCTTGGCCAGTATCATGATTTTTGTCTTACTGTTGTTTATTGTAAGGTTATTGACGGCCATGTACTCTGCCAGGTTATCTAGCTGGCGTTGAAGGCCTATTTGTGTCTGGTCTAGAAGGATCATGTCATCTGCATAGAGAATACGGGACAGGACAGTGTTGCCCAGCTTCGGAGGAAAGCTGCGGACCGTCACTTCAGATTTTTGAAAGTCTCCCAGGAAAGCAACAAAGAAGGCCGGTGCCAGCGGGCATCCTTGTTTCACTCCTCTTTCTGATGGAATTTCTTTGGTGAGAGAGCCTTGGTTGTTCAAACGGACACGTAGGGATGTCTTCGAGTGGAGAGCTTTGATCGGTTGGAGGATTACGTCTGGGCAGCTCCATCCTTGGAGCTTTTTCCATAGGCGCGTTCTATCGACTCTGTCGAAGGCCTGTGACAGGTCTATAAAAGCTGCATAGACAGTTGGAGCGCCCTTCTTTATCTTAGCCTTTAGAATGCTGAGGATGAGGATGTTGACTGCTTTCCCGCCGTTCTTCTTAAAGCCCATCTGGAATTGATCTTCGTATGGGGCGGATTTGGCCCATCGACGAAAGTGGTCGAGGAGGAGAGTGGCAAACAGTTTGCCCATGATGTCAAGTAGGGCTATAGGCCTGTAGTTTGCCGGGTCTTCTCTGCTTCCCTTTTTGAAGATCGGAATCAGGGTGGCTTCTGTCCACGACGATGGTATCATTCTGCTGATTCTGTGTAAACAGAAGACTGATAAACTCTGTCCACTCATCGATGTTTTTTTTAGGTCAATGTTCGTGAGCCCGTCAGGTCCCGGAGCTCTGGATGATTTAAGCTTCTGAATCCCCTCATAGATGTCGGCTTTCGTGGAAAGATCAACCCAGGGGGTCCTGTTGAATTCCGGCTCTTGGGTCATGTTCAAAGCAGGAGTAGCGAAGAGCTTTGTGAAGAAGTGTACCCAGAAGGCTGCCGGAACCGAGTTGATCATGTTTGCTCGGGTGGTGCCTTGCACGGTGTTGATCAGGGCCCAGAAGTCGGCAGATTTTTTTGACGCCAGTGTTCTCATCATGGTTTCTGCGTCGTTTTGGTACATAGTGGCTCTTCGCAATCTTATCCATGCTTTGTAGGTTTTGTTTTCTTTTGCCCAAAGTGCCCATGCCGATATGGTATTTTCAGCTTTTGCAGTACGTTTCAATTTCCTCAGAGCCTTTTTGTTATCCGCTATGAGTTTGTCGTAGGTGTGGTTGAAAGTGGTGGGAGGTTTGTTTCTCTTTTTCTGGATGGACTTGTGGTTGGTCAGAAGCAGAATGTAGTTGGGTCTCAAAAGTGACTCAGCCGTTGTTGGGTCGGCCCAGGTTGTAGCTTATTGCTTGGTCATGGCTCTGACACTGGCCGCTGTCAAGCATAGACGAGTTTGTTGGGGGTTTACCTCTACCGACGATTTGTAGTTGCTGGGTTCTTGAGAAACAGAAGACCAGACGATGCTGAGCATGTTGTGATCGCTCTGGAGCGTTTTGGAAACCTTGAAGTTTTTGATCTCTGGGCACATCGGTTCAGAAATGAAGATGTAGTCCAACGTAGCCTTTGAAGAACCTCTTTCCCAGGTTGGGATTTGCGGGAGCCAGTCTTTGATCCATGCTGCGTTATGTATGTTCCTGGCCGACATCAGTGTCATCCAGGCCTGTCCTCTTGAATCCGTTGACGCAGCAGCTGGCGATTGCGACAGAACTTCTTTTGGATGGCGGCAATTGGCGTTCAGGTCACCGCATATTAAGAGGTAGACGGTTTTGCACTCGATTACGATTTTGTCGATTGTTTCAGCCATTGATTGGCAGAAGGCCATGGATGACGTTCTTTGAGGGTTCCAGTACGCCGTGACTATTGCCAGCGAGGTCACTGACCGTTGCTTTGGTGATTCCGTGAAGTGGGTCCATTCAATGAGTGATGCCAGTATCCCGTAGGATCTCACGATGGTTTCGACAATTTTTAGATTGTGGCCTGTTTTTACAGCAATGAGTAGGCCAGCTGAGGGGTGGCCTAGTAGGCCCCTGACCGCCGGGGAAGTCTCGATCTCGAATCCGTCCATGGATGGTTTTTCTTGGAGCCCAGTCTCTTGGAGACAAAGGATGTCAAAGCGGCCCAGGTCCTCACTATTGGCGTCGGTTAAGTGGGCATGGCCTCTGGTGTTCCACGAGGCCAGTGACAGCGTCTTTGTTAGGGAAGGTGGACTGGCTCCGGTGGATAGTTGCTATCTGCTTCGATTGGCGGTTAACGTTCCTTTTAGCCAGTTCCATGGGCCGACTGCCTATGAATCTTTGTTTAAGTGGGCCGATGTTTCCGGAACTCGATGAGATGGTGATTGCTTCCTGCGATTTCTGTAGCTGTTGAGTCTTCTTCGTTGCGGGGAATGCTCTCGTTTCCTCTCGCTTCTTTGCGGGTCGTGGTGTCTCGTGGAAGACTGTTGGGGCGGGCTGTGCCTACTTCTGTGTCGAGAGTCTCGAGGTGAAAAGCCCTCCGAATCATCAGTCGGGTAATATCGGTGGATGGACACTCCTAGTCTCCTCGTGGAGGATATCGGGTCAGTTCTTCTGGGTGTTTTACTGTCTTCGTCATGACGGGCGGGTTCCCTGTCTGGACTCACCCGGAAATGGGCTCTTAACTCCGCTTTTCGAGTGTGGTGGTGGTCTGGTGAGGTTGTCTTATTTTTGCTTTTGCTGACTATGTTCTCTTCCTGGATTCCTTTCTTAGGTGATGGAGCTGAGCTTTTAATCTCAGATAGAAGAAATCCGGCTGCTTTTAGTTCAGATTCGACTTTCCGAGTTAACTGTTGAATTGCGTCTGATTTGATGTGGAGATATGCTTTTGCCTTGTTGTCTCTATGGTAGGGCTCAATTAGTGTGAAATCGTCCGTTTTCAAGTTCATTAGCTCAGATGTGGATGCTATGATCTGTAGCACCGTTCTGCGATTGAGAACCATGTATTTGCCTCTGTTTGAGGACTGTTCAATTTTGAATATTCGAGTAGTTTTGACATTTTTGACATAGGCTTTAGTATTTCCTGTGGCTCTGTGTGGTGTCGTATGGTGTGACAACGAGTTTCCTTGTGCAGAGTCAGTTATTTGGGTTTTGGAGCATTTGTTCGCTGAAGGAATTTGTGTGGATAAGAGGTGGGCTTCATCTTTCCTGGGTTGCTGGCTTGGAGGGCCATCCCATTTTTTGGGTTCTTGAGGGTAGATGGGTTGTTATCTTCCCCTTGGGAGTTGAGGGCCGTATTGCTTCCTTTTGTGGATTGTCCTCCAAGTGCCCGGAGGCTGTGTGGGTCTCTGGATCAGGATGCTGAAAGAGGTTGCTTAGAGGGCTGGAGTCTGAAAATTCCCTGGCAGTTTTGGGTGAGTGAGTTAGGTCTACCGCGTCGGCGGCAGACGTTTGCAGTGGTTCTATGATGGCGTTATCGTGCGTTGTTGCAGTATTCCTTGTGAGCGATGGGTAGTTCACATTGAGGAGGTGTCGCGTTGGAGGGTTTGCTTGCTCCTTCTCTGCAAGTCTAAGAGCTTTTTTCTCCGGCTCCTGGTTATGCAATAGGCCCACGTTGTTGGTGGTCGTGGCATCGATCTTCGTGGATGCTCTGTTCGGAGTTGGAGCCGGTTTGTTTTTGCTGAGAAAAATAGAAGCAATGTTGTCGTTCTCTTTTGGTCTAAGAGTCTGAGTTGATTTTGATTCTTGCGGCCTCGGTGACACGAGTTTTGAGCTTTGGATGGCCGGGCCGTGTTCCGCGTCGAGGTCGATTCTGTCTCTTTTCCTTTCTGAGATGTCGTATTTCAGGTCAATGGCCGTGATAAAGCCTTCCAGATAGGACAGCTTGGATTGGATGATTGCCAGATTAGCAGTGGTGTCTTTCTATGGCTTCGTAGAGTTTGCAGAAAGGCGCCATGGCAATTGTTATGGCTGACATTATCGTGGTCATGTCTCTCTTATTATGTGGCAAATCTTTTAGTGTAGGGTTTTGTGATTCAGTTGTGCAACCCTTTTTTGGGGAGAGTTCTCTGCTGCCTGTTGGTAAAGTGCTCGAGACTGAGTGCCGCCGTCCTGGGGTAGTAGCGGCTGCCTCTGGTAAGTTAGCTATCCTTGGCAAAGAGTTCCAGGGGCCGCGTCTTGATGCTGATTGTGGTAGAAGATCCGTTGGATAGGAAGGTGCGGGCGGGCGGGCATTGGGTGTCGATGTGTGAGCTTTGGACCCGGGTTGCGGGCTCATTCCTTTATGCACAGGGTATACTTTGGGCTGAAGTAGTTCAAATATGTCCAGCATTCCGTGCTGGTGCATTCGTGCTTCTGTTAGCGATGTTTCGGTTGTTTTACTAATTGTAGAAACCTCTGGGTTTGTTGGCTTCAGACCTCGGGCTTCTGGGTGGTTAATTGGTCTTGTGATGACCAGTGCGTCTGTCTTGCCCACTTTAGGTAGGGATTGTTCCGTGGGAGCCGTAATCGGAAGGTCTAGTTGGGCGGTGGGCGCAGGGTCTGTGCGTGTTACTTGCAGATGTTGTGCTGGCGTGTCAGCTATTTTGACCGCAGCTTCTGAATGATTGCAGGGCACTGTCTTTGAGCTGGGTTCCTCAGTGGCTGAACAAGGCAAGTGTTCTGTGGTCAGCACGTTTGTGGATTTGGTCAGTTGTGTTTTTCTGCATTTGGCTGATGGAGGAGTCTCTTCCAGTGCCTCAAGAATGTCTGCGTCCGACAACTCGGAATCGTTGGATAGTTTGCGCTTTCCTTGTGTTTTAAAGAAATTCAACAGAGTGTTGGAGAGGAGCGGAACAGGTAGCAGCCTTTTCCCAGTACCCCGTTTTTTTGAGAGGCACTAGTGGGGCTGAGCTTGTGGTTGATTTAGTTTCTTTTGTTTTCAGATCTGCCTTTCTTTTTTGTACAGTAGAGTTGTCCCCGGATCCTTGGGACAGGGGGAGTTTGAGTTTAGGCTTCCCTCTCTTAGAATACTGCAGTCTTTTCTTGTTTATCACCGAGTTTGGTTTGGAGATTAAAGTTGGTGCAGCATTAAGTTGATCATTGTCGTTTTGGACTGAGTTAGATGTAGACGTGTCACTGTGGGTGTGGGATTCCGAGTCTGGGTCATAGCCCACAGACTCTACTTGTACCAGATCCAGAGACTGGTTCGCTGGTTCTGCGGGCAGACACAGGTTAGAGTTGGCAAGTAAGCCTGTGGGGATGGAGACAGCAGAGAGTTTCAATGGAGGTGGGGCTGTGTCGGGTTGTTCCGACAGTCCTCCCTGCGGATAGTTGTGGACCAAGGCCAGGACAGTAAGAGACGGCGGAGATCCATTTGGGCTTTGCTGAAGTGCCTTGGCAGGGCCTTGTTTGGGACACTTTTCCTGGTTTGGGTTGCAAATCTGGGTCGCCAGACCGGGATGCGCTTCTGATTGGCCCTCTATATTCTCTTGAAATGAGAGTGTAGTGGAAGAAACAGGTTGAAGTTGAGTCGACTCTACGCTGTGACCCCTGAGTGGGCCATGCAGCTCCCCTGCGGGCATCAAGTCGTCGACATCCGCCTTGGCCCCGCCCTCAGACCTGCCGCAAGGGATCCTCCGATCCTCTCGTCGGTTAGGTCACTCGCCAGAGCGGTAACGGGGCGGGAGGCATTGACGGGGAGAACCTCTATTGCTGTGGGTGTCCTGACCTCCGAGTCGAGCGCGTTAGATAGATCAAGCTCCATCACGATCTCCGGAGGAGCCGGAAATTCGCTCCATGGGCGAGAGGCAGGGTGTGTTGTCTTTTCGTCCGGTGTGTTCATATCGAGATGGGGACAGTGTGAGGTTTGGTCTGCCGGATGTGGACTGAGAGGGAAGGAAGCGGTGGTCACCCGATGTAGTGGGACATTGGCAGTCCAGAATGGGTTCAGACGCGATCCTTGTTTTGAGCGTAAATAATGAGTTTGTCAGATTGGGAGGTTGCAGCGTGAGCGAAGAGTTTTTTTTCACGTGACTTCTAAGGATACGTGAATCGGAGTCGTCCTCCATTTGTAGGTGAGTCGTGCGCTGTGCACCGAGGGGGAACAGAGAGCGGGGCTCGTAGGTAAGTGGGAGGACAGAGGTGAGGTAGTTATAGATCTATGTAGATCTAGTACAAATTTGCTCGCAGTTCACAGGACACAGATCACAGTTCGAGTAGTTTTTCCGACGGCAAAAGTCGTCGTCTTTCTCACCTCTGCAGCAGGACTCACTGGCAAGCACGGTGTCGGTGGCAAGGCTCGCGTCTGGTGCGGACGCGCGCGCTCTGCGCTGTAGAAGTGTTTTTAAAGCCAGTGGAGGTTGTTTTCCTTAAAGGAACACGTAGAGAAAGCAGCAGCACAGCAGAACACGTCCTCTCCCTCTGGTGCAGACTGGTACTCTGCACGGTACTCCGCATGCGCTCCGCGCTGTAGAAGTGTTTTTAAAGCCAGTGGAGGTTGTTTTCCTTAAAGGAACACGTAGAGAAAGCAGCAGCACAGCAGAACACGTCCTCTCCCTCTGGTGCAGACTGGTACTCTGCACGGTACTCTATGTCCTCTTCCTCCTGAGTCACAAAGTCCGTTCCTGCTTCTTGACTTCTCTGCACGTGCTGCTGTCTGGTTCGGCTGGCGTTACCCTACAACTATTGTTTATATAGATTGGCCACGCCAGAATATTTCCCAGAACCTGGACCGGCAGCACCAGTGTGCCAGTCTACAAAAAAGGTGCTTGTGCCCATTCAGGCAACTCTAGAATTCTTGCAATGTTATATGCTCCTGCCAAAATCTTTGTGCAGGTAATCTTGAATCAATTAATTAATTAGATTGAAGCAACAAGCATCATTACCTACATCCATAATGGCGTTCGCAAGAATTTTGGCACTCTTGAAAATCTGTTGTCTTTAGTAACAGTGGTAGAGACAGCTTGGAAAATCTACAATCAACCTGTTTTACATTGTCTTTATGGACTTCAGTGCTGCATCTGATACAGTGAGTAGAACCAAACTCTATGGATCAAACAGCGGAACTGGAATATTCCTATGGACCTTCTCTCCATGGTTATCACCATCCATTCGAACACCAGGGTTATAATATGTTGAAATCAACTAGGTGCTGTGTCGGATTGAGTAAATACATGCACAGGGATGAAACAGGATTGCATTCTGACCCCTACTCCTGTCCTACCGTTATCTAAGACCTGCATACCTGCATACCTAAAATTGGCAAAACTGTAGATCAATGGTTGTGATATGCAGATGATATAGTTATCATGGAGTATACCCCTAATGGCCAACTTGATTTTCTGAGTAGGTATGCATCAGATAATGGTCTAAACATTAACACAGTAAACTACACAACTACGGTCTTCCATGATGATAAGACCAGCTATAAGGGATATAAGTGGACCATTAACAACAGCATAGTGGAGACTGTTGATGAATACAAATATCTAGGCCTAACTATTGACAGTGGCTTAGCTGGCATACGCAACTTCACAATACGCAGCAAAAACATGTAACACCAACAGAGGCGCTTAGAGCATTCATCTGCAAACATGGAGGATGCGATAATCACACCATTATTAAAATCTACTGTGCCAATAATCACATACGATTCTGAAATGTGGGCTGACAGACATTGCAAACTTCTCAAAATCATAGAAAGTAAATGTCTAAAAACTCTACTCAAATGGCCTACTAACACTTTGATTGAGTAGGTCTACTTGGAATCTCTGCTCCATTGTATCTACTAGGAGACGTAATTATTACTGGGAATGCGCAAACGTGCTACCAAGGATCTTGATTCGAAAGATTGTTAAGGGCTATGCCTCTCGCATCCCGTTCCTTAACCAGGTTTTCACACTAATTACTGCTCCTGGAACCAATGCATTTATGTCAGTAATAATGATAAACTCCTCAAGAGAATAGCATGCCTCACTATTGAGTCATTTGACTACGAGAAGGATCTGGTTGATTTGTCTACAAAGAGTAATAGCACACTATGGGCCTCATCACGAGTTGGGTGGTATCCCAGTGGTATTTCCGCCGGGATACCACCCATGCTAATAGCGTTACTGCCAATCGGTCCGGTGATATCAGCGGTGGATCACGGGTTTGGCGGAACAGTCCTTCCATTGGGCTCCTTTCGGGAATTCCCCATTCCCCATTGGACCAAAATGGGGAATTTTCGACCCGATTACCATTGGCGGCATTACTGTGCGGAAATAGCGCCAAAATCGGCAAATCCCCAGCAGATTTCTCCCCCAGCTCAGAGCTGGGGGTAAATACTGCCAAACCCATGATTTTGCAGACCCTTAAAGGTGTTGGTATAACATTACCGCCACATTTAAGGGTTACCGGCCAACTCGTGATGGTCCGTTATGTATACCTTGCTACTCTGGACCTTTCGAACAATCTGAACTCTTTCTCTAGCCACTTTATCATCTGAAAATATATGAAGCTCAAACCTAACCGGATTAAGACACATGCAGTCATTGGGGCTAAACATGACACACTCAGAGCTGAAGGTACATGGAGCGCTTTGTGGCAGTCTTGCCTTGATACGTGGGAACGTTCTACGGGCATATGGCTCACACTTATGGAAGTGAAGTAATATTTGGGCAATGTCAACCTTATTTACCTTTTTTTTTTAATTTACTTTTTTTTAAAACAATCTTTTGTATTCAAATTATTTAGCATTTCACTACATTTTGGATTGTGATTGAAAACGTATTAGTTCATCTTGCAACTGCTATCTGAAACTCATTATAGCAGCAGCCTAACTTGATAATGTGTTTTTCTCTCGTCTCGTTTTTTAAAAAAATTCTGTCGATTTTAAGACATGTATTTTATGATAAAAAAAGGTCTCTTTTGACAGTAGTATCAATACAATAAAACGACGAGCTACACACTGTAGGTGGCAGACGACTTCTCTGTGTAATTCGAAATTAATAGGCTTTTCTTGCAGAGGGGGACTTTTCCTTAAACCCAGCACCATGAAACACTGTCGCTGCTTAATTCTAAATGTGTAATTCAGCAATCGTGCGAGAAGGTGATTAGCTTTTACACTTAAAAACGGTGCCTAATTTAATTAATTAATCAGATCCGCAGCTACACTGACAGCACATAAAAGCCACTGGGTCATAATCCGCTGATAAAGGTCTTTTTTGGGGCGCTAGCCAGAAAGACAGATTTTAATTACTCAGATTAATTGGTAGTAAGTCACATTCTATGATTACCAACATGGGATTTCGCTGAAATGCGAGCAAGTTCTGCTGCTGAAATTTAAAAACACGAACAGCTCCTGAAATTAGCAGTTTTGTAAGACATGAGGAAAAAATTCTGCGCCAGAGCTTTTCCAGACGCATGTCCTATGCATGTTTCTTAATGTAGAATGTGAAGCTTCTTATAGTGCATTTTATGTGCGTTTTGTCAGCATAGAGAGCACAACAATGCACCACCAACTATGTGAAAGCATAATACCGGGATATTCAACGTTTGGCTCTCAAAACATTTTGGACAACAAATCTGATGATCTCTCAGCATTAAGTAAGCTGGCTAAGGATGATGGGAGTTGTAGTCCAAGCTTTCTGGGGATCCAAACGTCGCAGCCCCTTTGGGTAGCAATGAAGGGATCATTGGATAGCATCTATTGTCACCCATTTTACAAGCTGCTAGCGAATTTTACTTCTATTTTTAAGCCAAGTTGAAAACCCACAGCTCAAATGATGACTTTCCCACCCCGGCAGGAGGGCAGACATGGCCGTTAACAGACTGCAAGCACGAGCCATGCCGGCTGTGGGCCATTATGGGGCATGTCTGCCCCTCCCCCTCGGCCTGTTCATGAAAGCCATTCTAACGCTGGGGTTCTTCCGGGGTGGAAATGTCTTTCTTATTTTTCCTCCGCGATTGGCTGCTGTAAGCAATGCCAATCGACAAAGGAATACAAAAAATAAAATAATCAAACATGACCACTGCCGTAGATAAAAGGGACTTAGTCCCTTTTCCATTTCCATGGTGGCCAGTTCAGGAGGTGCAGAGGGATGGAGCATAAGGTGGGGAGGGAGCGAAGGGGTGGGGAATAGGTTCGGGTTTGGTTTGAGGGGTGGGGGAGTGGGGAGGCAACGGAAGCTCCCTGTTGCCTACCTACATAGTAATACATTTTTTTTAAAAAATGTTGCCACCTGCGGAAGAGCCTCGGTCGGTTGGAACAGCGGGCAGAGAATGTAAATTCTCGCCTGCAGTTCCAGCAACATGTTTGGCCAATGGCCCCTGCCGGGTGTGAATGCAACTTCAAATTCAAATTAAATCAACTTTTGTAGCGACAAGTGTTATGAAAGAAATCACCATTCTTTGCAGGAGGAGTGCCACACCTGCTGCTCTATAGTTCTCCAGAAGAAAACTGCAAATGTCAGCTACCTCTAAATTATTTAATACACAATAGATACATTTAAACATATAATTTGGCTCCAAAATAATTTTCTTGTAGCAAAATAATTTCAGTAATGCATATTTTGTATGCATTTTCTAACCAACATTATATTTTTCGCCCAGTCTAATATCAATTTGTTGTATCAAATTTATGCCAGAAACATTGAAATAACTGTAGAAATATAGAAAAGTGTTTTGATGGCAAAAAGGTTGTGATGAAACAGCACAGTATGCCACAGCTCTGGTGCACTGAGGTTGCATTTACAAAAATGTAAAGCAAACTACCACAGATGGACCAGACATGTTTGGATTGATGACTGGACACAGTTTTCTAGAATTTTAAGGGACTCCAAATATGGGTCTATGGTGGATAAAGAAGATGGGTCTTATTACAAGTTTGGCAGTGTGGTAAGAAGAGTGGCGGTAACTCTGTGACAGTAACAGAATTACCAGCACTTTTACTGCATGGCTGGATTATAGGTTTGGCGTTGAAGTGTTGGATTCAGCTCCAGCACGGTGCAGGAGGAGAGCCCTTCACCTCAAGGCTCACAATCAGTGCAGTTCCCATGGGCAGAGTTATCATCCCCAGTAGATCTACTAAGCCCCTGAATAAGTACTATGGACTGAAAATATAGGCAATTACATCACCATCACCCCCACTCATAATCTGTGGTAAATCTGGCCGACTGAGTGGCAGTCTTTTGAATCAAGATTGCTGGTAAATCAACACAAACACCGCTATATGACTGCCAAACACGCAACAAGGCTCGATGAGTGCATTTAAAACACTAGCATGAAAACAATCATTTTAGGTGATAGAAAATAACAGAGCCAGAGTCTTGTTTTTCCAGAGATGCGAAAGGGAAGTAGAGGAATTTTGATAGAATAATAGCTGAAAGGAGCATGTGGAAACTAATTGTAATGAAGATATAAGTAGAAGCACCTTCGAGCTGCAAACTTACACTCTTGCTTGTCTGAGAGGCCGGCCATCTTGTGTGGGCCACATGTTGATTCCTACTTTATGATTACCTTTAGGCTCTATGGGGGCCAGATTACACAAACTTTGCACCGCTGCAAGTGCAAAGTTTGCACAGTATTAGCACTAAGGCAAAGTTTGCCTTATTTCTAAACACACTTCGACATATTAGAAAATCATTGCACAATGACAAGTTTGGCATGTCACAATCAGTAGTGCAAATATTGACCAGTACAAAAAAGATACATTTTCACTGCATTTTTGCACACAGGCAAATTCTGCCCTAGTGCTAATGCGGAACGGTACTAACAGTAGGGCAAACTTTGCCCTGGTAAAAAAAAATGCATCAAAAAGTTATCTTTTTTGTCATTTTTTGCACTTGTAACGTGCCAAACTTCACTTGTCATGATGCAATGGTTTTCTAATGTCCCAGAGTTTTTAGAAAAATAGGGCAAAGATTGAATTTGTGTTGATACTGTTCAACTTGGTAATCGCACGGTTGCAAAGATTCTGTAATCTGGCCCCCGATGTTTTGGACTGCAACTCCCTTGATCCCTCCGCTGTGGCAATGCTGGCTAAGGGTAATAGAACGTGTAGCCCAAACTTCCTGAGACAGAAAGGTTGAAGACCCTGCTTTATGCAGTGCCTCATAGCAGGATAGATCAAAATAATGAATAAAGGCATTTCTTCATTGGCTTTGGAAAAGTAATGGGCAAATCAAGGGAAAGCACGGGGTTGCAATGTGTTTTTAAAAGTGAAATGTTATCAACCTGTCTGTAAGAAACGTTGCGTAATCAACATTTGTTTAAATATTCAGCTGTTATTGCTTTGCTTGGAAACTACCGAGCATATTTTCAAGGACAAGACAGATAGGGACAGACAGATTGGGAAACAAGTTACATGGTTTCTGGGAAGAATAGGATAAACATTAAAATTGTGGTACAATAGTGTGAAGGTACACAAGTGGAGAAGAGCCCTCAAGTAGTCCGATTTATTGAAATCGCCCGGAATAAACTCACTATTTTTTACTATTGGAACTCTGGGACCCGCCTCTAAACAAACATTCACAAATGTACACCATTTTCCTGCTTTAGAGCGAACAATCATTTTTAGTGTTCTCATATAGTGCTTCATGCCAGATTACTCCTGCTTTTAAGTGTTGTAATACTAGGTATTTTCACAGAATCTATTGGTACTTACGTATTGAACCGATAAGGGGCTGAGTTTACCCCGCCCCCTTATTTGAACGCGCCCCAGTATTTGAAGTGCACGTTGGTCCTTTGAGGTTAGTATTTAACTTATGTACTATACACAAGGATTTACAAATCAGAGTAAAATACTGAAATGTGAAGGACATGTACCAACAGTTTTGTATTATATTGTAGTCGTCATTTATATAGTGACATTTTCCCATTTGTGTGGCCTCAATGCGCTTTGTGGTTGGAACTCCCTCAGGGACCGGAGTCCAGGTATGGGAAGCTCTTCTAAGAGTAGACTTTAAGATTTGTGTGTGCATTTAGCCGAGATTAGGATTCAGATGGCTGGCTAGGCTCCAGTAAGCAACCAAAGAGGTCAGGTATGTGGGCGGGTACCGTCAGTGGTCATGGCAGAATGCTAGTTCAGGAGACTCGATGTGTACCCAGCTAAACTGAATGTGTTATATGTTGTTTCTGTATACTGATGGCAGAGCTGTTGAGGCAAGTGTAGGGTTTCAGTGCAAAAAGTTAAGTGACCAGCTAGAAAGAATTTGTCATAATGGATGGAGAGCCGTGCCTGCGGTAGATGTCCACAAAAGTTGTACCCTTATACATACCTTAGACTCAGATGGAGTTTATATTGGATGTTGCTGTGTCTGATTATTCTGGCGATGTCGGCCTTTCTAACCCTAAGTAACTCAAAGCGATAGGCTGGTTATCCGAGAGCATCTTCTAGTAGGGGGAGAACGCTACCATGGGGAAAGACCAGGCTAATAGGATTCTTTAAGTGCAATAGGCAAATAAAGTAAATAGACAAAGCTACTACATTTCTTCCACATTTGAAAGTGGCTAACCGAGTAATCTAATAAGTGCTATGTCAAGGGATACGTGCATGTAACCACTGAGCATTTCAATGGCTAACCTCAGCAGTTATAAATGTCACAGGGTTGCTAGCAAGTAACTTGGAGCGTCATGAGAGGGCAGGAATCTTGTAGGCGTAATGCTCTAAGTGAAACCACATGTGTTACTTAGATGAAGTAAAAAATAAATAAAAAAAACAGGACCTGTTGCCTGCCAACAGAGAACCCCTATATGCACTCCTTTGGGATAAAAGTCCCTAAGAAGTTATAATAATGTGACTTATATTCAATACTCTTCATAAATACATACATTTCCTGTTCACATATACATTCGGGATTGATATTGGGCTTAGTAGGGTCCCAACATTTCAACACCTTGGTAAATACACACATTCTTTAGACTCAATAAGGTTTTTCCTAAAAATATTTAATTACAAAGTAAATGTTATCATGAAGCACAAATAAGGAATCCTCGAGATTCAAATCAACATGATTACATAAACTGAAAACACATTTCTTGTTTATACCTCATTCCGTTGTGTTCCATCTCTAACACACCATGGTGTGGTAACACAAAAGTTCATAATTTCAAAACTTCAAACAATAGATACGACAGTGAACATCCTAATAAGCTCCACTCATAGTGGTCGTGTTACTATTTTGCCAACGCGTTTCGGATCCTTACTGGATCCTTCTTCAGGGCTTTGGAGCCTATTGTTCGTTAATCGTGTGTGTAACAACTCCAATTTGATTGTGTACCTCCAATTACAGAATGGATATTCCCAGACTCTACTGATTGTAGTCATGTACCGACTGGGTGGAGTGAACTATTCCTTCATATTATACTGCAATTACATCCACAAAACTGTGGATAAAATCATCAATTTGTCTCCCGGACAAAAGTCGCTGAAGTAGAGTATATGTTGAATTAACATAGAACTCAGAGTTCAATTGTTTCACTGCATGTGTAATCTCCAAAAAATAGATGCTAAACCCCTTTCAAATGGCAGTCTCCGGCTTTGTTTCGGGCTGCTGTTAGCCTAACATATCCTATCACTTAATACGGCGTGCATGTCAGATCTGTTTAATCATTGCACAATGTCCTCAAATGCCACTCATACCTTAATGGAGAGAGCCGAAGTCTGTACGGGAGTTCCCCTGGTGCCATGTTGCATTGAATTTGGTAGGTTTTTCTTAGGGCAAATTAACCATAACGTCCCGTAAACAATGTTTTTTGTCAGTGAATATATATATATAGAGAGAGAGAGAGAGAGAGAGATTATTCTCTAAGGATGTCTGTGCATTGGAGATAATCATGTGTGCCGACGACATTATAGTCCAGAAAATACACGTCCCTTGGTCTCAAATGAGTGTCAGAAGCATCAGCCATTTTGTTCTCACATCCAAACCAAGAGGATGTAATTAAGATGCATTCTTTTGTTGATATGTGTTTCTAAGCATAACCAATAGCTTGTGGGAATTGTATCTTTTACCTCCCTGCCTTTTGTTGATTCATCCAAATTAAAATGGTTTCTGTACATTTACCGTTGTATTGTTCGGGATTATATACAATTCTTGAAAATCAGAATTTCTATAATAAAATGAAACCTAATTGATGCCGATTATTGGATATATGGTTGAATACAGCTATTGTGAAAATGTGCCACATAAATCGTAGATCAAATGAATTTACAGATTTCTGTAAACTTTTGACATCACATTTACAGTCGATATTTCTAGGTCTGTCATTGAGAGGGTGTCCTGTAAGATTAAAATGAAATTATACAAATACTCTGGGATTTGGGACACATTCAATGTATGGAATGCCTGACCCCTCAATCCCACCACCCTGCTTTTTTTTCTTTCATCTATTTTCTTTTTCTCATCTTTTTTCTCTTCATTTTCTTTGTTCTTGTTTACCCTTTTCTTTTCCATATGGGTCAAATGATGTTCTGTTGCTAGTATATCTCTGATTTGTTTACAGTTATTTGCCTATTCCACATGTGTTCTTGTTTGCATATTTGCAAAAATCTATAAAAATACATTCTAAATAAATAAATAAATAACAATACCAATTAAACATAATTTGTCGTGTTCTTACGTGGAGTAGAAAAGGGAATGTTGCAACAGAATTCCAATAGAACCCTTTTGGTGGGTTAGATTCTCCTTTTTTTTACCATCGAAAACAAAGTGTATTTTTTAAAATGACATACTCCACTGCATTGACCTTTAAAGGGGTGAGGGGAGGAAGAGAAAAAGGGGTCATGAGAAGCTTCTGGTACTTATGGAGATCCGGCTCAAGTTTGTCAGGGAAGCCATTCCGGAGTGAAGCACCTGCAGAGGAGAGAGTTCTGCCCCCCGATCTCTGCTTGGAGAAGCATCTAATATGCAGAGGGTTGGAGCTAGAAGACCAGGGGACATAATGTAGTTGCCCTGTGCCTTTGTGTATCAGCAGCATTTTCATTTTTGGCTTTCCTTTCCCGCCCTTAATTGCACGTCCCTTTTTTCCGTGCTAATGCTATTCTGCCAAACCTCTTTCTTAATCTCCGATCCTATAGCGTCTCTGTGTGGCCTGGGTTGCCTGTTCGACCCCTCCCTCTCCTTCTCCTTCGGTGACATCAAATACATTCCAATATTCCTGTTCCCTTCTTCGAGACTCCACATTCTTTTATCCCAGGCTGTCTGTTTCCCCGTCCCGCTCTATGTGGACAGTTCTTATAGGTGCACTATCTATTCTAAATTGAAAGTCACCTAACTTCCATTCATCCCCAAGTGGCTGTTGGGTGCCTCTGCAGTCAGCATTGGTGTCTATCCCACCCTAGTTCCTTCACATACTTTCCGTAACCTGGTCAATTCAGTGCGTGTTGATGCCAGCGCTACCTCTAGGTTTCTCACGCTCACCCCGGATTGGGCAGAAACCTCAGGGGTGAGACTATGGTGGGGGTGAGGCCGTGCTCGGGGTAGCCACCATAGTGCCCGCTGACACATATGTCGGGTTTGTAAACCCTTCTGCTGGGTGAGTTACTAATTGGTATATTCCCTTTTTTGTCTCCCCACTTTTCCCGGTCTCCTCTGTACTCGTCTTCTTATTAATGTCGGTTGTCACCCCATCCCCTTTTGGGTCCTCTGTTTCTTCTAACATTCTCCGGAGGTCTAATTCTTCTCTTCTATTCTGCAGTGGTCTCCCATTATACTTTGCAGTCAAATAAGTGGACATGTGTTCCAGAGCGCATCTGTCAAAAGACCCATGTTCTGGCCACGAGTGGGGCATTCCCTCCCCTTTAGTCTCAGTCACCCATTGGTTGTGGTACTTTTTTAATTTTCTCACAATACAGGGGCAAGGCCTTACATATATGTTCTAAGGGTGAGTTTGTACCTATATTGTCTGATGGGTGTCTTAGATTGGGGCTACACCTATACTACTGTGCCACAGTCAAAACAGAAATGTGTCTAAAACAGTTAAAGCATACACAGCTCCGTCTTGTCATTACTACATGTCAATGACAGAAAAATCATCAGTTCACTTTTCCACTCCCAGGTTCCGACTAGAGCTTTGTCACACACACGCTACATGCACTGCTGATGCGCTCACACATGTCACACAAGCCCCTCCTGGGCCTCCTCACACATTAAAAAAACACCATCAAAACAAACAAAAATAACAAGCTAAAACAACAACCACTACTTCTTCCGAGCTCTCTAATTATACAGAGGTCTGATATTTCACCTTAGAATTTTCTCCCACACTGGTCGAGACAGTGCATGTGTTGCCAACCTCCTCCCTTACTCCGGGGGGCTCTCGTATTCCTATTTCCTTATTCTTAATATCCTTAAGGATAAAATACAGTCACTCTGACCCACCGATTCAGGGTTTTGTTGATACCACACCTCCCACATTCAAGATCTTTTTATAGACACTTGATTTGTGTTGGGACAGGAGGGTTGCTTGCTTATTACGGAATGCAGAGGTGTGGGGGTCGGGTCAGTGGTGTGGGGCTGGCTCTTTACTGGCTGGGTGGGGGTTAGAGGCCTGCTGGCAGCTTATTGGTGATGTATGGACGCTGCATGGAGCCTGGTGTTGTCTCACACTCTTGCAAGGTGCATTCCTCTAAAAGATACTAAATGATTGCAACTGTAGACTGTAGAAACATGGGGGAAGTGGACCTTCGTGGGAACTGGGGATGTGCATTCATTCTGCCTTGAGGATTTTGGTCCTAGTGAAATCTTTCTTCGGAGCTTGGCTGGTGCAAAGCAGTCATACAAGCCTGTGTTTTTGCCATAACTACAACATGGCATTACTGTCTATGTGTCTCCTAATGCCATGCAACTGCTGTTCGGGCAATATTGCTTTTGCATTGAGTATCATAGTGCAGCTCTCTCCCTCCTTATACACTACACTATCTCATAGCGGATTTGCCTCCCCTGAAAGTGCTTAGGAGGGTGGGACTGACTAATTTCCATCTCAACATTAGTCATGAATGAGACAGGTAGAGGAGGAGGCAGATGAGTGAAGCTTGAAGGAGAGTTGTGTGTCGTCAGCATAACACTGGAAGTTAGGAGAAACGGTAGAGATCAAATGGGCTAGGCAGACAAGGTAGATATTCTAAGGCCAAGGCAAGAGAATAGAGCCCTGAGGGACAACACAGGTGGAGAATGAGATGCAGGAGCGAAAAGGGCCCTGTTGAACCTGGAATGGTCATTGAGAGAGGAAGGAGGTCAGCCAGTCCGGAGAGAGGTCCATGATGCCAAGGGTATCACGGAGCTGATTTATAAGGGTGGCATGATTGACCGTATCAAAGGTAGAGGAAAGGTCAAGAAGGATGAGAACGGATGCAGAGGTGAATCGAGATTAGAGAGCAAGTCTTCTCAGCCTTTCAGGAGTGCAAAATGATGCTGTGTTTTTACATGTTAGGTTGAGCATGGTGGGCTGCTGTACCACCCGGATTCCTGGTAGTCTCTTCAACACATCTTATACTATATTGGGAAAGGGTGGGACTAGTAGTGAGCTACACTCAAGTTCCTATGTAACGACACTACAATGAAGGGAGATGACCGAGCACAGGTTCTTTTCCAGCAAGCATTAATGTAATGGATACAGCATGCAGAGTCAAGGAAAATGGAAATGGCTAAATTAGACCCACATTAAGTGTAGAGGAAATGTGAGAAGAATAAACAAGCGTAAACAGCAACACATTGACGCAAATGCAGTTTCCTTCATCAAAGGTCGATTAACAAATGGCCTTGTTAACACATTGACCCGTCAATGCAGCAGCACACACTGCACCAGCGATTAGATCTTTCACTAAATGCTCATTTATAATGGCAAGCCTTATTTAATACCGGATTCACTGGCGTTTATGAGCTCAAACACGGGATGCCAGTGTAAAGGGGGTCTCATCATCAGTTGATGAAGGGCTTTTCATTATCTCTGCGGATGCCCCCGCTGGCCTGCCTGGAATCCTTCACACAAATGCCAGTGTCTGAAAGCAGCCCGTCCTGCCGTGGTCTTATCCTGCCTGCAATTTCCTGTGGTCGGCTTAATTGCCACTTTGCGTTTGTTGCCACGCTGCTCAGAATCCGCTCACTGTGTCTCTGAGCAATTGTACAGCTTTTCATGTGCTGTCTGGATACTGTGAAGCTTAGCTGTAGCATCCCAAGTGATAGAGGAGTGTATGTTCGTCCTGAATTCCCATAAGGATTCATGGTAGGGTCTGCTCACTCCCGCAGGTAAGTGTTAGGGTCACAGCGGGGAATGCAGAAGGAAACAGACCATCTCAGAAGGGCACAGCAATCAAGCGGAACCTACTGTACCATAGATAATGATTGCCATTGATATTAATATTTTAATTGTATCGCACTCATACACAAGTGTTTCGGAGCGCAACGAGGCAGGGAAGGTGAATAAGGGAGAACAAAAACAATGATCTTACTAGGCCCATAGAAGATTGAGAATATGCAGGGAAGAGGGAAGGGGGAAAGCGCAGGGATGTGGGGGAAAAGTGGAAAGTGCCTAGCAAGGGAAAGTAATAACAACAAAGTGGTAGTGCAGCCAGCAATTGGCAAGTGCTAGGTTTAAGGTGCAGAGGGGGGGGGGTCTGATAAGTACAGAAAAAGGGGGGACCGTATGGGTCACAGATATAGACCCAAGTGCAGGGGTTGTCAGGAGGCTGTGCGGGTGCGTGGCAGGGTGAGCAAGTACCTGAGCCCAAAATCAGAGGGTAACCAGGTGCACAATGCCCAAGCAGAAACAGATCAACAGGGGAGAAGAGAAGCAAAGGCAGACGCAAAGAAGAAGGTCTTGAGGTGCTTCCGGAACCGGACATGGTTCTCCTCAAGTATGGAGAATTCAATGTAAGTATTTTACAATATGTATCACCATAAAATATAGCGCTTTGATTCACACACGTACACACACAAACATACACACACCATATACAAAGTAAATAGGCAATGTTCATGTATTTTTATATAGATTATAAATCATTGAAAACAATTTGTATCCAGGGAGCCAGGGGTCACTGACTTATACACTGGTGTACATTATATAATCGTTGATATCTATTCTAATAGCCAACCCATCTTAATATTGATGGCGTTTTGTAAGAATGGTCCAATGCTGAGTAATGTTATTCTTTGCCTTGTATACTGCACTATGCCATGCTTTTGCTAAGAGGTTGTTCATTGTTTCCCTATGCGGCTTCACTATACTCTGCCTGCTTAGAAAAGGCAGTGCTTTTGGAGGCTTGGCATGTTACACTGTTATGGTTTTCTATGCCATGTCATGTTTACAATGTTGGACAATGAAGTGCAACGTTAGTTCATTTAGGATCCCAAATGCACCTTTGCCAGAATGTGAACTGGAAATGGTGCTTTTTGATGCACACCTTCCTTTTACTTATGGGGGGCGGACGTGGGTGGGGTTCCCATCACCTCTCACTGAGGAACCCAGTTTGGACTTCTACTTCCTACCTAAACTATAGCTAGCCATTCTCCACATGTGTGCTTAAACCTCCCTTCCCAATTGCAAGCTGGCAATCAAATTGCATTGTTTGCTCCACTATTTCATTTTTTATTTGTGCATTCATGTATTCCCCCTTTTGTTTTGGTTTTCGGACATAATTCCGTTCAACTTTATTTCTTTAAAGAGAGGAATATCCGATAAGTCACCTTAAGTCATGTCCTTTCATGTTGTTTCACGTGAATGCCATGTTGCTCTGTGCAAGGCTGGCAACCAATCGGAAGCACCCGTTGGGCAACTGATCGGACAGAAAAATAAAAGTCAAATAAATAAATAATTAATGTATACATGTGTGTGGCCCTCGGTAAAGTGAAAGGGCAATAACGCTGAAAATAAACCAGAAAATTAATCTGGCAACTGGACCTGTCGACGGGTCAAGAAAAAAAGACAAGGCTGGATTGTGCAGATTAACGCCTAGTAGCCCCATCCTCGGTGCAAGGAGAGTCTTGCCTCATACACTATTATATCCACACCCATAAAATGGCTAGCATCCTCAAGAACTTTCCTTTCTAGGGCTTTCCTCCCAGAGGAGCCACTCTTGAAAGTTCACGCCCATTCAAACATGCCCCTAGTTCTGCCCGGCTTTCCTATCTGGTGGGAGCCGGGAGAAGTAGCTAGAAGGGGTTTGAACGACTACTCCCTTGCGTGTGGTTTCAACAAACCCAGGCCCACAATGGAGGTCATTACGACCCAGGCGTTAAGGGTTAATGCCGTTGTTAACCCTTAACGCCTGATTCCAATTTTAACGGCTGCTTTTATCAGGTGTTAAAATCCATGGCGCTAAACCGCCTTGGTGCTAATTACGGCACCGTAATTTACGGTGCCGTAATTAGCGCCTTCCCCACTCCCATTATGCCCTTTGGGGCAAAAATGGGAATGGGGAAGGGTAAATGGGAAATGGGGATTTACCGCCCCACTCACCTGGGATTGGGGCGGTAAATCCGCCATCCACCATGGTGTAAACGTAGTTTACACCATGGTGGTAAAGTTGGTGTACTTACCGCCTGGGTCGTAATGACCTCCAATGTCTCCCTGACACAATGGAAGGCCTAACATCCGGCCCACTGCTGATCCACATTCTCAGGGCCTTACAGCACTACACCCTGACACTGCTGATCCACATTCTCAGGGCCTTACAGCACTACACCCTGACACAGTGGAAGGCCTTACAGCCTGCCCACTGCTGATCCACATTCTCAGGGCCTTACAGCACTACACCCTGACACTGCTGATCCACATTCTCAGGGCCTTACAGCACTACACCCTGACACAGTGGAAGGCCTTACAGCCTGCCCACTGCTGATCCACATTCTCAGGGCCTTACAGCACTACACCCTGACACAGTGGAAGGCCTTACAGCCTGCCCACTGCTGATCCACATTCTCAGGGCCTTTCAGCACTACACCCTGACACTGCTGATCCACATTCTCAGGGCCTTTCAGCACTACACCCTGACACTGCTGATCCACATTCTCAGGGCCTTACAGCACTTCACCCTGACACTGCTGATCCACATTATTAGGGCCTTACAGCACTACACCCTGACACAGTGGAAGGCCTTACAGCCTGCCCACTGCTGATCCACATTCTCAGGGCCTTACAGCACTACACCCTGACACTGCTGATCCACATTCTCAGGGCCTTACAGCACTACACCCTGACACAGTGGAAGGCCTTACAGCCTGCCCACTGCTGATCCACATTCTCAGGGCCTTACAGCACTACACCCTGACACTGCTGATCCACATTCTCAGGGCCTTACAGCACTACACCCTGACACAGTGGAAGGCCTTACAGCCTGCCCACTGCTGATCCACATTCTCAGGGCCTTACAGCACTACACCCTGACACAGTGGAAGGCCTTACAGCCTGCCCACTGCTGATCCACATTCTCAGGGCCTTACAGCACTACACCCTGACACTGCTGATCCACATTCTCAGGGCCTTACAGCACTACACCCTGACACAGTGGAAGGCCTTACAGCCTGCCCACTGCTGATCCACATTCTCAGGGCCTTACAGCACTACACCCTGACACTGCTGATCCACATTCTCAGGGCCTTACAGCACTACACCCTGACACAGTGGAAGGCCTCACAGCCTGCCCACTGCTGATCCACATTCTCAGGGCCTTACAGCACTACACCCTGACACAGTGGAAGGCCTAACAGCCTGCCCACTGCTGATCCACATTCTCAGGGCCTTACAGCACTACACCCTGACACTGCTGATCCACATTCTCAGGGCCTTACAGCACTACACCCTGACACTGCTGATCCACATTCTCAGGGCCTTACAGCACTACACCCTGACACAGTGGAAGGCCTTACAGCCTGCCCACTGCTGATCCACATTCTCAGGGCCTTACAGCACTACACCCTGACACTGCTGATCCACATTCTCAGGGCCTTACAGCACTACACCCTGACACAGTGGAAGGCCTTACAGCCTGCCCACTGCTGATCCACATTCTCAGGGCCTTACAGCACTACACCCTGACACTGCTGATCCACATTCTCAGGGCCTTACAGCACTACACCCTGACACAGTGGAAGGCCTTACAGCCTGCCCACTGCTGATCCACATTCTCAGGGCCTTACAGCACTACACCCTGACACAGTGGAAGGCCTAACAGCCTGCCCACTGCTGATCCACATTCTCAGGGCCTTACAGCACTACACCCTGACACTGCTGATCCACATTCTCAGGGCCTTACAGCACTACACCCTGACACTGCTGATCCACATTCTCAGGGCCTTACAGCACTACACCCTGACACAGTGGAAGGCCTTACAGCCTGCCCACTGCTGATCCACATTCTCAGGGCCTTACAGCACTACACCCTGACACTGCTGATCCACATTCTCAGGGCCTTACAGCACTACACCCTGACACAGTGGAAGGCCTTACAGCCTGCCCATTGCTGATCCACATTCTCAGGGCCTTACAGCACTACACCCTGACACAGTGGAAGGCCTAACAGCCTGCCCACTGCTGATCCACATTCTCAGGGCCTTACAGCACTACACCCTGACACTGCTGATCCACATTCTCAGGGCCTTACAGCACTACACCCTGACACTGCTGATCCACATTCTCAGGGCCTTACAGCACTACACCATGACACAGTGGAAGGCCTTACAGCCTGCCCACTGCTGATCCACATTCTCAGGGCCTTTCAGCACTACACCCTGACACTGCTGATCCACATTCTCAGGGCCTTTCAGCACTACACCCTGACACTGCTGATCCACATTCTCAGGGCCTTTCAGCACTACACCCTGACACTGCTGATCCACATTCTCAGGGCCTTACAGCACTTCACCCTGACACTGCTGATCCACATTCTCAGGGCCTTTCAGCACTACACCCTGACACTGCTGATCCACATTCTCAGGGCCTTACAGCACTTCACCGTGACACTGCTGATCCACATTCTCAGGGCCTTTCAGCACTACACCCTGACACAGTGGAAGGCCTAACAGCCTGCCCACTGCTTATCCACATTCTCAGGGCCTTACAGCACTACACCCTGACACTGCTGATCCACATTCTCAGGGCCTTACAGCACTACACCCTGACACTGCTGATCCACATTCTCAGGGCCTTACAGCACTACACCCTGACACAGTGGAAGGCCTAACAGCCTGCCCACTGCTGATCCACATTCTCAGGGCCTTACAGCACTTTGCACAAAAGCACATGAGACCGTCACTGCATGCAGACGAATTGGCATCTGACCCACCTCTTCACACTGTGCATTGCCACGCACATTTTCCTTGCACAAAGTCTATTCGTGACGTGGCTACTCTCGTCCCGTAGGGTTGACAGGCCAAAAGTTACTATTCTAGAGTTTGTTTTGTAGGTGAAATTAAAAATCGTCCTGGGCAATAAAATCTGACATTTTGCAAAAGGAACATTTGGGCACAGCTCCAATCCATCCCACAGTCATAGTATAAAGAAATCAGCTTTAAATTACGCTTAATCAGGCTAACTGGAGGATCAGGCACCAAAGGTTTCACAGACACTAGCCTCTACCTCTCTGTTTTACCTCTTAGCTCAAGTCTCTGCTTGTGTGTCCGTTATTTGTTACCTCTTTTTTCTCCTTTCCCACTTCCTCACACACCACGGTTTGGAAGGAGGGAACAATTCACCATCTTTCAGATAAAACCAGAGCATCTGAGACCACTATAGTGGTGATTTGGCACCGTATTAACTTTGTGACATAACATAACTCAAAGAAAAACATAGGCTAGCTTGTGCTCATTTTTCAGGGAGACCAAAACATAGACAATTCACATTTTCTGACGTACTTCCAATGCCTCCCATTGTTATTTAAAGGCTTTCCAGGTGTATAGGATGCTCAGATCACCATTTATCTTGCCTGTGTGTTTGGAATGGAGCAAAGTCATTTGTGTTTCAAACTCATTGTCTCAGCTATGGGCCTTAGGTGTGTCCTGGTGAAGACTAGTCAGTGCCGTACCAAGGGCAGGTAGTCCAGTAAAATCAGAGGTTTTCCCCAAAGGTATCTGGGTCCAACCTACTGCCAGCTGTTAACCTAACTAGGTAATTGCAGCTGAGTCAAATAGTTTGAAAGGAGAGGTTTATATGCATATAATTTGCAACTGCCTGAGAGTGGCCCAGATTACCTTAACATGGCAGGAATTGTCAATGGTTTGCTGGCAGCGCCCAAGGACTGGTCCGGCAGCAGCCTCAGTTCTGTATCTTCTGCAGGAGTATTAAAAGCCACGATAACTTGAATGAGTCATCAGGATCACTCAATTATCCCTACACTAGAGCTGGGACTTTGTGCTGCTCATTGGTGCCCATGTGTCTTGTGTACAGGCCCGTTCTAAATGACTCATCATATCATATCCCCCTACACCTCAGTCCTCTGGGGTGGACTCACTGTGGCATACAGCACCATCCAAGCAGCATCCATGTCATAGCTTTCCATATGATATATTATAACGTGCTTAATACCCAGAGGGTTCTAAGCGCTGACCCAGGGATTGAACCTGTGGTGCTCCGTAGCGTCTTGCTTCCTAGGTGAGCACGTTGCCCCTGAGCTATCCTCCCGAGATGCAGCCCTTCACACTAACAGTGAACTGTGCAGGGTAGGCACTCTCAGACACTCTCTTCTGGAATGGCAGGAATGCGACGTGTTCTAGAATGTACACACAGATCCACATCACCCATTCCTATCCTTGGTTCTCCAATGACATTCATCTTTCACACAGTCTATTGTAGACTAGGCAACTTCTGGTTTCCCAGCTTTAATTACTATTTGGGAATTTGCCACATGGAAAACATTAAAAAGGAATCCATGGTGAAAAATAGACTGTGACTTAATTGGGCGACTTGAGCACACCTCATGTCCTTCATACAGCCCAGCACTGTGTGTTAATATTCGACCTGCTGTGTATCTAAACTGCTTCACAAAAACAATCCCTTTTCATGTCAGAAGCATTTAATGCATTCCTTCAGATCTATGGTCCAGTTGTATTGCTCCCTGCAACTAAGCTACCACACACACTGTTCCTCTTAAACCTCAGTCCATCCCTTTTTCAGTTGTATTTTATTAACTTTCCCACCATCCTACCTGTTTCATTCTACTTTTCCTCCGCAGAAAAGGGGTTGGATAAAAGCAGACCATTGCGGAAAGGGGGGTAGCACGCCACACCAACCTTCAGACAAGCCTGATGCTCTGAGACCACTACCTGGGTGAGTTGTTGCAATATAAAAACCTTGTAACATAACATTAATTAGCATATTACACTGACAACACTCACTGACGAAGAATGCATGTGTGGTTGTTTTATCACTGAGAGCTGTCAGTCATAATACATCTATGTATAAAATTGCTCTTCCCTACAGGACATTGGTCCTCATTACGAGTTTGGCGGTAGCGGTGCCGGTAATTGCCCATTTGCGGGTGGCGGTATTGCTGGGCTCCCGATCCCCATTCTGCCCCATAGGGTAGAATGTGGGTGGGGAGCATAGTTGCACTGGCACCATTGATAAAGGTGCTGGTGCAATTATGAGTTATGCCCGCGGGTGCCGTGCAGCCCACCAGGTGAGACCTGGCGGGCTGTCAGGCACCTGTGAGCAGAACTTGTAATACGGCGGCACGGTATGAACGGTGCCGGTGCCTTACTGGCACCGTTCATACCGTGACTGCAAACATTATAATGAGGCCCATTGACATTAATATCAAAACGTGTTGATCAGTGTTTTTGAACCGGACATGACATTTCAAAGATTGGAAGCAGGTGGCGCTGTGGTAGGTGCAGTTTATTAACTCGAGCACCCTGTTCTACTCTAGTATCTTTTGACTGATCAATAACTTCATTCAGGCAATGGGTAACTATTCAAACTATCCAAATTATCTACACATCCTGGGTTCAGATCCCTGCATGAATGACTCATCATTTAAGAGAGATGAAATGAGAACTAACGAGTTGTGAACATTTTAACTTTTGTAGGCATGTGTCCAGTTCTACCTGCCGCCAATCACACTGTTTGAACAGTGAGGGCGACAGTCAATATTGTCTCGATATTGTCTTCATTGTCACTGGTCGGAAGAAGAAATCAGCTGGCATGAGTTGCCCTTAGATGGATAAATACATGGTTATTTGACCTAAAATGGGGTTGTCCACAGGAAACGAACACATGTGAATTCAGTCTCAGAGCTGCGTCTGAGCTTCTGTTGAGAAGCAACAGTGTCAGATGTGAGATCTCATGGCTCGTTTATTTGAAGAAAGTGTCTGAGTCTAGTTGACTTATTTTCATCATAAACCTTCAATCCCCTTGAATTGGTAGAATTCATTCTTTTAATACAAGTGTGTTTGGTTTCCAGTTGGTGGAGCTTTGAACATGGGGAGCCTTAACCCTGCATATTTTAGAACTGATCAGACAGATGTTGCATGGATTTAAATGTTCTAATTGGTGGCCCCTGGGTCGTTCTTGAGGGTAAGATGTCTAGAAAGGCATTCTCGGGTGCTACTGAAGAATGATTTTAGAACCAGTCACAATGTATTGCAGCAATCTCTTTCTTTATCAAGAGTAATGGTTGCCATCACAGGATCAGAAAAGCAGTAATGTTATCATCAATATGGGAAGCAGGATTCTGAGACAGACCGGGACACTGAATATGAGTCAGGTGAATGGACTAATAGGGCTATGTGGAATAACAGGAAACACGTGGGGTTCATAATACAGGGATCAAGGACCCAACGGCATCCCTAGTTAATGACAGAATGTATATCATAGAGCAATTTGTGAAGTTTCCCTCTACTCTCCATCATTAGGGATGCCCGGGATGCTCTGGTAGAGCAGTAACATATTGAATTGTATATGTCAATCGTAACCCTTAATCACCTCTTTGATCGGGAAGCAGAACTACTAGCCCGACAGATTGAGAAAGTGAAGGTTAAGCATGCTATTCATATTTTATCATGGCGTGGTCAGCAAACAAATTGGGGACTCTTTGCAAGCATTCAACATCCCAACAATCTTGCAGCACAAATTTAGGCTTCATGAAAGCTGCACATTGATAGGCAGATTAAACATACAAAGGAGGTTCATCATATGCATATCTTGGCCCACATATTATTTAATCTCTAGACCATCTCCCTGTACATAATTCTAAGGGCACTCGATATATGGTTTCCAAACATATTTCGGTTCTGTTGTATGGTGATAATACTGTCCTTAGGTCCAAGACTCTGAGGGCCGACCAGATATTGATTAATATTATTGCCATTATATGAAAGACACAGATTTAAAGGTATGTTTTGAAAAATGTCAGACTCTGGTTGTGGAAGCCCACAGGAAGCAAACTCCATATTTGAACTGACCTGCGCATCCAAATAGCAGAATACAGAATTTCGAAATGGCTGCTAAAAATGCCAAGCTCAATCCCAACCTTTGCCTTTGACTCGGAACGAGGCATGGAATTTAGCAAATACTGCAAGTAGCACTTCTGTTCCACAGTAGATCATGTTATGCTTTAATGGAAAGTTGACTCTCACAGACCACCCTAAGGGACTGGCTGAAGAGTCAAGCATTGAGTGGAGGCAGCCAGACTAGCCATGAATTCACATTGCCTTGATGCAGCTGTGCCTACTCTCACTGGGTTGACACGTGGATGATATTGAATTTCTGTGGCTTGAATGATTGTGTTCTTTCATCAGTCTATATGCTAGTCCAGTTTATTTTTAGAGATTAGCCTACCACAAGACTGATTAAGGCAGACACTTATCATTCTTTACTTCAGGGCTGCAGAAGTTACAAACCTACCTCTGGCTCAATTGACTTTGCAGCTGTCAGGGATGCACAGGTGACAATTGAACCTGCCTGTGCCACAGGGCAGAAGGTAACTCAGACGTCCGGAGACTGGTACAGCAAAGGCACATAGATACACTATGCGTTTTACATGGAGCTTTTTCAAAAGAGAGTCCATTTGGCAGGCCTCCTACTCAGAAACAGTTTACTGCATAGTTTTATAATAATGAACATCAAAAAAGCTAGGGCGTTCACACTCTTGCTGACAGCAATCCAACACACTCTTACGTCTCTTACTATTTACTGACAAAGCAGTCCCATGTGCACTTGGTGTCTTCCTACATAGTACAGAAGAGGTAGTGACATGTAGTGGTTAGGGTGTTGCATTGACAATTCTGGTTTGTGGATACATACGTCCTATCCCTCAATCCCATTAGTCAGAGCCAGAAAGTTGCCATCAAAGATAACCACATTTCTGGTTCTGACTAATGGGATTGAGGTATAGGATGCAAGCCCAATTCATCATTTTAACCAAAAAAGTAGTGCCACATTCTCAAAGGGAATTTGGATGTGTGCCTCAAAGAGGCCCTTTGTCATTCCGTAGCACATGTGCGCATCTCAGGGGATGTTCTTGCACATTCTGAAGTGCATTCCATAATCACAGATGGGATGCTCTATAAAAATACACATAAATAAATCTCATGCTCCTGTGCTTGTTGGGAATGGGTTCAGGGGGATGCACAGAGCATGGCAGCAACATTTGTTGGGAGGCAGATGAATACGTCATCCATAGATTCTGGCCAACCCCAATCCATAACACATAGGTGAGCAGCGTTACTCACTCAGACAACCATGCCACCCTTATTCCGGGACGGTACAACAAGACATAGAGGCAATCTAAGCTGAAGATGGCAAAAGCAGCCAAGCTGTAATTACAACATCAAGAGGCGCATGCGCTAGACACGAAGTAGATACGCACTCCACATGAAGAACACATACACTAGGTGAAATGTGCATTTATACATGAAAAATACGAACAAAGCAACCACAAGACATGAACAACACTAACATAACCACTGTATAAGCTGAATGCAACAAGAACAACACGTGACTTTTGCTCTTTAATATACAAATAAGAGTGTAACAGTGCAGCCATATTCTCTAAAAGGAATGCAACCGCAAGCTTTTAAGGAGACAAACACCCTGAGGCTTTCAGAGAACTCAAAAGGCTGAATCCGCAGAAATATAGAGCAGTACAGAGCTCAGGCAGTAGTAGGCAGCTAGTGCCAAGGTCAGAAGGAGATAGGTTAATGGGAACAGCGGATCAACGGCATGAGATAATGATTCCCAGGACTTAGCCAGAATACACCACTATTAATTCTAGATTATAAGATTACAACCAACCTTTGTTAGCCGAAGGCAACAGCACTGTGATCCAAAAGGACCCCATGGAGAATAACTCAAGAGATGGTAATTTCTTTAATGAATAGAAGACATTCCAGGGGTGTCTCTCCCTCTAATACTTGTCTGGCGCATATCATGACAACCTGTCAACATGTCTGAGGTTAGTTAGGAAGAAGCAAAACAATACAATAACTTAGTGTCATGCCGCCCACCATATCGTATGCTAGCCAATGTGTGATGTATTTTTACTTTGATCAATATTTGGATGCTCTAAGGAGTAGTCGCCCGATATCATTTACCCAATACACCGTGTGACCCTTATATGATCCATATGTAGCCACATCCCTTAACCAATCCCCTTTTCCCCCATGTTTTTTAAAATAGTGATGTTGTATGACGTGAGAGAGTACGTAGCAGAGGTACTTACATTGCTGTTTTGTATGAATTTGGGAGGAGACTGAAGATGCCGACACCTGTATGCTGTCCCTGCTTTATTTGGATGATAATAAAGCTGAACTTTGCCTTGCACTTTGTCTACTTCATCATTGAGTTTGGCCTGGAATAATTCCAGTACCTCTGGCATACCAGGAACCTATGGGCCCACTTAACACATACATGACATTAGCATGCATTAGTGTAAGTGTAACAATACACCTCTTCTCTCTCAATTTCTTTTGTATAGCCTCAAATAGAGATGATTCTGTGTTTTGCTGCCAAATCACACTGACAGGTCCTTTACACTCCTGTCACTGTGACACACACTCCCAACAACAACATGGGTGCTGGAAGCATATCACACATAAGATTTAGGAGTGCTTTCCCAACCCAAAAGAATGAAGGGGTGTGATAAAAACATAATTTCCCCTATAGCACAATCCCTGGAAATGCAAAGGTCAACTTTGAGACTTATGCAACCTGTGCCTTTCCCAAAAATTGCGATGTTAAAATGACGCATCATGAGCAAATTCAATTAATGGAAAGTATTAAGTGTACAAACAGTTATAGCTACACATGCGAGCATCTTATGCACATTGTCACTTTCTAGTTAACAACATTGGGTTTGATTCTGAAAAATGTGCACTTGAGCAAATGAGAAGATGCATGTTAGAAACTCAGTTTTGCACCTGCTAAATGGCACCATATTCATCATCATCATCATCATCATCATGTTCATATTCACAAATCCTTCAACTGGAGTAAATCTGGTAAAGACTCGATCATCTCTGGGATATTAATGTCCAATGTTCGTGAATAAGGTGCACATGCACGCCAAATTGTGAATCTGGATTACAGTAGAACATTTTGAGAATCCGCTTCAATGTATGAGGTACTAATCAGAGATGCACACAATGGGGCCAATTCATAATAATTTGAACTGTAGCCAATCAGAAATGCCCGTCATCACCTCTGTTTGCTCCGTAAAGCTTGTACCGGATTCACAAAGCCTATAACTCGAGCAAGTATGAAGGTGCCTGGAGCATCTCTGAGATGTCCTTCAGCACATCTTTGAAATGTGCATTTACACATGAACATCTGAGAGATGTTCATGCCATCTGCAGATTTGCTGCAGTTTTAGCATCTGTGAACCAGGTATGAGGCAGCAGTTGCAAATAAAAAAAGCACATGGCCATCTTTGATAGTCTCCAGTATTAATCTTTAAAGAATCAGGTCCAAGAAGCAACATCTGTGTCACGTGTCTGGAATGCATTTAACATTACCAGTCAGGAAAGAGATTACTTACCATGTTGCCACAAAAAGAGAAATAAATATCTATTAATGATCTGTTGAGAAAGATTATCTCCTGGAAGCTTGATTCTCTAGGGCTATGTCTAATGTAGCTTTAAATCATTTCATGAATCTATCATATGAATATAATAAAGACTGTATGAAGTATGTAAATCGTATGAAAAATGTTGTATGAAAAAGAAAGCATGTAAAACACTGGTGGACAGAATTAGAGCATTGAAATCCAATACGGGGAAACATTTGTTAGGTCAGCTGATCTCATCAAACCCTTTGAGGACTGTATTGAAAGTGATATTCTTCAGAGCTAAACTCAGCAGGTAACAACATTGATGATATATCTTTTTGCTGGAATAGACATCCTTCAATTTTGGAATTGAAGAGAGTTTGCTTGGAGCTACACCAATGAGACAGTCGATCTACTATCCATATATTGGACAACTGTGGGTACATCTCCGAGCCCTGAAGCACCAAATGTTGAATTCTTCATAACCTTTGATATGTAATTAATACCAACATTGCTGATCATGTTATGGGAACTACAGTGCCTCCTGAACAGAAGTTGTACTTACACAGCGGTGGGATACATTTGAATACATGAAGACAAGATGTACACTACAATTTCTAAAATGCACAAGACATGAACACCATCTTAGATCTCAAGAGTAATCACCCTCACAGTCTCAAGGAGGCATTGGCATTTTGACATTCTTTGAGAACTGGAAAAAGGTGAGAACTTAAGTGGGACATTACAACAGAGGGATTGTCCCATGGAAATTGCTGCACCAACATGTATACCTACAGAAATGATAATTGCAGTTCACTGCTAGAAACGGATGCATCATGTGTTTAACCTCAGATGGACAACTTAACAGCAAAAGTCACCCATTGGTCAGAAAAGTAATGGTTGTAATAACGAATCTCTGTCACATTAAATGGTTGCTTGAGTATGCCTGCCAATGAAGAAAGAAGTATAAACCCACTGAGAACCAGAGAACTCTACACTCATGTCCATGTGTGGGATGACCCCTCCCATCCCCCCTCTCAGTGTGGGTACACTGCCTCCAGTCCTTTATGAATAACTAGGTCAGCTGCATGCCAGGTCTGAGGTGGACTCATTAAACAAAAGATCACTATTAGAATAGTTGTGAATAGTTCACATATTGAAACAGGAAGAACATCTACAAATTGGTGACACATTGCTGGGCTCATCTTCAAGATTATATGATTTTTGTCTGGACAGTGATTGAAAAGCGTAACATGCCCAAAGGGAAAAGCATCTGTCACAAGAGACTTGAACATATGTGACCTTCTTTAGATAAATATCTTGGGTTCAATAGGACACGTCCCAAACAACATCCAAAAACACATTAGGCATCATTACGACCCTGGCGCTAAGTGTTTAACGGCGCCGTAAAAGGCTACGGTGCCGTTAAAGACTTAGCGCCTTACTACGAGGTCCCTTTGCGGGTCCCGACCTTAACGTCTGGTCTACACCAGCCGTTAAAGTAGGGACCCGCAAAGGGACCTTGTTGCTAAGTACGGTACCGCAATTTGCAACCCCAGTCAGGGATGACTCATTTCTTCATCCTTTAGAATTTGATAAATTGAATGCCATGATTATTTAAGTGCCTAAGAGCATTAATCTATATGAAGCAATATATAAGGGAGATGCAGGCTGGCCAGAAAACCCCACTGATGTGATATGCGTCACAACTATGTTATCCTCACATCCAAACCCCGATATTTTATAAGTGAGGCTAGACCATTCGTGGTTACAAATGCATAGATGCTAAGGTGAGTGTTGTGAGAATTGAAATGAGCACATACAAAGTGAAGTGTGTGTTATGTGTGTATTGATTCAATGATACATTTAATGTTTTTATCAGAGACATATTTGTCAAATATCATGACCAGTAATCATTGCTATGTTCCTAGAATACTCTTTGCTTGTAAGCAAATCAGCTAGAGACCCTCATTCGTGGTATGTTTCCCTGTGCCCTTTTTCATAGAAGATTTCGAAAGACTACAATAGGAGTATTCCAGGCTGTCTATCTTGAAATTATAAAATCAGAAAATAATGGATGTGGTTAATCAAGGTTTTCATAACTTGCTTTGCTCGGGAAGACACGTGTAACATTGTTACTATGACTACAAGATATAATAAGAGGGGTGGTTAAATATTAACTTGGTAACATTTTAAAAAGAGCCAGTGTAACATGTAAGGTACGCTGAGTGATTTCATTTTTTAGTAGCTTCTTTTTCAGAGAATACACACTATTGTGTCTCTCAAAATGTCCTACGATTGTAAAACAGTCATCTTCTGATTAAGTCCATGATCTAGGTCTTGTCTGAACGTCAAGGCAATGTTTAATGTTGCATTCTGGTAACTGATATGTTGGTAGTGCTGCAGAACCTGTGCCTTTGCTAAGTTATGCAGAAAAAATAACCCAATTGTAAAACCTGCAGCCTGGTCCTGTGTTCCCTTACAAGGTCCCAGCACTGGCCAGAGAGCCTATCTCTATCCTTCTTCCTCTATGAACAATGTACCCTTAATATGAAGGCTACGCTTCTGTAAATACTTGTCCAGTCACCCCTTTGGGGGCTGGCTCCCTGATGGCTGTGATCATTCCACATTTACCCCTCCCCCCCCAAAAAAGAAAGACAGCTTTTGACCGTTACCCACAGTTGATACCTTTGATGCATCGGTGCAGAGGGGGGACGTCCAGGTTTGTAGACATTGAAAGAGAATTAGTTGGCCTCTACCTATTCCTAAGAACTCCTGCGCTGTTACGAAAGAAGTACCAAGGGGATCACATGGTCCTCTGTGCTATGCCCTAAATTGTACAACAACGTGGTTCTTATGTGTTTTAGATGCAAAGGCAAAACAGGTAGACATGGAGGGTATACCCCCTTCACCTTTATAATGACATCATGGCCAATGTTTAGCTGTACTTTATGGAGATCTGAATCAACAGAGAAACTGACAGACAACAGTTGTACAACTAGAATACAGTGCATGATGTATTCAAGGCATTCCAGTGAGTAGGCTGCTAAGCTGACATCAAGTGAAAAAGAACAATGGACATACCAGTGATTTATAATATGGGGCCTTATGAATTGAAGTAAAACTATGTAGCTGAAAAGAAAATGTAAACCTTTTCAGACTTTCCTGATTAACAGAATAGTTTCTCAAAGTGATTCATTTTAACCTTGTAATAGTATTTTTCCACTGAACCCCTTTTGTAATTGTTCAGTGTTTTCAACCACCTGATTGTAATGAAAGATTTATGGACATTGCCTGAAAGAAATCTACATAATCAAAAAACAAAGCATTAATACATTGTGCACGTGCCAAATGGGCTATGTGCTAGGTCAGAAGAAGGAGACACCGGGTTGTGGCATACTTCACTTTCTTTATTTACATAATAAGTAAACTGACTCAAAATCCCTGATCTATGGATTTCCCTGCATAAACAAACTAACTAAGGTGCTTGTCCCCTGTGGCGGAGTCCAAAGTAAGCAGTCTGTCATCCATCTAAAGTTAAGCTGCTCTATCCATACCACTATGACAAAATAACAAAAGGCCAGGAGAATGACTCCCTTCTTCTGGATAGCTTTGTGAGGGGTCAGTTATTTTAAACAAAATTGTAAAATGAATGCTATCTAAACCTACTCTACCAGGGGATTCCCTACCTAGTCTTGGATTAATTGGAAACCTCCATGGATGCACAAAACTATCACTCACACTAAACAACATAAACATTCAAAGCAGCACAAAAACAACATAATTAAAAAGGTTACCAAACATCCAGTGTATTGGATGACTTATACTTGTCCTGGGCAGATCGTGCTCCCCCAGGAATGCCCCAAAGTCAATTTCTTCAAAGAAAAAAGGAAGTCTTGGAAAGTTCCAAAGAAACAAATGTTCACACACATAACAATCCACTGGTAACAGTTCCAACTTCGTTTGATGAAAACATCCTCTTTCCAAGTTTGACAAAGAAAACAATAGCACCAATGGGGTTCCTGCATGACCCCTTTCCAGAAAAGAATGGGTAAAGTTGATGACAAAAGTACCATTTCTGTGGCATCTTTTACATACAATTTGTCAGGAAGCTGCTGCTGAAGGTTTGCTCTCTCTCCAGCAACTCCCTTCTAGTAATGATAGTGTCCGAGCAGGCTCCCTTACCCACAGTTGACTTCTGCTCCTAATAGATTCTTCTAATACAGTTCTGACAAGAATGTTGACGATCAAAGTTCTACTGCTCCTACTGCAACTTAAGGTTTTAGGCTTCTTCAACAAGACTTCTTCAACCTCTACAGGTTTGCAGGTTACTCTTCTCTCTTGGATGGAAAGCAAGGATATCCTCTCTGCCTTTCCTTCTTTCTTGCGGCCACCACACAATCTGCCTTTACCTTCCAGACAAAGGGCCTCATTACAAGCATGACGGTCTGGGAACTACGGTACTGGTAAGAATGCCGGTACTGTAGTTCCCGACCGCTATACTACGAGCTGTGCTTGTGGGCACCTGTCAGCCCACCAGGTCTGACCTGGCAGGCAGAGCGACACCCGCGAGCACAGCACGTCAGATGCACCGACACTACTCTGAATGGTGCCGGTGCATCCAGCGTCCCATTCCCATTCAGCTCTAGGGGACCAAATGGGGATGGGGAGTCCCTCATTACTGGTACCCGCAAATGGGCAAATGCGCAATTACCGGGTCTGCCAAACTCAGCATGGCCCGGTAATTACCCATTCGCAAAAAAATGGATACCGGTGGCAGCCGTGCCTGTAGTACAGGCACGGCTACCACCAGCCTCATGATGTGGCCCAATGTCTTCCCAACTTGAACAGTCTCAGCTCTACAGATTTTGAATGCAGACTGTTTAACAAGTACCCAGCTCCCTTCCAAAGCTTCATATACACACACCTTCCTCCAGCAGTTACCCCAAAGCTGTATTGCCACTCTTTCAGCTTTGGATAACATTGCCACCCTTATACTAGAGGACTCTGGACTGACAACAGCTTCAGCGACTCAAAATAATGTTGTACCATTTTTAAATTAGCTGGATTCACTTTAACAGAGTTTGCTCTACTGGCTTGGGTAATACTTGTTCTTTGTTCAGCTTCAGCCACTACTACTACTGCTGCTTCAGTTTTCAGAATGTTACAAGATACAAGTCCCTTAATGGAAAAGAAATTAGGCACTCACGCTTTTGTTTTGATCTTGAACTGTGTTATGTCCTATCCTTTCCTGAGACAGTGGCCATTCCCTATGTGTGTGTGAGGTTGAGTCTGGAGTGTTTGGGGTGTACATTCCATTTGGAATGTAATGCTTAGAATGTGTTGTTATGAGCACTGAGCGTTCTCCCTCGGTCAGTTGGAAAATGATCAGGGCAGAGGGGGACCGGTGGGTATTTGAAACTAAGTGGAGCAGCAACTGAAGAGGAACAGAGAAAGAAAAAGTACAAACCAAGACTGGAACCAAGGAAAAGAAGGTGGCAAGAAGGATAACCTCCAGCAGAAAGGAGGAACCACAGAGGCACCCACCGGCCCCCTGCCCCAGCCCCAAGTTAAGCGCACCCTTTCACTGTCTAAAATAGAGACAGGCTTAATAGTGCATCCAAGGGCTGTGCTGCGCGGCTGTCAGTTCGCACAAAATAGACGTTGGAACAGCACAACAGTGTACTATGTCAGAACGCAAGAGGCTGGGGATTCAAGGCACATAAAATAATAACGACGCATATGTGCAGTTTGCTTACCATATGTTCAGCTGCAATCCATGAGAGATTGAGTGTGTGGGCAGCGTCCCGGAGAGATTACCAACCATGGGTGACTTCGCAGTGCAGCCGCACTAGCGTTATGCCGTCGTGGTCCATACAATAAAGCAGCAGTCCCGGGAGCGACGATGGCTACGGGGAGCTCTGTCCGCGACCATCGCCTTCATCCAAGTGATGACGTCGATGTCACAGTGGAGGTAATGGCGATCCAATCGGGCATAGAAGGTTTGTTCCGAGAACCTTAGTTCCAGGAGCCGACGGCGACAAACGGCTCCAAGAGATACAGAGAGTTGAAGTATTAGAAAAAAGAACCTTTCGACGTGAACGCTATGTGCCACATTTCCGGGTATCAAGGAAATCATAACGACAGAGGAAGACGAAACTCCAGAAAGAATTACTGCAACTTGCCATGGACCTCAGAGAATAGCAGTTGGATTGGGGTAAAAACATAAAAGAAGACAGTTATGAGTTTTCTTTGTTTCGTTTTATAAAAAGAAAATGGAACTGCATAATGAGAACAAATGGAGATGGTTAAATCAAAACAGTTTATTTCTCTTGAACCTGGTACATATTCAGCCAATGTGGTCTAGTGACACAAGGTACTGTGCCAACGCTTTCTTTTCAGGATATGCTATTTATGCGGCGAGATAATATTACATCCAGTTTCACTTAACATCGACTTTCTGTTGATAAGATATTTAAATTAACTAAGAGCAACACGTCAATTAACCCGTGCAAATTTATAGGAAATGCAAAGCTCAGTACATCATAAAATGATTTCTGTTGGCAAATGCAGAGTATTTGAATTACAAGGTAGTATTTGGAAATGAATATATTACATTTTCTCAGCAATGTGATGTATTAAAACATAGGTCACGATTTTGCAGGTGATATGGTATAGCGCCAATCTGTATTTTATGGCACTAATGTGCAACGTTTTTAGGAAAGAGGTTTCCTTTTGTTTGAGCCAAATTTTTGGGCACGTTTGTGGCTCTGTGGCGATTTGGTGTGTGGTGCTTCAGTATTGTGCCATGTGTTTGTACCACTCAATGTTGGTTGTCATGGCGCCATTGAGCATTGGCAAGTGACAGATGGAGCCATTTAGAGGCATATTAACACTACTGGTGGTATGAGTATTTTGGATGCTACTGCAAGTAGTGTGTACTTAGTGCAAGTTTGCTAAAGAATTTCATAGTGCCATATTGGTTTGGCAAATAGTATTTGGGATTGTATGAAATGTAGGCAACCAATAGAAAGGTTATTTCATGAAATGTCAAGTTATTTTCCTATGCACTAATCCAAAGTCTTTCCACAGCTACATCTAAACAAAGACTCTGCAAGCATAGCATTTTGAACTTTTTATTGCGGCGCACTTAAAATTTTCGGATTTTCAAAATCTCTATTGCTGAATTCGTCTTGTTATTATGTGGATTTTGTAAGTGCTTTAGAAAACCTACATTTCTGTGTCATGGTCACTTGAAAATGTTTTAATCAACCTAGTTTGTTTTCCACAGGAATTTTAAAAGGAAAAAATGGACTCTGCAAGAATGTTGTTGGGACTCGCTCCGGTGATGTACTTATAATGTCTTATATTCCCAAAATGTCATTCTGAATTTGTTCATTGATTATTTTTAGAGTAACTGTGTAAGATATAAAAGTTGACCACCTGAATGATTGAAGTTGTATGGCTGCCTGAATGTCAGTATATGATAACATGCTGTGTATTTTAGTTGCAATGCTATTAGGCATCAGACCTAGGCTGCCTTTGTTTTGTGCTCAGCTGCGGCGAGCATTCAGTAGTTTCATGGGTAAATGCTCAGTTGTGAGCATTGGTTGGTCGTGGAATGTGGCCAGGATAGGGACCTGGTGTTGTTTGGCACGCTGTTTGTTTCAATTCTTGATATTGGTTCAGTACCGAATTAGGTGATCCACATCACCTATGTGTGGTTGGTACTCTGCCAAAATTCAAGTTGAGGTATCTATTGTGTTGCTTTAGGTGGTTAGTGGGGTTTAACCTATTGTTTCAAATTTGAAGCTTTGATGTTGGAGATTGACGACACAGGGTTATTGTGGTGATGTAGGTGGTGTGGATTGTTTCATGATGGTGGGCTGGTCCCTGCAGGTGAGCGTCATAGATGGCCACTATGAGGCTGGTGAGTGTTTTTGAGTGTATTAGCTAAGTCTAGCTATTTTATGGTTCTGGGTAGGGAATAGCATTTTGCTTCCTTGATTCGCAGGATGGATTTTGGATGATTAAATTTGAGATTAATGTGTTCACATACCTCTTTTCCTACCTTTCTATTTTATTGAGTTGTTAAGAAAGGGGGGAGATGTGTTATGTCCTATCCTTTCCTGACACAGTGGCCATTCCCTATGTGTGTGTGAGGTTGAGTCTGGAGTGTTTGGGGTGTACATTCCATTTGGAATGTAATGCTTAGAATGTGTTGTTATGAGCACTGAGCGTTCTCCCTCGGTCAGTTGGACAATGATCTGGGCAGAGGGGGACCGGTGGGTGCTTCTGCCTTATGAACTTAACCTGTGATGCTCCTAATGTACTTACCTTTGTTCCCTCGAACCCACTAAAGTTACCTGAATGAAACCAGGCTCCAGAGTGCTTATTTACCGACTCTATGAACATAACAAACTGCCACTTCAAAAGATGCAGGTGCCCACCTTTCGTTCAGCATTAAGTTTCAAAGGTATTGGCGAAACATTGTTTCATGAGCGACCTCTTCAGATGTTAACTGTACATGTAACATTTCGGGAAAGTCAGTTCTGCTTTAATAAGTTTACCGGCAAAGTTTTCCTTGTTAAAAGGAGCCATGTGACCGCTCGGCAACAAGTTACTTCTAACAATGGGGAAAACCGGGTACTTTAGCTTTGTTAACATAAGCATGTGTTATATTTTCCTTGTTAGAAAGAGCTTCCATATCTGCAAACAACTTTTACTCACTTTGATGTGTTTGCGAGTATTAATAAAGCTGGCTACAGTTACTGGCAAGGTATTTCTGTTAATTTGAAGTACAGAGATTTGTTTTTTTTCGAATCGACAATCACAGTGATAGTGGGCTGCTTCTGCTTCTCAGCTTGTTTTCTGCTACTGCTGCTGCAACAGGCACTCTTGGGACCCGCACCACCTTTTCTGCATGGGTGTCTCCAGTATGGCCTCATTAAGGTAGAGTATTCCACTCTCCAGCTTCCCTCGGCTTGCTTCTGCACACAGGCCTTGGGTGGATGCATGACTTCAGCTCTGCATTCACAGCAATTTGGTGCACCTGGAAAGACTGCCTTTTTCTTACAGTATCCTCTAATGCTGCTACAGCAAAACAGGGATTGTGATCACAGTACCAACTCAGAGCCTGCATGTGAAATTTGATCTTCCGTTGCTCCAGCGTCCCTTCTGTGGTCACACTTCCTTGTAAACTTTCAGTCCTGTGCTCTACTTCTTCTGCTGCTGCTACTGCCGACCTTCCAGCTCCTGCTCCAGCTTCTTCTGCTGCAGCCTTTTATACCCCTCAGGTGAATTAATTGGTTTCAGGTACAGACCCTTAGAAGTAATTGCCTGACCCTGAAAAAAGCTATTAGGCTTGCCTGCCTGACCTTGGCTCCTGTATTCCTCTTCAGAACTCTTCTTATGGAAAGTCCATGAGGGATTCTGGGACATGCATTCCACTTGAGGAAAATTAAAATTCTCTTTTTCTTTAAAATGGCAAAAGGCCATCAAAATAACAGGGTTGTGCGGAAAGTTCAAAAGGGGTTCCTCCTAGTCTTCCTGGTCTGATTCCCCCAATCTGTTCCTCCCGCAGTACTCCACCCCCAGTGTCAGGATAAGAGAGCACCTGCCTTCCCCTGACCACATGAGAAGGGTCACAGACCTGGTCCCTAAGGGGAATCCTGTCGGATTTGCTACAGCTTCCTCAGCTTGTTCCTCCTCATCTGTTCCTAAGTGTTTCTGCTTGAGAGGTTTATTGTAGACCCAACAGTTATTCTTATTCTCCTGTTCAATTCTAATATTACTGAGACGAGTAAGAGAAGTGTCATACTGTTTCTCACTCTTCTTTGGTTCATGCCATTCACTTGGACAAGTAGGCTGAGTGTACTACATATCCCCATCTTCCCTCCCAAGACTCCCTCCATTCCGGTTACCTTGTTCTCTATGGATTGGCGTCACCGGACATGTTTGCAGCATCAGGACTTCCTTCGTGTTCAGGATAGCTTTGATTCTTGCTCCGTATTCTTCAGTTTTTTCTTGCACCACCTGCGCTCCAGCGGTTTCAATGTTGTCACCAGACAGAAGAGTTCCCCTTATGAGGGTCACACCACCACTCTCAACTCGCTCCTTCTTATAGGGTTTTCATTCCCCTCACTCTGGGTTCAGATTCCTCCTTGTTTCTTGCTGACAGCACCTTGTAGTTTCCTCCAGAAGGATGATCTCTCGATCTCTCTCAGCACTCCTCACTCGGCTGGTTTTAAACTCCTGTATTCCAATTCTCATGGACACTAGTCACTTCTCATGGACAGTAGTCCATCATCTATTACTTTGATTGACTGCTTGTTCCTCCATAGCAGAGGATAATAGTCCATTCTCTCTTTTAGTTGATCTCTCTTCAATGTTTTTTGGAGGAAAAGTAAAAGTGCAGGATTCAGATGGAGGTGAATCCTCCACTTTTGCTCCAAAAATCGGTGGAATTACTGCTCGGTAATTCCGCTAGTTGTAATTCCGTTAAAACCTGTAATTTGGCAGTGCGAGCAAAATGGAGATACTTGATGAACCTCCTTTTTTTTCCACACTGTCAAACTCGTAATGAGGCCCTACATCTTTTATTACAGGCTTAACACTGGAGGCCCGTCTCTAAAAGCTGTTGTTTTTCTTCCAAGACAAACACGTTGCCTCTGGGCTATCCTCCAGGCCCTGAGACCATTGATACCACTTTTACACAACGAGCATATCTTGACAGATAAGTGTGACAGATAATAAAGTACACTTTCCTACAGAGAAAAGAATTTCACTGTCTGTTGCAAAACTAAAGCAAAATCTAGAGAATGCTCCTTGCATACTGGATTCTGTAGATGTATGCATTTAGTTCCCTTGCATTCACTTAGTCACATTTTATTCTCCAAGGACCTTCCGTTCCCCCTTTCTTTTTTACTTCCTCTTCCAGCCTCATGCCACCCCTTGACCCCAACCTTAACCCTTAGGAAACCGTAGCCATATTCATTGCCACCTTCAACTTCAGATGCAGAAGAAATAAAGACATGAAGAAGTTAATGTACTACAAAGTAAATGTCTGGCAAAGTGTTGGTGGACTCAGTAAGTGGAGGGGACGTTTTCTAGATGAAGTGAAGGGGGATATTGGATTCTGTCACACTCAGTTTCCCTTATGTTTCTGTCACACATTCTATACAATATTGAAACATACAGGACTACAAATAAAAGTTGCAAGCGTGCGTAGTCGGAAAGTTCTAGGTTGATTTTGGATTCTGATGTGGGAGGACAAAATCACGGGAAACCCAAGTGCTTATCCACATAACAGCAACATGGTAGACACATTCTAGCAGCATCGACCCAGACAAAATGGAAATGGCTAAAGAAGACCCGCAACTATGAGAGATCAAAGCTGCAATAAATACATGAAGGGCAGAGCTTGATCATGGCATAAAGCAAGGGTCTGCAACCTTTGGCTCTCTGGATGTTTAAGACTTTAAATCCTATGTTTCCTCACCATTTACTTTGCTGGCTAGGGCTGACGGGAGTTCTAGTCCAAAACACCTGGAGCGCCAAAGGATGGAGACCCGTGGCTTAACAGAAGGAAGGTTAGAAGAGTGCACAAGTTCAACCAGCAGCAGATAAAATGAAGTGAATTTGGTTTCCATCTTCCAAGATCGATTCTTCAAGATGCAAAGTGTTAATTCCACTTACCTTGCAAATGCAACAGCAAGCATTGCCCTACTGTTGAGCTCGTTCACTAAATGGTCATTTATAACTGAAAAAAAACATTTTTAATGCCTGATTCATTGATGTTCAATGGTACTCAGGCGCAGCAAGCTGCTTTCAAAGGTATCTCATCTTCTTTTGATCAAGGGCTTTTCATTTTCTCTCCGAACCCCCCACTCTTTACCCCCCCCCCCCAGTTCCCCCGCTGACCTGCCTAGAATATTTCACAGAAATGGCCCCGTCTGAAAGCAGTCCCCGCCCTGTCTTGGACTTGTCCTCCTGACATCCTGTCATTTCCTGTGGTCGCGTAATTGGCACTTTGTGGCTGGTGCCACGCTGTTCCGAATCAGCACACTGTATCTCCGAGTAATTGCACCCCATTCACAGATGTTCTGTCGTTTCTTGTGCTGCTTGGATACTGTGAAATAGAGATGGAGCATCCTTCAAAGCGATTCACAGCTGGGAATGCAGACAAAAACAGAACATCTCAGAAGGTTACAGCAATCAGAAGGAGCCCAGAGCTTAAAATCGATTGGGCAAACATAGATAATTATTGCCTCTATGATGGACAATTCAGTTTAATGATTTTTCAATATAGAGCCGCGTAAACCTACAGAATTGTTATGATCATGAGTATGCTTACACACGCACACACACACACACATTTTAATGTATTTGTATACATACTATACAGCATTGACCACATATACCATTGAGATGGCCATGGGCCACTGACACTCCACACATGGACAATATATAATCCTATGCCTATTCTAATGCCTGGCGCATGTGAATATTGATGGTGTTTGGTAAACAAGCTCCAATGATCCAATCACAAGAACTTAAATATACCAGAGTGCTGACCCCCAACATGGAAGAACGTGTGCATGGTTGCTGCATCCTTGAGAGCTGCCAGCCATGATGAAGCTGTATATAAAACAGCCCTGCCCATTAATCCCATAGTGCCTTCGTCAGTGGTTTTGAATTTAATGTGCATTTCCAGCAATTGACCATGTTGACCTGTTAACTGAAAGGCCCTATTCCAGCCTAAAGCATATTCATTGATCAGCAATACTCATCAGGGAATAAGAATCTGCCTCAGAGAGCCAAGCGTAAAGGGTTCAGATTCCAGCATGGAAAGCTCATTCTTTTAAGAGGGTTGATATGAGCTTTAATGAGCTGGGCAATTATTGACTTTTGATAGACCTGCTCTGCATGCCTAAATAAAAGTGATTAATGACCCGGTCCTTCATGGGTGGTGTGTACCAAGATGGTACACACCATTCAGTCACAACTTCTGATTGCTAATGGGGAGGACACTCTGAGGATTCTGGAGGTCCATCAAGGAAGTAAGGACTGGTTCAATTGACAAAGGGGGGATAAATCAGCAGGCATGGGTTTTACCATAAGTATATAAATAAATGATGATGCGCCCTTTAAGTGGAGGTGGGTGCTCACAGAGAGTAAAAACCTGCAGATTCTTTTCCAGGGCTGGTTTTATGTATTTGCTTATGGGTAAGAGCTTCAGATGTGAGAACTGTCTCATGTCATGGCAAGTGGATTTGGGGAAACTGCATGTGGCCAGATGACTATTCCTTCTGGAAGAGAGAGTCCAAATGCTCACCTTGAATTTGAGGAAGTTGTTCTAACATTACATGTTTTTTTGATGGAATTCAGGATGGATGAGCTCTGAAAATGAAGCTCTGTACCCCTATATTTCTTTTCCCTGATCAACCTGATGTTGCATAGGTTTGAAATTGTTGATCAGAAGCCTGTTCGTTGTTGATAATGATAAAAAAAAACCTAGAACGGCATTCTGCACTGTTGTCCAAGCGGGATTTGGATACCAGGCACAAGGTCTTAAAGGATAGTTCCAGGACTTTTTTTTATTGTCCCTACGGTTCAACCATGTGTTATTAAGCATAAATCGGTAGATCGTAGAAAACTTTCCTATGGACCTTACCCGACTTTTCGTCCATTAACGCACTCGAAATCAGCCGCCATTTTCTGATAATCCTATCATTTGCCCCCATCGCCCTGGCTCACCTGCTTTTGCGGCACTAAATCAAATCCCCCGCCCCTGAAACAAACTTTATCAAAACATTCATATTCCCCGCCTCTATCCGTGACGTGACTGTGCTGCGTAGGCAAACGCGCCCAGGCGTCTTCTACGCGACTACATACAGAACCCGGAAACCAACACAGATTAGCTCACAACACAGCGCGCCACAATTCGGAATATGAAACTGTACTTTTAAATCAAACCGCAAGATTGTAAATTTGGTAAAGTACATTTATTTGACATCAAATGTTTAGAGAATATTCAGCAATTTGCATTTTTATTTGCTCACGTTCCAAAAAGTTCGTTTTGAGGCACGCGATGTTCCTTTGCTGTACACAGGGTCTTAGATCATCTCACAATACAGCGCCACAATTCGGAATATGAAACTGTGGTTTAAAAGGCAACGGCAAGATTGTCCATTTGGCAAAGTAGATTTATTGGACATCAAATGTTTAGAGAATATTCTGCGATTTGCATTTTTCTTTGCTCGCGATCCAAAATAGTTCGTCTTGAGGCAAGCAATGTTCGTGTGCAGTACACAGGGTGTTGGTTTACGATAAAATAAGCTCTTCGGTCGCACTGATAATCGCATGGCTGTTCCAACAACGAGGCACTAGGCCACCACAACGGTCTGTATGTTGCATCTAGCCGTTAGTACCGCGTAAGGGCATACTTGTACTTGGCGATCGTCCCATAAAATGGTCAGGGTGGTAACGTTGTTCAAGCGGAGAAGCAACTGGTGGTTATAAAAGCCATCCGCCGGTGTTTGGTACTCGTGACACATACAATAATGAAGGATGTACCTGTTTTAAAAACATAAAAAATGAAAGTAGTCTCACCATCAGATCTTTATTAAAATTATTCATTTTATATATTAGGTCGGGAAATTATTTCATAGCTAGGACAGTGCAACTGGGTATTATACGTCAAGGGGGGGCTGTAGGATACTGAGACAGTCCCCCAGTGCAGGGGTTGACAGGGAGGCAGTGCAGGTGGAGAGTGGAAGGGCCCAGGACCGAGGTCGCAGACAGTGGACCAGTTGTATCAGGGGAGAGGGAGAGAGAAAGCAGAAGCAAAGAGGAAGGTTTTGAGGTGCTTCCGTAAAAGGAGATGGTTCTCCTCAAGATAGTGCGCGGTACAAAACAATATGCCACATAGAACGAACAAGTACAACTTAACCCATCTTTAAAGCTACTGTATAGTAATTAAATTGCGGTATAAACTCATCTAAAGAATTACTTACATTATATTTGCATTTTCCATTGTGTCTGTGCGTAGGGCAGCCCCGAAATACCACTCCTTCTATGCCGACGTTATTTCTTCTAATGAACGAACATTAAATGGCTTTCGTTTCTGAAATTATATTCATTATCGTTTCTTACTTTATTGCCCCACACCCCCAAAAAGAAGTCTTTCGGGATGGTCCCGGCCTGTCAAGGTCAAATAACAATAGAACCTTATACTGAGTCGTGGGCCATTCCGGCACCATAGCAAAAAATCAAAGCAGCTGACCTTCACTTTGAACGAGCACACATTCCTAGTTAGCTATATTCAGTGTAAGGCCATCTCACAGGACTTGAAATTTACACTCCATCTTTGCATTTTGTCTGCGTGCATTTGCAGCCCCAGAGAACCATAAATACGGAGACATTCTATATTTTTTGAAAAATGATTTATATTACTGTTTGGTTTAATTTAATGCGCAAATGAACAAGGTTGGATAGACACATTGCATGTACACTGAGCAATCACTTTTATTTACACAATACATAGCTACACATATTCAATGGGCCTGCGACATGAGGAGACTCGAGAGAACAGACAATCAAATTACAATCATTTAAACCGTGATGTGTATTTCTCAATGAGCTCTTCTTTAGGTGGACATGGAACAGAGGCAATGTTGGGTGGCAATGCAGTTGTCCCCTGCACAGGTTCGTTCACAACTCCATGTATGTGCCTATCTAGGACATCAAGAATAAGTCTCTCAATGAACTCATATTGCATATCCTGAAACACTGGTTTGATCACCCATTGTTTACTTCTTTTAGTGAAGGCCTTATTGTAGCGAAGCGTCCCTAAAGTTCCGGTCGTCCTACTTTGTTGACGGCCAACATTATGGTTATGTGCCAAGACCGCTAGAAGAGTCCGATTTATCATGCCCTCCATGCCAAAATGCAATCGTTTTGGCCTGTACTTTAGGCACATATTGTGGAACACCTCCAAATCTCTTGTGTGGCAGAATTCCGTGAGTCCCCTCAAATCTCTTGTTATAGTTTTATCAAATACAATCTTTTCAATGGCTTTGTGAGTGGGTGATGAAGGAATCAACCACTTCTTCTTCCATGCCTCCTCTGTGGAAAAATGGCAATGTTCACAATTGTGGAAATGTTGGTTTGTGGTCCAGCGGTGAACGTTGCTACAGTGTAGCATTACTGACCGCCATTTTTCCAGTAGAATTTCCAACGACCCTCCACATGTTTTTGAGCTCCACCAAAGATGGTTGCTGATTGACTTGGACCACTGTGAAATACCTTGCATATCTTTTTTTTTACCTGCAGCCGACATTTTTTTATTGATTGTTTTTGCAAGATGCCAAACGTCAAATTGGTGATTTATATTTTTGTACTCTTCTCTCATTGTCTTGGCAATTGAAACGTGTCTGTCCATGGCTATCAGGTCGATCACCATTCCCCGCGATTGTAGTTCTTGCAATGATGCTACAAAGCCAACTTTCTCCATGGCCACTGAGGATGTACTTTGTGACACCTGCACGACCACCGAACTCACAATTTTCTTACTTTCAATGTCCTGAAAGTGGTAGGTGCAGTACTTGGCTGAAAATCCTGGGCTGTCGCACTGTCCATCACCGGCTAGCCTGAACCGTTTGCCCGCGAATGTACTATCAATAGACATTTTTTCCATTCTCCAAGCTTCGCTAATGGCTGGAAATAGATAATCGGTTTGGTATTTGTAGAACTGAGTTTTCGCAATGAAATGGATTCCCACAAACTGAAAGAAAGACTCTAACTTTTTAAAACTTGAACCACTAAAAAGTGCAGCCGCTGCACAAAGTAGATTGCCTGCTGGCAGTTGCCCCAGCATGGGTTGTGCAGACCATGAGAAAGGATGATATTTTGTACAGGTGGCATGTATTTTAAGGTTAGTGCCTCGAATTGCACGAGTCACATTAATCAATGGCTCCCCACATACTTCCCCACCAACCGAATGCCCACATTTCATCCGAATAATAATATCAATCAAACAACTATCGAATACAATGAATTTGGCCTCTTTCCTTATACTGTCACTCTGCATCCCAGCTGGTTCGGCCTGTAACGTTGAGGACATGTCACTCACATGAAAGGTAGAATCTCTGATATCGTCTTCCGCTATGTTCAGTGATATTGATGGTGTTTCATTGTCGTCCACTTCATTCTCTTCCATTGCAACATCTGTTCCTTCTCCGGCGATGGGTGAATAAAACAATTTCTTCAACTTTCTCGCGCTCTTAGTTTTTGCGGGTGTGGATTCTGTGAATTGATCTCCGACTGCATCCGAACTACCAGGAGGACATTCACTATCAATGGCTGGATGTGGTATAGCTCCGTTGTCAATCACTTCATATTCTTCTCATTGGCACGATGCATCTCCAGTCGCAAGTCCCTGCCAAAAGGTTTGACAAGCAACATCTCTCGTTCGCTTCACTGTCTGTGTAGATCTAGTTCGTACACCCACTCGCAACTAGAGGACAGATTGGAAAAGGGATGTTCAGTTTAAACACAACTTACAGTATTGAACTATTAACAGTGAAAAACAACATAATATAGTGACCAGGACACTAACCTTCTTTTGCTTTCTTTTCTTTGAAACTTTCTTGCCTCGAACTTCAACATCGGGACGCTGTTGCTCCGACTCGTGTGTGCATGTCTCCACTTCCTCTTGCGCTGCAACGACTATATTTTCAAGATAAGCACATCCATCACGCACTGACGCTCCATCGACTCCCTGAAACATAGAACTTTCATCAGTATGTATAATAATATTGAAAACACAAAATGTACTTGGGGACCAATACCCACGTACATCTCAATAGCAAAACACGAATGAACGCTTTGTGTAGAACATTCAAACGACAATTATTCACGCATTGTTGATCTAGTTAGATGGAACTGTCAAGATCCATACCTCGGGCTCCTCATAGACTTCCATTGATGATATTATTGAAGATGATGCTTCAGTAACTCCCTGAAACACAGTAATTGCATTAGTATGGTTTTCTATTTTGTTAAAAAGAACATACACTTTGTGCAGGCGTCAACGGCTCATCTAAATAGACCTGCACAAATGATCAGTTGTCTAAAATAAATAATGGATATTTAAATATGATTCGATTTGCTCGATCGTTGGAAGTGTCACCACCCAGAGATCTGCATCAACTACTAGGGGTGATGTTCTTGTGGAAGAAGCTCCGTCATCTCCCTGAAACATAGTACTTGCGTTAATAAAGAAGCAAGTATAGCGGATGTAATCACGTCATATGATTTCGCTTGATCGAACTGTCAGTATCCATACCTCGAAATGCATAAGAACATCAAGGGACGATGTAACTGCGGTGCACACTTCTGCAAGCTGTTGCGCCGACCCGTAACTGCATGCTCCCCCTTCTTCTTGGACTAATGCTCCATCGACTCCCTGAAACATAGGACTTTCATTAGTAATGAACACAATATTGAAAAAAGAAGACACATAGGAGGGCGACGACAGAAGGACATATCAATGGCTAAAAACGAAAGAAACATTGTGAGTAACAATCACGCTACAAGAATGCAAGATCTGATGATCTCCATCGATGGAACTGTCCGGAAACGTACCTCGAGCATCTGAGTGACATCAACGGTTGTCGTCAATGCGTTGGACTCCTCAGCATCTCCCTGAAAGACAGTACTTGCATTATTTTGGATAACAATAATTATAACTGAAAACAAAGACTAGAGGACGAGTACAAGGGTGTACCATTAGGTAAAATAATCACACGATAAATTAAAACTATTGATTTACATGCCTAAAACAAGTCAGTGGCAGAATAGCTAAGTAAGATTACCCGATAGGCGCTTGAAGTGGCTGATGACTGCAATAACGACACGGATGGAGAATCTTCCGCCTTCATATTGAGTGGATACATAAATGGAGAAATTATTGTTAGCTAATGCTACACACTACCGCAAGGCCGAGAGATAAATACGTAAACTTGACTCACCAGTGGAGGGATGTGGACGAATAGAGTGGGAATAGCGGTTGAGAGCAATTTTCGCTTCGCTCGCGGTGTGTTCTTCTTTATTAGCAATGATGTGGAGTACATGTCAGAGGTAAAGTGCCTGCTGCAGATGCGGTATCGATCACCCCTCTTGTCCGCAAAGTCTTCTAGGACTCTACTTTCAAGCTCAGACGGTGGATATCCGCAATATCGGACCCATTCTCTTATCTGATCTATTGTCTTAGGGAAAACATGCATTATAGTACCTTCAGATTTACTATGAGTCTTCGAAGGGCAACCGCCAATGGAACAGGCAGGCATTGTGGAAAGTTCTGAAAAGTAAAGATCAACAATTCTCAATGAATACCAATGTGTTAAAAAATAAAATGACACATAAAAGGTTCAATGCAAGGTTTGTTTTGGTTCTTGGAACTATACACGTTATTCACATGCGGATAAGTATTTGAATAACTTTAAAAAAATAGAAAAATAATTTCACTAAACTCAGAACATGTGACTAGTTCCTTGCATGTACTGTCTTGAACAGTTAGATGCAGGGATCAGAGTAGTTTCTTGTCGTAGAACAGGGAGCAGTTCACAGGTTGCAAACTGACGAGTTTGCTCGAAGTGGTCACGGAAGTTCACAGAGACGAAGAGCAGATAACCAGCACCTTCACGGGTTGACTAGCAAAGCGCAAAGAAGTTCTCATTAGAAATATGAAGTGGGTTATAAAGAATTCGAAACAGGGGTGTGTTTGTGAATGACGTGTATATGTCGTGGCATTATGCGGTTTGCAGGGGGGCGTCCAGCGTGAGGGGGGATGCTTGGCAGGAGACACGGGGTCTGGAGGTAGACATGGGAACAACAACCCATGCTCTATAGACCACTTTGAAGTGTACATGGTATTTGGCACCTCTTGGCCTTTATCGCTCCCTGACAGCTCCACTTGCCAGCACAAGTACCCCGGTGCGAACTGCCTTTGATAGGGCGGGGGGTGGATTGGGGCGGTGGTCGTGCAGACAAGACACAGGAAGACTCGTGAATGGAGACACACTTATGTGGATTGCAGGGGGGCGTTCAGCGTGAGGAGGGATGCTTGGCAGGAGACACGGGGTCTGGAGGTAGATATGGGAACAACAACCCATGCTCTATAGACCACTTTGAAGTGTACATGCTATTTGGCACCTCTTGGCCTTTATCGCTCCCTGACAGCTCCACTTGCCAGCACAAGTACCCCTGTGCGAACTGCCTTTGATAGGGCGGGGGGTGGATTGGGGCGGTGGTCATGCAGACAAGACACAGGAAGACTCGTGAATGGAGACACACTTATGTGGATTGCAGGGGGGCGTTCAGCCTGAGGGGGAATGCTTGGCAGGAGACACGGGGTCTGGAGGTAGACATGGGAACAACAACCCATGCTCTATAGACCACTTTGAAGTGTACATGCTATTTGGCACCTCTTGGCCTTTATCGCTCCCTGAGAGCTCCACTTGCCAGCACAAGTACCCCGGTGCGAACTGCCTTTGATAAGGCGGGGGGTGGATTGGGGCGGTGGTCGTGCAGACAAGACTCGTTTGCCGCAGGGCCTCACCAAGGAGAGGCCATCTAACTGCATGTAAGAGGCAGGCTGCAGGATCTAGTACATGAAAGGCAGGGGGGTGAGTTTATAAATACCTCAGCCTCCCAGGAGAATATATGGGTGCAGTTCCCCCTGGAGACCCTGGATGCCTAGGCAGTTAGTCAGCAGCAGGCTGGCCTGTGGTGGCAAGGCGGCACGGGCCAGAGGGGGTCATCTCTGTACCCGGTGCCCAAAAGGATGATTTATTATGATCAACCATATTGATTATTTACCTATAACCATGTTTTGTATCAATAAAATCCAACAGCCTTTTATTGCCAACGCTTGAACAAAGTGGTGTGGTAAGTATTTTTGGGGGAGGAGGCAAGGCCGGGAGGCTTGATGCCAACCCGCAAAATAACATATGTATGTCTGCTGCATATGGGTTCAACGGTTATGTGGATTGAAGGTGGGCGGCCAGCGTGAGGGAGGATGCTGGCCGGAGACATGTGGTGTGACAAGACAAGGCACAGGAAGACTATTCAATGGAGACACACTAGATTCATTTAAAAAATCAAAACAACCATTGTTAAAATATATGTTGGGTTTTATTTTAGATCGTAATTTCAATTGAACATAAATAATAAACATTACACATTGTAAAGTTCCGGTTGCAGCACATCCAGGGAAAATCCGCGGTATTGTCCACTGTCGCTGGGGAAATGTTGTCTAATGGCAAGTACCGCACAGGCAGGTATTACTCTCCGAACGCAGTGTCCGAGCCTCCCGTGAAGCCTCCAAGTGAAGCAACGATAGGCCACCAGCCTGTACCACCTGTGAAAATGAAAGATGCAAACTGTATTAAAATGACACAACTTTCTTATCACTGTCGATTCAGGTAAAAAATGTCATTCTGCTTTGAAACAAATTCTATCTAGAAAATGCACAATATGGAACCAATTTACATGCATTCGAATGATATGTAGATGTAATTTTATATGTGGGAGACGACCATGAAATAGTAGTGGCATCACTGACATCACAACCAGAGTATACTTACTCGTTACTCGGATTACGCGGACGAACAGTGCCACAAAGTTCGTGCATAAGCACCATCATCATCCTCAACATGGTCCGTGAGAGGCAGGCTTCCCTGAACTCTGGCAGCTCGGTGATGCCTTGCGGACTTGGCTCGCCTTCCGAAATGTAGGCCAAGCACCCGGAATTTTCACGGCAGCAGCAGTTCTCCTCCTCAGTTGGCATTAGCTCGCACCGATTGCACGTGCACCAGGTGGAGACGCCGTCCATGCGACATGGTCCAGGCTCTTCATCCGTTGACTGGTCCTCCCAACTGCCGTCCGAATCCCCATCGTTTCCGCGTGCTTGCCTTTCCAGTAGTTCTTCCTCGGTGTACTCGGGCTCGTACATATACGGCATTATTGTAGCCATTGTGTGGTAAAGAAAGTAATATAATTTACAGAAATGGTACAGGTGTTCACAAGGCCTAGAAGCAGCGAAGGTAGCTGACCAGAGCACAGAAACGAGTCACAGAATACTCAAAGTAACACAGAGAGAAAAATGGAATCGAAAATCTGCTGCTGTGTGTTGTGAAACGGTGTGTTTATACTTATTGAGGAAAGAGGCGTCCTGCCATTTCCATGGCGACACGTCATTAGCTGAGGCGCAGCGATTGTTGACACGAAACGTGCTTTGGCGTTGGGAAATGGGCGGTACGCGTCTGCTGATGTCAGGCTCAGGGGCGGGGGATTTGATTTAGTGCCGCAAAAGCAGGTGAGCCAGGGCGATGGGGGGAAATGATAGGATTATCAGAAAATGGCGGCTGATTTCGAGTGCGTTAATGGACGAAAAGTCGGGTAAGGTCCATAGGAAAGTTTTCTACGATCTACCGATTTATGCTTAAAAACACATGGCCGAACCATAGGAACAATAAAAAAAAAAGTCCCGGAACTATCCTTTAAAGCAATCTCCTTGAAACATTGGGACCAATGACCGCTAGAATCGTACAGTGTTAGAAATTATGTCATTGCATTAACACCATAGGAAGCAGGGCCCCCAGCAAGACTGGGACACTCAATACGTGTGATGTGCAGATATTGGTAGGGAGCTACCTAGATGGACTAACACGAAACACAATGTTTGTCAAATTGTCTGAATCCCTGTCGCAAGACCCACACACAGTATGTGAATGTGTACTCTGTAGCGTTAGTAGGCCTTGGCTGAGCATGAACATATTCAATTGTATCCGTTCAACGTAACCCGTCCTCGCCCATATGATGAAGAAGCAGAATGACTAACCCGAGAATGTGAAGGCTAAGCAGGAAATGTAAGATTTGGCAGTGGGCAAGAATACTGCAAAATATGCTATCACTGCAAACGTGTATACACCGTTTTGGATTGATGGTCATCAGTCTTTGTGCATCTGATGCATGAAATGTATTAGGGAGGGGGCGGGGGTGTAATTCCCAATGTCATGATAAGGCCAATGTCATAGACAGATGAACTCAATACACGGAAAGACACATCTGAAGTAACCTTATAGCATTGTGTTGCCTTTATAACTGAAGATAGCAAGATGTATTCAAGAGCTCCTCATGGTAGAACTATTCATGCATTTTATCATGCAGTTAATAGGGAACACATTTGGGGCCCATTGCAAGCACTGGGCATTCTATCCCTTTTGCACCTCATAATTATGCTTCAGAAAACATATGCAGTAATGGAGAGATTCAACAGCTGAGAGGTGTGCACTGTATTAAAACAAATAAACAAAGGAGCCCTGCAGGGTGAATATTGGCCCACATGTTATTTGATTGCTAAGCCTGCTTCCTGTCTGCAATATTCAAACAGGCCTTCAAAGGTTCCCCAGGTGTGGTTGCAAACCTATTTTAGGTCCATTAGATAGAGACAATATTATTCTAAAAGCAAGCACCCTGAAGGCCATTCAGTTGTTATGCATGCATTCTTATGTTCAAAGTATGAGGGACATAGATTTAAAAGTGAACTCTGATTAATTACAGATTCCAATTCTATTTTCTCTTGAACTGGTCATGGATCGACCCTTGTAAAAGATATATCAACCATTTTGGGATAAGGTTCAAACACAGTCACCGAGAGCACTCTGTATGATGAAGCGAGCTATGCTTGGGGCAACTGTGGCAATCATCAACTTTTCAAAACACATTGGCCCTCACTATAAGGTTGGCGGAATGGGTTTACCGGCACCGGTAAACCCGTTCCGCCCTATTATGAGGTCTCCTCGCGGGACCTGCAATGATCGCCTGGAAAAACCAGGCGTCCTTACGGGTCCCGCGAGGGGACCAGGGAGCTAACAACAGGCCCGTCATTAACGAGCCCGTTGTTAGCTCCATCCCCATTCCCATTGAGCCCTATGGGGGCTCGAATGGGAATGGGGATGGACCAGGTCCGGGTTCCTCGGACGGGGAATTACCGGGTCTGCCAAGGTTGCGATGGCCCGGTAATTTCTCATTCGAGGAACCCGGGCCCGGATTGCGGTATGGAGCAACCATGCCGCTAAAAGCGCTAAAAGCGGCATGGTTACCTCCAACCTTCTAATGAGGCCCATGGGGCCTCATTGTAAGGCTGGTGCTCCCGGAATGAAGGGGGCCGGTACGGGACCGGCCCCCTTCATTCCGGGTGCGCCGATTATGAGCTTTGTGCTCACGGAATGAAGGGCGTCCTTTCTGGGTCCCTCGAGGGGAAGAGGGAGGTGACAACGGGACACTCGTAATGTGCCCGTTGTAACCTCCATCCCCATTCCCATTGAGCCCAATGGGAGCTCAAATGGGAATGGTGAATGGTTCCTGCAAGGAGGACTTACCGGGTCCTCCCATGTCGGAATGACCCGGTAAGTCACCATTGCAGGAACCCGGTAAAGGAGGCTGATTTGGAGGTAGCCATGGAGCTAATAGCTCCATGGCTACCTCCAAACTCGTAATGAGGCCCATTGTCAGACAATCCGTGGATCAGATTATTGCAGCTAAGCAATGGAAATCCTTCCTACTTAATCGCATTTCAGAAGGTGCACACTGGGCTTTCCATAAAGCCCACAAAAACTGGCTCTTCAATTAACTCGAATGAGTTTACTCTGGCCTCCCACCTCTTGCAGTCCCTTGTAGCAGTATGTAGGCGCTGTTTTTACTTTTTATGACTATATGCAACAATGTAACACTGCATCAATGTAAAGTGTAACTGCCTTCTGTGCCTAATTGGCCTCATGTAACCTGTTATCCACAGCACCCTGATGCCTGAGGGCTTGCGCGGGCTATACAAATGCACAAATAAAATACATAAATACATAAATAAAGATGATGCAATTATCAACACAGTCAATTCCCTAGCTTTCCCGTCTATGGTTCAGGGATATGGATTGTCAAACCTGAACATAACATCCAAAGAGCAGGAAGGAAATTCTGAAAATGCTGCCTGGAATGCCCAGATCAACCACAGCATGCACCTTACATGAGGAAGTGGGCATGAAACAGGTGCTGCCAATGGCATGAACTTTCTACTGTTTATCAATGATGCCTTAATGGAAAGTTCACTCTCTTGTAGACCATCCTGATAGACATAGGACAAACTACTACTAAACCTAAACCTGCCATTTTGCACACAAGGAAGGGCCCTGATCTAGACCCACATCACAATCTACACTAGAATAATGACCACAGGCTCTGAAATGTAAGCCCAATTCACTATTTTCCCAAAAGACTGACCTCCCACAATTCAAACATTGAGAGAAAAATGAAGAAGACAAATTGGAAGAACATGAAGAAATTCTCAATTTCTGAACTCTCAAACTCAAGAGGAGAAAGGACCCCTAGAAACGAATGAACCCCAAAGTTCTAACTATACACCAAACACATAGAACTGAGCCACAAGGAAACACAAATCCCCATCCTTTGGATGCAGATTCATCCTAGAATATGCTAAACCACGATGAATTATTAATGAATAATATTAATGAGTGCACAACCTCAACAACTGACTGTACACAATTTAGTGTAGATATAATGTGTCGAGGCAAACTAAGATATCAAGTAAACAAGTAAAGACCCAAATGATATGTATGAGGACCAGAATTTAGAAGGGGCCGCCCTACAAGTATTTACTGTCCCCCACCTATCATGTACTCCCGCTTACCTACCACTTGTCAATTTTGATGGGGTTAAATGTCCTTGGAATACAATAATTGTACCCATGGTGTAAACAATCCTTGTTGATATTTGAGAATATATATTTGTATTTTCATATATGAACTTACAGAATTTTAGCATTTAATACTGTATTTTCCATTTGCTTTTTCTATGCAACTGTATATTTATTTTTGTCTGTGCCAAATAGAAGTGGTATAAAGTACACAAAAGTAAAGTACAATTTAGTGATAAGTAGCCAAGTGCCTATCTGCCACATGTCTACATTTCTCATTTTAATTAAGAAGGGATAGCTAAATGTGGCACAGTGTAGAGCTGGAGAGTCAGAGAACAATGGTCGGCCTGGAGCGTTTTATGCCATCTAATACTATCTGCTGGCACTGTTATGACACACCAGTAATAATGCAGATTCCCAGAAAATGGGCAAAGATGTCAGAACCAAGGACTAGGGGCGATGTGTAGCAGAGCCTAAACAATAAATGAAAAGACCATCCATCCCATTAAAACGCATAAGTCTAGACATGAGTGTGACAAAGGGCTCCGACCAGACTTCAAATGTGTCACTTTCAAAGTGAACACCATGTTTAAATTGAAGAAGTAAAACCTGTGGAGAAGATGATTAGATGCAAGGGATTGAACAGTCCCGGTTGACATTGTGAGTCCTCCAATCGCAGAACTGGCATTAAAATAAAATACTGATCCACATGTCAAGTGAACACAGCAACATCATTATGGGCAGTTGCATACAGAGCATACCTCTTTGGAATATGTGGAAATATGGATGATATGGCCCACATCCATATGCCTATTAAGTAACCAGATCCTTTACGCAGTGTCTACTGTCCACATTGCAACAATAAGGGAAAAGCACCGCGTGCCATGGCCTACAACCATGATCCATATCCCCTGCTCTTAACTAGTGGGCTACTAGTCCCACTTAGGCACATACCCCCTTCTCTTTGCCATGATCCATATCCCCTGCTCTTAACTTCTGGGCTACTAGTCCCACTTAGGCACATATCCCCTTCTCTTTGTCATGATCCATATCCCGTGCTCTTAACTAGTGGGCTACTAGTCCCACATAGGCACATATCCCCTTCTCTTTGCCATGATCCATATCCCCTGCCTAGTAACTTACCAGATCCAATCGGCCATGGCCTACATCATTGCCCACTGTCTGCATTGCAACAATTGACCTGAAGAGCAGTGTCCAATCTCCAGGTTGCACCAAGTAAGGTAAAGGTCTATCAACCTAGCCAGTGGGCCAGGCCCACAGCAGAGGCCCATATCTCCCTCACAATTAAATGATCTAATCCCATCAACCAAGTGCACTGAATTAATGCTGGTGGTCCCCTGTATGTTTTAACATATGTTCTGAAAAGAGGTTTGTGGGCACCTCCTTTTGTTCCTTCAATGATTACCATGAAATGACTGCAAGAATGGCTCTCATTACTAAAACAACATGCAAGGTTACCACAGGAATCTGAAATGCTTGACAACTTGTACATTTTTCCCATCCCCACTGCAACTCTCGATGTGCCCCCCCATACTCCTTACTCTGTCCGCCACTGTGTAAATCCTCCATGAAAGTCACCTATTACCCCCTTCCACTTACTTGCTTGTTCGTGCAGAGGATATGCTGAGTGGGTTGCGGATGTTCTCTTGGAAATCCCTGAGTAAGATGAAAATGGTCTGCCACAAACGAGCTCCTCTGACCACCCCAACTTCTCCACCTACGCATGTGGTATTCTTTGCACCTTGCCACCTATTTCCTAATGTAAAACCAACCTGCTCTCAACTCCAAGGCCCTCATTACGAGTTTGGCAGTAACCATGCTGCTATTGGCGGCATGGCTGCCGCCGAAATCGTGTTGGGGTCCGGGTCCTCGGAATGAGGACTTACCGGGCCATTCCGAGTTCGCAAGGCCCGGTAATTCCTCCCTCCAAGGACCCGGACACGGTACTTCCCCATTCCCATTTCAGCCCCCATAGGGCTGAATGGGAATGGGAGAGGGAGCAAACAACGGGCCATTACGAGATGGCCCGTTGTTTGCTCCCTCTTCCCCTCGCAGGACCCGGTAAGCATGCCTGGTTTTCCCAGGCTGTGTTTACCGTGTCACGCGAGGGGAACTCGTAATGCGGCGGTACGGGGTGAATGGCGCAGGCACCTTTAACAGCGCTGTTCACTCCGTACCGCCAGGGTCGTAATGTGGCCCCAAATGTCATTTTGAGCACTTTTCTTTTTGGACTTCGTTTGGAATTACTACATTGAGGAAAACAATCGCAACTTTTCATTTTTAAAAGGTCTCACTGCTGCAATGCACCATGGGGCATATAGAAAGGTTTTTCGGGGACCCTCCTGGCTCCATTACATTATTTTAAAACTTACTGCACTGTTTTACCCAAAACTGCTAACAGGCACATCTATAATTCTATTCTCCCTTATCTCACTTTCCCCCAGAGGCTCAATGTGACCCAAACCCTGGTTCTCTCTAGGCTCGACTATTGCAATATCCTCCTCTTGAATCTACCATCTTCGACAATGCGACCCCCCCAACTAATCCAGAATAGGGTAGCAAGACTTATCCTTGGCCTTAAGCCCACGGACTGCATTTCTCCTGCACTAAAAAGTCTTCACTGGCTCCCGGTGGCTGCACGGATTAAATTCAAATCCCTCTGCATCATCCACAGGGCGCTCTGGGACCGGACACCACACTATCTCCAACTCTATCTTCCTAAATACTCTCCCTCTAGAACACTTTGCTCCTCTGGCTCCAACTCTCTGGGTGTAAAGCGTTTTTTCTGAACAGAGGACAGGGGCTTGTTTGCTTTCCTCAGCTGGTTCCCTCCTATGGAACAGCCTCCACCTTCCTCTGCACCTTGAGCAGGATCTTCTTAAATTCTGGAAGCTCCTTACAACTCTCCTCTTTACCTCCTCCTTCCCCTCTTCCCTCCACTGCTAATCTCACAGTTGCTGGAATTGGTGTCCTGGGCCCTTATGCATCCTCGGGTCCCTGACCTTCCACACCTCAATCACCCCACCTCCTGTCTTTCCTCTGCACTTGCGATTACACCCTCCAACCTGGAGGCTCACACTTACACCCCTCGCTGCGCCAGGCCGTGTAGCACTTCATCTGTGGCTCACCCATGAGATCAGACTCCCCAGCACTTACCTTCCTGCCCGCTTCCTTGCTGCACTTGCTCGTTCTGAATACTCACAAGGCAAAGTACGTTTGTCCTCTTTTCCTTTTCCCCCCTCAGCTCTTAAATATAGTTTTTTATGTATTTTAATGTATTTCCTACTCGTGCTCCCTCCCTTTCCCTGTGGGTGCTTTGAAACAGTATTTCTTATTGTATAAGCACCTGAACAATAAAAAAAAACTATATCGCTGTGTGCCCAAATTGCTTTGCATTTGGGGAAAATGCATCCATATGGGTGTTCAATGGAAGCACCTTTTTCTCTAGGTAAAAAAAAAATAAAGGCAGTATGCCAAACACTGCTTTTAGTTGTTTTCTTAATAACGTTTCAATTGTTTCATGAATATTCACCAAAAGATCAAATTTCGAGGGGCCAGTGGCCAACATTTGTTTGCAAACTTTCCATCCAAGTATGTCTAGCACGGCAAAGATGATTCCCAGTCAGTCTCTCTCTGACACTTTAGATATGATATTGAAGAGCAAGGGGATCCTCCTCCAGTGTTGGGTATGTTGAAAAACAGCAGGAGGGTGATGGAGTAATGTTGGAGTAATGTTGGAGCAAGGACTGGACTGGGCAAGGATTGCATCATGCATGTTGCCATGGTCAAAAGCATTGAGATTGCCCCCACCACACTGCCTCACCCACAATCACTTAGATCTCACTAGCTTCTCACCCCCTGCCAGTCCTTTGACAAAAAATAGGTACACCCCTCCCCTGTTTGATCCCCCACATGTCATGTTCCCAAGGACCTAACCATTTTGTGAGAAAGAAAAATGTTGGTCCCTGTTGCCTGATTATGTGCTGAAAATCATTTTATCAGAGGATGAGCAAGTCCCTATTTATATCTGTAAACACTGCTCCGGTGATATGGTCCGCATACAGTCCAAACAATTGAATCACCTGGGAAGTAGTATAAGCAAGTGCACTTTGATGGATTGCACAACCAGGTGACCTGCCTGTTCATTTGCATACCACCATCCTGGCATATGTCCATGCAAGGTTTGAGGTTGACCACACACAGCAACATTAGCAGGCAGTAAATTAATCTTTCTGGATGCTAAGGTCACACCCATAGCACCCATGTGTTCCTCTCCCATTCAAGACCTCTCCACATATTCCACCAGAACCCTGAATGTCCTCTGGCAGTCATCAACCTTCCCTCTGCATTCAACACATCCTGATAATGATGGTCTAGGAATAAGGGATGGACCTCTCTCCCCCTATTCCTGTCTGACTCATGTCTTGACGACCAGTCAATCATTCAAGGTTGGTTAGCAAAACACCAGCTAATTAGAATCGCCTGTGTTAGGCCACCCAGAAAATGATATGCCAACCAATAATGGGGAGGGGAAAACGTAGTTTTTATCAATTTAGAGGTATTCCTAGGTGGAGCCATCAGATTGTCATAACCCAATGAGGTGTTTCACAGTTATAGAGTCAATATGTAGCCAATCCCCTTAACCAATCCCTAGTTCTGGTATGTTTTGTAAAGAGAGATTAGGTTGGTATGTCAGTGATGAGGTGTTTTGAGTACTTAATCCACTTTTTGTAATGAACTAATCAAGAGTTCCAAGATTGTGATGCTTGTATGCTGTCCCTGCTTTATTTCAGATGTCAATAAAGCTTGGTTTTGCCATGCATTCTGTCGACTTACGTTATTTAGTATGGTTTTGACTGACTCCATATTTTCTAGGTAAACTGGCCCGTCTTAACTGCGACGGGGTGAATGGAAAGATAAGGTAGAATGCAGTACTGGGAGAGTGAAGGGGAAGGTTAAAGAACATGATATGTGTGAGGGTGGGTACATTCTTTGTTCTCTGAAAATAATCTAGATTGGTAGAAAAGAGCAGGTTGCATCATTGATTTAAAGATTAACTACCCTCTGAGGAAAAGGGAGAGGATGAAGGAAGACGGGAAGGTGGTTAAGAACCCGAGGGCTTCACAGGTGAAGGTGTAATACCACTCAAATACCGGATGTGATGAGGCTCTACATTCATATTAATACAATGTGCATGAATGCAGTATTTACAAGAAGTGTAAGGGCATGTAATGCTGATGTTAAAAATGTATGCATTAGCCAGTCTGCAGTGGAGGGTAATTTACAGGAATATCTACTCAGGGGCTTGTTAGTTGAACGTGTCTAGTTGTCTATCAATTTTCAGGAACAAGAGTTGTGTCATCCATTTCTGAAGTTGTCAAAACATTGAGGGTGTTTGGTGGACATACCCAAATGCTCCATCACAAGGATGTCAGAATTTCACACTGATGGCCCTAATCAGGGTGAAAGACATATGTGGTTGTCTGCATCCTTGAGAGCTGGCTGTCTTGGATTGATACAGCTATGTATACAATGTTGCTGCCATATAAGACCCAGACAAGTTTCTTGAGCAAAAGACATGCGATTGTGCTCATTTGAATACCCACAATGCATTGATCAGTTGCTCTGAACTGGAATTGAACTCCCCAGAATGACTACTGGCTTTGACTGTGGAATGTGTGGCTTGCTATTCTATTCTATTCTATTGTAGTCTCTTCTATTCTAGTGAATTGTTATATAGCCCCAACAAGCCTGCAGGCCTCAGGGCCCTCACATAACAACAACAAACAGAGTTCACATAAACTGTCCTAGGACAGTGTGATGGAACAGCTAGGCTCCTAAACTCCTCTTCCATCGAACAGATATGTCTTCAAAGCTTTCTTAAACTGAGCAATTGATTGGAGCTGTCTAAGTGACTGTGGAAGGTCATTCCAAACACTCAGACCCATAAATGAAAGCTTGAGCCCCCAAATCTCTTTAGCATAAATCTTGGCTGCATCTATCCTTTTTATTGGACCGTAATGTATGCCTAAATGGAAGTCTCCTAACCCGTGCGCTGAGATAGACTGGAGCAACATGATTTCTACACTTCAGGCCACGTACAGCTCTAACCGCACTATTCTGAATGGTCTGCAGCCTTTTTACGTTAACCTGCAATGAGCCGAAAAGTAGCCCATTTCCAGCCTTGCATTAATTGTGGCTTCTGCAATGAAGGTTCTGTTTTCCCATAATAAATACGGATGTATCGGCCAGAGCTGCTGTATCATGTAGGTGCAGCTGGAACTCAAGTGGGACACATGTTTGTTAAACTTTAGGTTACGATAAATATAACCCCTAGAGTTTTCACATGGTCAGAAACCTGTATGCTGGTATCCCCAATTGAGAAAGCCTCATATTGAACATTTAGGGGGTAATTGATAGAATTTAGCGCACTAGTGGCGCACGCGGCTGACGCACAGTGGGCGCGTGCGAATCTCTGTGCCAGCCGCGTGCGCTAAAATCCATTTCCGCGCACAGCGTATTCATGGATTTTAGCTACGAAAACCAGCCGTGGCGCACAGTGGCGCAGCGACCCTGCAGCAGTGCCAGTTACGCCCCCAAAAACGCCCCTCACGCAGGGAAAATCCATCAAAATCCCCAATTCAGTGCAAAGGGCTGTGCTAACCCTGTACCAGCACGGCAAGCGTGGAACGTTTATTACTGGGGTTCGCTGGAAGTTTCACACGCGATTGGCCCTGTGCGAGTGGGGTACGTGTATTACTGGGGTTCGCGGGAAGTTTCACACGCGAAAGAGCCTGTGCGAGTGGGGTACGTGTATTACTGGGGTTCGCGGGAAGTTTCACATGCGATTGGCCCTGTGCGAGTGGGGTACGTGTATTTCGGGGGTGCACGGGAAGTTTCACACGCGAAAGGGCCTGTGCGACTGGGGTTACGTGTATTACTGGGGTTCGCGGGAAGTTTCACACACGATTGGCCCTGTGTGAGTGGGGTATGTGTATTTCGGGGGTGCGCAGGAAGTTTCACACGTGAAAGGGCCTGTGCGAGTGGGGTACGTGTATTACTGGGGTTCACAGGAAGTTTCAAACGCAATTGGCCCTATGCGAGTGGGGTACGTGTATCACTAGGGTTCGCGGGAAGTTTCACATGCGAAAGGGCCTGTGCGAGTGGGGTATGTGTATTACTGGGGTTCGCGGCAAGTTTCAAACGCGATTGGCCCTGTGCGAATGGGGTACGTGTATTACTGGTGTACGCGGGAAGTTTCACACACGATTAGCCCTGTGCGAGTGGGGTACATGTATTTCGGGGGTGCGCAGGAAGTTTCACACACGATTGGCCCTGTGCGAGTGGGGTATGTGTATTACTGGGGTTCGCGGGAAGTTTCACACGTGATTGGCCCTGTACGAGTGGGGTACGTGTATTTCGGGGGTGCATGGGAAGTTTCACACGTGATTGGCCCTGTGTGTGTGGGGTACGTGTATTACTGGGGTTCGCGGGAAGTTTCACACGCGATTGGCCCTGTGCGAGTGGGGTATGTGTATTACTGGGGTTCGCGGGAAGTTTCACACACGAAAGGGCCTGTGCGAGTGGGGTACGTGTATTTTGGGGTGCGCGGGAAGTTTCACTTGCGAAAGGGCCTGTGCGAGTGGGGTACGTGTATTACTTGGGTTCGCGGGAAGTTTCACACGTGATTGGCCCTGTGCGAGTGGAGTACGTGTATTACTGGGGTTGGCAGGAAGTTTCACACGCAATTGGCCCTGTGCGAGTTGGATACGTGTATTTCGGGCGTGCGTGGGAAGTTTCACACGTGATTGGCCCTGTGCGAGTGGGGTACGTGTATTACTGGGGTTCGTGTGAAATTTCACACGCAATTGGCCCTGTATGAGTGGGGTATGTGTATTTCGGGGGTGCGCGGGAAGTTTCACACATGATTGGCCCTGTGCGAGTGGGGTACGCATATTTCGGGGGTGCGCAGGAAGTTTCACACGCGATTGGCCCTGTGCGAGTGGGGTACATGTATTACTGGGGTTCGCGGGAAGTTTCACACGCGAAAGGGCCTGTGCGAGTAGGGTACGTGTATTACTGTGGTTGCGGGAAGTTTCACACGCGATTGTCCCTGTGCAAGTGGGGTATGTGTATTTCGGGGGTGCGCGGGAAGTTTCACACGCGAAAGGGCCTGTGCGAGAGGGGTATGTGTATTACTGAGGTTCGCGGGAAGTTTCACACACGATTGGCCCTGTGCAAGTGGGGTACGTGTATTTCGGAGGTGTGCGGGAAGTTTCACACACGATTGGCCCTGTGCGAGTGGGGTACGTGTATTTCGGGGGTGCGCGGGAAGTTTCACACGCGATTGGCCCTGTGCAAGTGGGGTACCTGTATTACTGGGGTTCACGGGAAGTTTCACACGTGATTGGCCCTGTGCAAGTGGGGTACGTGTATTACTGGGGTTTGCGGAAAGTTTGACACGCAAAAGGGCCTGTGCGAATGGGGTACGTGTATTACTGGGGTTCGTGGGAAGTTTCACACGCGATTGGCCCTGTGCGAGTGGGGTACGTGTATTTCGGGGGTGCTCAGGAAGTTTTACACGCGAAAGGGCCTCTGCGAGTGGGGTACGTATATTACTGGGGTTCACAGGAAGTTTCAAATGCGATTGGCCCTGTGCGAGTGGGGTATGTGTATTACTGGGGTTCGCAGGAAGTTTCACACGCGATTGGCCCTGTGCGAGTGGGGTACGTGTATTTTGGGGGTGCGCGGGAAGTTTCACATGCGATTGGCCCTGTGCGATCGGGGTACGTGTATTATTGGGGTTCGCGGGAAGTTTCACATGCGATTGGCCCTGTGCAAGTGGGATACGGGTATTAGTGGGGTTCGCAGGAAGTTTCACATGCGAAAGGGCCTGTGCGAGTGGGGTACGCGTATTACTGGGGTTCGCGGGAAGTTTCACACGCGATTGGCCCTGTGCGAGTGGGGTACGTGTATTTCGGGGGTGCATGGGAAGTTTCACACACGATTGGCCCTGTGCGAGTGGGGTACCTGTATTACTGGGGTTCATGGGAAGTTTCACACGCGATTGGCCCTGTGCGAGCGGGGTACGTGTATAACCGGGGTTCGCGTGAAGTCTCACCCGCGATATGTGCAGGGTACATGTATTTCAGGGGTGCCCTGGGAGTCCTACACGTGAATTGGCAGTGCGGGTCCTCCCAGGTGTTCCCGCTACACCCTCCACGGCCCCTGCAGGCAGCCCACACCACAGAGGACTACCCTGCAACCCTGGTCATGTCCCGCAGGCAGCCCATTCACCATGGGCATGCCCCCCAGCCAAACCACATGTCAGCTTGCACTACTGATCACAAACTCATGTCCCCCTGCACCCCCACCCCCAGCAGTGCGTGGCACCTTCCAGCAGGCCCCTACTCATGTCCCCCTGCACCCCCACGCCCCAGCAGTGCAGGGCACCTGCCAGCAGGCCCCCACTCATGTCCTACTCATGTCCCCCTGCACCCCCACCCCCCAGCAGTCAGGGGAACCTGCCAGCAGCCCCCCACTCATGTCCCACTCATGTCCCCCTGCACCTCCACCCCCCAGCAGTGCAGGGAGCCTGCCAGCAGGCCCCCACTCATGTCCCCCTGCACCCCCACCCCCCAGCAGTGCAGGGCACCTGCCAGCAGGCCCCCACTCATGTCCCACTCATGTCCCCCTGCACCTCAACCCCCCAGCAGTGTGGGGCACCTGCCAGCAGGCCCCCACTGATGTCCCACTCATGTCCGCCTGCACCCCCACCCCCCAGCAGTGCAGGGCACCTGCCAGCAGGCCCCCACTCATGTCCCCCTGCACCCCCACCCCCCAGCAGTGTGGGGCACCTGCCAGCAGGCCTCCACTCATGTCCCACTCATGTCCCCCTGCACCCCCACCCCCAAGCAGTGCGGGGCTCCTGCCAGCAGGCCCCCACTCATGTCCCACTCATGTCCCCCGCACCCCCACCCGCCAGCAGGCCCCCACTCATGTCCCACTCATGTCCCCCTGTACCACCACCCCCCAGCAGTGCGGGGCACCGGCCAGCAGGCCCCCACTCATTTCCCACTCATGTCCCCTGCCCCCACGTCATGACGATCCTCAATCATGGCCCTTATGGCCAGCCTCCCCAGCCCAAAGACCCAACCAAGTATTGCATCCACGCACATAGAAAAGGCAATTACATGATACAACCCCAAAGGCAAGTATGTAAATGAACACATGTCTGTCACACACACACAATGGGTGCAAGTGAATGTGAAAACCCATATCATGACATGCATGAAACCAATGAGATAATACCACACAATGAAGTATGAAGAAAAAAATGTATTTAACACAACATGAATGTAATTTTAAAAAAACACACAACAATGGGAATAATTAAAGAAATGCTGCATGTCCGTAAAAGAATAAAAAACAAGAAATCATAATCCAAAGAAATCCAAAAGAAATGGTGTCCAAAGTCACAGTCCAACAAAGCAAATCCAAGGGAAAAAAGAAAGTGAAATCCATTGCTCCATGGTGAAAATAAAAAAAATGTCAATAATCCAATGGTGAACTATGTACAAATGAACAATCCAGGGTCCATGAGCCCAACTGATGAAATGAAACCTAAAAAAAAATACGACCTAATAAAAAACTATATACAAAAACGTGGTGCATTGTCCAAGCGCAACCAAAATAAAAAAGAAAAGGAAAGGAAACCTAACACTATCTAACTATATACAATGGCGATGGGCAAGTCCTGCGGCTCACTCTGTGGTGTCCCGGGCCAGGACATCATCGAACTCCATGTCGATGTCCCAGAGGCAGGACTCTGCCCTGGCCCTGAGGTCTCGCAGGGAGGCACTCATGGCCTGTTCCAACTCCCTGTGAGTCGCCTCGAGGCTTTCTGCCCGCCTCAACCATGGTGAGCCGCGCATCTTCCGCCCGCCGCCACTCCGCATCTATAGCATGGCCTAACCGCTGCCACACGGAAGACACTTCCAGTCCTGGGTCCTCCTGCCCTCTGGCGATGCCTGCCCGTCTGATGTTGAAGGCCCTGGGCCATCATGGCTCCCACCTTGTTGCTGCTGCTGCTGTGCCTCTGCCTGTGCCCTGGTCTTGCTGCCTGCACATCCTCCTCCGGCTGGGGTGCAGTTGTTGAGGTGGCCACCCCTGCTGGACGTCCGACTCCCGACTGTGGCAGGGATGTGTCCTCCACCAGCCTGGCCGCAGGGTCAGAGGCAGCTCCACAGGGTACCCAGGTCATACATGGGTGGGAAGATGACATGGAGGACGACTGGCGCATAGGGGGTTCAGGTGAGGAGGGGGTCGGAACAAGGTCCAGCAAACGGAGAAATCTGGCCTTGCTGACCCATCCCAGTAGGTCAACACGGTCAACAAGGCATTCGAGATGACGTGCAGTGTCCTCATGAAAACACTGCAGGTCACCTCGCATGCCCCGTTGACGCAACGCCATCCCACTCAGGACAGGCTCAACCCGGTCCCGGATAGCCACGTCTGCAGGGAGAGGAAGGCCAGTTGTTGTAAACGGATCCCCTCCCTGAAAACGGGTCTGGACGTAGGCATCCCTGCTGGTGCAGGATGATGCAGTCACAGGATCGGGGACAGGATTACACACAGGCACCTCTGCGGTGGCCTCTGCTGCCTCACGTCCCTGCCCCTGCACTGCACAACTAGCACCAGTGAAATCCCCACCTCCAGACCCCGTGTCTGTCCCTTGCATGGCCTCCTCCGTCGGACCCTGTGGGGTCTCAGCTGCCCCTTCTGCTGCCGAGGAGTCCAACTCCAACCTCCGCCTCTTGGACCTACCCTCTGCAGCTGCGGCCTGGGACGCGGCACCGGACTCCTCACTCCCTGACGATATGACAACCTGGGAGGGGAGCCGGGCCTTGCGTCTCCGGCTGGTGGTGCGATCCCTGCCACTGTGCTCCACAGCACCCTCTCCGCCCTCTTCATCAGTTGATGCTGCAGACAGGGAGAGATAGGACACAGGCATCAGGGCACTGTACAATGGACTGATACACACATGACAGTTGCACATGAGTGGCAGTGTCAAACTTCAGACATGGCATTACAATCCCCAACACACATGTCATTTCAACTCATACACATGAGCAATTCCACAGCCATATCACAACAGCCAGCACCATCCATACACATACAACAGCATGAGCATCCAAAGGTGAGCCAGACATTACATGAAACACAGGGGGTGCAGTAGACATGCACACACGCCACCACACTCCCTTCACGTGGCCAGCTTGATACGGGGTGATTTGGCACGTGAAAAAATTGCACATCAGCGTGTATTTGGAGTAATTGGAAGAAAGGCCTTTAGCGCGTAAGCACGTCAGCACACATACACGTTTTCATTGGACCAAAGGCCCTTAGCGCGTAAGCGCGTACTCGCGTGGGCGTTTACCCCGTGAGGTGGGCATAGTGGTTCAGCGCACGTAAAAAAAAAAGGGAACGTCTGCGTGTGAATGCGAGTAATCTGAGGGAAGGGCCTTGGCGCATAAGTGACGTGACGCGCTCAGGTGTTTCCCTCAGCACGGGTTAAAGGTGAGCGGGGCCAGCAATTCCCTGTACGTGTCTTTCGTGGAGACCAACGTGTGTAGCTGCTTCGTGTTGTTTCACGCGCCATCACATCTTCACAGCGATCGAGGACGTATCTCTTCTTTTGCCGGGGGTATTGGCTACACGTGTTTTTCTGCATCGCGCTAGTCAGACGGTGAGTTGCGCATGCTATTTTTCCCACTGTGGGTGCCCCTGTGTGTATCGCACCCATTTTCGAGGTCATAGTAGCCTGCGTGTCCCACGCGTATGTGTTTTTCATGTTACTGGGTGCCACCGCGTACTGCGGGAGGTTGATTCCACGCACGTAGGCTGCAGGGTTGCGTGAACAGTTTTACTGCAGTTTTGGGGTGCCTGAGCGTAGCGTGACCCATCACTACATCACCGAGGTCACATACAGCCTTGCAGGTGCAGGGGGACTGTTAACATCTTGCATCCCACCCCCTTCACCCCAATTGCCCAGGTCAATTGTGGTGTACACCTCCCATTGGCATTACTCCATCTGTGCTGGCACTACTCCATCTGTGCCATGGTTGGGAGGCTACCAAAGGTGAGGGGCGCCTCAGCTGGGCGTACTCCTCATGGTGGGCATGGTCAGGGAAGTGGCCGGGGTGACGAGGGAGTAGGGGGACTCCAGGGTGTCCAGGGTGGCCACAGAGGGGGAAGAGGCAGGGGTGCGCCACTTGAGCATGATGTTGTGCCATGTGTCGGTGCAGTCATGCCACCACCCCCTGTGGTTCCAGGAGATGCAGCTTCTGCATCTGGCACTGGTGCCCGTGTCACCTGGCAGTCCGTTTCATCGACTGCCACGGGCCCAAGGTTAGTGGTCGCTGCAGGTGCAGCTGTGGACACCACCACCCAGGCTCAGGGTCTGCCAGCGCAGGCTGCGTTGGCAATTGAAGAGCTCTTGGAAGATTTCCAACAGGCCCGGAGGGAAACCGAAGGGGCACGCGGGCTGCCCTGACCAAGACACGTGTCCCTGGGGCAGTAATGTCATCTGCTGCCCCGAACAGCGGGGTGTTGGAAAGTGCAGAGGAAGATGCACCCAACAACACACCGGTTGTGAGTCTGCCAACCAGGACAGTCGCGGTCAATGACCCTGCCACAGCGGATGTTGCTGAGCAGGGTCCTTTAGAGGGCACCCAGCTGCCACTGACACAAGTCAGCCCTTTGGTCGTCCCGCCACCTGCCACTCCCTTGGCTCAATCCACCGGTCCCACTGGCCATACTGATCAGGGTGGCATCAGCCAGCCAGGGTCTGCGCCACAATCCAAGAGGAGGAAGGTTGCACCTGCAGCACAGGCTGGGACCCCACACACAGCCACGACCTCCTGCACGTTGAGGAAGAAGCCTTTCTGCAACCAGGAACTGGACTACCTTGTGGACTACGTGCGGGACCACAGCCGTGACATGCTAGTGGGTGCTAATTGTCAGACTACGGCTGCCCACCATGATACCCACTGGAAGCAAGTTGCGGAACATGTGAGTGCATTCAGACATGAGGTGCGCACGGAGCAAGAGTGCAAAAAGCGTTGGAATGACCTCGAACGCAGAGCTAAGGCTAAGCGTGCCTCAAATTACAACTTGACTCTGGTGACTGGCGTTGGGCCTGCACTGGAGGAGGAAGACCTCACTCCGCATGAGTCACTCGTTGCGGAGTTCATACCATCAGAATCGGTCGAAGGAGTGGGAGAGATGCTGGACTTTGATGCACAGTCCAGTGAGTGTTGATGCGTGTTTGTCGAGGACGTGTGTGTTTTACTTGTGTGATGTGATGTGCATGACTGCTACTACATGTCACGTGTACATGGTTGATGCATGTCTACTCTGCTGGATGGTGGTCATGTGGAGCAGACGGGGACTGTCCACATCACCACTTTTGCACCCTACTCACATGCTGGTTACCAGTTTGCACCTCCGGTCCATGCTCCAGCTCACTGGCACTTCTGCATGTAGCGTGGGGTGAGCTTCCTCTCAGCCCAGGAACTATGCATAGAATGACTGACGTGCATGTGTACTCTGCCTGCAAGGGGGTACCCAATGTAGGCATGCTCCCTTGCCCCTCAACTCCCTGCTCTGCACCCCAATTCCACCTTAGCACTGGTCTGCTATAATATTACCGTTGGGTACTTCCCTGTTCATGCCTCCTGTGTACATGCTAACATCCAGTGGCCAATCTGCCAGACATATCCATTGTGGTACATCCTTAGTACTTGATGCAGGGTGTCTCACTTGGACTGTGCCGAGGTCAGATGCCCTGCAGGGACATGAGTGCCCATTCATGCTCCATGTGCATTCCACGCATGGCCATATGTGTCCATGACTGGATGATGACTGTAATACAAGTCCAGGATGACCTAAATTGCATGGCATTTCATCTGCCTTCCCATGTCAACTGTGGCTCAGTACTGCGTTGCACACATGTTTAGGGTCTGACAATCTGTGAGGGTCACAGGCCTCAGCCTGTTTAAAGGCCAATGACTCTGTCCAACTGGTGTAGTGTCTTCTTCACACGCGGGTGGACTCCAGAGGTTTCATCATGTGTCCTGCTTACTGTCCCATCATCATTTGCAGTGTTGTCAGTGTTGTCACTTGACTAACATGAAGCTGTTGATGCTAGTCAACACTGTCTGTCAATACACAGGTCTATGCTCAGCCTTTTGAGACCATGCTAGGCATCCCTGCTTTTGCACTTGGGTGGAGGGGTGCTTTGCTTGTAGATATGCTACCCATTGAATGCACATTGCACGTGATGCATGAAGTTGACCTTGCACTGCCTTCACATTTTCTGACACAAACCATGGAGTCCTTGTACATGTAGGTAGTGAGTAACATACATATTCGCTGCACTGCATAGACCCACTTCAGTACAAACTGCCACCTTTCAACAGGTCTAATCACAGAAGCAAATTCAAGTTGACCCAGCATGCATGCCAGGTTCTATTTTGTGTGTCACATGTCTGCCTGATGTGTTTGTTGTCGGTGTGTGTGTGTTGTGTGCTTCTAACATGTGTAGTGACCTCTTTTCTCTCTATTTTTTAGATGATGATGCAATGGAGCTGGAGGGTGGTGTTGTCATGCCAGGCACAGCGTTGTTATCACTACAACAACCCAGCACAAGTGGGGTTCGTGGGGTGGTAGGCCACGAAAACCCCCAAGTGCTACAGTCCATCTTGTCTCTGGCTCCTATGAGTCCAGTCCTGAAGAACACTCTGACGACCTTGTCGAGTTGGATGAGCATCAGGTCCATATGTCAGGGGTGAGTGATTCTGTGTGGACACTCCTCTGTCCGCGACACCTGCACTGAGGGTTCAAACAGTCTTGGTACCTCCACCCGTGGTGGATCGGGATGCAGGGCCACCCTCCACACCAGTCACTGATGTGCCTGGGACATCACGTCGACGGGGGCATGTAATCGTGCAGCCGTGGGCGGTGCCAACACAACGAGGACACACGGTCCTTGGGTCCCGCAGGGTTCAAGCCCAGCAACATGGTTGCCGCGCGCAACCACAGTATACTGCGTGGGAGCAAGACATGACTGCCCATTCTGAACGGCAGGGGGCAGTAATGGAGAACATCGCTGAGAGCATGGAGCGTGTGGCCCAATCTGTGCTCCCCCCTGCTAGGCAGGTGCTTCTCCAGCAGCAGGCGGCACAGTCCACGGCCCGCTCGCTCAGGCTGGGCATGGTGGCCTCAGACAGGGCACGCCAGGCTGAAATGTCGTCTCTGCGTCAAGCAATTGCTGCTCACGCAGAGGCACACATGAAGGCCCTGAGGGAGGAGCATGCTTCCCTCAGATCCACTTTGGGTGTCCTTCTGATGTCCCAGAGGGCAGAGGAGAGGTTTGCACAGCTTGTGCGTACCATCTCGGCTGAGCTACATGCTTGCCGGGAGGTGCAGCAGTTGTCAAGCCAGGCCTTGCAGGAGGAACTCCGTGTTACACGTGCTACCTTGCAAGAGGAAGCACGTGTATCACGGGAGGTTCTGCATGCAGACCTACATGTCATCACCACACAGAACCAGGCTCACCCGTCCGGCAGACCTGCTGCCGACGAGGGGCAAGCTGCGGCTAGGCGTGGTTATGCTCCTGTGCCAAGTCCTCCTTTCCAGGAAGAGCCAGACTCGGACGACAATCTATCTCCCACATAGGTCAGGCTGTGCAGGCGTTGAGCCCATGGAGGTTTTTCTTTTCCTCATCATCATTGCATGTGGGTGTTGAGCAGCACCCTGTACCTCCCCCCTCCTGGGTGTCTCCCCCTCTGGTACTATGTGGCCATTTTTGATTTTTGTTTTAGTTTAGTTAGTTAAGTTTCTGTTTGATAGTTAGTTTAAATAGGTAAAGTAGGTTTTTCATAGTTAGTGTAATTAGTTAATATAGTTTAAAATTGCTAGTTTATTGTGCTTTCATGTGATGGTGTGGTGCTTTGTGGCTTTTGAAAGCATCCACTGTCTGTTCCAGCTGGGCCCTTCAAGCTTGTCTTGTGTATGTGTTTGCTGCTTGGGGTCCTTGACTCACATATGCCACTCCTGCTTCCCTTATCCATGGGCTCGCAAGGATGGTTCGGTGTAACAGCCTATTACACAAAGGCAATGGACTCTCATATCTGTGGCATGTCTGCTGCTGTGGAACTTGTGTTAACACCCCTAGTGGGGATGATTGGGGTGTAATTGTCCACTGTTCTTCTTTTGCTAGATGGGGTGTTTAATGATTCATGTGTACATTCATTGCTATGCATTGTGTAGTATGTTTCTTATCTTTAATGAACATGTGCTTGTTGCAAATCATGCCGTAGATAGTGTGTACCACACTGCTGCTGTGAAAGACGGACTGGTGGTGTGATTTCTGATGTACGTCTCTGACATGGTCCAGTCATGTAATGCCTGAAGAGACACACACAGATGAATATTAAGCATTAATCATTTGTTTCATGCACTTTCTGCAGGGGGATGAGCCTCAAGACCACCTTTGCCAGCAGACATGGGCCATTGGACGTCTGGAATCAGGATACGTTTAGTGCTGCCGACATGTGCATGTGTGCGCAGGCAGAGGCACAGGGATTGCGATCATACATCCGAAAATCGATGACGTGTTTCAAGGGACTCCAGGCAAGGTGAGCAGCACAGGGGGGTCACAACACAGCAAACCTTCCACCTGGCCAGTTGAACATGCATGCTTAGTAGCAGCACTGACAGTGAGCTTGGACAAATATTGGTGTAGAAGCACACAATACAGCTCAGATGTGTTAATGGACTGATGGCTAGTTGATGTGAAAGTTGTCTGGGGCACCTGCAGGGGCAGTGGTACATACCCTCCGGTCCACCATGGTCCATTGAGACACTTGTATTAGCCATGTAGCATTCAGAGACATGGAATGAAGCAGCTCACAGGGACAGACAGCAAGGGACAGACTTGGGTTCAGTGCATTTCTTTTCCAAGTAGAAATTGATACATGCACTGGCTACTTTATTTTGGTCATGATGGTACAGGACTTGTTCTGAAGTCAGACCTTGCTATATGCGTCTGTCTGCTTACACAGGGAACATTGCATGTTGTGTGAATCGTGACACATTGGTGTTCCATTTGCCACGCACCCACCGGTGCATGACTTACTGCATTGACTGTGTACAAACCTTCAGATGGGTAATGTTAAGTATGGGTATGAAGCATCCACATAGGTAGGTCTGTTTTTAGTGTATTTTGTTACTTTGGGGCATATTTGGTAGTGTGTTTGTGTGTTTTGGGCATGCACAGATTATTAACGGTGGCTCTCTTTGCAGCATTGAACTGCTCCTGTTACCAGACCCGAGAGTGCGCAGGCAGGAGGCCAGCACTCACCCCAGAGATAAGTTTCTCTTTGACTTCCATTTGAGTAATTTACTGCTATGTGAATGTGAACAAGTTTTGTCGATTTGTGTATGTGTTGTTAAGCGGCTTCACTTCAACACTACAGCTAAGTCAATGCGTAGTCTGGGATGCTGAGGGAAACCCTTATTGATATATTTTTAGGTCCAGTTCATGTACTCTGGATGACAACCCTTATATAACACCCCTCTATTAGTATCCCTCTGACCCCACTGAGCCAAGAGGTAGGTCTGTTTTGCAAATTTAAAAGGTTTATTTGAGAAATATAACAATATATATCTATCACACTTTTATAATAAATGAATATTGGACATTACACTTAAAATATGACAGTGAACAACAATGGATAATGTTCTACTGGTAAACTGATTTGGTTACTTAGAAGTAGTATAGAGGATGAGGTAGCTGAAATGCTTTATGGTTTCAAGGAAATGCAAGGTGGAATAAATGCAGTACAGAAAATAAACTGATATGGTTTCACAAGAGATAATATGTTCACTTTTCCCCTGGTGGCAATTCACCCCCCCCTATATGCAATGCAAGGAGATGGAAGTAACACACACAGTCTTCAGGAATACAATCAAATACAATACGTAATTCAGTTCCCCGCCAGCAAGCTTAGACAACAGGTATGCTATTTACAACACGGGCAAGAGTGTTTTGTAATGTGGTGGCAAGGAAGTGAAAAATGCTAAAATTGCTTTTAATTCCCTATAGGAGGTTCAGGGTGAGTGGTAGACACTTTAAATCAGTTCAGGTCAGCCCTAACAATGGTTCAGGGATGGTTATTAGGTTGCAAACGAATTTTAGCAGTTCAGGCAAAAGCAGCTATCTTTTTACAGATGACGAAATCAGGCCAAATCGCAAATCGTGGTAAATTTTGCGAGGGAAAGTTGAATCTCGTTCCTAGCCCAAACGGTTCAAGAGATACGGACGATTTAATAAAGGTAGATTTTCGGATTTAAAGTAAAACTCAAAATGATAGGTGACAGCTTGCAGCTGCAGAATGACATAAGACAGCTCGCAGCTTTAGAATGACAGATGACAGGATTACTAGGAGGCAGTTCTACTTAGGTTAAAATAGCTTGAATTAGATTATTTTAACTAAGAGATTGGTTCTGCACAGTTCTGCTAGGTACTCACAATATAAATTTGAAATAGGCCTCGTCACGGATCTGGTCAACACGTCCGGCGGCGGTTCTCTCTGCTCGGCGGGTCAATCGGGCACCGGTTCTGCTCACAGCGTCTGGGGCAGCTCTGCTCTGCTGGTCTAGCCTCTCTGGATACAGCAGCCTCTGGTTCTGGATACTGCTCTGCTTTCCGGTCAGGATCAAGTGGATTCTGGATGTAACACTGCTTTCTGGGTACTGGAAAAAGTTCTTGGCAAAGAATTCAGACAGCTCGCCCGGCTGTTGAATAGTTTGCAAAAGATTTTGAGGCCTGCTGACAAATACTTTTGCTTGCAGTGGGCCTTCTTGGTTCAAAGTTCTGTAGTCTCTGTTTAGCTTGGAAGTCTAAGTGTTGGATCTCTGGATGTGAAGTCGTCGGTCAGCATGCTCCGCAGCAAATGGAATTGAATGTCTCTACCTGTCCCAGCAGTCTCTTTTTATGTGTTTTGGAAGTGGGTGGAGAGGCTAGCTTCACTAAGCCTTCCCCTCTCTTAATTTGATAGGTCAATAGATTCTTTGGTCCCTGATTTGGGAAGGGATAGTGTGTCAGAGTGATGTCATTTTTATGACCTGCAGAAATGACACTCCCCTGGTCAATGTGCACACAAATCTATTTCTGATCTAAATACATATTTCCCAGACATTACATGTACATATTACACATTGCTTCCGGTAGTCTCTGTCCCGACTCTGGCGTTTCTAGGAGCTTGCATTCAAAAATGGCAACTTATTTTCGATTTTAGTGGGTCCCAGTAACTTTCCATGTCTCTAGCTTAAATACAGTGTCTACAACAGTCATAATTAGCGGGGTTTTGCCCCAGAACATGGTACAAATTGGAGTTTGGACTCAAATCCTGAGGGCATTTTGCATACTAAGACTCTCAAAGTTGTACATTCCTGTCATTTGGTTACAATAAGTTATCACTGTTTCTATAAAATATATATTTGTTGCAATTCAACTCCCCAAAGTGTTTGGGTCCGCCTCCAGAAGTCTGGGTGGGTCAGTGATCACATGTCTCTCCTTGCTGGCAAAGGGCTGTTGACAGGAAACACTCAAAATTAACCTACCCCATTCAAGTGAAAGGGGCTATTGTCTCTCTCCTCCAGGCTGAAGGGGGAACCCCCTCCCTCTCACTCAGAAGGGCCATGTGATATCCTGCCTCCTGTTGTGAGTCTCTGGGGTGTTAAGTGTTCTCAGCCTCTTGGCCTCTGGGAACAGCAGGTGGCTAAGATTTTCAATTAACCAACAAGCTTTCAAGTCCCTGCCCCTCTTGCAACTCCTAAATACAGTTTCCCTGTCAGAGTTTAGACCGCTAGCGCCGCCTTGGGGAATTTCTCGGTACTGCATCCATTTTTGAGTTGTCTTGAATTTGACAGGAGATTTTTGCTATTATTTTGATAGGCATCCTTACATTAGAGTGGTGATGTGGAACCCCCCACAAGAAGGTTGTATCTTTGGAGTGGTCTTGTGCCAACTGCGCAGTTCTCCTGGATTCTGGCGTGAATGTGGGCGGCAACAGCTCATCCCCACATCCACCCAGTCTATTGATTTAGTTTGTTCTGGGATAGAATAATAAGCGACGCCAGCTCATCCCCACATCTACCCAGTCTATTGATTCAACATGGGTCAAAACCTTTGACAAACCCCCCCGCCCGACCTCGCTTTGATTCGAGTCGAGGGGAAGTCAGTTGCCAAGGATGTTTTGAGCCCTGTGCTGCTATGTCCGCATTATCTTATTCCAATTCTCTAGATGGCACAGTTCAGCATCTTTTCCTCCACCCAGTTGGATCGATCGGTTCTCCTCACCGGTCCTGATGGGAATATTGGGCGGTCCCTGGGCCCCTCGGGTCTCTGCTCCCGGTCCCCGGTCGTCCTCCTTGGTCAGTCTCCATGGTTTCCTCTCTCCTAGAATGATAAAGCAAAAGCGGCAATATACATTCCTAGACATTTTTTCCACCACTATTAATGGTGTGGCGAACATGTACATTTTATACATCCAAATGCATTTTGCAGTCTGATTTTAAAAACAATATATAACAGGGAACATTTGCATTACGTTACTATATTTTTGATATGTGGAATATTTTAGGGTTTGAACTGACTTACTCTGGAGCGGCCCCCTTTGGTATTGCAGAGGACTCCTCCAGTTGCTGCAGGGTGTGCCTGGGATGGCAACACTTTAGCTGATTTATATGTACCCACTTGTCTTCCCCCTCTGCCAAACTGCCTTTGGGGATGCACATCTTGTACGCTACAGGGGAGATCTTGTCTATAATTTCAAACGGTCCCTTCCATGTAGGCAAACATTTTCGCTGTTTGGCCTGGTTCCTTTGGAAATTGTATAGATAGACCCGGTCCCCCACAGTATATTCCTTCCTGGTGATCTTCAGGTCGTAGTGGGTTTTCATGCTATCAGCTGATCTTTCTAGATTCCGCTGAGCATAGGCAAAAACATGCTGAAGGTGTTTCCTTAAATTCTCCACATACTCATGAGTTGTGGAGGCATTTATCAGTGTCTGCTCTTGGGTCCTGTAGAGCAAATGCTGAGGAAGCACCATCTTGCGTCCGGTCATCAACTCAAATGGTGACATTTTAGTTGCAGATGACGGGGTAGATCTGATGGCCATTAGGACCAATGGTAGTCGGATATCCCAACTTGGCCCAGAATCTGCCACAAACTTTTTTAATATGCTCACAATGGTTCGGTTGTATCTCTCTACTGCTCCAGAAGAAGCTGGCTTGTAAGCAATGTGTAGCTTCCTTTTAACCCCCAGTATCTCCCACATCTTTGTCATTACATCGCTGGTGAAGTGGCTACCTCTGTCTGACTCAATCCTTTGAGGTAGACCAAAACGGGAAAAGATGTGGTTAATCATCAGGGCAGCTGCTGTTTCTGCCTTGCAGTTTGGGGCCGGGAGACATTCCACCCACTTGGTAAACAAGCATGTAACGGTCAACATGTACTTGTTTCCTCTAGACGAGCAAATCACGGGGCCTACAAAGTCGATATGCAAATCTGACCATGGCAGTGTCATCCCCCTCTTTTGGAGAGGCACACGGTGTGTGAGGGATGATGGCTGAAATTGTGCACACACAAGACACCCCTACAAGTATTGGTCGAGGTCCTGCCCCATGTGTGGCCAGTATGCAACCTCTCTTAAGATTTCCAGTGTTGTGTGAAACCCCCTATGACCGGCGGTGGCCGCATCATGGGCGTGACTTAACATCAGGCTTCGGAATGAGGTGATCATGGCCAGCTTGGGATTTCCTTACCAAAAAACCGTCTTGGATTCAGAACCTTTTTGGACATTTCATCAACACTCTTAGGTCCTCTTTCCCAATGTAATCGAAATCCGTCAGGGGGAAGTTCTCAGGGTCCTCAATGTGTTGGTAAAACTTACCAATTATTGGATTCCCCTTCTGAGCTGTAATTAAATCAGCATCAGGGGTCTCCTTACTCCATTGTGCAGTTGAAAGATCATTGTGAGCATTTGTCTGGGACCTGGTGATAGCAGTGACCTGGATTTCCCCCAACAGGGACTCTATTATGATTAGATCCCCTTGGACGGCCCCGGTTTTGGCCAGCTGATCAGCTAAGTCATTTCCTGTTTTGTCTGGTCTCTCTACTTTGAAATGTCCCTTGATCTTTTTCCAGTAGATGGTCATCCCATTAGATGTGCCCAGATCATCAATATTATCTTCCCATTATTAACTTCCCATGTTTCAGGGGTTTGTTATTAGCACATAACATGCCTCTGGTTTTACAATTAACCAGGTGCTCCACGAACCAGTTCCGTACATAATCCGAATCTGTGATTATGACCAGTTTGTGGAGTTGATGTTGGACAGCAGTGAGGATGGCCTGATGCACAGCCATCAATTCTGCCACCTGACTACTTCGGGGACCAATTTTGTATCCAGCGGAGGGTTCTGGGGACTCATTCACCCATGCATTCCCTACGCCGGCCACCAGTTCTTTCTCCCCGTTGTTGTCAACATGATAAGAGCATCCATCCACATAGACAGTGGGCATTCCCTCACACTTGTCTTCTTCAAAGACTTTGTGTGGGGAATTAAGGTATGCTTCCATGTTGTCCTTGATTTTTAGACTTTCGTCCTCGAGACAGTTTTCTCTGGCACAATCATGCCAGAGAAAACAGCCAGACCTTGCGTGAGGGGACTCTTCTTGTTTTGGCCATATCTGACCTCCACAGGAAAGCCTTGCATTGACAGAATCCAGGAAGTAATTCGGGAATTACTCACATTTCAGGCACGGATTCTGTCACTTTGGAGATATTGCAAAGGCTGGTGTGGAGTCTCCACTATGATGTGTTCCCACTGGAAAAACGGGCGGTAATTCTTCAATGCCCACACCGTTGCCAGGAGTGCCTTCTCACAATCGTTGAATTTTTCCTCCACAGAGGATAAAGTTTTGCTCACATAGGAGATTACTTTATTGACCTTGTCATGCTTTTGGTATAATACTGCCGTCAAGCACGTATTAGAGAACCCTGTCTCCAGGAAGAACTCCTTGTTTCTGACAGGTTAAGCTAGGCAAGGCGCTTATGAGAAGCTTCTTTTGAGTTGTCTTACTGCCTCGGATTGTTCTGGACCCCATTCCCACTTGAACCCCCCTTCAAGAGATGAATCAGGGGTCTAGTGATCTCTGCGTAGCCTTCAATGAACTTTCTGCTGTAATTAGTCAGTCCAAGGAGGCTCCTTAGTTCCCGCAGAGTCGTGGGGCCTTTCAGTTTCTGAAGTGCTTCCACTTTCTTTTCCTGGGGACAGAGACCCTGAGGAGTAATCTCATGCCCCAAGAAATTAACACAGGTTCTACACTACTGTGCTTTCTGAAAGGAAAGTTTTGCTCCGGCGGCCCTCAACTGTGTCAGAACATAACGGATCTCCGCTATGTGTTCCTCCACAGATGAACTTTTGATGAGGACATCATCTACATAAGCCAGGTTACCCCTCGCACCCAAGTCGGGCATGGCCTTATGTAGGAAAATGTTGAATTCATTGCCGGAGTTGAGGTATCCGAAGGGAGTCCGGGTCCATGTGTACTGCTGGCCCCCAAAGGTAAAAGCCAGTTTGTATTGGTCCTCCTTACTGACAGGCACGGTCCAGTATCCATTGGTCAGGTCTATTGCTGTGAATACCTGTGACCCTTGGATCTGGGCCAGCCCTTGGTCAATGTAGGGCAGAGGCCATCGGGAAGTATGGACCCGTTTGTTGAGCTCCTTAAGGTCGGCGCAGAGTCTCCACTGGTCGTTCGGCTTCAATATTCCCAGCACCGGATCATTGAAGGTGCTGTGGACTGGACGGATTATTCCCCGGGACTCAAGGTTCTTAATTATTTCAGTAAGGGACTCCATGGATGCGAGAGGCAAACGATATTGCTTCACAAACACTGGAGTCATTCCAGGGTCCGTGGGAATTGTTGTGGTGTGGATGTCGGTGCGACCACAGTCATATGAGTCTACCGCAAAGAGATCTTGGAAATCCAAGAAAACTTGTTTCAACTTTTGCTTCTGTTCCAGAGTCACACAGGCATCAGCTAGGTTGACTCTTTCTTCCACCATCTGCCTGAAGCCTGGAAAGACTTCTGGTTTGGCTATCTCCGCGGCCTCCTCCAGCAGGGTGGAGAAGTCCCTGGTCAGAGTGCTGATTTGGACTGGAGGATTCAGGTGGGAAAGGCAGCCCTCATGGACCTGGAAAATCATCGCATCCCTCCTGAAGTCACAAGTCACATCTTCCTTACCATAAGGGCAAGAAGTGTACACCAGGAAGTTCCCCCCATGCCAGGTTAAAATCCTGTCTGGTGTTGTATTGTCCTCACTGTCACTGTCAAAACAGTCCTTTGGGATCGTCCTAACAGTTCATTTCCTAAATCAATGGAGAAGTGTCGGTCATCAACCGCCATTCCAATAATGGTGCCTGGGGCTAGAGTAATACTCTTTAAGTCGCTGTTATCCACCTCTATTGGAATGGTATCATGTTCTATGTTGAGTTTACCCCTAACCCTTGATGTTGGAGAGAAGCATTTAGATGAATATAAGCATCAGGGTTTTTCAATTTTTGTCCTCTTTTAACTTTCACTTCCAGGGAGAATTGTCGGGTCCTTTCTGGGATGGTGACTTCCTCTTTAATCTGAATTTCAACTGCGTAAGGTAGCAATTGAGCTGACCTAAATGATTTTTCTGAATCATCAAAGCCCATGGGATTATCCTCTAATCGGGACCAAGCTTTGAAGTTTATTGGGTCCAAACTAATGGCAAAGCGATTGAGAATGTCACTGCCTAAGTAAAAGGCGGCAGTGACGTCTCGCACGACCCAACAATTATGGACTATGCTCTTGTTGCCAATGGAGATTTTGAGCATACACCTGCTTGGCAGGAGATGTTTGGAATTAGGTGCTTCCAGGTCCATTTCCCATTCGTCTATCAGTTTGATTGTGGGAATGGCTGTATCTTTTGCGAGTTGGCGGAACATGGCTTTGCTGATGAAGCTCTTACCGTTGTTCAAACACACTTGAGCGAAAACAGAGTCCTTCCCATCATTTAACTGAACAGGGATGAACAACTGCTCTCCAATTTGCTGAATATCAGCCAGGCTCTGAGCTGATTTCACCTCTTTCTGGACTAAAGGAGTGGGAGTTTCTGATTGTGGATTGGTAAAGAATTTCAGAGTGTTTCCTTCCAGTGTGGAATACCACCTTAAACTGGAAGGAAGGTTGATTTTCAGAAATAGAGAGGACCCCCCATCACCAGTCTGTTGTCCTACTGCTATTACTGTCACGTCTGGAATTTTGTTGTTCTGGAAGTGAAATTCTACTTGGTCAGATTTTTGTTCAACCATGTGGCAGGTGCCGTTTAAACTAACATGGTTGACACTCTGTTTTAATTTTATTGGTCGGCTAGTCTGGGTCCAGAGGACCTTGTTTATGCAATCTATTAGGGGTGACAACCTTCTCAGGAGGTCATTCCCTAGTAAACAAGGGGTGCCCTCTGGAGTCACTACTATGACCGGGTGTTTCACCTTGTGTCACCCAATTTTGATGTCCAAATCTGCAGTCCCCTCGACAGGAATTTCCTTCCCGTCAAAGTTCTGCAGTTGTCCAGGAAGAGAGGTGAGAGGAATACGGTAATTCTCTACCCTTCCTGCATTCATTTCATCAAATGCCCTTCTGGACAGAAGGGTAGCTTGAGATCCAGTGTCCACCAGCGCCAAAATTGTACCCTGCCCCTGTACTTGTACCAGGGTATAATATCTTCCCTCCTTCTCCTCAAGGGGGCACAGATAATGCAAATTTTTGGACAACTGGTGGGCTAACTTTCTGGTTTTGGACATTGCTAGCGAAGAGATTTGGGCATAATTCTGTGAAGAGCCTGGGGAATCTGAAAGAAAAAGTTGGCAACTGGAAATGGTTTCGGGTTCTGGGCCGCCCCCCCCTTTTTGGAGGCAGTCATCAGGATGGGTTGGAACCATGGGATTTTGGTATTGTTGGTTCTGGGATGAGATGATGGGTGGCGGTAGCTCAGTCTCCATATCTCCCCAGTCTGGATTGGAATCCCTTGGGACCCATTTTTCTTTGGGAGGAGTTCCCCCATCTCTACAGGAGAAGATCCTTTTCCCAGGATCTTCTGAGGATCCCCCTCCCTCAAATTGGAAGACCTGTACCTCCTCCACAAAGAGGGTCTGTTTGGGTCCTTTGTTTCTCCTACCCCCCCCCCTCTGCTCCTTGGGAGGCAGGCTTTCAGGGGCAGGAGATTTTGTTTCCGGTTCCTGGTTTTCCAGGGGCTGTTTACAAGTTGGGAAGGAAGCTTCCTCCAATGCTTTACACCCCCCTTCCCCTTGTGCCTCCTCCCTGGGAACCGGTGGGTTATCGAGGTGCTGCCCCCGTCATTGTTCTGGAGCACCAGGTCCAGAGTTAGGGGCATTCTGCGGTGGCAGGCTCATCTGAGGGTTCTGTTGAGCCCTCAGTATGTGACCCAGATCCCGTGCCATATTTTGGACCTGGCGCTCAAGTTGGGAAACCCACTCAGGTTGATTCGGGGTTCTGTTTTCTCCCCTGGGCTGATCCCGGGAAGGGTAGCTATCCTTTCTCTGGTAGTACCCCTGGTTGGGAAGATTTGGGTACCCCTCCACCCTTGGCCTCCCCTCTGCCGGATTAGGATGTCTGGGCTCAGGGAATTGGGGAAAGAAGGATGGATGATTTTGGGGCTGGAAATTGGGTGGATACCTGGGGAAAAAGTTCTGCCCAGGATTTGGTGAATTTCTGCCCTCCTGGGGGAAGTTAGGAGGGAAGTTCCCCGGATCAGGTGCTTGGCTGGACCCCCCCCTTGGGCTGGAGGAGTCCACACATAACCCAGGATTGGTCGGTTTCCCTTGTAGCGGGGACTTACATAGTCAGGGGAGCGGGGGACCCCATTTGTGGGACTACCTCCTCGACTCCCTGTCTGTGACTGGCCCGAGGGCCTTCTGGGCTGTGAATTATTTGGTGCAGGCAGGTTTTTAGGCCCCCCCATCTCCAAATCTAAAACGGGGCAGCCTTTACCTCCGCCACCTTGGCAGCAGCAGGGGTGCTGTTGGTTTTGGGGTTTTTCTGCGCATTACTTTTATTTTCTATGGGCTTCTGCACCTCATAGATCCGGGTAGCCTGTTCAATGACCCAGTCTAAAGATCTTTTCTCATGAAAATCTCTCACGAGCTGGGTCATTATGTATTTGGGTAAGGCATGGAAAAACGTATTGATAAATTCTCTGCTATACGTGCGCACCCTACTGGTGGTCTGTGCAAAAGCACGCTTGCAAATTGTAGGCTGCCTTGCGAGCCTCTTGAGGATTTCTGTGCACAGAAAAATGTTTCAAGATGGCCGCACTGTATGTGGACCACCTTGAATGGTTTTGATCCTCCAGCCCTGCAAAGAAACTGGAGTATTCTGGTGAGAAGGTCCATTTGACATACTGGATGCAGCTACTGCTGTCCTTCAAATGGAAAGTCTCCATCATTTGCTCATAGAGCTCCAAGTGTTCCCAAACAGAATACTTGGCGTTCTTATGATAAGGCGTGATGACACTCCTTATTGCCTTTATTTGTTTCAATGGGTCCTTAAGCAAGGCCCTTTTTACCTTATTTGCCTTTTTGGTCCGGGTCACCCTGGTCCATTCATCCTCTGACTCCGAAGCACTGCTCCCAGAGGTGCCGTCTGATCTTCCAGGTTTTCCCGGATTCTGCGAGCCTGGGAATGGCTGGCAGAATGTTGGGACCTGGTCTCCTGTGTCCTGTAATGCTCTGAAGAGTCTTCAGATCCCTCCTTGCTACCAGGATTTGATGGGTACCCCCCACTGACCTAACTGGGCAGAGGTCTTCAGGGTGCCCTTAATGGGCCTACTCTCCTGGGGTTCCCCACTAAATTGCACTTTGCTTGGGTGCCCATACCCGGATGCCCGCACATCCATTCCTGGGAGGTACTGGCCTATGAGCCCCATACTTCTAGCTGGATAGTAATCTGCCATCCCCGTGGCCCTGGACTCATGTTCGCGAGGGGTCATGGGGGTCGCAGAGTCCAGGGACTGGGAGAGATGAAGGCCTCTGGTACTAGGGCTCCTGAGGTTATGCTTCGGAGTTTCTCTTTCCCAGCGAACCTCATCTCTATCCGCCCCAGCTCCCTGTTGCAGTGCAAGAGCCTGCGCTTTCAGTTCCTCAGTTAAGGCCTTACTAGACTCTATCAGTCTCTCCTGCATCGCTACCTGGCAGAGAGCCTCATTCCCTCTCTGTGCCTCCTGATTGGTCCTGGAGTACTGGGCCAGTCTTTGCTGCAGGAGGGTTACCTCCTGAGCTGTGCCCCTATTGGCCTGCTCCTTTCTTGCCAGAGCATCCTCCACCCTCCTGGTGTGCTCTAACAGGTTCTGATGCTCTTTTTGGAGGTCACCCAGCCCCTGGAAGGCCAAGTGATTTTCTTCAGTTTTTCTTTTTAAATGGCAGACTTCCTGGCCTAAGGTATCCCTTTCCTGACTAAGAGCCTGCATCTGTGCCACCAGGTCATCCCTTTGCCTTTGGAAGGCGCCAGCTTTCTGGCGCTCCTGGTCAAACTCTGCCTGGGTATCCAGGTCTTTCAAAATCAGTTTATTGCTCTCTGCCTTCTCCCTATCTAGGTGGCTTTGCAGGGTGACTACCTGCTCAGCACTTGCCCTATTGAAGTCTATCTGTTGCTCCAGCTTTTTCTGGCTCTGCAGTAGGGAGTCCAAACCTTCTTGGTACTCCTTCTGCAAGGCCAGACATCTGGTATCCTGGTCAGCCTTTTCCTGTTGCAGCACATCCATATCCTCCTTTATTTTAGTGATGTACTGTCTGCTGTCCTTTTCTGACTCCTGGCTCCTGAGCAGCCTCTGCTCAGAAGAGTCCAGATCAGATTGGAACTTCTCTTACGCCATCTGTTGCCTATTTGCCAGATCTTGGCCTTCAGCACATTTGTCCTGCATGGCTCCCATATATATAGGTACAAATATGCCGCTATCCTGGCAATCTTATTATGTTCATCTTTGGTTTTAGGGCCATATATAGTTCACTCAGGGTCACATGTAGGGGACCCTGATCTCTCCATATATCTGACCCTGTTTCAGTGACCTGTTGCGCGATTGCCTTCAACCAGACCGTTTGGTCCTGATGAGTCCACTCACCTCTCACAAATAGCTTATGTAAGAAGTGCTCTCTGGCTATTTTGATGTCTACCAGTGTCGTCATTCTGGAATTTGAGTTCCTTCCTGACTTACAGAAGTTTGTATTTTATTTTTGCAAAACAGACCGTTTCCTTAGAGCGTTCCTTTGAGGAGTGCTTTACAGCGTAACACAGCATGGTGATCCGACCCGATGTATGTCTCCTGTCAGTTAGCACACTGTATTAATCTGCACAAGTGATAGATCTAACCCAGAATCCCGGACGAGCCCCCACTTTGTTAAGCGGCTTCACTTTAACACTACAGCTAAGTCAATGCCTAGTCTGGGATGCTGAGGGAAACCCTAACTGATATATTTTTAGGTCCGGTTCATGTACTCTGGATGACAACTCTTATATAACACCCCTCTCTTAGAATCCCCCTTACCCCACTGAGCCAAGAAGTAGGTCTGTTTTGCAAATTTAAAAGGTTTATTTGAGAAATATAACAATATATATCTATCACACTTTTATAATAAATTAATATTGGATATGACACTTAAAATATGACAGTGATCAACAATGGATAATGTTCTACTGGTAAACTGATTTGGTTACTTAGAAGTAGTATAGAGGATGAGGTAGCTGAAATGCTTTATGGTTTCAAGGAAATGCAAGGTGGAATAAATGCAGTACAGAAAATAAACTGATATGGTTTCACAAGAGATAATATGTTCACTTTTCCCCTGGTGGCAATTCACCCCCTCCTATATGCAATGCAAAGAGATGGAAGTAACACACACAGTCTTCAGGAATACAATCAAATACAATACGGAATTCAGTTCCCCCCCAGCAAGCTTAGACAACAGGTATGCTTTTTACAACACGGGCAAGAGTGCTTTGTAATGTGGTGGCAAGGAAGTGAAAAATGCTAAAATTGCTTTTAATTCCCTATAGGAGGTTCAGGGTGAGTGGTAGACACTTTAAATCAGTTCTGGTCAGCGCCCTAACAATGGTTCAGGGATGGTTATTAGGTTGCAAACGAATTTTAGCAGTTCAGGCAAAAGCGGCTATCTTTTTACAGATGACGAAATCAGGCCAAATCGCAAATCGCTGTAAATTTTGCGAGTGAAAGTTGAATCTCGTTCCTAGCCCAAACGGTTCAAGAGATACGGACGATTTAATAAAGGTAGATTTTCGGATTTAAAGTAAAACTCAAAATGACAGGTGACAGCTTGCAGCTGCAGAATGACAGAAGACAGCTCGCAGCTTTAGAATGACAGATGACAGGATTACTAGGAGGCAGTTCTACTTAGGTTAAAATAGCTTGAATTAGATTATTTTAACTAAGAGATTGGTTCTGCACAGTTCTGCTAGGTACTCACAATATAAATTTGAAATAGGCCTTGTCATGGATCTGGTCAACACGTCTGGCGGTGGTTCTCTCTGCTCGGCGGGTCAATCGGGCACCGGTTCTGCTCACAACGTCTGGGTCAGCTCTGCTCTGCTGGTCTAGCCTCTCTGGATACAGCGGCCTCTGGTTCTGGATACTGCTCTGCTTTCCGGTCCGGATCAAGTGGATTCTGGATGTAACACTGCTTTCTGGGTACTGGAAAAAGTTATTGGCAAAGAATTCAGACAGCTCGCCCGGCTGTTGAATAGTTTGCAAAAGATTTTGAGGCCTGCTGACAAATACTTTTGCTTGCAGTGGGCCTTCTTGGTTCAAAGTTCTGTAGTCTCTGTTTAGCTTGGAAGTCTTAGGGCCTCATTACGACCCAGGCGGTAAGTTACCGCCTGGGCCGTGACTTTACCACCATGGCGTAAACTATGTTTACGCCATGGTGGTTGGCGGACTTACCGCCCCATTCCGACCTTGGCGGGGCGGTAAGTCCCCAATCCCCATTTACCCTTCCCCATTCCCATTTTTGCCCCATAGGGCATAATGGGAGTGGGGAAGGCGTTAATTACTCCACCGTAAATTACGGTGGCGTAATTAACTCCATGGTCCCTTAGCGCCATGGATTTTAACACCTGCTAAAAGCAGGTGTTAAAAGCGCCATGGCGCTAAGGGACCTCGTACTCAGGCGGTAAGGGTCGGCGCTGTTAACGCTGCCGTAAACCCCTTACCGCCTGGGTCGTAATGAGGCCCTAAGTGTTGGATCTCTGGATGTGAAGTCGTCGGTCAGCATGCTCCGCAGCAAATGGAATTGAATGTCTCTACCTGTCCCAGCAGTCTCTTTTTATGTGTTTTGGAAGTGGGTGGAGAGGCTAGCTTCACTAAGCCTGCCCCTCTCTTAATTTGATAGGTCAATAGATTATTTGGTCCCTGATTTGGGAAGGGATAGTGTGTCAGAGTGATGTCATTTTTATGACCTGCAGAAATGACACTCCCCTGGTCAATGTGCACACAAATCTATTTCTGATCCAAATACATATTTCCCAGGTACACAAGTGGTTGACATTACATGTACATATTACACATTGCTTCCGGTAGTCTCTGTCCTGACTCTGGCGTTTCTAGGAGCTTGCATTCAAAAATGGCAACTTATTTTCGATTTTAGTGGGTTTTGCAACATGGGATTTTCATCAAAAATTATACAAAGGTACATTTCCCTTCCACATATATCCCAGTAACTTTCCATGTCTCTAGCTTAAATACAGTGTCTACAATATTCATAATTAGGTGGGTTTTGCCCCAGAACATGGTACAAATTGGAGTTTGGAGTCAAATCGTGAGGGCATTTTGCATACTAAGACTCTCAAAGTTGTACATTCCTGTCATTTGGTTACAATAAGTTATCACAGTTTCTATAAAATATATATTTGCTGCAATTCAACTCCCCAAAGTGTTTGGGTCCGCCTCCAGAAGTCTGGGTGGGTCAGTGATCACATGTCTCTCCTTGCTGGCAGAGGGCTGTTGACAGGAAACACTCAAAATTAACATACCCCATTCAAGTGAAAGGGGCTATTGTCTCTCTCCTCCAGGCTGAAGGGGAAACCCCCTCCCTCTCACTCAGAAGGGCCATGTGATATCCTGCCTCCTGTTGTGAGTCTCTGGGGTGTTAAGTGTTCTCAGCCTCTTGGCCTCTGGGAACAGCAGGTGGCTAAGATTTTCAATTAACCAACAAGCTTTGAGGTCCCTGCCCCTCTTGCAACTCCTAAATACAATTTCCCTGTCAGAGTTTAGACAGCTAGCGCCGCCTTGGGGAATTTGTTGGTACTTCATCCATTTTTGAGTTGTCTTGAATCTGACAGGAGATTTTTGCTATTATTTTGATAGGCATCCTTACATTAGAGTGGTGATGTGGAACCCCCCATAAGAAGGTTGTATCTTTGGAGTGGTCTTGTGCCAACTGCGCAGTTCTCCTGGATTCTGGCATGAATGTGGGCGGTGACAGCTCATCCCCACATCCACCCAGTCTATTGATTTAGTTTGTTCTGGGATAGAATAATGTGCTGCACCAGCTCATCCCCACATCTACCCAGTCTAAGGATTCAACATGGGTCAAAACCTTTGACAGTGTTAATGTGTGTACTACATTTTGGTGCATTCCCTACTTTCCCGTATCAATCCTACTCCCCTCTCCTGCCCCTCATTCCCGTTATCCAGTATGCCAATGCCTGTGCCGACTGCATATCCCTGACCCTCTTTCCCCTCCAGGGTCTCAGAGGCCTGTGTGAGTTAGACCTTGCAGGCACCCAGACCACGGTGGGGGTGGTTGTTTTGTGCCACTCCTGCACCTGTACACGGGAGCTGTGACAGTAGAAATCCGTTTGTGTTGCATCATTCTATGTTATGTACCACACATGGTTCAGATCCTGTTGTGACATTGTTTTACTGTGCTACTTGAAGTCATCTACTGGAGGCTGTTCTGGTTTGTTTTACTGCCTGCAGGGTATTTGCTTGGCTTCTGTGTTGTCCTGCTTTGAGTTCTCTTGGATTTTGTGCTTTTGCAAATCTAGGTGGACTCTGAGGGTGCTGGCAACTTTTTACACACAAGGTGGGAGATGGTGACAAAGGGGAAGGGTGATCCTGTGGCCAGGTGGAATTCAAGGATGTTCGATAAATTACCCAGATGCAGTTGTTCAGTGCGTTGTGGTGATTTGTGAGGGAGGGGGGGTGTTTTGTTGTTGATAGTTGCCTTGCCCTGCAGTGTGATGGGCACCCTGAAATTGTAATTGTGCTTTCCTATGTACATGATGTATTCTGCTGATCAATGCCTGTTCATGTGTTGTGTTTACCTTTCAGGTGTGAAGGGATAGTTGTGGTTTGACATGCTGGGGTATACACATGGTGAATGTTCACATGTGATGTGTAGACGACACTGATGGTCACTTCATTTCACATGCATATGTTGAGTGCATGTCCCTACTGACCCACACGTTTGCACTATGATCCACTACATGTACAACCGCCCTTCCATGTCCACGTGTACACTCTGTTTGCCTTCTGGTGCCCACTGTGTCCCTGCAGCACATGTTCTCTGACCATTTGTGGATCCTGTACATGCCTAATTTGGTTTTTATGTAGTTTGTCGCTTAGATGTCATGCTCAGGGTGTGCAACACACAATGGCTGTTCACTGTGCTGTGCGCTGAGCAGTGTGTTGCAGGAGGTGGACACGGCACACAGTAGCTGCAGTGTTGATTTTGCAATGCACATTGTGCTTGTAGACAGGCATTCATTGTTATGTTTCAACTACAACTTTTGGAATGCATTTGGGTATGGCTTATTTTGGGTGGGAGGTTGTTGGTCAGTCATTTCATCTGATTCCATGTCAGGCATCATTGTCTGATGCCAATTTACATTTTTCACATGGCCATGTGTACCTTATTGTTACTGTGTTGGTGTATGGCTATTGCTTGCCATGTCATGCTGTGGTTTTGGAGGGTTTGAGTGACATACCAGTGATAGTCATGGCCTGTTTGGCAGGTTTGTGTGATTCACACCTTGCATGTGTGCCTTTTGGTCACACAGGATTGCTTGTGTTTAAGTAGCTAGGGATGCACACACTGTGGCAATTCCATGGCAACAATCTCAAGGTGGTAAGGTTGTGACAGTTGACTGTCTCTTTGTCATCATCGTTTGTCACTTGGTATGTGCCAGGCCTGTGTGGACTCCGCAGGGTGGGGAGTTTAGGTGAAAAATCTGTCCACAAGCTCGGTCCGTGCTTCCTCGCCACGTGCCCTATCACCTCCCATGGGCAGCGCCTGTGCCTGTGGTTGGGGATGTGGGAGCACCACCATGTCCACCGGTACGCCCTGCCGTGTTGCAATATTGTGCAGGACACATGATGCCACAATGATCCTGCACACTACTGGGGGTGCATAGAGTAGCTGCCCGCCAGAGCGGTCAAGGGAGCGGAAGCGTGACTTGAGCACTCCGAATGTGCCTCCACTATGGCCCTGGTTGCAATATGGGCCGCGTTGTATCTTACCTGGGGTGGGGTGGTGTGGTGGGGTTCCAGATTGGCGTCATCATGTGGTTGCTCAGAGGGTAGGCACTGTCCCCTGTAGAGGTGATAATGATTGTGATTATTGGGGTTTGTGTATTTGTGTGTGTGTGTGTGACATGCATGCATGGGCACGGGCATTTGTACTCACCTAGGAGCCATGTGTCGCCATGATGGCCAGCCTCCAGGGCCCGGCTCAGGGTGGACATTCTGTATATGAAACTGTCATGGGTGGAGCCAGGGTAGTTTGCATAGACAGAGGTGATGATTCCCTTTGCATCGCATACCACCTGTACATTGATGGAATGCCAGTGCTTACCGTTTCGGTAGATGTGCTCAGTGGCCCTAGGTGGACGTAGGGCCACATGGGTGCAATCTATGGCACGAGCACTTTGGGGAAGTGTGCCACCCTGTAAAAGTCCTGGACAATGGCCTGCCTTTCTGCGGGTGTTCTGGGCATGTCCATGTGCCTGCGGACTGAGGGGCGCGCTGTCATGATTGCCAATGCCTGGTGTAGGCAGCGTGACTGCGTGGCCTATAAGACCCCCCCACTATGGCAGTAGTCCACTGAAAAGACCCAGTGGCCAAAAAATGCAGGACATTGAGCACCTTGAGGTGCTCAATGCTTGGGAGCAGAGGGTGGGGGATGTTAGGTCATCTTCCCACTCCCTGACCAGGTCTAGGATGATACGGGGTGGAAACCTATACCTGCCATAGACCTGGTCGTCAGGCATCCCAAAAAGGCTTGTCCGTGGTGAAAAAAATGCGTGCCCTGGCTATTCTCCTCCTGCGGTGTCCCACGATCAGTGCTGTGACAAATGGGGCATTCATCGTAGCTGTATATACGTGTGTGTTGTTTGCGTGCACTTTTATACTGTGCGTGGGGACGCTTCCACCTGCCTTCGTGTGGTGGATGCGTTGATGCCTGTGCGCGTCTTTTGCCGTGCACGGGTTTCCCGTATTCGAATCCATGAATACGGGTTGTTCGCGTGCGTGTGGGCGTTCCGTGTAGTTCCCTGCAGTACTTCCCCAGTTACGCCTTCTTTTTTATGTGTTATTCCCCATTCCGCGTGTTACGCCCCCTGTTCCGCCTACTTTTGTTGTGTGCGCTGCGCTATGTGCGCTTTCGCTGTGCGCGTGCGCCATGCACGGATTTGGTGCACAACCAGTGGGAAAGTAGCGCAGCGCCTTCCTTGAATCGTACGTGTGCGTGTGCGCTTGCTTTCTCACGCTTGCGCCTCCTTGTGCCTGCTTGCTCTGGGATTTTCAGCGCACGTTTGTTCCATGAATCGGCCCCTTAGTTTTTTCAGCTTTGCAGTTGTCACATGAATCAGAATCTCTGTGTTGTTGTCATTTAGAGCAAGGAAGTTCTCCACCATACATGCTTTCATGGCATTAAAGACCTCAAACACTCTAAATAGATCTACTTCATAGGATCCATAGACCTCAAAGATGATCTGGGTGTCATCTGCATAGTTGGCAAACTTGAGCCCCAGACTATCCAGAATGTCAAACAGTGGTTTGAAATAAATATTATACAGCAGTGGCAACACACAGGAATGTATGTTAACGTAGCGATTCAGGTATTTTCATGCACCCGAACATTAGTGTTTTTTGTCGTTGCAAAGATATCGATGCAATCAGTTTTAGTTTTCCAAATGACCACACACATTCAGTGTTTTTTTTTCCAATGCTTGCTTAATTTGTGACACACTTACGTGGGAAAAAATGCTTTCTGAAACTCGACCAACCTCTCTAAACTTACTTACTTACTTATGTTCAACAAACAGGGAATCTTTAGTCACCGACTCATTTTGTCACTACAGAGTGAAATGGTCAGTGATGCCCAGTGAATTTAAAGGATCAAAAAGTGACATTTAATAACCAACTCATATTTGCAAAATATTTTAGTTGTTTGTTTTTGTAAAATTTGTTGTATAAAACGACTTGTTTTTTGTTGTCAGAAGGCCCTATTTTTTACATTTTATTTTTGTAAAACATGACTGTTTTTTCCGCTGGATTGAGATATTAATTTAAAAACTGTTTAGGGTGAAATTTGTCAGTAAGATCTACACACACGTTCTAGTGTAAAGCTTCACTCAGGAGTCCTCATCTGTTGCCATGAGAATGTCAGCTGAGGGCAATGTTCTCCAGTATAGGAGACAACAAATTTTAAGGGGACGAGGCAGAGGCAAGACTATTGATGCAAAGAGACAGCAGACAACAAACAGAAGGATTGATGTGCTCTCTCCAAATTCCTAAGCGCAAAGCACGTGAACTTACTCAAAGAAATGGGGTCTGGAATCAGCTTTGGTTGCTGTATATGCTCACTGGCACATCTAGGTGGTGGGTGGGGGAATGAACTTGCTCTGTCTTTTGGCTCTTGCCACTGGTGGAGTATGTCTAGAACCTGGGATTTGATGAAGGGTTAAAAGAATAAACAAGGCAGAAATATTCAAACCACAAGTAAGTGTTGAGAATGTCTTCACAAATATATTTCCTGGGCCTCACTATGACTCTGGCAGCAGCCATGCCATGCTAAAATATTTTTTTTTCGCCACGCAGAAACAGGCAATTACCGGGTCATTACAGCCCTGATGGACATCGTAATTGCTCATTCCCGGGTGCTGGGAAAAAATACTCTGCATTCCCATTCAAGCCCCATAGGGCTCAATGGGAATGGGGAGGCCAGATGCACCGGCAACATTCGTGAATGATGCCGGTGCATCCGACATGGGCTGCTCGCGGGTGCCGGGCCGCCCGCCAGGTCAGACCTGGTGGGCGAAAAGGCACCCGCGAGCAGAACTTGTAGTTTGCCGGTCCAGTATCAACAGTACAGGCAAGTTTACTGGTACTGTAGTTACTGGACCAGCAAACTCATAATGAGGCCCTATGTCTTAAAATGTGCCATGGCATTCTTCTAGATGTGATAGTGAGCAGATGGGATCCACCACTTTCTGTCCAGGTATGTTAGAAACCCTTCAACATTTTGTATTCATATGCCCAAGACATACGCAGATCAGACAACTGGATCTAAAAACCTCTCTGAATAATCATGAGCCAGATCATTATCTACAGAAGAATATGTCTGATGTTCCTCCTCTTACTTTACTTTATTTTATTCATATAGCACAGCCATGGACCCTTAGGTGTTAGTGTGCAGACAAAACACAGGTAGAACAAAACATAGCAGAGATATAAGCAAGGTCAGGAATGGAATTCTGGTCAAAGATCGAGAATCAGAGCAACATGAAGGAGTTAAGAAAACAACCAGGTTTTCAGTTTTTTTTTTAAGGGTTCAGAGAGACCAGACCAGGCAGCTCCGGTGGGAGAAAATTCCAGGCCATAAGGGCTGCAGAGAAGAAAGCTCCTTTTTCCACCGTATTACTTCTGCATCTGGGAACAACCAGATCATTCTGATTATTTGACGTAAGGATTCTACTAGTAACCGTATTAAAATGATGGTCTTACAGATAGAAAGGTATGAGGCCCAATCTACATTTGAAGGTAATGACCAGAACTCGAAATTGAATTTGCGCTTCCACAGGCAACCAGTGCAGAGAGCGTCTGGCCGCTGAGACATGGTCATTGCGTGATAGCCCAACTACCACTCACTCGAACCGCACCATTTTGTATACTCACCTTGTATATGACGTTGCTTCTTTAATTTTTAAACCTTGGAGAAATTCTGGAGAAGGGCTAAAATACTCCTATTGATTAATTATGCAATTGTAGCTAAGGAATCTATTTCATTAATATTTTACGTTTTTATTTCTTTAATTGTCAATGTTTTAACTTTTTATATCACTTCCAGCTTTCTATGATATTTGTATGTGGATGTTGATTGTTTTGTACTTTGATTACAGTTTGTCGAATCATTGTTGTTGTTCTTGTTGTAGTGTATATAGCTCAACACTGTTTTGGGAAAACACACCAGGGTAAATGGGATGCACTTGTAAAGGGCTTGGGGGGCTCACTAAACATTCAAACGTACTATCTATCCTAAAGAGTGCTAGGATGGATGGATTAATGGAGGGAACTGCATAGAATGGCTGGGTGGTCTTCCCTATGATTCCATGTTCTCCGGAATGTTTTTCCCGGATACCATGAACCTATGACTAGGAGTTGCAGGATGGGGAATGCTAATCCTGTCTAAGAATCCCTCACAATGTCAGGGTTAGAGCACACAGCTTGCTTCTTGGCTCAAATGTACAATCTCAGGGATATAGTGCACAGCTTACTATTTGTCCCAACAGTCCAGGGATAAAGCGCCTAGCATGCTTCTTGGCGAGGTAGGGATGTATAAACCTGCTCACATCTTAACAATATGGCTGTTATGGATACATTACCGTGCTTTTTTCATGTCAATCTTCCTGCTTGGGATAAAACACTCTGCTCACTTCTTAGCAACTCACTGATATATTTTCCTGCTGGCAATTTAGCAACCTATGGATATAATAGTCTATGCTGGCACAATATCCAGCAAGTTCTTCTCCCCCTATGCTTCAGCATACAGTTCTGGCTCAGACAGTATGACTCTGTCGCAGAGGGCCAACCCCCTGGTCCATTAGTAATAGCTTGAATATGCTCCACCAGTAAGAATTCCCAGTGGCTGAGGGTCCTTTTTTGGCATAGATGTGTTCACCCACTAACCACTGGTTCACATCTTGGATGCGTAGTTCGATCTCTGCCACAGTCTTCCAGCAAGAATTTCCAATCCCATTGATTAGCGTATTACTTTGTATGTCCACCAACAATTACCTGTTTCCCTTTACTTATGGTTAGTGTGAGGTTGTGCTATTTTTACCCATCAGCCAAGGCTGGTCCTCCATGTCAACATCTCCACTGTTTCCTCTTAATGTTTGGTCTCTTCATAGGATCTTGTTCTCCCCTTGGGTCTGTCTCTTTCCTTGGATCTGGCTCTCTGCCAGGGTCTAGTTCACCCCTTTGCATCAGGCTCTCTCTCTCTCTCTTCCTCTCTCTCCCCCCTCTCTCTCTCTGTCTCTCTCTCTCTCTCAGGATCCGGTTCTCTCCTGGGGATTTGATTTGGCCCAAGCCAGGTAGTCCCCCTGATTTGTCTCTGTTTCTCAGGGCCTTGCTTTCCCCCTCAGTAATGGCTCGTTCAAGAGGATTTCTCTCCCCATGGGTAGTCTCTCATTGCAGGTCTGGTCTTCTCCCTCGGTGCTACTCTCTCTCAGGACCAGAGCTTGTCTTTCCTTCAGGGCTGGGTAACCTGGCAGTTTTCTTTGTTCATGTTTTGAAATATGCTTGAATGGTAAAGAAAACGACTGCAACAAGAAGCAAAGATACTGTTGGTAAAAGTATTTCCATTCACGCACAGGGAATATACTGCAGCTACTAACAGTTATTTAAGCTGGATGACAGCATAGTGTATGGTGCCAAAATTATTTAAACCTTTTTCCCCCAGGACAGAAAACGTTATTTTAGAAGAAAACGTGAATTATAGCCCAGGTGAGAAAAATCATTTTGCAAATGTATTCCTGTTGTAAATCAAAAATAATATATTGATTTTTGTGTCTGAGCTGCGTCTGCCAAGTCACAACAAACTGGATGTGGAATGTGATATATGCTGTCGTCTGGTCTGGCAGAAGATTTAGAGAACAGCATGCGCTGCATTAATTTGTACCGCCCAGGCATCTCAGTGACAGCAAACTGCGAGCCCGCAGGCACCACAGCGATATTGTTCAGACATAGGATGCCGGATCACGACTCCACACTGGGATATTTTTTAAGTAGCATTTTCTCTTCTTAAATGCATGGTTATAAGTCAACATTCATTAGAAGGCTAGCCCTTCTGAATAACTTTGAAAACAAACAAAACAAGTTGTTTAAACATACTTTCAAAACTGAAATTTTAACAACCAGTAAGCAAAGACCATCATTTAAGGTCTAGGCAATATTAAAGAATTAAATGTCCACCATGTTTTATCTACTTTTCAATACCATTGTTCTTAAAGTTTTCTTTCTCCTCCGTTTAGAAAAGGTTCATACAAAGTAATGTCCTGGCAACCTGGAGATATCACAAATAATTTCCACACAACATTAAAGGTAGGATTGACATCAGAGATCATTCTAAATTGTCATTCCTACCGTGGAGTAAATGTCACGTCCCCCAAACTAAAGAAAAGACAACATGGTTTTGTATAAAGACACCTAAATAGATCTCTGACCTGAAGGACAGCGAAATGCTGTGCCCAGCTGCAGTTGTGTGTTTTACCTACCCAAAATAGAATCTGGCTGTGCCCTGCTGCTGTGTTTGTTTCACCTTGTCCGGCCAAACTGATTTTGGCTATGCCGCCTGCAGCCTCTACCTCCTGCCCCCCTGTTCCTCCTCCTCCCCTCTCCTTCCTACCCTACCCCACCCTCTCTGCAAGCACTCTCCTCTTCTTCTATCTTCCTTGTACGTTGATGTATTCTTTGCCCCCTTTTTGTTTCAAACCCCACCCTACCTCCCTCTCCTTTTACCGTAAGACTGCTTAACTACTCGGAGCAACGTTATTCCCAGCAGTCCACCTTCCCTACTTTCCTCTTATCATTCAGAAAGTCAAGGGCTCTGAATGACTGTTGTCTTTTTCCCACTGCCCCCTCCCCCCTCACGTGAGCACTTTGCAACACCCACCTTCCCCCCAGCTCTGTGTTGTAAATACAGAAAAGGAGCATGACGGTACATTTACAGGGGGAAGCAAAATGACCCCCAATGGGTGTACCCTATATATAACTATTGATATTGACTGCATTCCGAGATTTCTGATTACAGAACAGGCAGGGCAACAGAAGAAAGCCTACTTCTGCATCCAGGAAACAGCCATGCAGTTCTTTCAGAAAGATTTCTAACCACATGACGCTTGCTCCCTGAGAGTATCCCTTGGTCAGTGCACTTTCAATGTGACAAGCAACACTCAATTTGGCACACCAAAGTGAAAGCTAAACCATCGACAAATATGTTCACTTTTATATTAACATCCAACCAACTGTTCCAATGATGTTGCTACTCTTGAAACATACATTATGAGTACGGTTAATATCGTCGGGTCATCATGATGAGTGTGGTGGTAAAAGGAAAATCCTTTTGCATTTAAAATACCTCCTATTTGTAAAATACCACCTAATTATGATTTTGAATTTTAAATGTTATGGTATATTTATTGAATGGAGTACATTAACATTAGTGGTTGAGGTCAATTACCCATATGTACTCAATGTATACATCCCTCTGAAACCCGTGCTGTAAATAGAACATTGGAACCAAACTTATAATTAGATAGGTATTTAAAAAGTGGGTTTATTGTTTCAATGTGACAACCATTCACATAATGCTTTAAGATAGCTCAGCGGGTTGAGCGCTCACTGCTGTAATCTGAGCGTGATCTACAGGTCGCAGGTTTGAATCCTGGCAAGGCCAACTCAGACTTTCATCCTTTCGAGGTCGATAAATGAGTATCAACTTCGGTTGGGTGATACTGTATGTAAATATATGTTCTCTGTAAAGTGCTTTGGATTAAAGCGCTATGTAGCTAACACATCATTATAATGGCACCCTAGATCATATTTTGAAATCTGAATAGCAGCAGAAAAAGCAAAGAGGGGGTAGAATGGAAAGAAAACGAAAATAAACACAAATAATAGGACTAAAAGATATGGTATATTTATTGAATACAACTTGATATTTTCTAAACAACAAATATTGAACTTTTTCCTTTGGGTCTAAGTGTTCAATGACACGACATCAGCCTTTAAGGAGAGTGCATTATGCTTATTAATACAAACGTTTTTGAGCAGTAAGGATAGTAAAAGTCCAATGCTTATATCGTCCCACAACGTTCTCAATCATTGATACTGGAAAGAGACATTGGGCCTCATTACGAGTCCGGCTGTAGCCATGCCGGAAAAACTGGAAGGCTACCGCCGGACCCGTAATTCCATTCCGCCTCCGTGATTCCCGGAATCACTGGGGCATTACAACCGCGGTGACCCGGTAATCCCGGAGGCGGAATTCTGTAAATCCCCATTCCCATGGAGTCCCAAAGGACTCCATGGGGATGGGGACCATGGAAACACTGGTTCCGTCTATGACAGAGCCAGTGTTTCCATGTCCACCTGCAGGCGGGTGGTGTTAATCCCGCCAGGTCAGACCTGGTGGGAGTGACCCCTCCTGCCTGCAGGACTCTGAATCAGCCAGTCTGGAAACAACGGTGGCTGCGGTTTTCACATCACCATTCTTTCCAGACCAGCAGGGTTGTAATGAGGCGAATTATCAGAGTTTTAGTTATGAGTACAGAACTCAGGAGTTTGCAAAGTTTGGCTCACTAGATATTTGAGACTACAAAACCCATCAAAAAAATCCAGCATAGCCAATGGCGAGGGATCATGGGAGTCATAGTCCGAAACATTTGTAGACTGATAGGTTGCAGACCCAGGCTAAAGAGATTGGGCCTCATTACACAGTAGGCGCCCGCGGAATGAACAGTGCCGGTAAGGGACGGGCACCGTTCATTCTGGGCCGCCACATTACGGGGTCTGCAGCGGGTCACACTCTGGACGCCTGGCCAGACCAGACGTGCAGAGCGGGACCCGCTAGCAGTCCAAGATGCTAACAACGGGCCCGCCATTAACAGGCCCGTTGTTAGCATCCTCCCCATTCCCATTGAGCCCTATGCGTGCTCAAATTGGAATGGGGATGTACCGGGTCTGGTTCCCGAGAATGGGAATTACTGGGCCCGCTAAAGTCGGCATGGCCCGGTAATTCCCTATTTGTAGAACACAGACCCGATACCCGGTTTGGGGGTAGCCATGCCACTAAAAAATGCATGGCTACCTCCAAACTCCTAATGAGGCCCATTGACATGGAGAGCATGTATCAGTTATTCTCAATATTCACGTGTAAAGGATCCACATTACATACGTGTACTGAACAGACATTTCTTTCTAGTCACACATCCAGGGATATGACCCATTCAGGCCTGTCTATGTTGGAGATTTGTGTATTAATATAGAAATTAATACCTTGGTCCAAAAGGTGGGCACAGAATTAGCAACCATAGAGTCTATTGTGCTGTTTTGTCCCGGAGGAATGCTGACCAACTTTTGTAAGCGATATTCAATCAACACTACAGCTAAGTCAATGCCTAGTCTGGGATGCTGAGGAAAACCCTTATTGATGTATTTTTATATCCAGTTCAGTACTCTGGATGACAACCCTTGTATAACACCCCCTCTTAGAATCCCCCTGAGCCCACTGAGCCAAGAAGTAGGTTTGTTTTGCAAATTAAAAGGTTTATTTGAAAATTTAAACAATATATATATATATATCACACTTCTATAAATAAATTGATAATGGATATTACACTTGTGAATATGACCGTGATCAGCAATGGATAATGTTATAGGGGTACACTGATTTGGTTACTTAGGAGTAGTGTAGAGGATGAGGTCGCTGAAAATGCTTGATGGTTTCAAGGAAATGCAAGGTGGAATAAAATGCAGTACAGAAATAACTTGTTATGATTTTAGCAAAAGGTAATATGATCCCTTTTTCTTTTGACAATTCACTCCCCCCCTATGCAATACAAGAAATGGAAGGAGAGCACACAGTCTTCAAGAATCCCAACAAATCACACTTTATAATGCAATACACAGTTCCAGTTCCCCCAGCAAGCTAAGAGAAAACAGGGATGTGTTTTAAACACAGGCAAATTACTTTAATGTGGTTTGCAAGTAAGTGAAAAGGTGCTAAAATTGCTTTTAATTCCCTCTAGAGGTTCAGGGTAGGTGATGGCTACTTTATATTAGTTCAGGCTCACTTTAACAATACTCTATGAATGATTAGCAGATTGCAAACGAATTTTAGCAAAGAGAAGCAAAAAGCTGCTGATTTCTACAGATGAATAAATCGGGCCAAATCGCGGTAAATTTTGCGAGTGCGTGTCTCGCGATTACGGAAAAAGTATAGGGATTAGGAAGTCGGTTCTAGGTTCGTTGGAAAGCCTCGATTCGAAGCTTTCAGATGAAAGTTACATTTCGTTCCTAGCCCAAACGGTTCCAGAGATACGGACGATTTAATAAAGGTAGATTTTCGAATTTAAAGTAAAACTCAAAATGACAGGTGACAGCTTGCAGCTGCAGAATTGACAGGTGTGCAGCTTTAAAAAATGACAGATGACACGATTTCTAGGAGGCTGTTCTACTTAGGTTAAAATAGTTTGGATTAGATTATTTTAACTAAGAGATTGGTTCTGCACAGTTCTGCTAAGTACTCACAATATCAATTTGAAATAGGCCTCGTCACGGTCTGGTCAGGTTGGATGGGACTTCCGGCAGGTGGTTCTGAAGTCCTGGCTATCTGGGTCAGCTCTGCTCTCTGGGTCTGTCAAGCACCGGATCTGCTCACAACGGTCTGGTTTGTGGTTCTCTCGGGTTCCGGATACAGCACTGCTTTCTGGATACTCCTACAGGTTCTTGCAAAAATTCTTGGCAAAAATTCAAACAGCTCGCCCGGCTGTTGAATAGTTTGGTTGGTTTTGAGGCCGGCTGAAGAGGATTCAGCTGGTGGATTCAGGCCTCTCTGCTACAAATTCTGGAGTTAATTTCTGCTACAGGTTCTGGAGATTGATGGATTTGAAGTCTGGATCTCTGGATGTGAAGTCGTCGGTCAGCATGCTCCGCAGCAAATGGAATTGAATGTCTCTACCTGTCCCAGCAGTCTCTTTTTATGTGTTTTGAAAATGGGTGTGTGCCTGGGCCTAGCTAAGCCTGCCCCTCTCTACTTGTCATTGGCCCAATTCTCCCCTCTCCCATGATTGGGGGAAGGAAATGGATTGTCATCATGATGAGGTCTGTTTATGGGTCAGAGGATCATCCCCTGGTCAATTTGCACACAAATCTATTTCTGACCCAAATACATATTTATCTATGTTCCATTTTTCTAATATTATAGGTCCAGTGAACATATTTTCTGTAGCACCAAACCATCCGATCCCTGTCTTTGTACGATGTCGTGTCCACTGATGACAGAATTCCCCCCTTTTCATCCAGATAACAACCTCTAAACCTTTCCAGATTTTACACAAATGTGCACCAGGGATATGGGTTACAGATGATAAAGTGTCAGATTTTTAAAATGCATACATTTGGAGTAACAACCTTTTTTCCGCTACTATCCCCAGGAACATACCACAGGGTCCCAACACCTCTTAAAATGTGCACAGAAAAATCACAAGAATAATGATATTATTTATATAATTTTGACAGGTCCGTACTATGAATTATCCATCTTTTTAAAAGTATGCCCTGGTCAAAAAGGGTGTGGCTTCCCACATCAAAGGGTGGAATAACTGGTTTATCCACTTCCCCCAAGCTCAGCTGCTAGCAGAGGCACTGCCCCTCCCAGTTTTCCCAAGAGGAAGCCACTTTACGCCCCCCCCAATATAACATTTGCCTGAGTCCAGGACAAGGCTTTGTTCAACCTCCTGCAGTCTGCAGGTCCCCTCCCTTAATTCAATCAGAGAGGTGTGAGCTCCTTTTGGCAGGGGCAGCATGATGCAGCCAGGCCTGGGAGGAGTGGCTGAGCAGGTTTCTCCTGTTGGGGGTAATTGTCAGGCAGAATTCAGCTAAATGTCACTTTAGTTCTCAGTTTAAATCAAACTTATACTTTTTACATATACATTAAATAATTACTTCCTTCAAGTCATTTCAGAATATAGTTTTACATTGTATCCACCTCTTAGCAAGTCTTTCCTTGGCCTGGTTTCGATTCATTTGTTCAGTTTTACACAAAAGTCTGGTGGTTTTAAAACGCCGGCTTTCTGATAGTGGTGAGTACCGGTATTGCAACCATTTTTGGGATTAAGAAAATGAATTCCCCACAGTTCTGAGTTGCTTTTTGGCAATCAGCATTGCCATTCCCAATGGTTTCAGGCTACTTTGTGTGTAGCCCAATGGTGGTTTTAGGCAGTGCCCTCCTCTGCTCACAACATAGGCAAAAATGGGTGGCAGCCTATTCTTCATGTTTTCCCTGTGCACTCTCTGGGGAGTTCTGGCCATCATGATGTTTTCCATGCCAGTACTGCACAGTTTTATGGTAGGGCTTGGATGCATGGGTAAAACATCCCACACTTTGAAGCAACCTCCCCAACAAAATGCCTATTATTAAGTCCTAATTTGAAGTAGTGTGAGCAGGAATGCCCTCCACAGATATTGTGGGAAACAACTCTGTAAATGCTGTCTCAGAAACATAAGCAACCTAGACAAAGTGACAAAAGTGCATTTACACGAAGCTACACAAGGCAAACCGAAAAGCATATGTTATGAAAGGGATGCTGATATATATATATATATATATATATATATATATATATATATATATATATATATATATATATATATATATATATATTTCAAATACGAACGGCTTCAACCAGAAACTATTCAGGCGAGCAGCACTCCACGAACAAAAGTGTTCCAATAATCCAAAGAATCACGGAAATCCAACAGCAAACACTGCAGCATAGGTTGCATATAATATAACAGCCTTTATTTTGCGTGTGCAACAGATAAAAAGTAATCTCCCAGTGCAAATTATGCTTGGCCAGACGGCAGCCTGACGTTTTTCACCACTAACCAGTGGCTTGTTCACAGTCACTCATCAACCATAGAGTGTTTGTTTTTATACCAAACACTCCCACCAAAGTGAAAGACATAAAAAAGGTGGCTTAAAATCTCACAAATAGTGGCAATTAGCCATCTTGGCTTGGGCTGCTGGTTCACATTGCAGAAGGATATAAGCATATGTTTAAATATAAACATGACTTTTCAGCCATAGTAAGACAAATACGAATAAAATTGGCATTTTAAATGTTGGTGCTATTTCAGAAAATCAGCTCATAATATATGGCACAAACTACAATTGTAAGTGCATTACGAGAAACATCAAAACTATCATATTGTAAACATAGTGTTGTCTTTCCCATTTGATACATGGAGGCAGGGATAACAAAATAGACCTGTCTAAAATGTACGCGGAGCAAAGAGGTGACTACTAATGCATCTTGGCATGTTTATGGAGTGCCTAAAAGCGAGATTAATATCTTCGCTGTATATGTAACGTTGAGTCAATATAAAGTGCATAGTGCATTTATGTAAATAATGCATTCCTATGATATAGTAAGTTCATATGGAACAATAAAGCACATTCATGTTATATTATAAAGTGCTTAGTGCAAACTATAGACATCTCTCTAAAATATTTCAATATAATAAATATATCCCGACATCTGCTTCTAGTAGTGGCTTCAAATAACTCCCTTGCCATATGATGTTCCCATGTTTTTTTGACTAGATAATATAGTGTTACCTTTCACATTGGGTACATGAAGGTAAGGGTGCAAGGGTAACAGAAAAAATCTGCCAAAAATATTATTAGCGAAGCAAAGAAGTAACTACTTGTGCATCTCACCATAATTATGGAGTGCCTGGAAGCGAGATTGATATCTTCGCTAAATGAGTAGCGTTGAGAAAATATAAAGTGCGTGGTGCTTTTGTGCAACAATGCATTCCTATGATACAGCAAGTATTAATAGAAGAATATGGAGAACATTCATATCATATTATAAAGTGCATAGTGCCAGCTATAAACATCTCTCTGAAATACTTCAATACAAAACAAAGGAATTCATTTTCTTGTATAATACAACACAATAAAAGCAAGTATATCCCAACATTTACTTGTAGTAGTGACTTCAAATAACTCCCTTGCCATATGATGTTCCCGTATTTTTATAACTTGATAATATCAAAAAATAGATATAAAAGGGAAAGGATACTTTCAAATGTCAAGTGCGCATACCAAGTAAAAAATGCCCAGATGTCAACTCTGAACTAAAAATATAATCACACCATCTTAAACACATCTAATATCTTAGAATTGTATTCAGATTGCCACTACTTGCTTGCCAGGCTGAAATCAATAAATCAAAAACAGGCCTCCCTATGGGCATACCTGAGCCAAGTGTATTAAATAAATTGTTTTTGAGTCAAATTGAAAGTCACCATAAAAAGTGAAAGAAAGAAGTGATAAGTAAAAATGAATAAAAAATGAAACAATGCACAATCCATTAAGCATATACAATGATGAAAAAGGTCCTTTGAATAAATGAGCTGCCGGGGGTATTATCGTATTCAATATGATCTTTATGTCCCCAAAAATGTGTGAAGCTCCTCATCGATGTTATGTCCCAACGGTGTTTTACTCTCGAAGTCTAAGATGTATTTAGTCTCTTTTTGACGGAGTGTTCTTTCATTATCACCTCCCCTGGGGCCTGGGATGACCTTATGAATGCCAAAAAACGTAAGATAAGCTGGATCGGCATTATGCATTTCCGAAAAATGTTTAGCCATAGGGTAAGAGCAGTCCTTATTAGAAATGGCTCTCACATGTTGCAAGATACGTACTTTCAGCTTGCATTTTGTGCTTCCAATGTACCATTTTGAGCAAGGACATATCAAAGCATATACCACCAATTCAGATTCACATGTGATTTTGCTGTTGATGTAGACCAGATGTTTCAGTATAGGATGCTCATAACTTTTACAGTTCTTTGCGTATTTACAGATCTTACATCTGGTACATTTGAAGAAACCTGTTCCTGTTAAAGAAAGCCAATTAGTGTTCGTGTCGTTCCTTTCTGTGGCCATATAACTTTTCACCAATAAATCTTTGATGGAGGCACTTTTATGAAAGGTGATATCAGGATGGTCATGAAGCATGCCACCTATATCCTTATCGGCTTTCAACACTTTCCAGTACTTGTTGACTATTCGTCTAATAATACTCGAATGGCTTCCAAATGTCAGAATTAACCTGGTAGTATTTTGCTCCTCCTCTTTTGCTTGGTCCGTTTTAGATGTTGTTAACATTACATGTCTATTCATTTCCCGGACCTTCAAATACGCCCTTTCAATAATCCTTTTGGGGTACTGCTGTTGTAGGAAATTAAAAGCCGTTACTTTGCTGGCTGAGTCGAAATCCACAATTTTACTGCAGTTGCGTCTAATGCGGATAAACTCTCCATATGGAATACTCCATAGGAGACTCTTTGGATGGGCACTATTCGAGTGTAGCGGAATGTTAGCACCTGTGATGTTTCTATGGAGACATGACTCAATTTTTTGTTCTTCTATCTTGACTTCCACGTCCAATTAGATTATTAAAATAAAGATTTGGTGCAACTCAATTGCAAGAATTGTTTGTCGATTCAAATTCAAATTAGTATGAGGACATGGTCTGAGCATAAACTAATTGTAATAAACGTTATCTAGTATATCCATCGATGGACTTTGCTTCAAATTCATTTGCATCGTGGGATTTGCATCGAAAAAATATTCATGGAAAGCATGTTTTTGAGGGGTAAAGTGGTAAAACAATGGGTATTTTAAAGGGTAAAAACCAGGAGGTTGGGGGACCCCCCCCCCATAAAAAAGAAATGCATTTGATGCACATTTTTTCGATGCAAAAAATGTGATGGAAATGTCCCTCGATACAAAAAATTCGATGCAAAGACCATAAACTGTAATAAACCACACCATAGCCTTTTTTAAAGAAATAGGAGCTTTAAATAGTTACATTTGATTTTACTGAATGAAAAAATTGCGATTTTTTTTTTACTAAACTTTTTTACCAAAAGAAATTCAGATGTTTTTATTTATTTGGAGGGTCCCCCACAAGCCTTTTGTTTATAATCCAACCCCCTCCCATCCGTTTTAACCCCTTAACCGACCCCCATATATATATTTAAAAAGATTCAGTATTTTTTCGATAGAAATGTTTTGGTAAAAATTATTGTTATTTTAATTTTGGTAAAATAACTGCATACCCTTTAAATAGAGGGCTTGGGCATGTTTGCTGGATCATATTTAAATGTTCTAAAACAGGCTGCATTTATGTACATCAATGTATTCATGTTCTTTGATTAATATAGTTGGGTTTATTTATGTACTTTACACATGCCTTTGATGTATGCAAAAAGTCGTACTTTCCAAATGAAATGTAAGTAAGACTTAGGTAAATAAGTCAGCTGCATAACACATTCAATGGGTCTGAAAACAAGGGTAAATGGACACACTAAAAGATGGAGCAGAAATAGTAGCTTAACGCATTTCCTTTTTTTTTCTTCTTTTTTACCGATAATCGAGCTCAAGGATCTGCAAGGAACAGATACATTTACAGACAAACAGGCTTTAGAAACAGAAAACAATACAAATTAAAATTAAGGTCGTAATAGACCTGTTGGTAGTCCTAGTGTCACCTATAAACCCTCAGTGACAAGAGAGATGTTTTAACACTTGGTATAGTTAAAATATACAATACAAGAGGTAAAACCTCACACATTTCCTTTAGTAGATGACATTTCGCCCGGGGTACTCTTTCTATAAATGCCATGTTTCCCTAAGGAGTTGTTGGTCCAATACACACTCTTGGAGATGTTGGGCATTTTTTAACAAAGAGCCTGCTTTCTGGAACACTCTCCCCTGACCTGTCACTTGTAGAGCCGAGGATTGGAAGTAAATGAGGGTGGGGGTATTTATTATTATATTATTATTATTATTATTATTATTATTATTATTATTATTATTAAGCGCAGACCTAACTTCGAGAAGCAACAGAGAGCCCTTTACAATGGTATACAGCAATACAGATAAACAATGGAGTAATGTACAGAGGTAACAGAACAGATATGCACTGGGCAGTAAGATACAGAGGGGCACAGAGGAGGGGTACAGCTGTACAGGCTGATGGGGAGGAGAGGGCGGGCAGCGTCTAGCGAGTCAGGTGGCACGGGATAGCGACATAATGTCCTAGAGGTGTTGAAGAGGAGAGGCTCCATGAAGAGGTGGGTCTTGAGTTCTTTTTTGAATTGTAAATATACTGGTTGATTTTCCAAAGATGATTTAGCTTGTAGCAAGTCATGTGGGTTTTCTTTTGAAGTGGTTCCCAAGGCTCCTGTGTTTAACTGCTGAGCTTTAATCAAGTCTATGCAAAAAGGACGAGCATACTTAAGGGGTTACATGAGTAAACCCGCTCTAGGACCACCTTTCCAGATTCAGTTCTGTGGAATTCAAAACATACATTAATCAGTAAACCATATCTGCTGCTAAGCTCAACAACTTTGATTCTCAACGCTAATAAGCACTGGAAATCTGAATAAAATCACAAATGGAACACTATTTTACACTCAGAGATAAGCTGTCACTTCTTCATATTTATGTCATAATTTAAAAATTCATGTTGCTTGATATAATTGACCTCTAATTGTTAGCAGATGGCCTTTTTATACGTTTAATGCATTCATAATCACCACCGATTAATGATGCCCATGAACAGCCTTTTAAAAGTGAAGTATACAATAAATGGGCGAGGATAGTTATGACGATTTGTAATGCCAGCCAATGCACGAGGCCCCTTTGCCCTATTGTCGAAGCCTGCCATCTCGCCAGTGACCGCTGCATGCTTAAGTTCTTTTTTGCCCATCATTGACATGCCAAAGGAGAAAATAACTGCACTTCACCACTCTCTCCACAATGTGGCTGGCACAAGATGGAACCCATGTTGCTCATGGGCAAGGTGTGTGATGAGCCAAGTGCATTGTGACGTATGCAAGGCAGTGGAGGTATTCAGTTCTCAGAGTTTCATTATTGTGACATTGGTTGTGAAGCGGCAAGTGCCTTTCCCTAGTGTGGCAAGAAGCCAGGAGAGGTGGTTTTCCAGTTGCTCCTATGCCAACTCCTTTTGGCATTCATGTTGGTACTTTTGGCATAGCACCAAGATAGCTCTGGATCATAGTCTTTGAGTCTTTGAGTGGAAGATCTACATCCAGCAAAACCCTGGAGGTAAATCTTGCCACTCAACGCCAATAAATCAGCAGAATTCTGGCACGGTAATTCTGCAAAAAAAGCCCCATTTGGTCCAATGGGCCAAAAATAAATGGGGATTTACACCGTTACCATCACTTGTAATGAGGCGGAAATTCCGCCTGACCAAGTGGTGGTAACTGTAAATCCGTTTAATTTTCCTCTGAAATACCTCAACTTGACCAGAGAGTGAATAGCACCCACGGTATCAATTCGGATTTTATGTACAAATATATGTGCAAGTAGCATTGTGGTCGAGGACGCAGGTGCGCGTGCTTGGAGGTACACTGCAAACAGTTCCCTATTTACAACCACTGCCATCCTTATTGATTCTGGTTTTTATGTTCTCCAAAATACCAACAATTAACCCCCTAATGTCCCATTGTAATGACAATGTTTATTGTATTTATTATATGGTGTTTTAATTTTAAAGCTTAATATGCACATATTATTAACAGAATCAGACACCGATAGCCACACTTTTTGTCTATGTTCTGTGAAGAGGTGTGTCTTCAGCTTTTATCCATGTTTCGTACATGTGCATCCTCAATTAAATGGCCTGTTATGTTCTGTTTCTACTTTTCATGGCACACATGTCCACATTTGGTCATATCCATTTTCTATTTATACCTACAGGTGGGATTGCCATATAATTAAGATTAATTTCAACCCTTCCAGCCATCACCACTTTTGTTTTGCTGAGGTCACCTCAAGTGGGACATGCATGGCCAGAGGTGGGTTGTGTGCCTGCTGGGCCTAGAGACCCAAGCTACTCCTCACTGATGAGGCCCAACACATGATTTTTGACCTGAGGTTTATCAAATAAAGTGATATTTGTGTGTCATTCACTTTATATATACTGGGATGCTGACATCATATGCCGGGCTGGCAACCATCATATGTCATTGGTGCAGCCATCATTGGCAATGTATGCTGCCAGTATATGCCATGGCAGCAACTATGAATTTGTAATGGGTGTAGACTTCTTATGCTACAGGGCTGGGTGACATAGGCATGCAGAAAGCCATCACATGCTTACGATGCTCCTATCTCATGCATTGGATTATGGGTAGAGGTGTACCGAATAGTTAATTTACCATTTCGGCCAAATACGAACAGTTGGTCCAGCTGTTCCGCCAGTGCCAAATAGTGAGCCAAGTAGCTGTTGTTTTATGTAAACATGTTCTAGAACATAACAAATAACATTTCAATGAATACAATAGAGGCATTCTATTGCATTAGTATTCATGTTTAATAATTGAACATATATGCCTCAGTAAGCTCATTAAAAAGACAAAAATAAATACAAAAACAGATCTGAAAGAACTCCAACTTCACTCTTATGTCACTTTTATGTGTACGGGGAAGGTTGTATTTAAGAAAGACAAGGTGTTCAACATTTTCTGCTACAAGGCTACTTCAGTGTTCTGAATAAATATCTCCAGCTGTACTGAACACTCTCTTGCAATCCACACTGGTAGGAGGATGTGGCAAGTACACACAAGCAACTTTTGCCAATGCTGGAAATCACATACTGTTAATTTCCCACCACTTCAGCTCGTCTTCTGATTTAGGGATCAGAGGCTCACTCAAAAAGTTAGTGAGATGACTGTCTAAGGAACTAATTGGGCCTCATTACGACCCAGGCGCTGGACCATGGTGCTATTAGCACCATGGTCCATGCCGGTCTCCGGCATGGTGGATGGCGGAATTACCGCCCCATCACAAGGTTGGTGGGGGCGGTAATTCCCAATTCACCATTTGCCCTTCCCCATTCCCATTTTGTCCCATAGGGCATAATGGGGATGGGGAAGGCGCTAATTACGGCACCGTAAACTATGGTTGCCGTAATTAGCTCCAAGGTCCCTTAGCGGGTTGGATTTTAACGCCTGCAAAAAGCAGGCGTTAAAGCCTCCAACCCGCTAAGGGACCTTGTAATCAGGCGCTAATGGTTTAACGGCGCCAACACTCTTTACGGCGCCGTTAAACCATTAGCGCCAGGGTCGTAATGAGGCCCATTGACTAACACCACTCATGGACTGCTGAACAACTTTGTCCCAGAAGGCCCATATGCCACAGGGTGGAACACTCTTCTTAGTTGGAGGATGGTTGTCTTGCAGGTCAGGGTCTGCAGGTTGTCTCATAGTATGATGCATGATCTCTCCAAACAGGGTCAAGGCAGTAGAGTGGATTGCACATTTGACACTCTTTGCCACAACATTGTTTCAGACATTTTTTAATTTGAACCGAGGAATGATTTCTGTCACCACAGAGTAGATAGGTATGTCCTCAATGTCTTTAACCATTGTTTCTACTGCCTTCAATAGCTCTGTTTTCACAATCTTCACACCAGTGCCCCTATCCTCACCACAGCCCAGGTAGGGCCTTTTAACGTTTGACAGCAGGAACAACCAAGGAGATGCTTGATGCACAGGAGCAACTCTCTTTTGTGTGCTCTGCAAATGGTGGCAACAAAGATAGCACTGACAGGTGGAAAGATTAGGCACTTTGGTATCCTTTGCACAGTACAAAATCAGTGGCCTCCTCTGCCCCACCAATCGCCCCAGAATAAAAAATGAGGAGCTCCACTGTGTTGACACGTCTTGGATTAACTGCAATTCAGGAAACCCAAGATGTTTTTGCATTGAGTACAAGCGAGACGTGGCGTAACTCAAATGTTACAAAATCGCCAACAAGTTTTCTTGCATGCAACAGCATTTCTGACACAGATCTTTGCACAAAAGGGCCATTGTGGGTGCAAAGCTGGTGGAAAAAACTGTACACTAACAAACTCTACATCGCTGAAAGCCTTGCACATGTTTGCTGCATTATCTTGAAGGATACTGTACCACCAGCATGGGTTCCTCCAAAAGCCTCACATTGCAACAAACCTACAAACTGCAAAAATTACCGTAAATCATATTTTCTCAGTGCTCTGAACCCCTGCTGCAATATTCGAGCACACTTATTTATGCAGGTCAGGGATGATGCGAGTTAAAAATATTTCCGTGAGAGTATGTTGATTCTTCCTACAACAACCTCTTTTTTCTTTCATATAGTGCAAAGTCATTGGGATGCTTTGCACGCATATGATTTGTGCTGCACTGTTTAGAGTTTGCAGAACCATGATACAAAACATCTGAGCACACAGAACACAACTCCTTAGAGTTATCACCCAGTTTAATGGCAAATTAATCCCAAATGTTGATTGTTTTCTCCTTGATGCTACTCATGCTGACAATGAGGAGCTCTGCTGCTTTGGGACAGGGATAGGGTTTCAGCTCGGCATGTCTGCTTGCTGTTTCTTGACTTGCTGTTGCTTTAAGGGCTTTACGCAATTCAGGATCTCATGCTGGTGACAGAAAAAAATGTAAAGCAAATGTCACACAGAAGAGTATGTTTTGGCAGGGCTGTACCGAATATTGGCTTTGAAGCAGTATTCAGTTTTACTTCAAAATGTTGTTAAAACCCTCTTTTAAAAAGGCATGTAAAAATATTTAGAAAGGAAACATGAGTATTGAATGCAAACTACATCCACAGGTTGTGGCATGTGTAGTCTGGCCCCCTCTAATTTTTCAGGCATACACTCCGAGTGGTGGCCTCCCACCTCAAGCTCCCCCCCCCAATAGTCCATTCTTTCCCCTCTCCCCAGCAGCCCCCATAGAACTCACCAGGTTCATAGGCAGGCATTTGCATCAAGTTGGAATGGAAAGCTGGTCTCATAGAATGGCTTTCTTGGTTTGGTACTGCGTCTTCTCAGGGCAGTTGCAAAACTAAAATTAAAGGAGCATGTGTGAGGGTGAGAGCAGGTCACACCAATGTTTTGAATAAAAAACACATCTTCTTATTGCCCATTGCAGATGGCAGGATCAGTGACCAAGGCATCGTCTTTTAATTCGCAATAATGTTAATTCTGTCTGGCAACTTGTCCTGAGGGGGCACTGAGCAGCTCTGCACTGCACACGCTGACCCCTTCCTTTGAAATCAGCCTAGGAGAAGAAATGTGCCCAGAATGTGATCGTACTGTTAAAAATGTGTTTTTTTCAATTGTTTTGTTAATAGCAGGAGTCATGATCACAATTTTATAAAAATAAATATCTGTTGGTCTCTAGTCTGCAAGTGTGATAGCTTGCTTGAATTAATTTTTAACTGGGAGCAATTAATGGATCTCAGACTATAGTTACTGGACTTTGGAGTCAGAGCATCATTTATATAAGATGGGCCCAACTTTTTCAGGCAGTTAAACGTGATCACCATTACTCTAAATTGGATTCTTTCTTTAATAGGGAGCTAGTGCAGATCTCTTCTGGCATCTGTCTTTTCTTGCGGTCAGCAACAACCCTCACAGCATTACTTTGCACAACCTGCAATCTGTTGTTTTCATTTTTAGGAAGACCTACTAGCAAGCTGCTGCAATAGTCTAGTCTGGAGTTTATTAAGGCCCGAGCGACAGTTTCACAGCTGACTCTTGAAAGGAAAGGGCGGGCATGAGGAAAATATTTTATTTAATATGCTGAGGAGGCTATAAGGCTACCCACTTGAGCTTTCATATTGAGATTACAATCTAGAGTAACCCCTAAGGTTTTAACTTTCTTTTTAACCTCGATGATACAATCACCAATGTGAACTTGGGTGTAAGAACCTTCTAGTTTATGTGTTTTAGGAGCAGTACCTACTAGCATTAACTCTGTTTTACTAGTGTTAAGCGCGAGGCCATTTGCACATATCCAGCCGTAAATCCTATTGATATTAGTTTTGTCCTCGGAGACAACACCAGTGAGTGGGATGACACACTGGGCGTCATCGGCATAGTTTGTAAACACTATGTCGTTGGTATCCAAAAAATCCAAAAAGGGAACACTGAAAATATTATAAAAGATCCTCCAGGTTACCTTATGCTGTAAAGAGACCATCTACTCTCTGCTCATTAGTGCCCTGCCCGAGACCGTGCTCCCAGTTTGCACTGCTGGTTCTCGTTTCTCTCATTCCAGCTCCAAAGGTAAAGAGTCCTCCTTATGTTCCATTAGTAACCTGGCCATTCTGATTGGCTCTCGCCAGGTCCCTACCCGGCCCGGAATCCCTTCATCGGGATTCCACGCCCTTTGTTCCCGGCGGGGGGCGTGGCAGCCCCTCAGCCAATGAGGAGGCTCGAAGCGGGGCCATCCCCGCTCGAGCCTCCCTGCGGCTGAGAGGCTGTCTTCGCCCCCTGCCGGGGACTCGGGTAAGGATTTTTTTTTTTTCTAAATCTCCTCCCTCCCTCCCAACCCCCACTTACCTTCTTGTTCCTGCGTCCCCGGCGGGGGACGAGGAAAGCCTACAGCCGTGTGGAGACTCGGAGCGGGCCATCCCCGCTCCGCGTGTCCACACGGCTGGAGGCTTCCCTCGTCCCCCGCCGGGGACACAGGTACGTATTTTTTTTTCTCCCCCCTCCCACTCCCACCCTCCCAACCCCACTTACCTTATTTTTGATCCTTTTTCGTGAGCGGACGCGCTGGGATCCGTTTTCCCTTTCCATGGCGCCGGCCATTTTCTTGGTCATTTTTTTTTCTCCTGAAACGCTGCAGCGCCGAAACGCTACAGCGTTTCAGGACAAAAAAAAAGCTTTTAGTGCCCGGTCACACAATTTTTGCAGGCCGGGGTACTAATAGCAATAGAACCCTCGCATCGGGGGCATTACCGTCTCAGGTAATGCCTCGGGGCCTTCGGTAAGGCCCTCGCTTCGCTCGTGTCCTTACCTATGGGCCCCGGGGCATTACCTGAGACGGTAATGCCCCCGACACTCAAGGTTCTATTGCTTAATTCTAACCTCTCTTATCTTCTTCTTTCTATCCCTTCTTCCCATGAACCTTGCTATCTTGACCGTTCTGCCCTCCATTTCAGGGGTGCACCCCAATTCTTATTTTTCAATCTCCTTCCATAGCCATCATAAACCAAATCTGTACTCTCTCCACAATCGTATCCCCTCACCATGTGACTCATTTGATGCACAACGGGCCTGGAGGGAGAAGTGTCCTGGGATCTGGGAGGGGTTGAGTTATGTGCCCTCATGTGCATCGAAGGGATCCTCTTCCAGGCAGCGGAGCAGCCCCCAATGCATTGTAAGTGATTTCAACCCGGCACTCAACCTAAGCCAATGCCTAGCGTGTGATGCACAGTTGGAACCCGTAATTATATATTTTATGTCTATAATTTATTTTATTTCTGAATGATGTACCCTTATATCATGCCCCTCTCTTTGAATCCCTTCCACCCCCGGTCTCACTGAACCAAGAAGCAGGGTGTTTTGCAAAGTTAAAAGAATTATTTTATGGATTTGAACAATATATATATCACTCTATTTAATATTTATACAATAATCACCAAGGGGTGATGTGACAATAAACAGTCTCTTTAATCAGAAGGAGTATGGATAAGAAAAATCATGCAGCACAGAAATAATACTTTTGTGTGTTCAATCAAATGCAATGTAATCACTCTTTCCCCCTGCACACTACTCAATCCCCCCAGCCCCCAATATGCAGTGTAAAGAGATGGAAGGAGAGAAAACAGGTTTCAGGAATAAACACTCAACAAATACAGTTTCAGTCACAATTCCCCCAGCAGGCATAGAGAGAAACAGGAATGATTTCAAAACAGGTCAAATGCATTTGAATGTGGTTTTGAATGAATGGGAAAAACACTGAAAACTGGATTTAATTCTCTAAATTGATTCAAAACTAGTGGGAGCCGTGTTGTATAGTTTCAGGTAAACACTAGCAATGATGATAGAACAACTAGCAGATAGAAAACTGAATTTTGAGGTCAATTGCAAAGAATAGCAATTTTACACGTGAGGAAATTGAGTCAAACGACCAATTCGCAGCAAACTTTTCAGCGCGCGAGAAACACGTTTGAAAACATTTGAAAGCTGAAGATGTTAGCTTCAATTTTCATTTCTAGCATGCACAGTTCAGAAGTTATGAAGGATTTAGTAGTGGTCAATTTTTTTCAGAAAGAGTCAAGATTTACATATGAAAGATGTGCTTTTGAATTACAAACATGAATTTATTTACACTAGGGAGGCTATAAAGATACCAGATACCCAACCAGACAGCCACCAGATCAGCGGCGCCTCTGTTCTGACTTTTGCCCGCCAAGACACTTGTCGTTCTTCAGCAACTATATTAGCGCAAAGATGATATTATCACTATCATTATCAACGGACTATATGGATGAGGGAAAGATTCGGGAAAAACAAAAGAGATTCTACAATGCAGTTCTGGATATGATAGAATGGGTTGGATTGGATTACTTAAGAATAAGATACTAGCTATGGACAATTCTATGCTCTAGATACTCACAACTATGGTTTGGAATAGGCTCGTCAGGATCTGGTCAAATGGTTCTGGACTGGAATTCTGCTAGCCCCCCGGACAGGATTCAAGTGCTCAGTTCTGCACTCAGCACGGCACTCTGGACATTGCACGGCCTCTGGACTGGATCAGATGGGTGGTTCTGGGTGGCAGCTATCTGGTTACAGCTCTGCTCTACTGGTTTGGATCTCTGGGTTCTAGCAAGAGTTCTTGGCAAGAAATCACACACAGAACAGCCAGGCTGTTCAATTTCTGGTGTGGCCCTTGGAAGTCTGGGGGTAAAATCAAGTTTCAAGATTTTAAAAGGCCTGCTGAGAAGGGTTCAACTTTGGAATTGGGCCTTCTCTGCTTTCAAAGTTCTGGAGTCTTGGATCTGGGTTCTCCTGCAGAGCGCTTCGCCAGTAAATCAGTTGATTTGTGAATCTGACTGTCTCTCTAGGTCCTAAACTGTCCCTATTTATGTATTTGCCTAAGGGGTGGGTAGGCAAAATTATACTAAGCACACTCTCTAAGAATCCTATTGGTTAGGGCTTGTCCTCTCTCCTGATTTGAGAAGGAACACATGGTTTCATGATGATGTGGCATTTTACAATCCAGGGAGTACCTCCCCTTTGTTTCAGTACAGTAAATCTGTTTTTCACATGAATCATATTTAAAATATGATATTTACAATATAACCAAATTGCTAATAATACACATTCACATCACAGATTTAGTAGAGCACAAATCCATCCGAGTTCCAACTCAGTGAGAGATTTGGTTCAAAATTGACAGTTTTCTGCGCTTTTGATTGGGTACCCAGTGTCAGATCTGTCCACATTGTTCTCCATACATGCGCATGACATCTGGGTATAATCCTGTGAAGTTTTATATTCCTAGCAATATCACAATTGCTACAACATCAACATTTCGGTAGTCCTGTCTCTGAAAATCGCACAGAGTGCACAGCTCTCTATGAGTATCTTTCAACAAGATATTTCCTTGTGGTTTAAGATACACAAATCTTTCTGGTCCCGCCTCCATGGTTTTTGCTGGGTCCAGAGCACTCCTGGCCTCTTCCTGTTGGCAGTTGGTTTCTGTTGACACCCGAATTTGCATTCCCTTTCAGTCCAGGAAGCCTATTGTCTCTCCTCAGAGAAGCAGAGCAGAATCCCCTCCTGGTTTCATTTTCATCTAAATGAGATTTCCTGGGCAGAAAGCAAAAGGGAAGGCACCTTTGTTTGGGTAAAACTGTGGAATGTGCCTTTGAAGTACTGTGGCTGACATCAGTTCACTTTAAAACACTTGGTTTAAAATTGTCTTTTCTGAATAAACTTTACATTGTCAAAAAATATACACACAGATCTCTTAATTCCAGTCTTTTTAAAACATAGAGATTGAATAGTAGCAACCAATATTGCTTCTGATGGGAAGTCTCTTCTTTTCCACAATTTGATTTTAAGACACAAGTTTAAACTAACAGGGTAAGTAAATGACAGCTTGGATACAAGCGGCGAGCGGTACTGCGCCCATATCTGACATATTTTCCCAGGCAAGCAACTTTTTGAATGTGGATATTTTTGTGATGAAATGTGTTCCTCCTGACATTGTGCTTATGGGGATTCATTAGATAAGGTGATGGTTAACACCCAACAGGGATGTTGGATCTTTTCTGGTGTTTGGGTACATGATTTTGCAATTTAAACAACCAAGGAAAAATGGAGTTTAAAGCACTTCTGGGTTTTCCTGGCAATGCAGCACTGCCTTTTCATGCAGTTCTATTTCACTCTGTGGGCAGCCCTATGACAGGTTTTGGCAGTGTGGTTTCCTGTTTTACCACTGACATAGGCAAATCGATTGGCAGCCTATTTTTCCGGTTTCCCTGCACACTTCTCAGAGATTTTTAGTGTGCACAGGGCTTTTCGGCAGCCATTCTGTTGTTTCTGATGAAAGCAGCACAAAGTGATATTGCAGGGCAGAGCCTAGTGGGTCAGAACATCCCACAAGCACCCCCTTGCGATTTGGCATTGACGTCCATCAATGGGAAGTCGCAAGACTGGGATGATCAGTCTCTTTTATTTTGGTTCCAAAAATGTCAAAGTTCATCATCTTTTCTTCCATCAGGGGTGGATCGACCAGTTCTCCTCGCCCAGTCCTGATGTGAGTATGGAGCGATACCCTGGGCCCCTTGGATCTTTGCTTCCGGTCCCTGGGTGGTCCTCCTTGGCTTAGTTTCCATTGTTTCCAAATCTAGGATGACAAGGCAAAAACATATTTGTAGACATTTCCCCACCACTATTAATGTAGTGGGGGGGACACATACATTTTGACAAATCAGGACACATTTTTCTATTGGCAATTTATTGACTATATATGGAATATTTTATAGTTGGAATTCTCGGGAGCTGGAGTGACCCCCTCTGGGGTTCCAGAAGACACCTACAGTTGCTGCAGAGTGTGCCTAGGATGGCCATACTTTAGTTGGTTAATAAGGACCCACTTATCTTCCCCCTCCGCCAAACTGCCTTTGGGGATGCAGATTTTGTAGGCGACTGGTGAGATGTTGTCTACAATTTCAAAAGGATCCCTCCAGGTAGGCAAAAATGTGTGCTGTTTGGCCTGGTTCTTTTGGAAATTGTATAAGTAGACCCAGTCTCCTACATGGTATTCTTTTCTAGTAGTCTTTAAGTCATAGTGGGTCTTCATGCTGTCTACAGATCTTTCTAGATTTCGCTGAGCATAGGCAAAAGCATGTTGAAGGTGTTTTCTTAGATTTTCAACATACTCATGAGTTGTGGAGGCATTGATCAATGTCTGCTCTTGGGTTCTGTAGAGCAGATGCTGGGGAAGCACCATCCTGTGTCCAGTCATCAGCTCAAACAGTAACATTTTAGTTGCAGATGAAGGGGTAGATCTGATGGCCATTAGGAAAAGAGGTAATCGAATATCCCAACTTGGCCCAGAATCTGCCACAAACTTTTTTAATATGCTCACAATTGTCTTGTTGTATCTCTCTACTACGCCACTAGAGGCTTCCCGTAAGCAATGTGTGGCTTCCTTTTGACCCCAAGTATCTCCCACATATTTGTCATTACTTAGTAAAGTGGCTACCTCGGTCTGACTCGATCCTTTGGGGTAGTCCAAAACGCGAGAAGATGTGGTTGATCATCAAGGCAGCTGCTGTTTCTGCCTTGCAATTTGGGGCCGGGAGACATTCCACCCACTTAGTAAACAAGCATGTCACGGTCAACATGTACTTATTTTCCCTAGAGGAGCGAATCACAGGCTCGATAAAATCGACTTGCAAATCTGACCATGGCAGTGTAATCCCCCTCTTTTGGAGAGGCACACGGTGTGTGAGGGATCTTGGCTGGAATTGTGCATACACAAGACACCCCTTCAAGTATTGGTCGAGGTCCTGCCACATGTGTGGCCAGTATGCAACCTCTCTTAAGATTTCAAGTGTTGGATGAAACCCCCTATGACCGGTTGTGGCCGCATCATGCGCGTGACTTAACATCAGGCTTCGGAATGAGGTAGGGCCACCCACTGATCATGGCCATCTCGGGATCTCCTTACCAACAAACCGTCTTGGATTCGGAACATTTTTGGACATTTCATCAAAACTCTGAGGTCCTCTTTCCCTATGTAATCGGTATCCGTCAGGGGAAAGTTCTCAGGGTCCTCAATGTGTTGATAAAACTTACCAATTATTGGATCCCCTTTTTGAGCCGTGATCAAATCAGCATCTGGGGTCTCCTTACTCCATTGTGAAGTTGAGAGTTCATTGTGAGCATTTGTCTGCGACCTAGTGATAGCAGTGACCTGGATTTCCACCAACAGGGACTCGATCTGCAGTAGATCCCCTTGGATGGCTCTGTTTTTGGCCACAGCTGATCAGCTAGGTCAGTTCCAGTTTTGTCTGGTCCCTCTACTTTGGAATGACCCTTGATCATTTTCCAGTAGATGGTCATCCCATTCGAGGTGACCAGATCATCAATGTTTTGAATTAATTTCCCATGTTTCAAGGGTTTATTATTAGCACATAGCATGCCTCTGGATTTCCAGTTAACCAGGTGCTCCACAAACCCATTCCATACATAATCCGAATCTGTGATTATGACCAGTTCGTGGAGTTGGTGTTGGACAGCAGTGACGATGGCTTGATGCACAGCGATCAACTCTGGCACTTGACAACTTCGGGGACCAATCTTGTACCCAGCGGAGGGCTCTCAGGTCTCATTCACCCATGCATTCCCTACGCCGGCCACAAGTTCTTTTTCCCTGTTGTTGTCAACATGGTAAGAGCATCCAACCACATAGAGAGTGGGCATTCCCTCACATTTGCCTTCTTTAAAGACTTTGTGTGGGGAATTGAGGTATGCCTCCATGTTGTCCTTGATTTTTAGACTTTTGTCCTCGAGACAGTTTTCTCTGGCACAATCAAGCAAGTCAGCCAGACCTTGCGTGTGGGGACTCTTCTTGTTTCGGCCATATCTGACCTCCACAGGAAAGCCTTGCATTCACAGAATCCAGGAAGTAATTTGGGAATTACTCACATTTCCAGCCTGGATTCTGTCACTTTGGAGATATTGCAGAGGCTGGTGTGGAGTCTCCACTATGATGTGTTCCCCCTGGATGAACGGGCGGTAATTCTTCAAAGCCCACACCGTTGCCAGGAGTGCCTTCTCACAATCGTTGAATTTTTCCTCCACAGAGGATAAAGTTTTACTCGCATAGGAGATTACTTTATTAACCTTGTCATGCGTTTGATATAATACTGCAGTCAAGCATGTATTTGAGAAACCTGTCTCCAAGAAGAACTCCTTGTTTTTGACAGGGTAAGCTAGGCAAGGTGCTTGTGAGAGGCTTCTTTTGAGTTGTCTTACTGCCTCAGCTTGTTCTGGACCCCACTCCCACTTGACTTCCCCTTCAAAAGATGAATCAGGAATATTGCGATCTCTGCGTAGTCCTCAATGTACTTTCTGTTGTAGTTAGTCAGTCCAAGGAGGCACCTTAGTTCCGGCAGAGTCGTGGGGTCTTTCAATTTCTGAAGTGCTTCCACTTTCTTTTCCTCGGGACAGAGTCCCTGAGGAGTAATATCATGCCCCAAGAAATTGGCACGGGTTCTACACCACTGTGCCTTTTGAAAGGTTAGTTTTGCTCTGGCAGCCCTCAACTGTGTCAGAACATAACGGATCTCCGCTATGTTTTCCTCCACAGTTGACCTTTTGATTAAAACATCATCTACATAGGCCAGGTTACCCCTTTCAACCAGGTCAGGCAAGGACTTTTGTAGAAAAATGTTGAATTCATTGCCGGAGTTGATGTATCCGAAGGGAGTCCGGGTCCATGTGTACTGCTGCCCGCGAAGGTGAAAGCCAGCTTGTATTGGTCCTCCCTACTGACAGGTACAGTCCAGTATCCATTGGTTAGGTCTTTTGCAGTGAACACCTGTGACTCCTGGATCTGGGCCAACGCTTGGTCAATGTAGGGAAGAGGCCATCGGGAAGTATGGACCCGTTTGTTGAGCTCCCTAAGGTTGACGCAGATTCTCCACTGGCCGTTTGGCTTCAAAATCCCCAGCACCAGATTATTGAAGGTGCTGTGGACTGGACGGATTATCCCACAGGACTCAAGGTTCTTAATTATTTCAGTAAGGGACTCCATTGATGCGAGAGGCAAGCGGTATTGCTTCACAAACACTGGAGTCATGCCAGGGTCCGTGGGAATTGTTGTTGTGTGGATGTCGGTGCGACCACAGTCATATGAGTCCACCGCAAAGAGATCTTGAAAATCCAAGAAATCTTGTTTCAATTTTTGCTTCTGCTCCAGAGTGTCACAGGCATCAGCTAGGTTGACTCTCTCTTCAACCATCTACCTGAAGCCTGACAGACTTCTGGTTTTGGTATCTCAGCGGCCTCCTCCAGCTGGGTGGAGAAGTCCCTGGTCACAGTGCTGATTTTGATTGGTGGCTTCAGGTGGGGAAGGCAGTCCTCGCGGACTTGGAAAATCACCTGATCCCTCCTGAAGTCACAGGTCACATCTTCCCTACCATAAGAGCACTAAGTGTACACCATGAAGGTCCCCCCATGCCAGGTCAAGATCCTGTCTGGTGTTGTGTTGTCATCACTATCACTGTCAAAACAGTCCTTGCCGATTGGTCCTAACAGTTCATTGACTAAATCTATGGAGGAATGTCGGTCATCATCCGCCATTCCAATAATGGTGCCTGCGGCTAGAGTGATACTCTTTATGTCGCTGTATCCACCTCTATTGGAATGGTGTCACGTTCTATATTGACAAGTGCTGTTGGGTTTACCCCCAACCCTTGCTGTTGGAGAGAAGCCTTTAGATGAATATAGGCATCAGGGTTTTTCAAATTCTGTCCTCTTTTAACTTTCATTTCCAGGGAGAATTGTTGGGTCCTTTCTGGGATGGTGACTTCCTCTCCAATCAGAATTTCAACTGCATAAGGCAGCAATTGAGCTGACCTAAATGCTTTCTCTGGGTCATAAAAGCCCATGGGATTATCCGCTAATCGGGACCAAGCTTTGAAGTTTATTAGGTCCAAACTAATGGCAAAGCAATTGAGAATGTCACTGCCTAAGTAAAAGGCGGCAGTGACGTCTCGCACGACCCAACTGTTATGGACTATGCTCTTGTTGCCTATGGAGATTTTGAGCATACACCTGCTTGGCAGGAGATGTTTGGAATTAGGTGTTTCCAGATCCATTTCCCATTTCTATCAGTTTGAATGTGGGAATGGCTGGATCTTTTGGGAGTTTGCGGAACATGGCTTCGCTGATGAAGCTCTTACCGTTGTTCACACAGACTCGGTCGAGAACAGAGTCCTTCCCTTCATTTAACTGAATTGGGATGAACAACTGCTCTCCAATTTGCTGAATATCAGCCAGGCTCTGAGCTGATTTCTCATCTTTCTGGACTATGGGAGTGGGAATGGCTGATTGTGAATTTGTAAAGAATTTCAGAATGTTTCCTTCCAGTGTGGAAAGCCACCTTAGACTGGAAGGAAGGTTGATTTTCAGAAATAGAGAGGACCCCCCCCCATCGTCATTTTGTTGTCTTACTGCTATTACTGTCACATCTGGGATTTGGTTGTTCTGGAAGTGAAATACTACTTGGTCAGATGTTAGTTCAACCATGTGGCAGGTGCCATTTAAACTGACATGGTTGACACTCTGCTTCAATTTTATTGGTCGGCTAGTCTGGGTCCAGAGGACCTTGTTTACAAAATCTCTTAGGGGTGACAACCTTTGCAGGCGGTCATTCCCTAGTAAACAAGCGGTGCCCTCTGGAGTTGACTATGACCGGGTGCTTCACGTTGTGTCGCCCAATTTTAATGTCCAAATCTGCAGTCCCCTCGACAGGAATTTCCTTCCCGTCGAAGTTCTGAAGTTGTCCAGGAAGAGGAGTGAGAGGAATTTGGTAATTCTCCCCCCTTCCCGAATTCAGTTAATCAAAGGCCCTTTTTGACAGAAGGGTAGCTTGGGATCCAGTGTCCACTAGTGCCAAAATTGTGCCCTGCCCCTGTATTTGGACCAGGCCATAGAATATTCCCTCCTTCCCCTCAAGGGGACACAGATATTGTACATTTTTGGACAACTGGTGGGTTAGTTTTCTAGTTTTGGACACTGATAGAGAAGAGATTCGGGCAGAATTCTGTTTGGAGTCTAGGGAATCTGAAAAGAAAAGGTGACAACTAGATATGGGGTGAGTTTTGGGTTCCCCTGGTTCCGGTTCTGAGCGCCCCCCCCCTTTGGAAAGCAGTCACCAGGTTGGGTTTGAACTGGGGGATTTTCATGCTGTTGGTTCTGTGGTTGAATGATGGGAGGTGCTAGCTCAGTCCCCACATCTACCCAGTCTGGATTTGGATCCCTGGGAACCCAGTTTTCTTTGGAGGAGTTCCCCCATCTCTGAAGGAGAAGATCCTTTTTCCAGAATCCTCTGATGATCTCTCTCCTTCAAATTGAAAGATTTGTACCTCCTCCTCAAAATGGGTCTGTTTGGGTTCATTGTTTCTCCTACCCCCCCTCTGCTCCTTGGCTGGCAGACTTTCAGGGGCAGGAGATTTTGGTTCTGATTCCGGGGTTTCCAGGGGCTTTCTACAAGTGGGGAAGGAAGCTTCCTCCAAGGCTTTACACCCCCCTTCCCCTTGTGCCTCCTCCTTCGGAACCGGTGAGTTGTCGGGGTTCTTCCCCCATCATTGCTCTGGAGCACCAGGTCTGGAGTTTGAGGCATTCTGCGCCGGCATGCTCATCTGAGGGTTCTGTTGAGCCCTCAGCATGCGACCTAGATCCTGTGCCATGTTTTGGACCTGGCGCTCTAGCTGTGACACCTGCTCAGGCTGATGAGGGGTTCTCATTTCTCCCATGGGCTGATCCCGGGAAGGTTAGCTATCCCTTCTCTGAAAATACCCCAGGTTTGGAAAATGTGGGTACCCCTCCACCCTTGGCCTCCCCTCTCCCAGATTGGTTTGTCCGGGCTCAGGAAATTGGGGGGAGAAGGATGGATGGTTTTGGGGTTGAATGTTTTGCGGATACCTGGGGAAGAAGTTCGGTCCAGGATTTGGGGACTTTCAGCCCTCCTGTGGGAAGTGAGGAGGGAAGTTCCCTGGGTTAGCAGCAGTTTGGTTGGACCCCCCACCCCTTGGGCTGGAGGAGTTCACACATAACCCAGGATGGGTCTATTCCCCTTGTAGCAGGGACTTATGTAGTCAGGGGAGTGAGGGATCCCCTTTGTGGGATCCCTCCTTGGCTCCCTGTTTGTGGCTGTCCCAAGGGCCTTCTGGGCTTGGGATTATTGTGATTCAGCGGAGGCGGGTTTTTGGGCCCCCCTTCTCCAAATCTAAAATGGGGTCAACCTTTACCTCTGCCACCTTAGCAGCAGCAGGGGTGTTGGTTGGTTTGGGGCTTTTTTGAGTATTTTTGTTTTCTATGGGCTTTTGCACCGCATAAATTCGTGTGACCTGCTCAATGACCCAGTCTAGTGATCTTTTCTCATGAAAATCTCTCACTAGCTGGGTCATGATGTACTTGGGGAGAGCATGGAAGAAAGTATTCACAAATTCTTGGCCGTCCGTGCGCACCCTTTTGGTGGTCTGCGCAAAGGCACACTTTAATTCCTGCACAAATTATTGTGGGGTCTGATCCTCCCCACATTGCAATTTGTAGGCTGCCTTGCGAGCCTCCTGAGGATTTTGGTGCACAGAAAAATGCTTCAAGATGGCCGCCATATAGGTGGACCATCTGGAATGATTTTGGTCCTCCAGCCCCGCAAAGAAGCTCTAGTGTTCTGGTGAGAAGGTCCATTTCACATATTGAATACAGCTTTGGCTGTCCTTCAAATGGAAAGTTTCCATCATCTGCTCAAAGAGCTCTAAGTGCTCCCAAACAGAATATTTAGGGTTCTTATGATAAGGCGTGATGACGCTCCTTATCGCTTTGATTTGTTTTAAGGGGTCCTTAAGCAAGGCCCTTTTTGCCTTATTGGCCTTCTTGGTTCGGGTAACCCTGGTCCACTCCTCCTCTGACTCGGAGGCACTGCTCCCAGAGGTGCCCATCTTGTCCTCTAGGGTCTCCCAGACTCTGCAAGCCTGGGAATGGCTGGCAGCATGTGGGGACCTAGTCTCCTGTGTCCTGAGGCGCTCAGAGGAATCTTCTGATTCCTCCTTGCTCTCAGGATTTGAAGAGTACCCCCACCAACTCTCCTAGCTGGGCAGAGGTTTTCAAGATGCCCTTAGTGGGCCTACTCTCATGGAGTTCCCCACTAAATTTCACAGTACTTGGGTACCCTTACCCAGATGACCACCCCTCCATTCCTTGGAGGTGCTGGTCTATGAGCCCCATATTTCTGATTGGACTGAAATCTGCCATCCCCTTGGCCCTTGGCTCATGTGCGCCAGTGGACATGGTAGTGGTAGATTCCAGGGATTGGAAAAGATGAAGGCCTCTTTTACTAGGGTTCATGAGGTTAAGCTCAGGTGTTTCCCTTTCCCAGCGAACCTCATCTCTGTCAGCCCCTGCTCCCTGTTGCCATGCAAGAATCTGAGCTTTCTGTTCCTCAATCAAGGCTTTGCTAGTTTCTATCAATCTCTCTTGCATGGCTACCTGTCTGTGGAGCCTGTCATTGTTCTCACAGAGATCCTCATTTTCTCTCTGTGCTTCTTGTGTTGTTTTAGAGTAGTGGGCCAGTCTTTGTTGCAGGAGGGTTACCTCCCGACTCCTATCAATACTGGCCTGGTCCTTCCTTGCTAGAGCCTCCTCCACCTCCCTGGTGTGCTCTAACAATCTTTCATGCTCTTTTTGGAGGTCACCCAGTTCCTGAAGGGCTAGGTGATTTTCATGCATTTTCTCTTTTAAATGACAGACTTCCTGGCCTAAAGTGTCCCTTCCCTGAGCAAGAGCCTGCCTCTGTGCAGCCAGGTTGTCCCTCTGTCTTTGAAGTGCACCAGCTTTCTGGCGCTCTTCATTAAATTCTGCCTGGGTATCCAGGTCTTTCAGGATGAATGTATTACTCTCTTACTTCTCTCTGTCTAGGTGGCTTTGCAGGGTGACTACCTGCTCTGCGCATGCCCTGTTGAAATGTATTTGTTGCTCCAGCTTTTTCTGGCTCTCAATTAGAGAGTCCAAACTTTCTTGGTACTCCTTCTGCAAGGCCAGCATTCTCGTATCCTGGTCTGCCTTTTCCTACTGCAGGATTCCCATGTCCTCTTTTATTTTGATTGTGTACTGCCTACTTTCATTTTCTGACTCCTGGCTCCTCTGTAGCCTCTGCTCACCAGAGTCCAGATCAGTTTGGGCCTTTCCTAGTGCCTGCAGTTGATTTTTTGCCAGATCTTGGCCTTTGGCATATTTGTCCTGTATTGCTCCAATATATAGGTATAGATATGCCGCTATTTTGGTAATCTTGTTTTGCTATTCCTTTGCCTAAGGGGCCATATATAGTTCACTCAGGGCATATATAATGGACCCAGGTCTTGCCATGTGTTTACCCCTGTTGCAGGTATCTGTTCTGTGATTGCCTGCAACCATACCTTCTGATCCTGCTCTGTCCATTCACCTCTTACAAATAATTTATGCAATAGGTGTTCTTTAGCCATATTTCTCTCTACTACAGTCGCCATTCTGGAAATATTAATTTCCTTCCTGACTTAGAGAAGTTTATTTTATTTTTGCAAAGCAGACCACTTTCTTAGAGTGTTCCTATTGAGGGGTGCTTTTCACAGTGTAACACCGCTTGGTAGCCCAGCAGGCATTATGTACCCCACTAGTTAGCACACTGTATTAGACTGTCAGAAGTGGTATGTCTAATTCAGAAATCCTGCGACAAGCAACCAATCTTGTAAGTGATGTCAACCCGGCACTCCACCTAAGTCAATGCCTAGCGTGTGATGCACAGTTGGAAAACCTTAATTATATATTTTTGTCTATAAGTTATTTTATTTCCGAATGATGTACGCTTATATCACGCCTCTCTCTTTGAATCCTCCCCCCGGTCTCACTGAACCAAGCAGCAGGGTGTTTTGCAAAGTTAAAAGACTTATTTTATGGATTTGAACAATGTATATATCACAGTATTTAATATTTATACAATAATCACCAAGGGGCGATGTGACAATCAACAATCTCTTTAATCAGAAGGAGTATGGATAAGAAAAATCATGCAGCACAGAATAAAACTTTGTGTGGGTTCAGTCAAATACAATGATAGGAAATTAATGCAGCACAGAAATAATAATTTCGTGTGTTCAATCAAATACAATGTAATCACTCTTTCCCCCTGCACACTACTCAATCCCCCCACCCCTCCAATATGCAGTATAAAGAGATGGAAGGAGAGAAAACAGGTTTCAGGAATAAACACTCAACAAATACAGTTTCAGTCACAATTCCCCCCAGCATGCATAGAGAGAAAAAGGAATGACTTCAAAACAGGTCAAATGCTTTTGAATGTGGTTTTGAATGAATGGGAAAAGCACTGAAAAATTGATTTAATTCTCTAAATTGGATTCAAAACGATTTGGAGCCGCTTTGTATAGTTTCAGGTAAACACTAGCAATGATGATTGAATAACTAGCAGATAGAAAACTGAATTCTGAGGTCAATTGCAAAGAATAGCTATTTTACACGTGAGGATATTGAGCCAAATTACCAATTAGCGGCACATTTTTCAGTGTGCGAGAAACGCAATTGCGGCAAAACTATAAGGAGATGGAATGCAGTGTTTAGTTTGAAAGCTGAGGATCTTAGCTTCAATTTGACACTTAATTTTTGTTTCTAGCAAGCACAGTTCAGAAGTTATGAAGGATTTAGCGGAGATCGATTTTTCTCAGAAAGAGTCAAGATTTACAAATGAAAGATACACTTTTGAATTACAAACAGGAATTTATTTACACTAGGGAGGCTATGAAGATACCAGATACCCAACCGGACAGCCACCAGATCAGCGGCGCCTCTGTTCTGACTTTTGCCCGCCGAAACACTTGTCTTTCTTCAGCAACTATATTAGCGCAAACATGATATTATCACTACCATTATCAACGGACTATATGGATGAGGGAAAGATTCAGGAAAAACAAAAGAGATTCTAAAATGCAGTTCTGGATATGATAGAATGAGTTGGATTAAATTACTTAAGGATAAGATACTGGCTATGGACGATTCTATGCTCTAGATACACATAACTATGGTTTGGAATAGGCCCGTCAGGATCTGGTCAAAGGGTTCTGGACTGGAATTCTGATAGCCCCAGGACAGGATTCAAGTGCTCGGTTCTGCACTCAGCACGGCACTCTGGACACTGCACGGCCTCTGGACTGGATCACATAGGTGGTTCTGGGTGGCAGCTATCTGGTTACAGCTCTGCTCTACTGGTTTGGATCTCTGGGTTCTAGCAAGAGTTCTTGGCAAGAAATCACACACAGCTCAGCAATTCTGTTCAATTTTTGGTGTGCCCCTTGGAAGTCTGGGGGTAAAATCAGGTTTCAAGATTTTAAAAGGCCAGCTGAGAAGGGTTCAGCTTTGAAATTGGGCCTTCTCTGCTTTTAAAGTTCTGGAGTCTTGGATCTCGGTTCTCCTGCAAAGCGCTTCGCCAGTAAATCAGTTGATGGGTGAATCTGACTGTCTCTCTAGGTCCTAAACTGGCCCTATTTATGTATTTCCCTAAGGGGTGGGTAGGCTAAATTATACTAAGCACACCCTCTAAGAATCCTATTGGTTAGGGCTTGTCCTCTCTCCTGATTTGAGAAGGAACACATGGTTTCATGATGATGTGGCATTTTACAATCCAGGGAGTACCTCCTCTTTGTTTCAGTACAATAAATCTGTTTTTCACATAAATCATATTTAAAATATGATATTTACAAAATCACCAAATTGCTAATAATACACATTCACATCACAGATTTAGTAGAGCACGAATCCGTCCGAGTTCCAACTCAGTGAGAGCTTTGGTTCAAAATTGACAATTTTCCGCGCTTTGGATTGGGTACCCAGTGTCAGATCTGTCCACATTTTTCTCCATACATGCGCAAGACATCTGGGCATAATCCTGTGAAGTTTCATATTCCTAGCATTATCACAATTGCTACATCAACATTTCGGTAGTCCTGTCTCTGAACATCGCACAGAGTGCACAGCTCTCTATGAGTATTTTTCCAACAAGATATTTCCTTGTGGTTTAAGATACACAAATCTGTCTGGTCCCGCCTCCATGGTTTTAGCTGGGTCCAGAGCACTCCTGGCCTCTTCCTGTTGGCAGTTGGTTTCTGTTGACACCCGAATTTGCATTCCCTTTCAGTCCAGGAAGCCTATTGTCTCTCCTCAGAGAAGCAGAGCAGAATCCCCCCCTCCTTTCATTAAGATCTAAATGAGATTTCCTGGGCAGAAAGCAAAAGGGAAGGCACCTTTGTTTGGGTCAAACTGTGGAATGTGCTTTTGAAGTACTGTGGCTGACATCAGTTCACTTTAAAACACTTGGTTTAAAATTGTCTTTTCTGAATAAACTTTACATTGTCAACAAATATACACACGGATCTCTTAATTCCAGTCTTTTTAAAAAAATAGAGATTGAATAGTAGCAACCTATATTGCTTCTGATGGCAAGTCTCTTCTTGTCCACAATTTGATTTTAAGACACAAGTTTAAACTAACAGTGTAAGTAAATGACAGCTTGGATACAAGCGGCGAGCGGTACTGCCCCCATATTTGACATATTTTCCCAGGCAAGCACCTTTTTGAATGTGGATATTTTTGTGATGAAATGTGCTTCTCCTGACATTGTGCTTATGGGGATTCATTATATAAGGTGATGGTTAACACCCATCAGGGATGTTGGATCTTTTCTGGTGTTTGGGAACATGATTTTGCAATTTAAACAGCCAAGGAAAAATGGATTTTAAAGCACTTCTGGGTTTTCCTGGCAATGCAGCACTGCCTTTTCCTTCAGTTCTATTTCACTCTGTGGGCAGCCCAATGACAGGTTTTGGCAGTGTGGTTTCCTGTTTTACCACTGACATAGGCAAAATGGATTGGCAGCCTATTTTTCCGGTTTCCCTGCACACTTCTCAGAGATTTTTAGTGTGCATAGGGCTTTTTGGCAGCCATTCTGTTGTTTCTGATGAAAGTAGCACAAAGTGATATTGCAGGGCAGAGCCTAGTGGGTCAGAGCATCCCACAAGCACCCCCTTGCGATTTGGCGTTGACGTCCATCAATGGGAAGTCGCAAGACTGGATGATCAGTCTCTTTTCTTTTGGTTCCAAAAATGTCAAAGTTCATCATCTTTTCTTCCATCAGGGGTGGATCGACCAGTTCTCCTCGCCCAGTCCTGATGTGAGTATGGAGCGATACCCTGGGCCCCTTGGATCTTTGTTTCCGGTCCCTGGGTGGTCCTCCTTGGCTCAGTCTCCATTGTTTCCAAATCTAGGATGACAAGGCAAAAACATATTTGTAGACATTTCCCCACCACTATTAATGTAGTGGGCGGACACATACATTTTGACAAATCAGGACACATTTTTCTATTGGCAATTTATTGACTATATATGGAATATTTTATAGTTGGAATTCTCGGGAGCTGGAGTGACCCCCTCTGGGGTTCCAAAAGACCCCTCCAGTTGCTGCAGTGTGCCTAGGATGGCAACACTTTAGTTGTTAATATGGACCCACTTATCTTCCAACTCCGCCAAACTGCCTTTGGGGATGTGGATTTTGTAGGCGACTGGTGAGATTTTGTCTACAATTTCAAAAGGATCCCTCCAGGTAGGCAAAAATGTGCGCTGTTTGGCCTGGTTCTTTTGGAAATTGTATAAGTATACCCAGTCTCCTACATGGTATTATTTTCTAGTAGTCTTTAAGTCATAGTGGGTCTTCATGCTGTCTGCAGATCTTTCTAGATTTCGCTGAGCATAGGCAAAAGCATGTTGAAGGTGTTTTCTTAGATTTTCAACATACTCATGAGTTGTGGAGGCATTGATCAATGTCTGCTCTTGGGTTCTGTAGAGCAGATGCTGGGGAAGCACCATCCTCTGTCATGTCATCAGCTCAAACAGTAACATTTTAGTTGCAGATGAAGGGGTAGATCTGATGGCCATTAGGAAAAGAGGTAATCGAATATCCCAACTTGGCCCAGAATCTGCCACAAACTTTTTTAATATGCTCACAATTGTCTTGTTGTATCTCTCTACTACGCCACTAGAGGCTTCCCGTAAGCAATGTGTGGCTTCCTTTTGACCCCAAGTATCTCCAACATCTTTGTCATTACTTTGCTAGTAAAGTGGCTACCTCGGTCTGACTCGATCCTTTCGGGTAGTCCAAAACGAGAGTAGATGCGGTTGATCATCAGGGCAGCTGCTGTTTCTGCCTTGCAATTTGGAGCCGGGAGACATTCTACCCACTTAGTAAACAAGCATGTCATGGTCAACATGTACTTATTTCCCCTAGAGGAGCGAATCACAGGCCGGATAAAATCGACTTGCAAATCTGACCATGGCAGTGTCATCCCGCTCTTTTGGAGAGGCACACGGTGTGTGAGGGATGTTGGCTGGAATTTTGCATACACAAGACACCCCTTCAAGTATTGGTCGAGGTCCTGCCACATGTGTGGCCAGTATGCAACCTCTCTTAAGATTTCAAGTGTTGGATGAAACCCCCTATGACCGGTTGTGGCCGCATCATGGGCGTGACTTAACATCAGGCTTCGGAATGAGGTAGGGCCACCCACTGATCATGGCCATCTCGGGATCTCCTTACCAACAAACCGTCTTGGATTCGGAACATTTTTGGACATTTCATCAACACTCTGAGGTCCTCTTTCCCTATGTAATCGGTATCCGTCAGGGGAAAGTTCACAGGGTTCTCAATGTGTTGATAAAACTTACCAATTATTGGATCCCCTTTTTGAGCCGTGATCAAATCAGCATCTGGGGTCTCCTTACTCCATTGTGAAGTTGAGAGTTCATTGTGAGCATTTGTCTGGGACCTAGTGATAGCAGTGACCTGGATTTCCCCCAACAGGGACTCGATCTCAGTAGATCCTCTTGGATGGCTCTGTTTTTGGCCACAGCTGATCAGCTAGGTCAGTTCCAGTTTTGTCTGGTCCCTCTACTTTGGAATGACCCTTGATCATTTTCCAGTAGATGGTCATCCCATTCGAGGTGACCAGATCATCAATATTTTGAATTAATTTCCCATGTTTCAAGGGTTTATTATTAGCACATAGCATGCCTCTGGTTTTCCAGTTAACCAGGTGCTCCACAAACCCATTCCGTACATAATACGAATCTGTGATTATGACCAGTTCGTGGAGTTGGTGTTGGACTGCAGTGACGATGGCTTGATGCACAGCAATCAACTCTGCCACTTGACTACTTCGGGGACCAATCTTGTACCCAGCGGAGGGCTCTGGGGTCTCATTCACCCATGCATTCCCTACGCCGGCCACAAGTTCTTTTTCCTTGTTGTTGTCAACATGGTAAGAGCATCCAACCACATAGAGAGTGGGCATTCCCTCACACTTGCCTTCTTCAAAGACTTTGTGTGGGGAATTGAGGTATGCCTACATGTTGTCCTTGATTTTTAGACTTTTGTCCTCGAGACAGTTTTCTCTGGCACAATCATGCAAGTCAGCCAGACCTTACGTGTGGGAACTGTTCTTATTTCAGCCATATCTGACCTCCACAGGAAAGCCTTCCATTGACAGAATCCAGGAAGTAATTTGGGAATTACTCACATTTCCACCCTGGATTTTGTCACTTTGGAGATATTGCAGAGGCTGGTGTGGAGTCTCCACTATGATGTGTTCCCCCTGGGTGAACGAGCGGTAATACTTCAATGCCCACACCGTTGCCAGGAGTGCCTTCTCACAATCGTTGAATTTTTCCTCCACAGAGGATTAAAGTTTTACTCGCATAGGAGATTACTTTATTGACCTTGTCATGCTTTTGATATAATACTGCAGTCAAGCATGTATTTGAGAAACCTGTCTCCAAGAAGAACTCCTTGCTTTTGACAGGGTAAGCTAGGCAAGGTGCTTGTGAGAGGCTTCTTTTGAGTTGTCTTATTGCCTCGGCTTGTTCTGGACCCCACTCCCACTTGACCACCCCTTCAAAAGATGAATCAGGAATATTGTGATCTCTGCATAGTCCTCAATGTACTTTCTGTTGTAGTTAGTCAGTCCAAGGAGGCTCCTTAGTTCCCGCAGAGTTGTGGGGTCTTTCAATTTCTGAAGTGCTTCCACTTTCTTTTCCTCGGGACAGAGTCCCTGAGGAGTAATCTCATGCCCCAAGAAATTGGCACGGGTTCTACACCACTGTGCCTTTTGAAAGGTTAGTTTTGCTCTGGCAGGCCTCAACTGTGTCAGAACATAACTGATCTCCGCTATGTGTTCCTCCACAGTTGAGCTTTTGATTAAAACATCATCTACATAGGCCAGGTTACCCCTTTCACCCAGGTCGGGCATGTCCTTATGTAGAAAAAATGTTGAATTCATTGCCGGAGTTGATGTATCCGAAGGGAGTCCGGGTCCATGTGTACTGCTGCCCGCGGAGGTGAAAGCCAGCTTGTATTGGTCCTCCCTACTGACAGGTACAGTCCAGTATCCATTGGTTAGGTCTTTTGCCGTGAATACCTGTGACTCCTGGATCTGGGCCAACCCTTGGTCAATGTAGGGAAGAGGCCATCGGGAAGTATGGACCCGTTTGTTGAGCTCTCTAAGGTTGGCGCAGATTCTCCACTGGCCGTTTGGCTTCAAAATCCCCAGCACCAGATTATTGAAGGTGCTGTGGACTGGACGGATTATCCCACGGGACTCAAGGTTCTTAATTATTTCAGTAAGGGACTCCATTGATGCGAGAGGCAAGCGGTATTGCTTCACAAACACTGGAGTCATGCCAGGGTCCGTGGGAATTGTTGTTGTGTGGATGTCGGTGCGACCACAGTCATATGAGTCCAGCTCAAAGAGATCTTAAAAATCCAAGAAAACCTGTTTCAATTTTTGCTTCTGCTCCAGAGTGTCACAGGCATCAGCTAGGTTGACTCTCTCTTCAAACATCTACCTGAAGCCTGAAAGACTTCTGGTTTTGATATCTCAGCGGCCTCCTCCAGCTGGGTGGAGAAGTCCCTGGTCACAGTGCTGATTTTGACTGGTGCCTTCAGGTGGGGAAGGCAGTCCTCGCGGACTTGGAAAATCACCTGATCCTTCCTGAAGTCACAGTGTCACATCTTCCCTACCATAAGAGCAGGAAGTGTATACCATGAAGTTCCCCCCATGCCAGGTAAAGATCCTGTCTGGTGTTGTGTTGTCATCACTATCACTGTCAAAACAGTCCTTGGGGATTGGTCCTGACAGTTCATTGACTAAATCTATGGAGAAATGTCGGTCATCATCCGCCATTCCAATAATGGTGCCTGCGGCTAGAGTGATACTCTTTACGTCGCTGTTATCCACCTCTATTGGAATGGTGTCAAGTTCTATATTGACAAGTGGTGTTGGGTTTACCCCCAACGCTTGCTGTTGGAGAGAAGCCTTTAGATGAATATAGGCATCAGGGTTTTTCAAATTCTGTCCTCTTTTAACTTTCACTTCCAGGGAGAATTGTTGGGTCCTTTCTGGGATGGTGACTTCCTCTCCAATCTGAATTTCAACTGCATAAGGCAGCGATTGAGCTGACTTAAATGCTTTCTCTGGGTCATCAAAGCCCATGGGATTATCCGCTAATCGGGACCAAGCTTTGAAGTTTATTAGGTCCAAATTCATGGCAAAGCAATTGAGAATGTCACTGCCTAAGTAAAAGGCGGCAGTGACGTCTCGCACGACCCAACAATTATGGACTATGCTCTTGTTGCCTATGGAGATTTTGAGCATACACCTGCTTGGCAGGAGATGTTTGGAATTAGGTGTTTCCAGATCCATTTCCCATATCTATCAGTTTGAATGTGGGAATGGCTGGATCTTTTGGGAGTTTGCGGAACATGGCTTCGCTGATGAAGCTCTTACCGTTGTTCACACAGACTCGGGCGAGAACAGAGTCCTTCCCTTCATTTAACTGAATTGGGATGAACAACTGCTCTCCAATTTTCTGAATATCAGCCAGGCTCTGATGTGATTTCTCATCTTTCTGGACTATGGGAGTGGGAATGTCTGATTGTGAATTTGTATTTTCAGAATGTTTCCTTCCAGTGTGGAAAGCCGCCTTAGACTGGAAGGAAGGTTGCTTTTCAGAAATAGAGAGGACCCCTCCATCATCATTTTGTTGTCCTACTGTTATTACTGTCACATTTGGCATTTGGTTGTTCTGGAATACTACTCCACTACTAAGTGAAATACTACTTGGTCAGATGTTTGTTCAACCATGTGGCAGGTGCCATTTAAACTGACATGGTTGACACTCTGCTTCAATTTTATTGGTCGGCTAGTCTGGGTCCAGAGGACCTTGTTTACACAATCTCTTAGGGGTGACAACCGTTGCAGGAGGTCATTCCCTAGTAAACAATGGGTGCCCTCTGGAGTTGACTATGACCGGGTGCTTCACCTTCTGTCGCCCAATTTTAATGTCCAAATCTGCAGTCCCCTCGACAGGAATTTCCTTCCCGTCAAAGTTCTGAAGTTGTCCAGGAAGAGGAGTGAGAGGAATTTGGTAATTCTCCCCCCTTCCCGAATTCAGTTCATCAAAGGCCCTTTTTGACAGAAGGGTAGCTTGGGATCCAGTGTCCACCAGTGCCAAAATTGTACCCTGCCCCTGTATTTGGACCAGGCCATAGAATATTCCCTCCTTCCCCTCAAGGGGACACAGATATTGTACATTTTTGGACAACTGGTGGGTTCGTTTTCTAGTTTTGGACACTGATAGAGAAGAGATTTGGGCAGAATTCTGTTTGGAGTCTAGGGAATCTGAAAAGAAAAGGTGACAACTAGATATGGGGTGAGTTTTGGGTTCCCCTGGTTCTGGTTCTGAGGGCCCCCCCCTTTGGAAAGCAGTCACCAGGTTGGGTTTGAACCGGGGGATTTTCATGCTGTTGGTTCTGGGGTTGGATGATGGGCGGCGCTAGCTCAGTCCCCACATCTACCCAGTCTGGAGTTGGATCCTTGGGGACCCAGTTTTCTTTGGAGGAGTTCCCCCATCTCTGAAAGAGAAGATCCTTTTTCCAGAATCCTCTGATGATCTCTCTCCTTCAAATTGGAAGATTTGTACCTCCTCCTCAAAATGGGTCTGTTTGGGTTCATTGTTTTTCCTACCCCCCTCTGCTCCTGGGCTGCCAGACTTTCAGGGGCAGGAGATTTTGGTTCTGATTTCTGGGTTTCCAGGGGCTTTCTACAAGTGGGGAAGGAAGCTTCCTCCAAGGCTTTACACCCCACTTCCCCTTGTGCTTCCTCCCTCGGAACCGGTGGGTTGTCGGGGTTCTTCCCCCATCATTGCTCTGGAGCACCAGGTCCAGAGTTTGAGGCATTCTGCGCCGACATGCTCATCTGAGGGTTCTGTTGAGCCCTCAGCATGCAACCCAGATCCTGTGCCATGTTTTAGACCTGGCGCTTTAGCTGTGACACCCGCTCAGGCTGATGAGGGGTTCTCATTTCTCCCCTGGGCTGATCCCGGGAAGGTTAGCTATCCCTTCTCTGAAAATACCCCAGGTTTGGAAAATTTGGGTACCCCCCCCCCCCCCTTGGCCTCCCCTCTCCCAGATTGGGTTGTCTGGGCTCAGGAAATTGGGGGGAGAAGGATGGATGGTTTTGTGGTTGAATGTTTTGCGGATACCTGGGGAAGAAGTTCGGTCCAGGATTTGGGGACTTACAGCCCTCCTCTGGGAAGTGAGGAGGGAAGTTCCCTGGGTTAGCAGCGGTTTGGTTGGACCCCCCACCCCTTGGGCTGGAGGAGTCCACACATAACCCAGGATGAGTCTATTCCCCTTGTAGCAGGGACTCATGTAGTCAGGGGAGTGAGGGATCTCCTTTGTGGGACTCCCTCCTTGGCTCCCTGTTTGTGACTGGCCCGAGGGCCTTCTGGGCTTGGGATTATTCTGATTCAGCGCAGGCAGGTTTTTAGGCCCCCCTTCTCCAAATCTAAAATGGGGTCAACCTTTACCTCTGCCACCTTAGCAGCAGCAGGGGTGTTGGTTGTTTTGGGGCTTTTTTGAGTATTTTTGTTTTCTATGGGCTTTTGCACCTCATAAATTCGTGTGACCTGCTTAATGACCCAGTCTAGTGATCTTTTCTCATGAAAATATCTCACTAGCTGGGTCATGATGTACTTGGGGAGAGCATGGAAGAAAGTATTCACAAATTCTTTGCTGTCCGTGCGCACCCTTTTGGTGGTCTGCGCAAAGGCACACTTTAATTCCTGCACACATTATTGTGGGGCCTGATCCTCCCCACATTGCAAGTTGTAGGCTGCCTTGCGAGCCTCCTGAGGATTTTGGTGCACAGAAAAATGCTTCAAGTTGGCCGCCCTATAGGTGAACCATCTAGAATGATTTTGGTCCTCCATTTCACATATTGAATACAGCTTCGCCTGTCCTTCAAATGGAAAGTTTCCATCATCTGCTCAAAGAGCTCTAAGTGCTCCCAAACAGAATATTTAGCGTTCTTATGATAAGGCGTGATGACGCTCCTTATCGCTTTGATTTGTTTTAAGGGGTCCTTAAGCAAGGCCCTTTTTGCCTTATTGGCCTTCTTGGTTCGGGTAACCCTGGTCCACTCCTCCTCTGACTCGGAGGCACTGCTCCCAGAGGTGCCCATCTTGTCCTCTAGGCTCTCCCAGATTCTGCGAGCCTGGGAATGGCTGGCAGCATGTGGAGACCTACTCTCCTGTGTCCTGAGGCGCTCAGAGGAATCTTCTGATTCCTCCTTGCTGTCAGGATTTGATGAGTACCCCCACCCACTCTCCTAGCTGGGCAGAGGTTTTCAAGATGCCCTTTGTGGGCCTACTCTCATGGAGTTCCCCACTAAATTTCACAGTACTTAGGTACCCTTACCCAGATGCCCGCCCCTCCATTCCTTGCTTGGAGGTGCTGCTCTATGAGCCCCATATTTCTGATTGGACTGAAATCTGCCATCCCCGTTGCCCTTGGCTCATGTGCGCCAGTGGGCATGGCTGTGGCAGAGTCCAGGGATTGGAAAAGATGAAGGCCTCTTTTACTAGGGTTCATGAGGTTATGTTCAGGTGTTTCCCTTTCCCAGTGAACCTCATCTCTGTCAGCCCCTGCTCCCTGTTGTCATGCAAGAATCTGAGCTTTCTGTTCCTCAATCAAGGCCTTGCTAGTTTCTATCAATCTCTCTTGCATGGCTACCTGTCTGTGGAGCCTGTCATTGTTCTCACAGAGATCCTCATTATCTCTGTGTTTCTTGTTTTAGAGTAGTGGGCCAGTCTTTGTTGCAGGAGGGTTACCTCCTGACTCCTATCAATACTGACCTGGTCTTTCCTTGCTAGAGCCTCCTCCACCTCTCTGGTGTGCTCTAACAATCTTTCATGCTCTTTTTAGAGGTCACCCAGTTCCTGAAGGGCTAGGTGATTTTCATGCATTTTCTCTTTTAAATGCCAGACTTCCTGGCCTAAAGTATCCCTTTCCTGAGAAAGAGCCTGCCTCTGTGCAGCCAGGTCGTCCCTCTGTCTTTGAAGTGCACCAGCTTTCTGGCGCTCTTCATCAAATTCTGCCTGGGTATCCAGGTCTTTCAGGATTAATTTATTACTCTCTTCCTTCTCTCTCTCTAGGTGGCTTTGCAGGGTGACTACCTGCTCTGCGCATGCCCTGTTGAAATGTATTTGTTGCTCCAGCTTTTTCGGCTCTGCAGTAGAGAGTCCAAACTTTCTTGGTACTCCTTCTGCAAGGCCAGCATTCTATGGATAAGAAAAATCATGCAGCACAGAATAAAACTTGTGTGGGTTCAGTCAAATACAATGATAGGAAATTAATGCAGCACAGAAATAATACGTTTGTGTGTTCAATCAAATACAATGTAATCACTCTTTCCCCCTGCACACTACTCAATCCCCCCCCCCAATATGCAATATAAAGAGATGGAAGGAGAGAAAACAGGTTTCAGGAATAAACACTCAACAAATACAGTTTCAGTCACAATTCCCCCCAGCATGCATAGAGAGAAAAGGGAATGATTTCAAAACAGGTCAAATGCTTTTGAATGTGGTTTTGAATGAATGCTGAAAACTGGATTTAATTCTCTAAATTGGATTCAAAACGAGTCGGAGCCGCTTTGTATAGTTTCAGGTAAACACTAGCAATGATGATTGAATAACTAGCAGATAGAAAACTGAATTCTGAGGTCAATTGCAAAGAATAGCTATTTTACATGTGAGGAAATTAAGTCAAATGACCAATTGGCGGCACATTTTTCAGAGTGCGAGAAACGCAATTGCGGCAAAACTATAAGGAGATGGAATGCAGTGTTTCGTTTGAAAGCTGAGGATGTTAGCTTCAATTTGACACTTAAATTTGTTTCTAGCATGCACGGTTCAGAAGTTATGAAGGATTTAGCATAGATCGATTTTTCTCAGAAAGAGTCAAGATTTACAAATGAAAGATCAGCTTTTGAATTACAAACAGGAATTTATTTACACTAGGGGGGCTATAAAGATACCGGATACCCAACTGGACAGCCACCAGATCATTGGCACGTCTGTTCTGACTTTTGCCCGCCGAGACACTTGTCTTTCTTCAGCAACTATATTAGCGCAAAGATGATATCATCACTACCATTATCAACGGACTATATGGATGAGGGAAAGATTCAGGAAAAACAAAAGAGATTCTACAATGCAGTTCTGGATATGATAGAATGGGTTGGATAGGTTTACTTAAGGATGAGATACTGGCTATGGACAAATCTATTCTATAGATACTCACAACTATGGTTTGGAAAAGGCCCGTCAGGATCTGGTCAAAGGGTTCTGGACTGGAATTCTGCTAGCCCCCGGACAGGATTCAAGTGCTCGGTTCTGCACTCAGCACGGCACTCTGGACACTGCACGCCTCTGGACTGGATCAGACGGGTTGTTTCTGGGTGGCAGCTATCTGGTTACAGCTCTGCTCTACTGGTTTGGATCTCTGGGTTCTAGCAAGAGTTCTTGGCAAGAAATCAGACACAGCGCAGCAAGGCTGTTCAATTTTTGGTGTGCCCCTTGGAAGTCTGGGGGTAAAATCAGGTTTCAAGATTTTAAAAGGCCAGCTGAGAAGGGTTCAGCTTTGGAATTGGGCCTTCTCTGCTTTCAAAGTTCTGGAGTCTTGGATCTGGGTTCTCCTGCAGAGCGCTTTGCCAGTAAATCAGTTGATGGGTGAATCTGTCTTTGTCTCTAGGTCCTAAACTGCCTCTATTTATGTATTTCCCTAAGGGGTGGGTAGGCTAAATTACACTAAGCACACCCTCTAAGAATCCTATTGATTAGGGTATGTCCTGTCTCCTGATTTGAGAAGGAACACATGGTTTCATGATGATGTGGCATTTTACAATCCAGGGAGTACCTCCCCTTTGTTTCAGTACAGTAAATCTGTTTTTCACATAAATCATATTTACAATATCACCAACTTGCTATTAATACATATTCACATCACAGAATTAGTAGAGCATGTATCCGTCCGAGTCCCAACTCAGTGAGAGCTTTGGTTCAAAATGTACAGTTTTTCACGCTTTTGGTTGGGTACCCAGTGTCAGATCTGTCCACCTTTTTCTCCATACATGTGCATGGCATCTGGGCATAATCCTGTGAAGTTTCATATTCCTAGCATTATCACAATTGTTACAACATAAAAAATGTGGTAGTCCTTCTCTGAACATCGCACAGAGTTCAGAGTAGTCTCAAACTGTGAGCAGAATTTTCATATTAACAACCTATAAATTACCGATTGTTACAAGTTTTGCACAGCTCTCTATGAGTCTTTTTCCAAAAAGATAATTCCTTGTGGTTTAAGATACACAAATCTGTCTCGTCCCGCCTCCATGGTTTTGCTGGGTCCATAGCACTCCTGGCCTCTTCCTGCTGACAGTTGGTTTCTGTTGACACCGAATTTGCATTCCCTTTCAGTCCAGGAAGCCTATTGTCTCTCCTCAGAGAAGCAGAGCAGAATCCCCTCCTCCTTTCATTAATATCTAAATGAGATTTCCTGGGCAGAGAGCAAAAGGGAAGGCAACTTTGTTTGGGGCAAACTGTGGAATGTGCCTTTGAAGTACTGTGGCTTACATCAGTTCACTTTAAAATTGTCTTTTCGAAATAAACTTTACATTGTCAACAAATATACATACAGATCTCTTAATTCCAGTCTTTTTAAAATATAGAGATTGAATAGTAGCAACCTATATTGCTTTTGATGGCAAGTCTCTTCTTTTCCACAATTTGATTTTAAGACACAAGTTTAAACTAACAGGGTAAGTAAATGACAGCTTGGATACAGGCGGCGAGCGGTATTGTGCCCATATCTGACATATTTTCCCAGGCAAGCACCATTTTGAATGTGGATATTTTTGTGATGAAATGTGCTTCTCCTGACATTGTGCTTATGGGGATTCCTTAGATAAGGTGATGGTTAACACCCAACAGGGATGTTGGATCTTTTCTGGTGTTTGGGGAACATGATTTTGCAATTTCAACAGCCAAGGAATAACGGATTTTAAAGCACTTCTGGGTTTTCCTGGCAATTCAGCACTGCCTTTTCAAGCAGTACTATTTCACTCTGTGGGCAGCCCAATGACAGGTTTTGGCAATGTGGTCTCCTGTTTTATCACTGACATAGGCAAAACGGATTGGTAGCCTATTTTTCCCATTTCCCTGCGCACTTCTCCGAGATTTTTAGTGCGCATAGGGCTTTTCGGCAGCCATTCTGTTGTTTCTGATGAAAGCAGCACACAGTGATGTTGTAGGGCAGAGCCTAGTGGGTCAGAGCATCTCACAGCATTATTTAAGCAATGGATTCCCCGGCTTTACTTCAGTGTCCCCAAATCAGAGGAAGGGTGAGGCTGCAACGTGCCAAACACTCCAGCAGCCTCACCCTGTGTTGGATGGAGACAGGGAGGGAAATGTTTTTTACAGAGCCCACCGGGGAGCAGAGTCAGAGGCCACTCGCAGTCAGTGGAAAATTCAGCAATACATTATTTTAGCAATGGGGCACCGGCTTTGCAACAGTGCCCCCAAATCAGAGGAAGCGTGAGGCTGCCGGAGTGCTGAACTCTCCAGTGGCTTCACTTTGTGTTGGAGGGGGTGGGAAAAAAGTAATTTTGAGAGTCTGCCGGTGAGGAAAGGCCCCCAGTGGCCTCATGTGCATCGATGGGGACTACTCCCCGTCAGTGGAGTGACCCTAAATACATTAGTTAAACAATGGGGACACTGACTTTCCACCTGTCTGACCAGATCAGAGGAAGGGTGTGGTCACTGGGGCACTGAACACTGTGGCAGCCTCACTGTGTGTTGGAGTGGTCTGGGGAAAAAGGGAAAAAGTTACTTTGAGAGGCTGCCAAGGAGGAAAGTCCCCCGTTGGCCTTCTGAGCATCGATGAGGCCCGCTCCCAGTTAGTGGAGTGGCCCCAAATACGCTATTTAAGCAATGGGGCCCCCAGCTTTGCACTGGTCACCCCAGTTCAGAGGAAGGGTGGGGTCGCTGTGGTGATAAACACTCCAGCTGCCTCACTGTGTATTGGAGGGAGGGGGGGTTGTTATTTTCAAAGGAGTAAATTCCCACAGCGGCATTGTGTTCATTGATGGGGGCCACTCCCAGTTGGTGGAATGGCCACCCAATACATTGATTAAGCAATGGGGCCACCAGCTTTACACCTGCAGCACCAGATACTAGGAACAGTGAGGCTATTGGGCTGCTGAACAATACAGCGGCCTCACTGTGTGTTGGATGGTGAAGGGAAGGGTTGACGACAAAAACAGAAAGGAGCAGGGAAACTCTATACTCTGGACCAGAGTATTATTGTACCACAGAAATCCGGAAAAATTGTCCAGAGAGCAAAACTGTGTTGCTTACAAATTGTATCAATTTTATTTAATCATGATACAGAAATTTGAAAAATAATCAATTAATGACACAGTGCTTTAAAGAACATATTATTACATATCACAACAATAGAGGTACATATAAAACATGGCTAAAATTAGTCCATCATCCAAACCATTCATAGAGCAGCATTCAACCCATACAACATTCAACGTGACAATCATCCAGACAACAATAGCTAAAAATGACAACGTTAATTCATAATGGGGAGCGAGCACAATCCTCACATCCCAAGCTTTGCACTGGTCACCCCAGTTCAGAGGAAGGGTGGGGTCGCTGTGGTGATAAAAACTCCAGCTGCCTCACTGTGTATTGGAGGGAGGGAGGTCTGTTATTTTCAAAGGAGTAAATTCCCACAGCGGCATTGTGTTCATTGATGGGGGCCATTCCCAGTTGGGGGAGTGGCCCCCCAATACATTGATTAAGCAATGGGGCCACCAGCTTTACACCTGTAGCACCAGATACTAGAAAGAGTGAGGCTATTGGGCTGCTGAACAATACAGCGGCCTCACCGTGTGTTGGATGGTGAAGGGAAGGGTTGAGCTAGGACATACCTCTTGATCCCTCGCTGGCAAATAAAATGAGCGCTGGGAATCATTCCTTTCCCTCTCTTCCTACTTCTGGCAGGCTCAGGCTGCGGCAGCCAATAACCAAACAGCTTATTTGGTTTCTGCAGCCTATAGCCTCTGCTGAAGTGTCTCATCTTCTGTGGATGGCTGTACGATCCCAAATAGGGAGATGACATCTAAACATAGAAAGTGAACATTAGCTCTGAGTCAATATTGCTGAAAGTATTCGGCCTAAGCCAAATAGCTGTTTTTCAGCCAATCCTCAGTACACCCCTAATTATGGGTGTTGGTGTCTCATGCAGAAGTGAAATAAACAAGAAATAACCACCACAGGGTGGGGTCGGTGTGCCCTTAGGAAAGCATAACAGTATTGGGCATATGTGTACTGTATCAACAAGAGAAAGTACTGGTACACGTGGGGTTGGTACATCTGGGTTATATAATTTGGAAACTCATTAGACCAAACCAAAGGCGTTACAAAAGTCTTTTGTACATTTGCCAGAAAAAACACCAGTGAACCAAGATTTAAAAAAATGTATATATATTTTTTGAAAAAAACAAACTAAATGTGCAAATACATCAAATTCAAACAAACCAACATACACAGAACCTAGTGACATAAAGTAAAATTGTTGAAATCATCTGCATATGCATCTACAGTTTTGAGATGAAAAATAAAAATAAAGAGGGGACAAAAAGGATAAAACAGAAAAAGGGCAAACACACTTTCAAAATCAAATTTCTTAAAGGAAGTCAAAAAGAAAGGAAGTCACCTATGTGGCAACTTCACAAACCTTTAACCTCTAAATACATCTAGGTTATAACCATTAATACTTCTAATATTGTGAAAACTGTATTTTCTTCAAAAATCAAAAGTGCTTCTACCTAGAAAAAATGTATTTGCAAAGATCAAAATCTGGTATATGCCTCGAAGTAAAAACTGTCTTCCGAGGTGGGGTCAGCAGTAGTGAAGCCGTCACAAGACAGTGGTGCACCCATGACATGCTAATGTGCGACAGTCATATGGCGGGGGTGCATCCATCTCCCAAATTAAAATGACATAACCAGCAGATGATACTGATGTCATCATCATATGAAAGGAAAACAGTGTTGTAAATATAATGGTGCAGGGTTGCTGTACAATGTGCCAATGGGTTTGCTTTCCCTTTTCCTACCATATGTCCCTATGTGGCTCTGCCGCTAGGTCTACATGGTCAGCGATGCTGGAGGCGGCCCACAAGCCTGCTCCCATGCTTCCATGGACATAGAGCACATGAACGTCTCTTCTCTGCAACTCCAGTAACCTCACAATATTTGATACTGGAATCATGAGGAAGCTTTGGGAAGGGTATGGCAAATAGGTGCACTGGTAGCACCTGCAATTGCAGAAAGAACAATGAGTTCCACCTCATTCATGCTCTCTAATTATTTTGCACCGTGCCAATTCTTGGTTGACGGTACAGCAATATGAGAATCCTCTCTTTGTCCATCTCCACATCTCTCATTAACTTACAGAAGGCTGATAACAGCCAGGTGAAGGCCCACCTTTTTTGATGTGGCACAATGGTCACCCTCTGAAGCAGGTGTATCAAAGGAATATGTGCTGATTGCAGTTTCCCTCAAACCACTCTAACTTGACAATATCCTTTCTGACAGATTACTATGATGGGCCTCCATGTTTCAACTCATTGGGTATTCGGATGTCTCCAAATGCAAGTGAAACATCGGAACTCTCTATGCTAATGTTACTACCTGGGGTGTATAACGGTATATTGGGAGACCACGCTTAAATAGGAAGTACAAGCAACCCCCCCACCACCCCAGTTAAACAAGATGACAATACACCATCGGTTGGGATTCAACATACCCTATCTATGACTCATACAGAGCCACGTATATCCCCTCCCTGAGCCAGCAATGAGCCAAGAACCAGGCAGGGGTATAGGTGGAATATATATGTATTTAAAATATATTTTCAATTAATCATTTCCTTGGCTGGTTACACATGCCACCTTCTCTGTAACACAAAACAAATCTTCAACAATAAACAGGTTAACAGTACTTGATATATTTTAGATTAGCAACAAAGTATTGCTTCGATTTTCAAAACAGGTCACACCTTACTTGTACAGTGCTTTTTACATGGGGTTTCTCTGCACACTTGCTAAATGCTTAGAGTTTTGAAAACACAGATTTGTAAAAAAGCATGTGGTGAATAGCACCCTTTTTCCTCTTCACCCAAAAGCAATGCAACAATTGTTCTGCTGTCAGGTAACCTACTCACTCTAATGAGAGAGTGTATATTATTCAATGGGAATTATACTAATTTCTCTTGCCAAATCACTTCTCCCCCCAGCACCAAAGATCCAGGCATTAATGATATGCAGCACCCCTCAGTATAAAGGCCAGGTTTAGGGAGTGGGGAAAGTTTAGGAATTTTGCTTGGGGCCAAGGCCACTCCTTTGTTTACATACAATGTTTATGGAGTGGTGACAATTGAGAATTTTGTTTTGTGGCAAAACACCTTTTTTGTTTGAAAGCACATTTTGGGAAGGGGTATCAGTGGGGAATATCATTGTAAGGATAAAGACAAGGTTTGGGAATGGAACACACATCTTTTGGTTTTAAAGGCAAGGTTTGGGAATGCAACAAACACCGTTTTTGTTTTTGAAGGCCAGGTTTTGGAATGGTGACAATTACAAATTTTGCTTTTGTGGCCAGGACACCCTAAATACTTTATGTGACTATAATATTATTCCTGCTACGCAAGAGGTTGGAAGTTTCAAACTCTTCCATGGTTCCCCCTGAATCAATCTATTTAAGAGTTAATTCATTTAATTTACGGTGAAATATGCTAAGCGTCTGCACAATTTGGCCCCACCACCCACTATGAAAGGAAGATATTAAGGCAGGCAGATCTCCCCCACACTTGCTTTCAAATATATCAATTCTACTTACATGGGACCTTACTTCAGTCAGAAATTGCCACCAGCTTTCATCCCTCATCTGATTCGCCTTAAGGATGGGGGCCTAGTCAGCTGTTTGCTTCCCCCAGTTTCTCTCTCCCAGGAAAGTTTAAGGCCTCTCAATGTCAAGGCCTCTCCACCCAAGATGTAAGGCAGCTGTATCAAGATACCCCCAGGTAGATTAAGGGCAAGTCCTGGGAGATGTTTGGCAGCTCTGCCTCAGCTTTTCTCCATGTCTGATCTTTTTCTGTCCTTGTTATCCCCTATCTCCGTAGAGCAAGTGCTTTTTAATGTATAAGCCACTACTGCAATCATTACAATTAGAAGGTGGCAGTTTATTGGTGCTAACTTTGTCATTGGAGGATGACCCTCTCTTCCTCCTCCCCAGAGCCTAACCCTCTCTTCCCTGATAGGCCCTTTGAGTTCCCTGATTGACGTCAAGTGCAGAGGTACATCCCTTCAGTCATTTACAAGTTTTTTTAGCTCTCAGTTTTTTACCCCAAAAGTCCCTACGCAGCAACATTGTGTAATTTACCAGTAAATGCCATGATATATAGATATTAATAGTCCCTTTTCATGGCAGACTTTATGAGACAGCTCCCATGTTCACATGAGATTGCATGCATGAATAGTATTTTTTTTCTCCAATTTGCACAACTATAGCAATATATATTACTAAAATGTATACACAGTTACATGATTCAGTAGGCTAACATCTTCCAAAATCTTAGCTTTGGCACATATTCCGGGAAGCTAAGAATACATTTTAGATTGCTATAGAGTTTCCAATTCATGAAATTGGGTGCGTTGCAATGGGCTCAACACCATCTATAAAATGGCATATGAATGGACTCGGTGTGACTTATCGTTGCTGGGAAAATGAACAATTATGATAGTCCATTTAAACTAATGGAAATGTTCAAACATATATGCAAATGCAATAACCTGCAAGGGAAGAGTTTTGACACTCTCCCCTGAACCACAGAAGCTGAATGGTTTCGACCCTCCCACCGCGGTTGCCAGAGGCATGTAACGTTGCAAAACACAGGTATCAATGTGGCAGCCAGTGGGGGGAAGAGGGATTAGGGAGAAGTTGTGGATAGGGTGGATAAATTAGGGAAACCGGAAAGATGTGTAGGGAAAACCTAGTTGGGATAGGTACAGGGAAGCACAGTGTAAAACCTGAAAATTGCACACTTTAAACCTGGCACACATTCCTACCATCCTATACCTGCCTACCTACTAAACTCTGATACTCAGTTACCATGCCCTGTGGTCGTAGTCATATACCTTCTTACTTATCACAACATATCACATGAAACATAATGAGCATGGCAGCATGATGACATTTAGCAAGCTGAATTAAACAAACAGGGAAGTCTTCCCAATGAAATGACAAAACACATGGCTCTGGGGGCATTCATAAACAAACATACATGACATTAACATAGATTCAAGTCCCAACATGATCCATGAATGCCCTGAATTTGCTGGTGAGGAGTTACATGTGTTATCTAACCACACATTGCCAAAACGTAACTAAAATGTCCCTGCTCCTCATAACCAAAGGCCTGTGAATCATTCATACGTCATTCATAAAGTTCTGGTCGGAGCTCGTGGCCACAAATGAAATGTTGTCCACTATTTGGGAACCGTGTGTTGAACACCTACTTCAGCATTTTAAAGCATAACATAGGAACCTATTCAATAACGTGACCGTAAGCTCAGCGTATGGAAAAATAGCCTGCTCTCTGCCATCGGAATGCCGACAGCCGTAATCGTAACATTTGCAATAACACTCAATCACTTAGCTTTTGGTCAGGGGCCCTGCGAAACTACCTGGACTGGAAGAAGTTGAGTGTTGTAACGGGCACCAGCAAATCACTGCCACATGGCCCGGAGTCCTCCTTCCTCTCTGCCTAGTCCTTTGGCGTGTGAGGAAAGCGTGCTGGGGATCCATGCCGTTGACTGCTAATAAACTGGCTACAATCACTGTCAGCTGGTAACATGCGCGAACGTGCAAAACTACCACCTTGTCCCTAGTGCTGCTTTAAGTTCAACAGGCTGTTTCATCCCCAGATAGCCTGTTTTTACTGCAAACCATATTTTACTTGGCAAACTGCAATACCCTGCGTCTGCCCCAGCCCCTATTCCTGGCACAGATGCTCTCTGTCTTCTGTGTCCTCATTCACATGGAGTCCTATGGGGTTCCATGGGAATGGGGACTAACATCTTTTTTTGCCTGACTTCCCAATCTGCCGGAACTTGTAATGTACCTGTGTCATCAGGAAGTCAGGCACCAGAAAGTGTTACGAGTCTGGCAGCAACCTACCGGAAGCACTAGCAGGGTCCTGCTGGACTCGTAATGAGGCCCAATGTGTTTAGAATAGGTGAGGAACCACTTCTCCTGCCCAGACATTTGGATTGTATTGCCTCAAACAATTTCCTTTGCTGATTTCCCTACAATATTGTTCGTTAGGGCAGGCAATTGTTGGCAAATTCATTCTTCCTGGAACTCATCAGCTGTGCCTGAAATCTCAAATGTTATGTCAAGGAGTGTGCAGACCACATGACAACACCTTATCTGAAAGTAGATCTGTCATTATCTGATGACAACTGTTCTTAGTTAGCCTAGTGCTGGAGACCAAGATACAATGCAACCACTGTTCCATTTGAAGATGGCCACCAGTTGGATATATTTTTGGGTTATATCTATCACTTTGTGTGATTTTTTTATGGTGGTATTTAGTGGTATTTTCTAGCAATAGTATATTGTAATAACTGGGGATATTTTTACAGTGGTGAGACTGACTTCAGAATATCGCATAATATCTGTTGTTACCAGGGTCACTCACCTAACAGGATACTGACCTTAGTATAGCCGGGTCACTGTTTATGCTGCCTCATGGAATCTTGTGTACAATGCCACAAATATGCCCTTTTTACTGAGTTTCAAAATACATTGATCATTTTACAATCAAATAATTGTTTTTTTTCTTTTTCTTTTTCTTTTATTAAATGATATAGTTTAAAATAAACTTTTCACTTGTTTCCCTTTCTCATATCATACAATTCATTGAATTCATTATAAGAATTTCTTAACATCTAAAACTTTCTTCTATAAAAGAAACCAAAAACAAAAAAGAAAATTAAGCTCTACATCATCATCACAATTTGCTATGCACATAGTCTTTTAGCTTCATTTGACTATTTCGTATCAAGGTCCAGTATGTTACCAATGAATTGCGTCAGCGTAAAGATTGATTTGTTATCAAGTCCGCTCATCAATCGGCCCCATCTTGCGGCAGGCTCTGATTGATACGATGAAATTCCAAACAAGGATCCAAACAGGGCTTGCTTCTCAGCTAGTGCTGTAAATATCATTAGATGGTACAAAGTTTCTGGCATATCTGTGTCCAAACAGAACCGGCAGCAGCTGTCCGCAGGTGTAAATTGCTTAATTTCAGTTAATCTTTCTCGAGCCGGAATTAAATTCAGTCTGATCTTTAGGAATAGATCTCGGACTTTTGAATCTGGAAATAGGCATAAATAGGCTGGTAGTTCATTGATAGCTCCTAAATCAGCATTGCATTGGATGTTCATGGTGTACTTCAATTTGTCTTGACAGGATTTCATCCAATCATTCCTTTGCATGTTCATTTTGGCGTGTTGTGGGCGATATAGTAGCATATCTAAAGAGATATCTTCATGTATTAGTTTTGTCTTTAATTGTTTGATCCATAACCTCAGTTTCGTGTTATTCAAAGTATCCTTCGAGCTTCGTAATAATTGGATGGATGGTGTTACTTAATCGCTCAACACTTTCCACAACAGATCGAATTGTTTCCAACGAACTATGGAGTCCAAGGATTGGGTTGCGATTTCATGCCTTATTCCCGGCATCGGAAAGTTCTTTGGGAGCCACAAGGTTTTTCTCCAAAATATGGCTTCCAATTTTTGCCACTTTATGCTGTCTGCGCCTACCATGGCTTCACTCCCGTAGGTGATAATAGGGATCTCTTTTTGTTGATAGAAGGCGATTACTGGTTTCATAGAAAATATGCCAAATTTTCATAACAGCAGACAACCCTGACGGGCCAGCGACTGCATTTTTCCTTTGATATCGGCTGCCCTTTCCTTCTTTCCTTCTCATTCTTAGACTGATTAATTAGGACTCCAAAGTATTTAAAAGTGGAAACCTCATCCACTATATGTTCGTCAATTAGTAATGTACATTGCTTTTTCTTCCTTGGCTGCTGCTTTGTCAAAGACATGTATTTAGTTTTCCTTGGATTGACTTTTAATCCATTGGATGTCATATAATCTTCCATTCTTCGAAGGCTGACTTTCAAACCAGAACTTGTTTTGTCCATCAATATAATGTCATCTGAGTAAATTAAGATCAGTGTTGGGATCAAGTTTTTTTTCGGGGGTGGAGAACAGGATTGCTGATCTTATCCTCAAGGTCCGCTGTGAATAGACTGTATAATGTGGCTGCCAATGGGCAGCCTTGTTTCAGGCCATTCCATGTTTTAATTGCCGCAGATTTCACACCATTTTTTGACATTTTAACTGCTACTGATGTATTTGTATACAGAAGTTTAATGGGTTCCATTATATCTGCCGGACACTTCCCCGCTGCCAATTTGGGCCATAATTTCTGCCTATTTATGGAATCAAATGCTATGGTAAGATCGACAAAAATTGCATGGACCACAGTCTTTGTTGCTATAGCTTCATGTTTAATGAGATTTAATGTCAAAAGATTGATGTTGGTGCATAAATTTGCAGTAAAGCCTGTCTGTCTTGTAGCTAGGCGGTTTGTTTATTTGGCCCAAACCTTTAGTTTCTTCAGGAGGAATGATGCAAATAGTTTACACAAAGGGTCCAATAGTGCCATAGGCCGATAGTTATCTGGTTCATCACCCAAGCCTTGTTTGAATATCGGGATCAGGGTCACTTTATTCCAATTAATTCTACACACACACATGCCTAGCACTTCTGAAAACTCAATTCACCGAAAAACGATTTATCTAATGTTTTCCCACATGTGGTAATGTAAATTACTGTCTTTGATAAAATACGCTTACCACCTGTTGGACCTCAGTCTATGTGATAACAACAATTCAGACACATAATAAAAGTACAAACCCAATTAATTTTTCTCCTTTGTAGCTTTATAAAATGGTACAATTCATAGAGTGTCCAAACAGTTGCATTATGCTGTACCATTTTACAGTGGCTTATACTTGGGCATGGATAAAATACATTTCATTAGAGAGCTCGCACACATTAATTGCTTTTCTAATAATAAGCTTCACTTACACATTTGTTGCTGGCTTGCCAGTGCACAGACTGACGAGGAAACCTTGAATGCCACTCAAGGGAAATCCTTCCCCTTGACAAGATCATTCCACTGAAACCACGTGGTTTCTTTGTTGGAGAGCAAGCAGATACATCTTTTCCTGAATATCCTGCTTACACAGTGTTCTTTTTAGTAGAAGGGAACTTCACCTTTTCATCACCCAGCACAAACTTTGCTTGCATGTTTATTTTTCCATTGAAAAAGAGCATCATGCATTTTCCAAAATTGTTTTCAGGTTACTTCCAAATAAGCTAATTTGCACTAATGTTATTAAGGGACATGTTACAGGGGTTGGATTAGTATGTGTATATATTAGCATTAGTTTAAGTGCAACTCAGTCAATTGAAATAACATCCTGAAATCATATGCAATTTTAAGCATGTGCTCTTTGCTTTGTGTTCTGTGCATTTTGCATTATGCACCTTATGCATTGGCAACCATGTGCCTTGCATATTTCTGCATTTCTGTCTGAGACTCACTCTACAGCTCATTAATATTATAAGCCCCTACCATTCAGTGACCCTGCAATTTAGAGCCCCTACTCCTACACACCCAAGTGTTTCTGTTTGGGCAGGAGCATGGAGGATGCATGGAGAGCACCATGTTGCTGTTGTACAGGTTTTAAATGATACTTGGCGGTGAGTCTGCAACCCCTAACACTGTGGAGATGGGCTGCAAGAACACCAGATAGGGCTCTTGGCTTCTCTATAGGGTGCTCATGGTAGCAGAGCTCTGTGCAACACCAGGTTAGAGCTATCCTTGAAATGTGTGCAGGAAGTTTGATGGGGGATCTCAGATCATTTGGTTAAGTTGTCTGGATACAATGGTGATGTGTGTGGGTTCAATGTTCTAATCACATTCTAGGTTATTAATTCCACAATAGTACACCTTCTGAACTGTTGTCTGGCATAATGGCTTTCTGCATGATTTTTCATTTTTTTCAAGCATATACTCCTTTCCTAACCGGCCTCCCTCTGAAACACTTGCTTTAATTCCCTACGGTTACTGGCAACTGGACATTCATAGCCCTGAAAGTGTTACTTCATGGGTCGTGTCGTTGCTTGTCACTCTCTACTGAAACCCTCCTCTCTTGTCCTCTTTCCTGCTGCAATACAGTTCCCAATTAAATGGCTACTTTCTCAGCTTCTACTAGATATTCGGTGAGTGGATTGTATGAGGCAGGAGAGGTGTGTTCTAGCCTATAGTTGATTAACCATTCTGGTCATTGCCATTATGTGGTTAACTGTTGGGCGGCTGGTGACATCCTGTCTTTGCCTGAGCAACAGGTTGTCTTTCTGCTGCTCAGATATGGCTGGCACTCTTCTAAGATCCTGTCTCTTTCGTTCTACTCATATTTCTTGCAGCAATCACATCTCACAGTGAGAGCTCCTACACATCTGGCTCGATGTATAGACGATGTAGCACATTTGGCAATGCATACGTCGCTGAGCTATCACGTAGTTGGCAGCTTGTTCTACTTTAAGTTTTGAGTCAGTCATGACCCTGGCTGGCTGCTGCTGGTCTGTGTTGTAGCATATGTTTTAAGAGGGCTTGCACACTCCGGTGGTGACAGTGCACAGTACAAATACCTTTAACATTAACATGAACATCTATCAGTGACCAGGTACACTGTGCAATTGGCAATTGCAGGCACCTTTGCTTGTTATTTTTATAGCTCAAGTTGCCATTCAGTGGGGTTGCAAAGATAAACTGCAAACATAGAATACACCTCTGCTAACAGGCACGCAGCAACGTTGTTCCTGTGCCCTGAAGAAGTTACAAAGAAGTTACAAAGTACAAATACCACATGAAAAGTCATACTACCCATGGGCTAATGTAATTTGGAAAAAATGGAGACAGTTCCACTCTCTAAAGCAGAGCAGTTGTGGCCAGAGTGTGTGATCTCCTGCACTTGGAATGCCACAGTGTGGGCACATCATGTAACAATGGTTGGCATGGTCTGGCTCTTTGCAGTGTAAGCTTTCAGCGTGGGGCCCAGGAAAGGGAGATATTAGAAAGAGATGCAGCGTGTACCCCATTGCCCTGTGCCCAAGATCATCCTTGCTCTCCTCGCTGTTTACTCTGTAATGAACAATGGTGTTCATCTTTGATCAGTCTGACATTTATTTTTCAAATGTGGAAGTCTGCATTCCTGTGGTTTTGTTTGTGCTGGCATATTACACATCGAGGAGTCAAGTGCCACACATCGAATACCCTTCCGCCACTCCTGCAACACAACACACCCTGGATCACTCTCCACCACATCCACTGCACCCCTTTATCTCATCATGCAATAGTGTGCAATCATAGTTTCAATTAATATCAAGGTGATCTCGAAGGAAATGAGAATTCCATGCCAGAGTGCTTTGAGGTCCTCCTGTGTGCCAGGTTGTTCTTACTGACGGGAATTTTGCTTTTAATGCAGCGATTTTCTTAATGATCCTTAAAATCAGCCTTATTGTTTCGTTCAATTCGTCAAGACCTTTTGTGTGGAGCACAATTATGGCAATCTGAAAGGTGCATTGTGTACTAGCCAACAAGCAAGCCTTTGCTTTTCAAGATCTAATGTGTGTTCGTTGTTGATTAAAGCTCTTTAAAATGGGCCTATGTCGTGGTTGTATGCCCCTGCTCTTTCTGAATCCTGGTTACATGAAGTTCCATGCCCAAATGTTATCACTCATATTTCCCCCAAATTATACAATGGGATGATTAGGTGTACCATAGCTCTGGGTGGCCATTTACAGAAATTGTCCTTGTAATTTCATGTTCATTGTTGCTTTGAATATATCAGGAAATTAGAAACGTGTCATTCTAGGTCTGCCTAAGTCACTCATCCCCATCTGAGAAAATTAGACATGATTTGAATCATTTCGGATCAATACATCATAGGGAGTAAATTCCCATAGCTCCAAAAATTCACTTGGTAATCCCGTTATGGAGCCACCGCTCTGGGGCAAATCCTGATTGGCTAGCTTCAGCCAGTTAGTTTTGCAAAACTCACCTGCACAATGACTAATACAGAAGAACATGCATTAGTCCTTTTTTTTAACCGACATTAGTCACATGGCCTTTAAACGGCATCCCCATGAAATCCTGACATCGTTATAATCAGTATTCATGAAGCAGTAACACCACACCATGACAACCAAGCCGTTTGTGTGATTGGTACACTTTCCATACCCGTACGAATATTGTGGACACTGCACCGGTGCAAGTGCACGTTTTAAAGTTAGTTGCACTAGGACAACAATCAAATACCGTGTTGGTATTATTCCAGTTAATGTTTGCACTAGGGCAATGAAGTGCTTATGAAAATGATAATTAGTCCTAGGCCAAACTTTGTGCTACCACAAACATTCTTTGAAAGAGCAGGTTGCACAGTAGGAATATTTTTCCTCATTGCTAATACGATGTAAAACCGCACTTGATCCAGTGCGACCTTTCTGTAGCACTGGCCCTGTGGCTTATTCTTCAATGCAGGAGAACAGGTGCCTCTCAAGGACCCTAGCCAGGGATATCGATAGACAACAGTGGGGTGTGGATGACAAGGCAGATGTTACAGCTATGAACCATTGTGACTTTGTGTCATTAATACTTTTATGATGAGAATCTCGACATTTATGGAATTTATATCAAGAACCATTAGCACCCTGGGTGTGGTAGCCAGCCAAACAGGTGGCTAGGAACGTGGGCTGACACCACCAGTGAAAGCCCACGTTCTATGCCACCTGATGGCCGGCTCCTCCGTCTGCCATCTTCCCTCCACCTGACGCTTTTTTTTAACCCCCCCATCCCACTTAACTGTTCCCTGCGGGGGTGGGACTCGCCGCCACAGCTGCTGCTGCTCCCGTCCTGGCTTTGGCGGCCATGGAAATGGAAGAGGGGCTCCATACGGAGCCCTGCCTTCCTGTTCCATGGCCGCCATGTTGGTAGAGTATTTCCTCTCCGTGAACAGGATGCCACAATGCATCCGGTGCATGGAAAGAAAATACTTTCCTTTTTAAAATAAAGAACCATTAGCACCCGCGTAGCATGCAACACGGGTGCTAATGGCGATATGCCCCTTGGTCGCTGGGCCCACCCTGTGGGTAATGGCCCGCCAACCTCGTTAATGGATCCTCGCTTCGCTCGGGCCCTTAACTTGGGCGACCGGCTGTTATTCACAGAGTGGGACCGCCAAATCGGGGCATATCGCCTCCGTTTTGTGCATTTGAATCTTTGGCAATCTGACCATCACTCCTTCCACAGGCTACCATAAGGGTTGCAACTGTGATCAAACATCAACATCATGTGCCAGACTCGGGTGACCGGGTGGCGAGAGGCCTGAATAGTTGGACTGGTCTGAGTAGTTTGTTGAAGCATGACGTGGATTGTGTAATGTTGATGTTGTTTATGTGACCCTTCTGACCCTTTATTGAGCATTTTACTCACACCAAGGTCTGTGTTTGTTCAGGTTGGTTTCTTGAATGTATTACTCCGGTGGTAGCGAACTCCTTTTATTGCCAGTATGTCTTACTCTGATGTTGATTTCTGGGACTAATGAATGTAGCACTCTCAGTAATTTATTTAGTAGCAATGCGGATGTGTATATCTCTGTGGGTGTCCCAACACCTTTTTCCACATTGTGCCTTCTCCATCCAGCCCTTTTCTGATTTAAACCCCACACAGTTTTCATATCCTAATTGCATACATTTCTGGTTTTTTTTAAAAAATTAATTTGTTACTGTGCAATAACTGTGGCTGCTTCCCAAATGTTACAAATATCCACTCATTTGCAGGACCGCCATTGATTTTGGAGTACAAGCTCCTCTTCTCTAGGCCTGTTTACCATAAACATGTCCACCTGTCTGCCAGCTTGCTCCTTCAGAGGACCTCTTACTCCTAGAATTTGGTTTACGCCTCGACCACCACCCCACATCCTGTGCCCCTCTGACTATAACACATATGACTGTCTCTAAGCTGGTCTGATACCCTATCCCATTACCCAGGCCAGTCTGCCCGCCCAACCATCTCCAGACAATGCGGCGGCTGCCACAGCCCTCTTCCCCTTGTAACTGCATCCTAGAGCTATAGGAAGATCCATGCTGGCATTACTCCAATGTGTATTTGTATTTCTGGATAAGGGGTAAAAAAGGGGTTGGGGAGGGGTTTGGGGTGGAGGTGGTAGTGAAGGGGAAGGGGATATGGGGGAGGGCCCCTACCCAAAAACAATATTTGAAGTAACATTTCAAATCCATGTGCACAAAGTAAATTACAACAAAGTAATGTAATGTGTTGACATGACATGGAAACATAGTCTGTGCTCTGCTCGATGGAAGAACTTGAAGTCAGTATTATATCTTGCAGTCGGTATCACATCCAAAGGTTGTAATCGGATATGTGTGTACCAGATGTGCCATTTGTGACTATGTTGTTGACAGAATAACAGCATCCCGGTTTTAACAACTTTGTTAAGGAGGTGACACAGATTGTCCTGCTCAACTTTATTGGTTATTGCTGATGTGGTCATAATAATGAAGCACAGCTGGAGGCCTTTGTGATGCTTTAGGTAATGAGACGATAGAATGTACGTTGCATAAAGGGACTGGAGATTATGCAAATGAGAGTGGCGTGCGGTGTCATTCCCATTAACACGACATAACATAAAATCGCATTACATTACATCATGAAAAGGAGATGCAGAGAGACATAGAGTAAGCACAAAAGGACACACATATCTCATGAGATTATACCATAAACCTCTATTGCACAAACAGAAAATGTTTTCTGGAAAACATATCCAAAAACGATGGACATAAGAGCAAACTATCAGTAAAACTCATAGTTTTACAAAATATTTGAGCTCTCTAAGAAGGCATGCGATACTCCATTAGTTCAAGGACATTCACCTATGCATGCGGCTGATGTATGATTGAATTTGAATCGGCTTGTACGACATGACACGCTTAGTGCTGGCGTTGAAGTAAGCTAATCAAACGCAAGAAACACAAATTCAATTAATCTGAATGAAATGTTGTAAGCAGTTAAAGTTGGTTTGAAAGATTAGAGCCAAAATAAAGGGGTTAAAATACGGGAACAACCCGCAGATAAATTGATCCAGCAGTCAGCATAATGTCAATTTAAATTAGAAGTTCATAAAAACTGAAGCCACTGACTTGAATGATGCACGTGAGTACCACTGTGCATTCGGTGGTGTTCACACAAGATTGACTTCCTTGTTTCATCTTAATTGATGGAGTACAGCGGTATCTCGTGTTTTCTAAAGAAAATCTAGCATGCGAAATGAAAAATAGTGTATTTTAGTCTTGCAAAATATCAAGACACAAATCATTGGAATAAAAAAAAAAAATAGTAATTGCCTCTTCCTGTTCAGATCAAGATTGAAAAAAAAGTAGGGGGTGCCTTCTCATTTTCTGTTTGCATTTGTGTATGGTGCAGACACAATTCCTGACAATGATACTGTACCGGTCTTTGTCGGTCTTGCTATCTCATGTATGTGTATACATAGACTATGCTCCATCAGCTGGGAGATGGCCTGCTGATTGTAATGCACCTATTATGTTATGGATGGATGACCACAAAGGTGTGGTCCTGTGACTGTAGTCCTTCAGGGAGGAACACCACTCCCTCGGGGGCTGGTAATTAGATGTTCAAGCACATAGGGGCAATGCGCCAACTTTAGTGCACATTAAGGAAAACATTTTGCAAATTCTTGATGAGTTTCATGCAGGCATATTTATGTGACTGGATCTCTCAGCAGCATTTGACTCCCTTGGTCGCCCCTCGTAGTCCATCCTTAGGAATTGAGCAGGACGAGAATATTGTGCACATCCAATATAAGTGTGTTGGGAGAATGGATATGACCGAGAAGTGAGTTGTGTCCTAACAAAGATAAAACTGTTTCTTTCTCCTCATGCCTTGCAGAAGAATATTTTACCTGGATATGTTGCTATCAGGCCACCTTACTTTACACCTGTATCCAATAAAGTGAGAACCATAGGCATTGTTTTTTTTTTTATTTTTTTTTTATTTTTTTACTCTACTCTCCTGTGCTAGGGACAGGAAAACAGCATCTCAAGAACTGCTTATTATTTGCTGACGCTTTTGAGGCACTTGTCTTCAACTCACTGCACTATCGACACATGTCCCATTATGGCCGCAAACATAGACCAGCATAATGCTCTCAAATGAGATGGCAAGCAGACTCTCTTTTATCAGCTGCAACCATTACAGAAGGCTGGCGCTTGGATGCTCAGTGGGAAATCGAGACTTGAACACATTTCCCCCTGGTGCTGGACAACCTTTAGTGTCTCCTGGTGAAGGCCTGTCCCCAATGTCAATCTTTTCACTTATTCATCAACCTATGTGCAACCTATCCTCACATACACATCCAATGGAGTTATGCCAACGTACCTTTATGATTCAAGTGACATAGGTCCATAATCATACCTTGATTCAAATTGGGCATTGCGAGATTCATTCAGTTTCTCAGCAGCCAGATTAAGGAATGAACTTCTGGATGATTCCCAGCAGATCCCTCACCAACTTACTTTAGAACAGAGAATTAAGATGATCCTCTTTTAACTACCCTTTTTTCATATGATGAGGATCTTACAATTTTATAACTATGAGTCTCTAGGGCATTACAAAAGTAAACCCAAATTCACTCTGTGGAGACCAGGGGAAATACACCTGTGTGTGACAGACAGAGCAGATACCAGAGAACGGCACCGAGTTGGAGCTGTGCTAGAAGAAAGACTACGGGCCGCATTACGAGTATCCCGGTAAAAACGGGTCCATTACCGGCATTCCGGTAAGAGCGGGTCCGTGCTCTTATGAACCCGCCAATAGCGGGTGATTACGAGTGCGCGAGCACGCGCAAACCCTCATGCCAGTAATGGAATACTGGCACGCTGCTAAAGGCCCTCCAACCCCCCAATAGCGGCATCACGGGACCCGCCGATACCGGCACCGCCTAGGAGTAACCCCTAAATACCGGCCTGGTAATACCACCATGCTAATACCGGGTTCGCAAAACCGGCCCCGGAAATAACTTCACCGCGCAGGAATTGGAAATGGGCCGGCGGCCATTTTTAAAAACACAATCCATTGCAATCATCCCGAACCACCAGTCGATAGTTGGAGAGCACAGTGGAAATCTATAGAGAATGTCAAAGGCTACCATGAAGACCACCCCCCGGCTGCGGAAACAGCGTTACTCAGACGCAGAGCTGACCATGTTAGTGGACACTTTAGCTACACATGCAGACATAATCCAATCCCTAGACAAGAAGCGGGAGGTGCAGCAACAAAAGAGGCAAATCTGGCAGGAGGTAGCCTACAAGGCATCAGCCGTAGGTACCACCCCGTGCAGTGTGAAGCACTGCAGGAAGCGGTGGGATTACCTCCGGTTGAGGGTACGCAATATCATGGTCAGCAATCGGAGGGCGGCCATGGCCACAGGCGGGGTTGCCCACTCCCCTGCCAAATTGATGCCCTGGGAGGAGACGGCTAGCAGTTTCATCAGTCCTGAGTCCATCAAGGGATATGGCGAGATGGATACGGGTGCGGCATCAACCGCGGAAGGAGGCGACTGACCCTGCAGACCCATGTAGGGGAAACCATGACGTATCACAAGTGATGTGGTAGAGAGTCTAGGCAAGGCAATGCATGTCCCAACACCCACATGAACATATCCAAGTCCAGATGGCGGGCCAAATTCTGCTACACTGAAATGCATGCTGAGTGCCAATCCCATAACCAACACACAGCCAACACACCTGGACCTTGCCCATTTAATACATCATACAAACCCCAAATCAACGGCATGCCACCTGCCATGCATTGAATGCTAACATGCCCCCTCTGAATAAACTGCGTGACACACCTGTAAGACATGAATGCATGATCAAATGAATAATGAACAGCACCATTGTATGCCTCTGCCATGTCACACCATCACTGATGCCCTGCATCTCCTCTACCCCCAGGCACCGATGAGGAAGATGTAAGTCAGGAGACCACCACGAGGGCATCCACCTCACACCCTAAGAAGTGGGCTGCCACCACCACCTCCACTGGAGGCAAGCAGGCCGCAGCCACTGCCAGTGTGCCTGTGCGAGCTGGGACACAGCCATCAACACCTGCTGCCAGTGTGCCTGACACACTACAGACCCAGCAGGCCACACCCACACCTGTCGAAGGGGAGTTCCTGGAAGCACCCGCCTCCACTGTGGATGAACTGGATGCCAATGTGGGGCCGGAGGGAGTCACCGGGGTGACATGTCCACTCACCCCGAGCCCCGTGCCCACCCCCTTGCCCCAAAATATGCACTCACCCACCTGCAGCAAACCTGATCCCTGCCTCCGTGACTGTGACCTGCCCACCTCTGAGGAGTACAGTCCCGAAAATGCTGTCCCCGTGACTGCACAACCCACCTCTCCAGCTCCCTCCAACACCCTGGAGACACGACTGGCAACGGTGGAGGCCTGACAGGAGGCCATGTTAGATCTACTCCGCCAGTATATAGCGGACGGGAAGGAAACCAGGTGGGGTATTGCCACAGCAATTGCGGGGACCACAGCGGCCATCGCCGCCAACACAGCCGCTGTTAAAGCATCGGCTGTGCTCATGAGGGACTGCCTGGGGGCGGTGACACAGGTGCTGACTTCCATGCTGCTCCATATGCAGCAGCCACGTATTGCTGGAGGTGTGGAACCTGCCACCGACTCACCTTCAACCTCCACACCAGCTTCATCTGTCCCCACCAGCCCAGTGCGCCAGACACGTAGGAGTGCAAGGCACAGTGAAATGCAGCCTCCCGACAGGAAGAAGTCCCGGAAGTAGTGTGGGCGGACAATGGGAGTGGGACACATGGTTGGGGGTGAAGGGGTGCATCTTGTGGAGTCTATTGGGGGTATTGGTGTTGGTTGGGGGGTTTGAGAGTTTGTTGGGGGGTCTGGGAGTTTGTTGGGGGGGTTAGGGAGGAGGGAGTGGGCACATTCTTGCTGTTGTAAATAATACACAAGTTGTGATAACAAAAATCCATGGCTGGACATTGTTATTTTCATGTGAATCCATTTAAATGTGTTAAGGTGTTCAGTGCCCAACTCCCAACATTCCCTGTGTGCATGTCCACATTGGCCCAGTGTCTGACTGACACATGTCTTTCATAGTCCCTGTGGGTCAAGAGTATTTGTGGATCTGTGCCTGGCGAACTGCATGGCCATCCCATGCATCACATACTGGCAGGGGGGCTACTTCATCTCCGTCTACATCCACATCATCCTCACCCAGTGCATGCATGTAAATGTCAGGTACAGTGGGACATTTCCCCGGGCGCACATGTCGTGCAGCATGACAAAGGCCATGGTGTTCTTTGCCGCCTACTCATGCCCATAGAGGAGTGCCCCACAAGACCTGAATAGGCAGAGGAAATGCACATTCAACAGGCCAAAGGTCTGCTCAATCACAACACACGTATGGGTGTGTTCATTGATGTACTCCTCTTGTTTTGTGGCTTCCGCACAGGGGTAGGTAGCCACGGCATCAAGGGAGGTCCTCCATCACCTGCAGGTGGATAATACGGATGGGGGTGTGTCACTCAGAGCTGCCACCTTCAGGAAGCACAGTGATGGCCGCACCTATATGGTGTGGACATGCACATGTCCCTCTACATATGCAAGGATGTAACCACAATGCATACTATACTGCTATGAGGCGTGGTAGTCTGGATGGCGCTCAATAGTTGATGCAGGGTGTAATCATGCATGTTGAGGCAGATGTACTGTGGTAGTACGACAATGTTTAGCCTCCCATTCAAGCAGTTAATTCTACACTATGCATAGTCACACTAGCCACATTGGCACAGTTGCCTTCCTGTACAGTCATGCATTACTTTCCATCACCATGGTGGCCTGTATATGCCTCTTACTTGTTGTCATCGATATGCATTATTTGTTTAATTTGTGCCGGTGATGTGTCATGTTCCATTTGGGAGGTTCAGGTCTGGAGTGTTTAGCTCTGCATGCATTCTCCAATCACAGAAAATTGCCACCCAGGTGGAGTATGCTCCCACCCGTTCCCAATCAGGTGGAGTATGCATCCCTACACATCAGTACCCCCAAAGCACTGCCATGGCCCAGTTGTGCAACTCACCAAGCAGCCAGGCACGTGGTCCAGCAAGTCGCTCCATGTGACGGGGTAGGGTGGAGTTGCGCAGTAGCATGGCATCATGTGTTGATCTGGGATATCGGGCGCAGCAATGTGTGATGATCTTGCTGGAGTCACAAACCATCTGCACATTGATGGAGTGGTATTGCTTGCTATTGCGGTACACCACCTCTATGGCATGGGGGACTACCAACAATTCAACATGGGTGCAGTCCAGGACACTAACACAATTGGGCATGCTTGCCAGTGCATGGAAGCTTACTTTGATGTCGGCTATCTCCTGGGCAGTCCGTGATAGGGATATGTGGATGCTTGCGTGCTTCAGGAGGGCATCCAGCACTTGGTTCAACATGCGTGAAAAAAGTGGTTGTGAAATGCCATGCAGCTGCCCCACTGTGTGTTGATAGGTGCCTGTGGCCAGGAATTGGAGCACGGACACCACCTTTAGTAGCGGGGGGATGGCAGTGCATATTTCTATGAGGCTGCCTATGTCGTTGTGTATCATGTCCAGTATGGTGGTGATGGTGTCCCGATCCAACCGGTACAGGGTGTGGATCTGCTCAGGGGTTAGGTTAAATGGGCTGGGTCTGGTGTGAGGGATAGGTGGCTGCCTACCAGGCACTGCTGGCTGGGCTGGTGGTAATTGCTGGCCCTGTCTCACCCTCCTTCTCCTCCTGTGTCTCCTTGTGCTGCCTGTTGTTGCTGCTGTAGTTGTTGTGGTTGGTGTTGTTGCTGTAGTTGTAGCAGTATTGGCATGTCCTCCAGCGCCATGATTGCAACAGCTAGTGGTAGCATTTTGGTGTTGGAAGGGGTGGGGTGTGTGTGTGTGCTCATGCTGGACCACGTGCCTGGCAGCTCGGTGAGTTGCACAACAGGCCCATGGCTGTGCTGTGGGGTACTGATGTGTGCAGATGCTGAAGGGGGGGGCTACTGTACTCGGGTGGGAAAGGGGGGGATAGTGCACATGGGTGGCAATAGGCAGTGATTGGAGAATGCATGCAGATCTAAACACACCTCACCTGAACCAGCCAAATGGAACATGACACATTACTGGACCACATATCACAAATAATGCATATGGATGACAAGTAAGTGGCACAACCAGGGCACCATGGTGATGCATGACTGTATAGGATGGCAACTGTGGCAATGCGGCTAGTGTGACCATGCAAAGTAAAGAATATACAGCATGAATTGGAGGCTAAACATTGTTGCACTACCACAGCACATCTGCCTCAGCATGCATGATTACATCCTACATCATCTATTCAACCCCATCCAGTGTACCGCACCTCTTTACAGTATACATTGCATATAGGTGACTATTTTGTACACATACTGGGACATATGCATGCCCACACCAAATAGCTGCTACCATGACTGTGCTCCCTGAAGGTGGCAGTTCAGAATGACACACACCTATTTGTATCTGCTTGCAGGTGATGGAGGATATCCCTTGAGGCCGTGGCTACTTACCCCTGTGCGGAACCCGCAGAACAGCCATGAAGAGGAGTACAAGCGTGTGCACACTCATACCCGTGTTGTGAATGAGCAGACCTTTGGCCTGTTGAAGGCGCGGTTCTGCTGCCTAAGCAGGTCTGGTGGGGCACTTCTATATAGGCCTTAGAAGGTGGCGAAGATCACCATGGCCTGTGTCATGCTGCACAACATGTGCGTCCAAAGGAATGTACCACTGCCACCTGACATTGACATGCATGGGCCGGGTGAGGATGAAGGGGATGGAGACGAAGGCGAAGGAGCCCCCCTGCCAGTACGTGATGCATGGGATGGCCATGCTGTACGCCAAGCACTAATTGACAAATACATTTGAAACGCAGGGACCATGAAAGTAATGTGCCTGTGACACACTGGCTGCATGTGGACATGCACACTTGTTTTGTCAGAAGTGCCCCACTGTACACCATCACACATCAAATGTACATGCACAAAAAGAAGTATGTCCAGCCAAAGATTTTCTTGCACACAACGTGTGTATTTTCCAGACACGTGATAATGTGAACATAATCCCCTCACAACCCCCAGTGAACTCCCTCACCCACCCTACAAACCCCAATAATACCCAAGTAAACTCCCTCACCCACCCTACAAACCCCAAAAATACCAAGGTAAACTCCCTCACCCACCCTACAAACCCCAAATGTCCGCATATGTACAACAAACACTGGTCCCTTGACCAACGTACATTTTCCAAATGTCATTGGGGGTCATTCCGAGGTTGGAGGTAAGGAATTACCAGCACCGGTAAGGGTACCGATGCCGGTAATCCCATACCTCCGTATTCCAAGGTCCCTTTGCGGGTCCTTCCTTATCTCCTTCTTTTAGCAGGAGTTAAGTACGGGACCCGCAAAGGTACTTCGGAGGTAATTACGGTACAGTAATTTACAGTGCCGTAATTACCTCCTTCCCCATTCCCATTGAGCCCTATGGGGCAGAAATGGGAATGGGGAAGGGCAAAAGGTGTATGGGGAATTACCGGTACCTCCAACGCTGGAATGGACCGGTAATTACTCCATTCACCATGCCAGATTTGGGACGGTTTCGGAGGCAACCATGGAGCTAATTACTCCATGGTTAGCTCCAAACCCAGAATGAGGCCCACTGTCTGCCCACTCTATTTATTTGCTATTTTGGGATTTGGGGGTGCCATGGTCAAGCGCCGTGCACCTCCGCATCAACCGCATGGGGCTCAATTGGCCCGAGGTAGAAGGGGTTGTGGCAGTGGAGGTGTCGATGGTCAGTCCCATGCCTGCCCCAAGGTGTGGGCACTGCATATGAGGCAGGTTTGCAAGCAGACACTCCCTCATGGCACTTGTGGATGCCCAAACAGCAGCAGTGTTGGCTGCGATGGCTGTGGCAATGGCTCTCATGGAGTCATTTCCATCTGATATTTGTTGCCACATCAGTTGGAGCATCGACTCCTGTTGTGCCTCAACCCTTGACAGGCAAGCATCGAAGGAGTTGTTGGCTGCAGGAGTGGTGGTGACCGGGGGCTGGTAGGCAGGGTGCTGGTAGGCAGGGTGGTGGTCGGCAGGGTGGTGGTCAGCAGGGTGGTGGTCGGCATGGTGGTGGATGGCAGGGTGGTGGATGGCACCTGCGTGGGGCCCACGTCCAGGGCACAGTCCTCCTCAAAGAGGCCTATGTCTGCGTCTCCAAGGTCTGAGTCGTGGAGGCAGGGATTTTCGATGCTCTCGGCCTCTTTAAGGGGGGTAGGCTGGTAATGGGGCTTGGGTTGGGTGTGCCGGACATGATGTCACCCTCATTCTCCACCTCTTTATCCACAACGTCCACGGTGGCTGGCGGAGCGGGAATGGAAACGCCTCCTACTGTTGTGGGTGGCTGCTGCTGGACTGTGGGTGCAGGTGTTTCCTGCAGTGTTACTGCCCGGTGTGGCACACTGCCTGTTGCTCTGGGCAGTTTCTTGGGCTGGGGGGGGGTGGTGTCCCTGGTCCCTTGCTGTGCAGTGAATGAACTTGCACCCCTGTCCTGCATTCCATCTTCCTCATCGGTGCCTGGGGGATAGAAGAGATGCAGGTCATCAGTTATGGTGTCACATGGCAGCTATAACGTATTGCCATTTGATATGTTCATACATTCATGCATCAATTTATTTCAGGGGTGTGGCATTTGGTGTTCTGAGGGGGCATGTGGGCAATCAATGCATGGCTGGTGGCATGGCATTGGAATGTTGTCTGTGTGGTGAGTTCCATGGGCACAGTTGGGTCATGTTGCACTTGTGTTGAGATTGGGATTGGCACTCAGCATGCGTGTGTTGCAGGGTGTGGCACACATTCTTGACTGGATATGTTGATGTGGGCCTGGGTCATGCATTGCCTTGCCTAGTCTCACTTCCACATCACTTGTGCCACATCATGGTTTGGCCTACATGGATGTGATGGGTCACTCACCTTCTTCTGTGGATGATGCGGTGCCCACCTCCTGGTCTCCGATTCCCTCTATGGATTCCGGATCTATAAAGATACTGGCAGTCTCCTCCCATGCCGTCAACTTCACTGGGGAGTGCGGGCCCCCGCCTGTCACCATTGCGGCCCACCTGTTCTCCGCTAGGATCTTCCTCATCCTGAAGCGGAGGTCATCCCACCGCTTCCGACAGTCGCACACACTCCTTGGGGTGGTTCCCACTGGCAACACCCTCTGTGCGACCTCCTGCCAGACTTCTTTTTTCTTGGTTTGGGCCGCATGCTTCTTGTCGGTGCTCCTGATCGTGTCAGTATGCTGGCCCAGGGTGTCTGCGAGCAAACTTAGCTCAGCGTCTGAAAAACGCTGTTTTCGCTTCCTGGGGGTCGTCTTCCTGGTAGCCTTGGGCATCCTGCTTCTAATCTGCTACAGAACAACACAAAAGAACTGGTGGTTGTGGAGGATGGCAATGGATTGTGTTTTTAAAGATGGCCACCGGCCCATTTCCCGTTCCTGCACGGTGACGTAATTTCCGGGTCCATTTTTTACGAACACTGTATTACCGTGCCGGTATTTAGGGGTTGTTATGAGGCGGTAGCGCTATGGGCGGGCCCTGCAATGCCGGTATAGGGGGGTTGGTGGCCCTTTACCGGCATGGCGGTATTGCCACTACCAGCATGGGGGAACGTGCGTGCTCGCGCACTCGTAATCACCCGCTGTTAGTGGGTTCATACGAGCACGGACCCGCTCATTCTGGCATGCCGGTAATGAACCCGCTTTTACCGGGCAACTCGTAATGAGGGCCCCTATGTTTTAGTAGAATAAGAAGATAAGATAAAGAAAGGATCGCCATAGTGATTGAACTAGAATAAAGGCTACCATCGGATGTATTTGATCAAGCTATTATATTGGGTTATGTTGCTACTTAAACTGGACATAAGGGAGATGTCATTGCAACCATCAACTGAGGGTTGAGGGCAGCTGCAGAAGGATGGAGTGTAAAGAAAGATAGAGAAGATTATAAGGACATGGGAACAATGGAAGAATACAAACCTTTCTTTATGGGTGTTTAAGATTAGAGCTTTAGCGTAAAGCACTATACAAATAAAATAGCTATTGTAGTAAAGGTGGAATTCTAGTACTACTGTTATGATATGATGTGGCATTTATAATCCATCTGTACACAAGTGTTTATAGGCCCGACAAGACAAGGAGGGGGAAACAAGGGAGGACAAAATAACGGTCTTAGTAGGTCTTGTGTTGTTCGGATTGTGCAAGTGCAGGGAAGAGGGATGGGGAGAAGTTCCAGGAGGGAGGGCAAGGGTGAAGTGCAGTTAACTCACTAGTGCTGTCAGTGGGTGGCTCATAAGTGCAGAGAGAAGGGACTGTAGAGTTACAGATATAGACTCTTAAATGAGGGGCACCCTGGATGCAGTGTGAGGGCAACTGGACATGCAGAAGCCTGGGCCCAAGTTCAGAGGGTGACCAGGTGGCCAGTCCGCTGAGCAGTTATGTATATCAGAAGGGGAGAGGAAGAAAGAAAGCTGAAGCAAAATGGAAGGTTGTGAGTTGCTTCCGGAACCGGAGTAAGTTCTGCTCAAGTTTGAGAGAGGCAGGGAGGCTGTTCCAGAGGGAGGCCCCAGCCGAGGAAGTAGATATGCCCCAACTCTCTGCTTGGAGAAGCGTCTGAAACTCAGAGAGTTGGAGGTATATGAGCGAAGTGCTTGAGAAGGAAGATGTTTTGGAAGAGAGGTCCCAGGCCTGAGAAAGCCCTGTGGGCAATGCAGAGGGTCTTGAACTTGATCCGTGCAGCCACTTTGAGCCAGTGAAGAGATTTCAGAGCTGGAGAGATACGATCCCTGCGCTTGAGGCCAAGGACAAGTCTTACAGTCCTGTTCTGGATAAGTTGAAAAGGTCGAAGAGTTAGAAAGAGGCTGTTGAAATTTCCAAATTCTAGGAATTGCTACTTAGTTTCATGAAACATTTCAGAATCAAGGCCATAAATACAAAGACATTTTTGCATTCTCTTTTCGGTTGCTTTGGGTCTTCATAGATCGATTTATACACAAGCCGGATAGCTGTAAAATCTTTTATTTCTACAATACTCAGTGTTATGGTTTTAATACAATATAATATAAAATGATTATTACTATAACCCTCAAAGACTCTAGCAGCTGATTCAATTGACCAAGAATGTTCTCGCTGCAGTTGGATTGTTCGACTTTGCGGTTTACTTGAAATTTCAGGAACAGTCTACTTTCTCACCAAAAACATTTGTGTTGTGCCTGCATTTTCGGTATCCAATGAAAAAAGTTCCACTTTGCTGCCATATTTGTAAGATTGCAGTCCAAATCTGTTGTTCTGTGGATTTCATGTCCCATTCTGATATTGTTTCCGTGGATGAAAACAAACAAATTGATAATAACCTAATAATTGCATAATTCACTGTAAAGTGATGACATAAAACCACATTTACTGCATGTCAGTCCCCATTACAGAGACCATGATTTCTCTTTGATTACATTTAATACAGGGGTGTCCAGTTCCTTTATGTATGCCCGAATTGACTATTTCAATCAAAGCGGATACATAGTCAATATATGTGTACTTTTAAAACCATGTACGATATGAGCCACCGTGTTCCATTTTCAATAACAATTAACCAAGAATTGCCTACATGATAAACACTTGTATACAAGTGTAAACATTATGATTGATTGGAATAGTTCGCTTATCCGTGGTTATTCATAGTGGTTTCAGACAGGCAAGTTGTTAATGTTTGTATTAAACCAAAGAACAATTCATATAGCACAGCCTTCTTCAAAAGTGGACCACATACAGCATTGCCACGGGCGTCGCAGCCCACACATCATAGATTTGTGCCAATTCACCATTTATAATACTGTCTAATGTCCAGCAATGTAGTTTAGATGTCTATGCTAAAATGGTAGGCCACAATCCATTCTGTCCCTTCCAGTAACTGTAATTACCAAAGCACAGGGCAGTGACCATGTGCCATCAGTGTGTAGGACAGGAACTCCTGAAATGGCAAAACCTAGCTCAAGTTTAAAAACTGTACTTTGTACACAGCTGTGATTTTTAAAGGCACACATTTCGAATCTGGTCACTTTTTGTGAAGTAATATGCTGGCAGCTTCTGGGAATGTTGCAGTCTACTGGTAATGGGGCAACCCCAAACACAGCACAAGACATTTTTTCTAAAACAAGTTGTATTTTTTATGGGCGCTAAATCCCCAAACCCCCACCCCAATGCTCCAGCTCTGCACTGCTTATTGTGCAGTCTCTCACTGGCAAAGATAAAGCAAGACAATGAGGGCTGTAAACAAAACGCAGGGCCTCTCCTGCCTCTTCCTATGTGATTAGTTGTGTGCTCTGCCCTGACCTATTCAACCTTAATAAGACCACACGAGGTACGGTATGCATTGTCATTTGACAAAAAACCTACAGAAGAAAAGATACCGTTATTGCAAACATAAACAGAGTACACATTCCTTTGCTCTCTCCAAAAATACCAAGTGTCATGTTCAGCAGAAAGCACAGGAGATTAATAGTCTGGCTGGTACAGTGAATACTGCATTCGTGGCCATAGACTGCAGAGAGTGCTGAGGCAAACAATAATGGAGAACAAAGCTGCAGCACCCACGCATAACTAGAAACTGACATTATTGTTTATTTCAAGTGACAGATTCCCTCAGCCTGCTGCACAATCCTACAAAGTGATGGCTGTATAAGCATTACTGAAAAACTATTCTAATGCAGTCTTCTGTAAAACATTCATACAATAAACGAGAGATTGCAATATTCCTTTTAACCCTTGCAGGTCATGTTCTTATTGTAAGCACACCCGGTCTGTAATAAGGAAACACTTGACATCTGTAATACATGTTTTTACAGTTCCAACACACTGCCCAGGTAAAGCTGATTTGCCTGTCCCATCCTGACTAATTGTAAGAGATATTGCTCACTGCTGAGATCTATTTGTTTGCTAAAGAGGTCCCTCTGTGGTAAAGGCCAAAGAGGTAACATACAAAATAAAAACATGGCAAGGAGAGGGGAAAGAGGAGAGTGATAGGCCTCACGGCTTCATGAGGACTCAAAATGATGAAATAACAAATTACAGACATGTGCAGAGCTCAGACAGGAACAAGCAACCACAGCCAAAGTTACCCCAAATTAAGGGAGGGTCAGAACATTTCAGTGAATGCATGAGATAGCAATTCTGAGGACACAAGAAGGATACTCCCCGGTTAATTAAAGTTTTATAAAAGAACAACCAGTCTTTGTAAGACATGTGAAAGACAATTATACACCTAAAGACTCCATAGCTCAAGAATGCTCCAAGTGGTAAAAGAAACTATAACACATGCACCAATATTAGCTAAAATCCAAATAAATGCAGGGGGAAATAATTCCAAATATGGTCCCATCACAGGAGACCCATAATTGAAGAGAACTGCCTATTCATTAGTAGCAGACGCAGAGAAGATACATGTCTTCACTCTTCAGACATATTCCCAGACATGAGACGCCATGCAAGGCCAGATACAAAGGGATCATCATGGCTCATGGCCTTGAAATGAGGGCTGGTATCTTCTTTAATTGAAAAGAAAGCAGTGTGTGGATCTATCTGCCCCTGCTCCTGTCTGGCTCATGTCTCGACAAATTGTCAATTGGTCATTAGAAGCCAACCAATCATAACCCCTGATGTTATACCGCCAATCACATATTATGCAAACCAACAGGTTAATACAGAGATTATGGGCCTCATTACGAGTCCGGCAGTAACCGCGGTGGTAAAACCGCCTGGTTACCGCCGGACTTGTATTACCATTCCGCCTCTGTGACTCCCGGAAATACCAGGGCATTACGACCCCAGTGTCCCGGGAATTCCAGAGGCAGAATGGTGTAAATCCCCATCCCCATTAGGACTCATGGGAATGGGGAAGTGGAAACACTGGCACCATCTCGTGATGGTGCTGGTGTTTCCACGTCCGCCTGCAGACGGGAGGTGTTCAACCCGCCAGGTCAGAGCTGGTGGGAAGATCACCTCCCGCCTGCAGGACTCGGGATCGGGCGGTCCGGAATTAACAGTGGCGGCGGGTTTACCGCCACTGTTAATTCCGGACTGGCCAACCTGTAATGAGGCCCAATGTCTTTTTACTGTTTTCAATTTAGAGGTTGTCTCAAGAGGAGCCATCAGACAAGCATTACCCAACAGCTTTGGCTTCTGCCACACACTATTACTCACTCTGTGTAGTTGAACCCTCATTGCACTGTATTGTATGTAATTTGTAAACATCCTTTATAAAGCATCTACATTCTACATTGTAATGCTATGCGCTTCACTGTAACCATGAGTCTCTTCCTTGTAACAAAGCCACTTTCTTGCAACAGCGTCTCAGTGCCTCTGGGCTGCTAGTGTGCTTTACAAATACAAAAAATAAATAAATACATGTAACCATTATAGAATGTATGTGTAGTCACCACTATTAACCAATCCCCATACCCCGTAGGTTTTGGTAACCAATATTACAGTACATCACTTAATATGAATATTGAATATTAAACATGTAAGCATGCAGAGAACGACAACATTTTAATTGCTTGCATGCCGTTCCTGCTTTATTTTGATATTAACAAAGCTGTGTTTTGCCTTGAACTTTGTGTATTTGCGTTATTGCGTCCAGTTTCATCTGGCTCCAGAACCTCTGTCTAAATGCTAATTTCCAGGCCATCTTATCAAGAGAGAAAAATTGGGGGAAGAAATTGAATGTCAAAAAGGCAAAAATAGAACAGCAATAGAAAAAGAGAAGTTGGAAGTGGAAGGAAGAATGCAAAACTAACGAAAGTTAAAGAAAATGAAGAAAACGTTTAGGAAAATAAAATGACACCATACATTTTGAGGTAGAAGAGTCTGCACCCTTTATAACGACGAACAAACTACCCATGGTTATGTAGAAAATACCAGTCACCTCAGAGTGCCATGACCCAATTAATGAATCAGGAAGACTATAACATGCCTCTACATATTAAACTATGCTATGATATATTTCATCAGACGTTCCCCTGGTTTTCTTTAAATAAAAAGTAACAGGCCGATTCATGGAATAATTAGCGCGGCGCAAGTGGGCAAAAACGTGCGAATCGCAGTGGAATAGCGAAAATCGTAGTGCAAGTGCGAAAATCGCACGAAAAGCAGCGCACGTCGATTCATGGAAGGCCGTGCGCGAGAAAACCAGCGGATGTGCGATAAAAAAGTGCGCGGCGCACGTTGGCGCACAGGCCATCTAACAGCATGCGCCAGGTCACAGCGAAAATCGCACAGGCCACATCGAAATTCGCACATAGCGCGGCGCACGCAACAAAAGTAGGCGGAACACGGGCGTAACACTCGGAATGGGGAACAACTTGCCAAAACGTGGGCGTCACGGGGGAAGTACAGGGCACAAGTGCGCGGAACGCCCACACGCTCGCCTACAACACGTATTCATGGAATAGAATAGGGCAAAAAAGCGCACGCTCAAACCAGCGCACAGGCACAAACACGACCGCCACAAGAAAGCAGACGGTAGCGTCTCTGCGGCTGTAAGAAATGTGCGCCAAAAGGTGCGCCAACAAATAGCACCTATATACTGCCATGATGAATGTCCCATACTGTGGCCCTCCAGGAAAAATGACGTGCAAAGGGGTACCCACAAACACGGACACCCGCTGACAAAAAATACGTGTGCGTGTATACCGTGGTGCGCGGGAAGTCTCACACGCAATTTCAGCAGGGTACGTGCATCACAGGGGTTCGCGTGAAGTTATTCACGCGATCGGGCCTGGGGGAGCGGGCTACGTGTATTTCAGGGGTTCGCGTGAAGTTTCTCACGCGATCGGGCCTGGGGGAGCGTGCTACTTGTATTTCAGGGGTTCGCGTGAAGTTTCACACGCGATCGGGCCTGGGGGAGCGGGCTACGTGTATTACAGGGGTTCGCGTGAAGTTCCTCACGCGATCGGGCCTGGGGGAGCGTGCTACGTGTATTTCAGGGGTTCGCGTGAAGTTTCACACGTGATCGGGCCTGGGGGAGTGGGCTACGTGTATTACAGGGGTTCACGTGAAGTTCCTCACGCGATCGGGCCTGGGGGAGCGTGCTACGTGTATTTCAGGGGTTCGCGTGAAGTTTCACACGCGATCGGGCCTGGGGGAGCGGGCTACGTGTATTACAGGGGTTCGCGTGAAGTTCCTCACGCGATCGGGCCTGGGGGAGCGGGCTACGTGTATTCCAGGGGTGCGCGGGAAGTTCCACACGCGAATAGCCTGGGCGCGTGTATTTGAGGGGTGCGCGGGAAGTTCCACACGCGAATAGCCTGGGCGTGTGTATTTCAGGGGTGCGTGGGAAGTTCCACACGCGAATAGCCTGGGCGCGTGTATTTGAGGGGTGCGCGGGAAGTTCCACACGCGAATAGCCTGGGCGCGTGTATTTCAGGGGTGCGCGGGAAGTTCCACACGCGAATAGCCTGGGCGCGTGTATTTCAGGGGTGCGCGGGAAGTTCCACACGCGAATAGCCTGGGCGCGTGTATTTCAGGGGTGCGCGGGAAGTTCCACACGCGAATAGCCTGGGCGCGTGTATTTCAGGGGTGCGCGGGAAGTTCCACACGCGAATAGCCTGGGCGCGTGTATTTCAGGGGTGCGCGGGAAGTTTTACACGCGAATAGCCTGGGCGCGTGTATTTCAGGGGTGCGCGGAAAGTTCCACACGCGAATAGCCTGAGCGCGTGTATTTCAAGGGTGCGCGGGAAGTTTTACACGCGATTTCTGCACGGTACGTGTATTTCAGGGGTGCCGGGGAGTCCCACATGTGATTTGACAGTGTGGGTCCTCCCAGGTGTACCCTGTACACCCTCCACGGCCCCTGCAGGCAGCCCACACCACAGGGGACTACCCTGCATCCCTGGTCATGTCCCGCAGGCAGCCCACCCAACATGGGCATGCCCCCCAGCAAAGGCACATGTCTCCTTGAACTAATGAACACCAACTCATGTCCCCTTGCACCCCCACCCCCCAGCACTGTGGGGCACCTGCCAGCAGGCCCCCACCCATGTCCAACTCATGTCCCCCACCACCCCCACCCCCCAGCACTGTGGGGCACCTGCCAGCAGGCCCCCACCCATGTCCAACTCATGTCTCCCACCACCCCCACCCCCCAGCCACCAGGGTCACCCTCCACCAGGCCCCCACTCATGTCACCCACCACCCCCACCCCCCAGCCACCAGGGTCACCCTCCACCAGGCCCCCACCCATGTCTCCCACCACCCCCACCCCCCAGCCACCAGGGGCACCCTCCACCAGGCCCCCACTCATGTCTCCCACCACCCCCACACCCCAGCAGTGCAGGGGCACCCTCCACCAGGCCCCCACCCATGTATCCCACCACCCCCACCCCCCAGCCACCAGGGTCACCCTCCACCAGGCCCCCACTCATGTCACCCACCACCCCCACCCCCCAGCCACCAGGATCACCCTCCACCAGGCCCCCACTCATGTCTCCCACCACCCCCACACCCCAGCAGTGCAGGGGCACCCTCCACCAGGCCCCCACTCATGTCTCCCACCACCCCCACACCCCAGCAGTGCAGGGGCAGCCTCCACCAGGCCCCCACTCATGTCTCCCACCACCCCCACACCCCAGCAGTGCAGGGGCAGCCTCCACCAGGCCCCCACTCATGTCACCCACCACCCCCACCCCGCAGCCACCAGGGGCACTCTCCACCAGGCCCCCACTCATGTCACCCACCACCCCCACCCCCCAGCCACCAGGGTCACCCTCCACCAGGCCCCCACTCATGTCTCCCACCACCCCCACACCCCAGCAGTGCAGGGTCACCCTCCACCAGGCCCCCACTCATGTCTCCCACCACCCCCACACCCCAGCAGTGCAGGGGCAGCCTCCACCAGGCCCCCACTCATGTCACCCACCACCCCCACCCCCCAGCCACCAGGGGCACCCCCCACCAGGCCCCCACTCATGTCTCCCACCACCCCCACACCCCAGCAGTGCAGGGGCACCCTCCACCAGGTCCCCACTCATGTCCCCCACCACCCCCACACCCCAGCAGTGCAGGGGCAGCCTCCACCAGGCCCCCACTCATGTCTCCCACCACCCCCACACCCCAGCAGTGCAGGGGCACCCTCCACCAGGCCCCCACTCATGTCTCCCACCACCCCCACACCCCAGCAGTGCAGGGGCACCCTCCACCAGGCCCCCACTCATGTCTCCCACCACCCCCACACCCCAGCAGTAAAGGGGCAGCCTCCACCAGGCCCCCACTCATGTCTCCCACCACCCCCACACCCCAGCAGTGCAGGGGCAGCCTCCACCAGGCCCCCACTCATGTCACCCACCACCCCCACCCCCCAGCCACCAGGGGCACCCTCCACCAGGCCCCCACTCATGTCACCCACCACCCCCACCCCCCAGCCACCAGGGTCACCCTCCACCAGGCCCCCGCTCATGTCTCCCACCACCCCCACACCCCAGCAGTGCAGGGTCACCCTCCACCAGGCCCCCACTCATGTCTCCCACCACCCCCACACCCCAGCAGTGCAGGGGCAGCCTCCACCAGGCCCCCACTCATGTCACCCACCACCCCCACCCCCCAGCCACCAGGGGCACCCTCCACCAGGCCCCCACTCATGTCTCCCACCACCCCCACACCCCAGCAGTGCAGGGGCACCCTCCACCAGGCCCCCACTCATGTCTCCCACCACCCCCACACCCCAGCAGTGCAGGGGCAGCCTCCACCAGGCCCCCACTCATGTCACCCACCACCCCCACCCCCCAGCCACCAGGGGCACCCTCCACCAGGCCCCCACTCATGTCTCCCACCACCCCCACCCCCCCAGCCACCAGGGGCACCCTCCACCAGGCCCCCACTCATGTCTACAACCACCCCCACCCCCCCAGCCACCAGGGGCACCCTCCACCAGGCCCCCACCCATGTCTCCCACCACCCCCACACCCCAGCCACCAGGGGCACCCTCCACCAGGCCCCCACTCATGTCTCCCACCACCCCCACACCCCAGCAGTGCAGGGGCAGCCTCCACCAGGCCCCCACTCATGTCTCCCACCACCCCCACCCCCCAGCCACCAGGGGCACCCTCCACCAGGCCCCCACCCATGTCTCCCACCCCCCCACACCCCAGCAGTGCAGGGGCACCCTCCACCAGGCCCCCACCCATGTCTCCCACCACCCCCACCCCCCAGCCACCAGGGTCACCCTCCACCAGGCCCCCACTCATGTCACCCACCACCCCCACCCCCCAGCCACCAAGGTCACCCTCCACCAGGCCCCCACTCATGTCTCCCACCACCCCCACACCCCAGCAGTGCAGGGGCACCCTCCACCAGGCCCCCACTCATGTCTCCCACCACCCCCACACCCCAGCAGTGCAGGGGCAGCCTCCACCAGGCCCCCACTCATGTCTCCCAACACCCCCACACCCCAGCAGTGCAGGGGCAGCCTCCACCAGGCCCCCACCCATGTCACCCACCACCCCCACCCCCCAGCCACCAGGGGCACCCTCCACCAGGCCCCCACTCATGTCACCCACCACCCCCACCACCCAGCCACCAGGGTCACCCTCCACCAGGCCCCCACTCATGTCTCCCACCACCCCCACACCCCAGCAGTGCAGGGTCACCCTCCACCAGGCCCCCACTCATGTCTCCCACCACCCCCACACCCCAGCAGTGCAGGGGCAGCCTCCACCAGGCCCCCACTCATGTCACCCACCACCCCCTCCCCCCAGCCACCAGGGGCACCCTCCACCAGGCCCCCACTCATGTCTCCCACCACCCCCACACCCCAGCAGTGCAGGGTCACCCTCCACCAGGCCCCCACTCATGTCTCCCACCACCCCCACACCCCAGCAGTGCAGGGGCAGCCTCCACCAGGCCCCCACTCATGTCACCCACCACCCCCACCCCCCAGCCACCAGGGGCACCCTCCACCAGGCCCCCACTCATGTCTCCCACCACCCCCGCACCCCAGCAGTGCAGGGGCACCCTCCACCAGGTCCCCACTCATGTCTCCCACCACCCCCACACCCCAGCAGTGCAGGGGCAGCCTCCACCAGGCCCCCACTCATGTCTCCCACCACCCCCACACCCCAGCAGTGCAGGGACACCCTCCACCAGGCCCCCACTCATGTCTCCCACCACCCCCACACCCCAGCAGTGCAGGGGCACCCTCCACCAGGCCCCCACTCATGTCTCCCACCACCCCCACACCCCAGCAGTGCAGGGGCAGCCTCCACCAGGCCCCCACTCATGTCTCCCACCACCCGCACACCCCAGCAGTGCAGGGGCAGCCTCCACCAGGCCCCCACTCATGTCACCCACCACCCCCACCCCCCAGCCACCAGGGGCACCCTCCACCAGGCCCCCACTCATGTCACCCACCACCCCCACCCCCCAGCCACCAGGGTCACCCTCCACCAGGCCCCCACTCATGTCTCCCACCACCCCCACACCCCAGCAGTGCAGGGTCACCCTCCACCAGGCCCCCACTCATGTCTCCCACCACCCCCACACCCCAGCAGTGCAGGGGCAGCCTCCACCAGGCCCCACTCATGTCACCCACCACCCCCACCCCCCAGCCACCAGGGGCACCCTCCACCAGGCCCCCACTCATGTCTCCCACCACCCCCACACCCCAGCAGTGCAGGGGCACCCTCCACCAGGCCCCCACTCATGTCTCCCACCACCCCCACACCCCAGCAGTGCAGGGGCAGCCTCCACCAGGCCCCCACTCATGTCACCCACCACCCCCACCCCCCAGCCACCAGGGGCACCCTCCACCAGGCCCCCACTCATGTCTCCCACCACCCCCACCCCCCCAGCCACCAGGGGCACCCTCCACCAGGCCCCCACTTATGTCTACAACCACCCCCACCCCCCCAGCCACCAGGGGCAGCCTCCACCAGGCCCCCACTCATGTCACCCACCACCCCACCCCCCAGCCACCAGGGGCACCCTCCACCAGGCCCCCACTCATGTCTCCCACCACCCCCACACCCCAGCAGTGCAGGGGCACCCTCCACCAGGCCCCCACTCATGTCTCCCACCACCCCCACACCCCAGCAGTGCAGGGGCACCCTCCACCAGGCCCCCACTCATGTCTCCCACCACCCCCACACCCCAGCAGTGCAGGGGCAGCCTCCACCAGGCCCCCACTCATGTCTCCCACCACCCCCACCCCCCAGCCACCAGGGGCACCCTCCACAAGGCCCCCACTCATGTCTCCCACCACCCCCACACCCCAGCAGTGCAGGGGCACCCTCCACCAGGCCCCCACCCATGTCTCCCACCACCCCCACCCCCCAGCCACCAGGGTCACCCTCCACCAGGCCCCCACTCATGTCTCCCACCACCCCCACACCCCAGCAGTGCAGGGGCACCCTCCACCAGGCCCCCACTCATGTCTCCCACCACCCCCACACCCCAGCAGTGCAGGGGCAGCCTCCACCAGGCCCCCACTCATGTCTCCCAACACCCCCACACCCCAGCAGTGCAGGGGCAGCCTCCACCAGGCCCCCACCCATGTCACCCACCACCCCCACCCCCCAGCCACCAGGGGCACCCTCCACCAGGCCCCCACTCATGTCACCCACCACCCCCACCACCCAGCCACCAGGGTCACCCTCCACCAGGCCCCCACTCATGTCTCCCACCACCCCCACACCCCAGCAGTGCAGGGTCACCCTCCACCAGGCCCCCACTCATGTCTCCCACCACCCCCACACCCCAGCAGTGCAGGGGCAGCCTCCACCAGGCCCCCACTCATGTCACCCACCACCCCCTCCCCCCAGCCACCAGGGGCACCCTCCACCAGGCCCCCACTCATGTCTCCCACCACCCCCACACCCCAGCAGTGCAGGGTCACCCTCCACCAGGCCCCCACTCATGTCTCCCACCACCCCCACACCCCAGCAGTGCAGGGGCAGCCTCCACCAGGCCCCCACTCATGTCACCCACCACCCCCACCCCCCAGCCACCAGGGGCACCCTCCACCAGGCCCCCACTCATGTCTCCCACCACCCCCGCACCCCAGCAGTGCAGGGGCACCCTCCACCAGGTCCCCACTCATGTCTCCCACCACCCCCACACCCCAGCAGTGCAGGGGCAGCCTCCACCAGGCCCCCACTCATGTCTCCCACCACCCCCACACCCCAGCAGTGCAGGGACACCCTCCACCAGGCCCCCACTCATGTCTCCCACCACCCCCACACCCCAGCAGTGCAGGGGCACCCTCCACCAGGCCCCCACTCATGTCTCCCACCACCCCCACACCCCAGCAGTGCAGGGGCAGCCTCCACCAGGCCCCCACTCATGTCTCCCACCACCCGCACACCCCAGCAGTGCAGGGGCAGCCTCCACCAGGCCCCCACTCATGTCACCCACCACCCCCACCCCCCAGCCACCAGGGGCACCCTCCACCAGGCCCCCACTCATGTCACCCACCACCCCCACCCCCCAGCCACCAGGGTCACCCTCCACCAGGCCCCCACTCATGTCTCCCACCACCCCCACACCCCAGCAGTGCAGGGTCACCCTCCACCAGGCCCCCACTCATGTCTCCCACCACCCCCACACCCCAGCAGTGCAGGGGCAGCCTCCACCAGGCCCCACTCATGTCACCCACCACCCCCACCCCCCAGCCACCAGGGGCACCCTCCACCAGGCCCCCACTCATGTCTCCCACCACCCCCACACCCCAGCAGTGCAGGGGCACCCTCCACCAGGCCCCCACTCATGTCTCCCACCACCCCCACACCCCAGCAGTGCAGGGGCAGCCTCCACCAGGCCCCCACTCATGTCACCCACCACCCCCACCCCCCAGCCACCAGGGGCACCCTCCACCAGGCCCCCACTCATGTCTCCCACCACCCCCACCCCCCCAGCCACCAGGGGCACCCTCCACCAGGCCCCCACTTATGTCTACAACCACCCCCACCCCCCCAGCCACCAGGGGCAGCCTCCACCAGGCCCCCACTCATGTCACCCACCACCCCACCCCCCAGCCACCAGGGGCACCCTCCACCAGGCCCCCACTCATGTCTCCCACCACCCCCACACCCCAGCAGTGCAGGGGCACCCTCCACCAGGCCCCCACTCATGTCTCCCACCACCCCCACACCCCAGCAGTGCAGGGGCACCCTCCACCAGGCCCCCACTCATGTCTCCCACCACCCCCACACCCCAGCAGTGCAGGGGCAGCCTCCACCAGGCCCCCACTCATGTCTCCCACCACCCCCACCCCCCAGCCACCAGGGGCACCCTCCACAAGGCCCCCACTCATGTCTCCCACCACCCCCACACCCCAGCAGTGCAGGGGCACCCTCCACCAGGCCCCCACCCATGTCTCCCACCACCCCCACCCCCCAGCCACCAGGGTCACCCTCCACCAGGCCCCCACTCATGTCACCCACCACCCCCAACCCCCAGCCACCAGGGTCACCCTCCACCAGGCCCCCACTCATGTCTCCCACCACCCCCACACTCCAGCAGTGCAGGGGCAGCCTCCACCAGGCCCCCACTCATGTCTCCCACCACCCCCACACCCCAGCAGTGCAGGGGCAGCCTCCACCAGGCCCCCACTCATGTCACCCACCACCCCCACCCCCCAGCCACCAGGGGCACCCTCCACCAGGCCCCCACTCATGTCACCCACCACCCCCACCACCCAGCCACCAGGGTCACCCTCCACCAGGCCCCCACTCATGTCTCCCACCACCCCCACACCCCAGCAGTGCAGGGTCACCCTCCACCAGGCCCCCACTCATGTCTCCCACCACCCCCACACCCCAGCAGTGCAGGGGCAGCCTCCACCAGGCCCCCACTCATGTCACCCACCACCCCCACCCCCCAGCCACCAGGGGCACCCTCCACCAGGCCCCCACTCATGTCTCCCACCACCCCCACACCCCAGCAGTGCAGGGGCAGCCTCCACCAGGCCCCCACTCATGTCTCCCACCACCCCCACCCCCCCAGCCACCAGGGGCACCCTCCACCAGGCCCCCACTCATGTCTCCCACCACCCCCACACCCCAGCAGTTCAGGGGCACCCTCCACCAGGCACCCACACATGTCGCCCTGCCCCCAGGTCCTGAAGATACTCAATCATGGCAGTAATGGGCAGCATACCCAGCACAAACACCCAGGCAAGGATTGCATCCACCCACATAGTGAATGCAATTACATGATACAACCCCAATGGCAAGTCTGTAAATTAACACATGTCCGTCACACACACATACACAATGGGTGCAAGTCAATGTCAAAACACATATCATGACATGTATGAAACCAATGAGAAAATACCACAAGTGAAAGTTAAAAAGAACATGTATTAAAGATGAAAAATAAGTAAAAAAATCAAACATACAACAATGGGGATAACAAAATAAATGGTCCATGTCCGAGAACAAATGTAAAAATAAAAAAAACAATGTAATCCAAAAACAAATGTTGTCCAAAGCAAAATCATGTGGAAGTAAAATAATGAAAAACCATTTCCTCATGGTGAACACAATAATTAATAAAAAAAATGTTTCTTCAAAAAGCAAACTATATACACGAAAATTCCAGGGTCCATGAGCCCAACACCATAAATGAAACCTACTACTACCTAATGAAAATAATATATACAAAAAAGTGGCCATTGTCCGAGCGGTCCAAAAAAACAAAAATTAATAAAGGAAACCTAACACTAACTAACTAAATAACTATATACAAAGGCAGGGGGCAAGTCCTGCGGCTCACTCGGTGATGTTGCTGGCCAGGGCATCATCGAACTCCATGTCGATGTCCTGGAGGCGGGACTCTGTCCTGGCTTCGAGGTCTCGCAGGGATAACCCCATGTCCAGCTCAAACTCCCTGCGAGCTTCCTCGAGGCACTCAGCCCGCCTCAAGGCCCGACGCATGGAGAACTCCGCCCTGACCATGGTGAGCCACTCCTCTTCCGCCCGCTGCCGCTCCGCACCTATCCGCTGGACCAACTGCTCCCACACGGAAGACACCACCATCCCAGGGTTGCCCTGCCCTCCGGCCGGTGCCTGCCCCTCTGATCTTGAAGGCCCCGAGCCATGATGCCTCCCACGTCGAGCCTGCTGCTGCCTCCAACGCCACTGCTTCTGCCAGCACGACGGCATCCAGGCTGATGGAAACCACCGACGCCGTCGTGCACGTGCCCTGCCTGATGATGCTGTCACATCTTCCACCTGCTGGGGTCCAGTTGCTGTGTTGTCCACCCCTGCTGGACCTCCGACTCCCAACTGTGGCAGGGATGGGATCCCCACCGAGCTGGCTGCATTGGTCGGGGCAGGTCCACAGGGGGCCCTGGTGGCATCTGGGCCGGAAGACGGCAAGGAGAACGACTGGTGTATAGCCTGCACAGAGGAGGAGAGGGCCGCCAGATTGGACAACACATGCAGAAAACCCCCGAACATGGCCGATCCCAATTGGGCCACGTCGGCACGGTGCACTTCGTGATGACGTGCGTCGTCCTCCCGGGAAGCACGCACGGCATCACGAATCACAGCCGTGCGCATCGCGACCCCAATCAGGATCTTCTCCACACGGCCAGGGGTTCCCACGTCCGCAGGTGGAGGGGAGTCAGGTGACATGGACATCCCCTCTACCTGCGGACGTGCCTGGGACGGGGCATCCCTGCTGGTGCATGGTGGTGCACTCACAGGGTCAGGGACAGCGACATGCACAGGCCCCTCCACGGTGACCTGTGCTGCCTCCTGCCCCTGGCCCTGGACTGCACCACTTGCACCAGCAGGGATGCCCCCACCAGGCCCCATGTGTGCCCCAGTGGCGGCCTCCTCCTCCTCTGTGCAAACCACCAACCTGGATGGCTCCTCACCGTCTCCCACCGTAGCAGGCCCCTGTGGGGGCTCACCCACCCCTTCCGCTGCAGCCGTGGGGGCATCCCCGCCGCCTTGCTCCACAGCGCCGTCTCGGCCCTCTTCTTCACTAGCCGCTGCGTAGAGGGAGACAAAGAACACAAGCATCAGGGCACTGTACAATGGTTCCCTAGACAGGAAGCAATAGCAGATGAGCACCACTGTCAAAGTACACTTCCATCATGTCCCTCCACAACACATGGGTCAGTCCAGGCAAAACACACACAGTAACAGGCATGGTGCATGCCATGGACATTTCCATGCATGTCCAATGGACTCTTGAAACATTCAATGATATGTAACTCACATGCATCATGGCTCATGCCTATCACATGCACACACTTCACCTCAGTCACATCCATCTGGCCCCAAACACACCAAACACAGCAGATACAAGGGTAATTTGGCTGCTTCACTGAATCTGTGCATTGTCACACACATGTGTCATGCATCCATGGCATGCACAAGTCACAGACACGCAGGTCAGGCACACAGACATGGCTACCATATATGTACCTGGCATCAGCACCCATCCCTCACCCCCACCCATGTCCAGGTACAGAGACTGGCATGCTCTCATGTTCAAAATCTGCATAGGGCTCCCCATGCGGCATTTGAACACATGCAACAACCATGTGGGTCACACATCACTGGTCGCACATGCATTACCATGATGTCCCTGCACACATACATGCATACATGGCCTATGGCACACATACAGGCAAGTATCATAGAACCAGCACACCGCAACATGCCCTGTCTCACACAGTAATGCTTGGACAACTCCAGACGGGCCTCCCTCTCAAGGATCTGGGCGTGGAGCGCTGGGCGTACGCGTTCCAGGACCCTCATCTGGATGGAACTCATGCGGCCACGGCCCCCCTCCACGAGGCGCCGGGCCTTCACAAGGGTCCTGGACCTCAAGTCCTCCCAGCGCTTCTTGATCTTCAGGACGTTGCGGGTTGCCACCCCCTCCGCGTTGATGGCAACCACACAGTCGGCCCAGATCCTCTCCCGTCCTTCCTTGCTGGCGCGGGACGATCCAAAGAGGGCATCATACTGCCCCAGGACATGCTCCACCAGGACACCAACTTCGGTGGCAGTGAAGCTGGTGCCCCTCTGCCCCTCTGGCCTGGGGTTGCCACTGGTGCCAGATGTGGAAGTGCCCGACATGGCAACCCCAGAGGCAGGTGTGGGTGGGCAACTGGGTCCTGGGGCTGGGCTGTGGAGCGATGTAATCCCAGTCGGGAGTCTTCAGTTCCAGCAGGGGTGGACACAGCAACTGGACCCCTGCAGATGGCTGATGTGCAGGCACCAAATGGCAGGGCACGGTGGCAGCAGGCAGGCAGGCAGGCAGGCAGCAGCAGATGGCACGTGGGAGGCTGCTCGGGGCACTGGGGGGCAGTAACTCGGCCTTCTGGGCAGGAGCGTGGTCTTCCGTGTGTTTTCGCGTGGCCAGCTTGATACGGGGTGATTTGGCACGTGAAAATCCTGCACGTCAGCGTGAAATCCGAGGAAAGGCCCTTAGCGCGTAAGCGCGTCAGCACGCATACGCGATTCTATTGGACCAGAGTCCCTCAGCGCGTAAGCGCGTCTGTGACGTGACCCGCACGGGTGTTCCCCACTCAGCACGTGATGACGGGGCACACGTGGAAATACTGCACGTCAGAGTGTCATCGCGTGTAATTGGACAAAAGTGCGCGTACACGCGATTGGCCTATGTACGTGTATTTCATGGGTGCGCGGGCACTTACACACGCAAGTACGTCAGCGAACCTGTATCCCGTGGTGCGTGTGATATTCCACACGCTATTGGACTGGGAACTGGATTCCAGGGGTGCGCGGGTCACACGCTCGCCTAGAACACGCGCAAAGCATAAATTTGCGCACTTTAACAATAACAAGCTCAGACGCCAGGATGAACATACCGTTCCTAGCAGCAGTGGCAGTGGGCTACCAAAGGAGGAGGAGGAGGATAGTCAGGGCCAGAATATTCACACCCAGAACCAGCCTTTTCGGGATGCCTGATGACCAGGTGTATGGGAGGTACAGGTTTCCACCACACATTATACTGGACCTGGTGAGTGAGTGGGAGGATGACCTCACATCACCCACCCTGTGCTCCCAAGCACTCAGCCCCCTGGAGAAGGTCCTCAATGTACTGCACTTCTTAGCCACTGGATCATTTCAGCGGACAAGTGCCATAGTGGGTGGGGTGTCACAGGCCACCCAGTCACGCTGCCTACACCAGGTCTTGAACATCATGACTGCACGCCCATCAGTCCGCAGGCACATATACCTGCCCAGAACACCTGCAGAAAGGCATGCTGCCGCCCTGGATTTTTACGGTGTGGCACGATTCCCCAAAGTGCTAGGTGCCATCGACTGCACCCATGTGGCTCTACGTCCCCCCAGGGCATCTGAGCACATCCATAGGAACCGCAAGCACTGGCATTCCATCAACGTGCAGGTAGCATGTAATGCCAAGGGAATCATCACCTCAGTATATGCCAACTATCCCGGCTCCACCCACGACAGCTTCATTTACCGAATGTCCACCCTAAGCCGGGACCTAGAAGCTGGGCGGCATGGCGATACATGGCTGCTTGGTGAGTATGTATGCCACTGCACATGCATGCATGTTGGATACTGAGCAAGGTCACAACCCCACCAATGATACCAATCACCACCTCCACAGGGGACAGTGCCTACCCTCTCAGCCCCCACATGATGACGCCAATTCGGAACCCCACCACGCCACCCGAGGTAAGATATAACACAGCCCACATTACGACCCGGGGCATAGTGGAGCGCACATTCGGAGTGCTAAAGTCACGCTTTCGCTCCTTGACCGTTCTGGCGGGCAGCTGTTATACGCTCCCCCAGTAGTGTGCAGGATCATAGTGGCAGCATGTGTCCTGCACAACGTTGCAACACGCCGGGGCCTGGCCGTGGACATGGTGGTGGCCCCACATCCCCAACCACATGCACAGCCGCTGCGCATGGGAGGGGAAAGGGCACGGGGGAGGCAGCCCGTACACAGCTAGTGGCTAATTACTTCACATAGAAATCACACCCCTGTGGAGTGCACACTGCCCTGGCACATTCCATCTGACAATCAATGATGACTCAACCTGACACTGATCCTGAATGTCTGGAGAATGAACCGTGAATACCATATCAGCCTGAGATTGTTCACCTGGAAGTGTCACAATGTGTGCATCCCTACCCACACAGACACCACCAATGCAGTTTTGTGAAGTTACACATTCAAGCAGCTAAAATGAATACCCACTTGCAAAATGCAACAAGAGGACAGTGCCATGTCAGCCAACCCAACCCCAGCACCGCCACACGACACACCGTGCCATGTCATGCTAATTGCAGGTAAACAAAGTAATCCCCACAACATGACACTAGTCTCACTATGTACAGTGTCCCTATTAGAAACCTGCAACACCTGAAATGCTCACAGCAATGCCGGACCAACAACATACTTGAGCACGTAGTACCATTAACATGACATCACAAATGTTACATATTAGTAGTCTCACCACCTGGAAATGCCTGCACTTCCACCACTACCAACTGTGGAGTGTTGGTGCCATGTAGAGTTGTAGGTGCACTGCTGCCAACATGGACCCCATCTCCAGACTAGAGGTCCTTGTGTAGACATGAGGAAGGGACCTGCAAATTGGGAGGTAGACACAGAAGAAGAGTTACACATCAATGCAACATGCAGTGTACAACACAACAGCAATATGCACTAGGAATGTATACACAGTATTGACTACAGACTGCCCACACAGCTCATGGGAGTCCAACGTCACTGTGTAATTCACTGTCACTTGGGCACACCCTTTGCAAGCCCATGGAAATGGGAAGCAGGAGGGGTGTGTGTGACTCAAACCCAAGCATCTGAACCAAATACATTACAAGCCTGCATGTGCCCAGCCACAATGTAGCGTATGCCCACAGGAACCACGGAAGCCAACAAATCGTCCCAAAAAAATTGGGAATAAAAGAAATCAAAATAAAAATAAGAAACAATCAAAAATGGCCATTGATGGGCCCGGGGGGGTTGGGGAGGCCACCCAGGAGGTCCGAGGACAGGATGCACACCAGAACCCACCTGCGTGGATCCTGGGAAGATAAAACACCTCCATGGGCTCATGGCCCACACGGCTACGCTATTGTGGGAGTATCACTGCTGTCGCTATTATCACCCTGTGCAGCTGCATCCGGAGGTGGTTGCACTATGGGAGGCAGCCCACGCAAGGCCCTAGTCTGCTCCTCCATGGCTGCAAGCATGCGGGTGTGGTAGGTCTGGTTCTGGAGGATGAGTGTGCGGAGGTCCCCATGCAACAACTCATGGGATGCCCGGACCTCCGCCCTCGTTGCCTGCATCTCAGCTGTGAGCGTACGGGTGAGATGCTCCAGCTGCTGTTCTGTCCTTTGGTGTGTTGAAGCCTCAAGCTCAACAAGAGTCGTCCTGAGGTGAAGGAGCTCCTGCCTCAGGGCTTCCCTGTGGCCCTGGGACTCAATGGAGATGGCCTCCTGCAGAGTCGCCAGTGCTGCCCGCCTGTCCCTGTTGGACCCCAACATGTCCTCCCTGTGTGACTGGCAGATGGATTCGGTTGCCTGCTCTAGTCGCTCCATCAGCCTTTCTGGGGGGACAATGGAAGTGGCCACCCTATCCATGGCCTGAGCCATCATCTCGGATGATGCAGCCTGTTGGGTTGCCATACCGTAAATGGATTGCTCCCATGCGTTATTGCCGGGTGGCGTACGGCCACCACGTCGGTGGGCACCACACCTGTCTGGGGCAAGGCGAACTGCGCCTTGCTGTGCCGGCACTGCCTGAGGCTGCAGGACTGCATTCCCCCTCTGATCTATGGCCCAGGAACAGGATCAGATGTCGCGGAGTGTGACCCTGCATCCGTAACCACCGAAGGCGTAGCTGCCAACACTGACATCCCCATGGAGGGTTCTGACCCTGGTGCAGGTGGGTGAGACAGAACAGAATCCCTCCCTGGAACACTCACCTGCGACGGCACGTAGGTCTCATCCGAATCAACACCTGAGTACAGCTCGGGGGAGGTGCAGCCAGAGACACCCCTTGAGAGCACGACCTGCAGCACTTGTGGGTTCTCCCCCACCACCACACCACGTCCCTCACTGGTGGTTGGTCGGCCCTCGGACCCCTCCTGGGTCTGCACCATCTCCACAACCCCAGCAGTATCAGGTGCGTCTTCCCCTGCAAAGACATGAAAACAAAGAAATGGAAACAGGCATTAGCACCATGGCACACAATGAGGGCTGAGAAGCAAGAGAACCAGTACTTGATTGACACATGTCCCACATGACTGAAACCCTCCCATGCATGCACCCTCACTGCGTATGAAGTGCAGGCAAATGGCGCACACTGATGACACCAAGATGGAAGATGAACACATTTTCTGCATGCTGCCTGGCAGTGGCATCACACATTGGCCTGTGATTGCCAGGTGAAACACACATGCCATCACACAGATGGCATGTACCATTGCTATTGAGTGAAGATGGAGAGGAGGGCAGCACCTATTCATTCAGTCCAGTTCCCGCATGTAATCGCTTTTCTAATTCTAACAGGTCAGATTTTTCACCTGGAGCTGCCAGTCTGAAATGGTCCAATTGCACAGGGACATGTGTGTACAAATGATATCCAGGTAACAAAGTCACTCCACTTTACCATAGCCATGTCAGACATGTGACTAGTGGACAGCGACATGCCTAGTGAAAGTGGTGGAATGCAAACAAACTGACTGAATGAACAGTGAAAAATAAGCAACTATGTTGTGGCAAGGTGACACTTCAAGGGCAACTGGCGTGCAGTTGGGCTAGATGTCTACTGTTGGCAGAAGGGATACTGCTATGGCCAAATGCAGCTGCGCAGGAAGTATTGCATGAAGCACATGGCTGACCCATACGACTCAGGCGCACACACTCTCACCTGGCACACAAACAGAAGCCCTCACACACACACCATGCACATGGATGACACACACATGCATGTGCACTCACCGGACAATGCCTCGTAATCAGCCAGATCTCCCACGCCTTGGATCTGTTCCTCCGTGACGTAGGTCCCAGCGACTGACTCATGTGGAGTGAGTTCCATGTCTACTACTGGAGACCCACCTCCAGTCACTAGAGTTGCGGCATGACTTGAGGCCAGCTTACTCTTTGCCCTGCGCTTTAGGTCATTCCAGCGCTTATAGCAATCATTGGCTGTGCGCCTCACGATTCCAAGGGCACTTACGATGTCCGCAACGGTCTGCCAGTGTGCCTGGCGTTGTGCAGGTGTGGTCTTGGATCCTGCAACAATGACCATCTCGTTGTCATGTCCTGACACATACTCGACAAGTGCATTCAGTTCGTCATCCGTGAAGCTGGGCTTCCTGGATGGGCCGGACTGTGTAGCCGTGTCTGGGGCATCAGCCTGTGCCGGACGAGCACTCTTCCTCTTCCGCTTGGAAGGTGGTGGTGATCCTGAGTGTCCTGCGCCGCTCTGGACACTAGGGGCAGGAGCCCTGGTGGACTCTGTATCAGGAGTGTGGGATTGCACACTCAGCATGGGAGTTGGTGCAGGCATTGGCTCTAGTGTGATGGTGTCAGGGGGAATGTCAGCAGCATGGACTAGGACCGACACTGTCCTGGCTGGGTGTGTGAGGGCTGGGGTGGATGGAGCCGCAGCTGCCCCTGCAGCCTCTCCGCCCTGCCTCCTTGGTGCAGCAGATGACCTTGCTGGCCCAGATGCACGTGGCATGGTGACATCAACGTGCACCAGCGCACGTGTCATAGGCCTGCTGACCTGGAAGTCAGCCATGGAGTCAGCCAGATCTGGTGCCACAATGGGCTGGTCCAACAAGGGCTGAGCATGGATGGTGTCAGCCACATCAGCCTCAACGGGAGGGGGGGGGGATTATGGGTGCCCTTGACTGGTCCTCCACACATGGGGGGACAGGCCCACCCTGCAAGTAACGACCACGTCCCCTACCGGATCCACCACGGCCACCACTTGTGGCTCTTCCACCTTTGCCACCCTTACGGAATCCTCGCCTCCCAGCCATGGCACTGATGTAAATGTGCGTATGGGAGTGGCTGGAAACTATTGTCCTGGGCAATTGGGGGTCAAAGGGGTTGGGTACCAGATGGTAATTGTACCCTAGTGCTCTTGCAAGGCTGATTGTAACCCCTGGGGAAAGATGACGGGTCACGCTACGCACAGGAGCCCCAAAAAAGGGAGATGACGTGCACGCAACCCCTCCTAGACAACGTGTGCAGAAAGAAAAACCTGCACTACGCTGTGGCACCCAGTAACACAAGAATGAACGTATGCGTGTCACACGCAGCCTAGAATGACCTCTGAAGGGGTAGGCTACACACGGGGCAAGCACAGATGTTAGATACGTGCGTGACTCACCGTCTGCCTGGTAAACGAGCGTGTAAAAGGAGCACGTTTGGTTGGCAACACCCCCGCCAAAAGAAGATTTGTACGCTGTCTGAGGAGACAGGACAACAGTAGAAGGGTACACTGTTTGAGGGAACAGGCCCAGGTAAACCAGTAAAAGCGAAAAAAGAGAAAAAGCTGTCAGAGGTAACAGGGAATACGAACTTGAAACGCCGTGAAGTAAATCGCGTGTGAAACGACAAGAAGTACAGAATTCACCCACTCGCTCTCCACGAAAAGCACGTACAAGGAAAACGTGTTCTACACGTACCTTTTATACAGGCCCACACGTCCAGCGTCACTTACGCGGCGTGTACGCGCTAGGGCCATTTCCACCAATTACATGCTTTGTCACTTCTGCGTGTAGGGACATTTCCACCAATTACACGCTTTGTCACTTCTGCGTGTAGGGCCATTTCACCCAATTACACGCTTTGTCACTTCTGCATGTAGGGCCATTTCCACCAATTACACGCTTTGTCACTTCTACGTGTAGGGCCATTTCCACCAATCACACGCAATTACACTCTGACGTGCAGTCTTTCCACGTGTGCTCTGTCATCACGTGCTGTGTGGGAAACACCCGTGCGGGTCACGTCACAGACGCGCTTACGCGCTGAGGGCCTTTCCTCAGTTTTCACGCTGACGTGCAGGATTTTCACGTGCAAAATCACTCCCTACCAAGCTGGCCACGCCTACGCACTCGGAATACCACGCTCCTGCCCGGAAGGCCGAACTACTGCCCCCCAGAGCCCCGAGCACGCTCCCACCTGCTGCTGCCTGACTGCCTGCTGCCCCTGCACTGCTGGGAGGTGGGGGTGATAGGGGACATGGGTGGGGGCCTGGTGGAGGGTGCCCCTGCACTGCTGGGGGGTGGGGGTGATAGGGGACATGAGTGGGGGCCTGGTGGAGGGTGCCCCTGGTGGCGGGGGGGTGGGGGTGATAGGGGACATGGGTGGGGGCCTGGTGGAGGGTGCCCCTGCACTGCTGGGGGGTGGGGGTGATAGGGGACATGGGTGTGGGCCTGGTGGAGGGTGCCCCTGGTGGCGGGGGGGTGGGGGTGATAGGGGACATGAGTGGGGGCCTGGTGGAGGGTGCCCCTGGTGGCTGGGGGGTGGGGGTGATAGGGGACATGGGTGGGGGCCTGGTGGAGGGTGCCCCTGGTGGCTGGGGGGTGGGGGTGATAGGGGACATGGGTGGGGGCCTGGTGGGGGGTGCCCCTGGTGGCTGGGGGGTGGGGGTGAGAGGGGACATGGGTGGGGGCCTGGTGGAGGGTGCCCCTGGTGGCGGGGGGGGGGTGATAGGGGACATGAGTGGGGGCCTGGTGGAGAGTGCCCCTGGTGGCTGGGGGGTGGGGGTGATAGGGGACATGGGTGGGGGCCTGGTGGAGGGTGCCCCTGGTGGCTGGGGGGTGGGGGTGATAGGGGACATGGGTGGGGGCCTGGTGGAGGGTGCCCCTGGTGGCTGGGGGGTGGGGGTGATAGGGGACATGGGTGGGGGCCTGGTGGAGGGTGCCCCTGCACTGCTGGGGGGTGGGGGTGATAGGGGACATGGGTGGGGGCCTGGTGGAGGGTGCCCCTGGTGGCTGGGGGGTGGGGGTGATAGGGGACATGGGTGGGGGCCTGGTGGAGGGTGCCCCTGGTGGCTGAGGGGTGGGGGTGATAGGGGACATGGGTGGGGGCCTGGTGGAGGGTGCCCCTGGTGGCTGGGGGGTGGGGGTGATAGGGGACATGGGTGGGGGCCTGGTGGAGGGTGCCCCTGCACTGCTGGGGGGTGGGGGTGATAGGGGACATGGGTGGGGGCCTGGTGGAGGGTGCCCCTGGTGGCTGGGGGGTGGGGGTGATAGGGGACATGGGTGGGGGCCTGGTGGAGGGTGCCCCTGCACTGCTGGGCGGTGGGGGTGATAGGGGACATGGGTGGGGCCCTGGTGGAGGGTGCCCCTGCACTGCTGGGGGGTGGGGGTGATAGGGGACATGGGTGGGGGCCTGGTGGAGGGTGCCCCTGGTGGCGAGAGGTGGGGGTGATAGGGGACATGAGTGGGGGCCTGGTGGAGGGTGCCCCTGCACTGCTGGGGGGTGGGGGTGATAGGGGACATGGGTGGGGGCCTGGTGGAGGGTGCCCCTGCACTGCTGGGGGGTGGGGGTGATAGGGGACATGAGTGGGGGCCTGGTGGAGGGTGCCCCTGGTGGCGGGGGGGTGGGGGTGATAGGGGACATGGGTGGGGCCTGGTGGAGGGTGCCCCTGCACTGCTGGGGGGTGGGGGTGATAGGGGACATGGGTGGGGGCCTGGTGGAGGGTGCCCCTGGTGGCGGGGGGGTGGGGGTGATAGGGGACATGAGTGGGGGCCTGGTGGAGGGTGCCCCTGGTGGCTGGGGGGTGGGGGTGATAGGGGACATGGGTGGGGGCCTGGTGGAGGGTGCCCCTGGTGGCTGGGGGGTGGGGGTGATAGGGGACATGGGTGGGGGCCTGGTGGAGGGTGCCCCTGCACTGCTGGGGGGTGGGGGTGATAGGGGACATGGGTGGGGGCCTGGTGGAGGGTGCCCCTGCACTGCTGGGGGGTGGGGGTGATAGGGGACATGGGTGGGGGCCTGGTTGAGGGTGCCCCTGGTGGCGGGGGCTGGGGGTGATAGGGGACATGAGTGGGGGCCTGGTGGAGGGTGCCCCTGGTGGCGGGGGGGTGGGGGTGATAGGGGACATGGGTGGGGGCCTGGTGGAGGGTGCCCCTGCACTGCTGGGGGGTGGGGGTGATAGGGGACATGGGTGGGGGCCTGGTGGAGGGTGCCCCTGGTGGCGGGGGGGTGGGGGTGATAGGGGACATGAGTGGGGGCCTGGTGGAGGGTGCCCCTGGTGGATGGGGGTTGGGGGTGATAGGGGACATGGGTGGGGGCCTGGTGGAGGGTGCCCCTGGTGGCTGGGGGGTGGGGGTGATAGGGGACATGGGTGGGGGCCTGGTGGAGGGTGCCCCTGGTGGCTGGGGGGTGGGGGTGATAGGGGACATGGGTGGGGGCCTGGTGGAGGGTGCCCCTGGTGGCTGGGGGGTGGGGGTGATAGGGGACATGGGTGGGGGCCTGGTGGAGGGTGCCCCTGGTGGCTGGGGGGTGGGGGTGATAGGGGACATGGGTGGGGGCCTGGTGGAGGGTGCCCCTGGTGGCTGGGGGGTGGGGGTGATAGGGGACATGGGTGGGGGCCTGGTAGAGGGTGCCCCTGGTGGCTGGGGGGTGGGGGTGATAGGGGACATGGGTGGGGGCCTGGTGGAGGGTGCCCCTGGTGGCTGGGGGGTGGGGGTGATAGGGGACATGGGTGGGGGCCTGGTGGAGGGTGCCCCTGCACTGATGGGGGGTGGGGGTGATAGGGGACATGGGTGGGGGCCTGGTGGAGGGTGCCCCTGGTGGCTGGAGGGTGGGGGTGATAGGGGACATGGGTGGGGGCCTGGTGGAGGGTGCCCCTGGAGGCTGAGGGGTGGGGGTGATAGGGGACATGGGTGGGGGCCTGGTGGAGGGTGCCCCGGTGGCTGGGGGGTGGGGGTGATAGGGGACATGGGTGGGGGCCTGGTGGAGGGTGCCCCTGCACTGCTGGGGGGTGGGGGTGATAGGGGACATGGGTGGGGGCCTGGTGGAGGGTGCCCCTGGTGGCTGGGGGGTGGGGGTGATAGGGGACATGGGTGGGGGCCTGGTGGAGGGTGCCCCTGCACTGCTGGGGGGTGGGGGTGATAGGGGACATGGGTGGGGCCCTGGTGGAGGGTGCCCCTGCACTGCTGGGGGGTGGGGGTGATAGGGGACATGGGTGGGGGCCTGGTGGAGGGTGCCCCTGGTGGCGAGAGGTGGGGGTGATAGGGGACATGAGTGGGGGCCTGGTGGAGGGTGCCCCTGCACTGCTGGGGGGTGGGGGTGATAGGGGACATGGGTGGGGGCCTGGTGGAGGGTGCCCCTGCACTGCTGGGGGGTGGGGGTGATAGGGGACATGAGTGGGGGCCTGGTGGAGGGTGCCCCTGGTGGCGGGGGGGTGGGGGTGATAGGGGACATGGGTGGGGGCCTGGTGGAGGGTGCCCCTGCACTGCTGGGGGGTGGGGGAGATAGGGGACATGGGTGGGGGCCTGGTGGAGGGTGCCCCTGGTGGCGGGGGGGTGGGGGTGATAGGGGACATGAGTGGGGGCCTGGTGGAGGGTGCCCCTGGTGGCTGGGGGGTGGGGGTGATAGGGGATATGGGTGGGGGCCTGGTGGAGGGTGCCCCTGGTGGCTGGGGGGTGGGGGTGATAGGGGACATGGGTGGGGGCCTGGTGGAGGGTGCCCCTGCACTGCTGGGGGGTGGGGGTGATAGGGGACATGGGTGGGGGCCTGGTGGAGGGTGCCCCTGCACTGCTGGGGGGTGGGGGTGATAGGGGACATGGGTGGGGGCCTGGTGTAGGGTGCCCCTGGTGGCGGGGGGTGGGGGTGATAGGGGACATGAGTGGGGGCCTGGTGGAGGGTGCCCCTGGTGGCGGGGGGGTGGGGGTGATAGGGGACATGGGTGGGGGCCTGGTGGAGGGTGCCCCTGCACTGCTGGGGGGTGGGGGTGATAGGGGACATGGGTGGGGGCCTGGTGGAGGGTGCCCCTGGTGGCGGGGGGGTGGGGGTGATAGGGGACATGAGTGGGGGCCTGGTGGAGGGTGCCCCTGGTGGATGGGGGGTGGGGGTGATAGGGGACATGGGTGGGGGCCTGGTGGAGGGTGCCCCTGGTGGCTGGGGGGTGGGGGTGATAGGGGACATGGGTGGGGGCCTGGTGGAGGGTGCCCCTGGTGGCTGGGGGGTGGGGGTGATAGGGGACATGGGTGGGGGCCTGGTGGAGGGTGCCCCTGCACTGCTGGGGGGTGGGGGTGATAGGGGACATGGGTGGGGGCCTGGTGGAGGGTGCCCCTGGTGGCTGGGGGGTGGGGGTGATAGGGGACATGAGTGGGGGCCTGGTGGAGGGTGCCCCTGGTGGCGGGGGGGTGGGGGTGATATGGGACATGGGTGGGGGCCTGGTGGAGGGTGCCCCTGCACTGCTGGGGGGTGGGGGTGATAGGGGACATGGGTGGGGGCCTGGTGGAGGGTGCCCCTGGTGGCGGGGGGGTGGGGGTGATAGGGGACATGAGTGGGGGCCTGGTGGAGGGTGCCCCTGCACTGCTGGGGGGTTGGGGTGATAGGGGACATGGGTGGGGGCCTGGTGGAGGGTGCCCCTGCACTGCTGGGGGGTGGGGGTGATAGGGGACATGGGTGGGGGCCTGGTGGAGGGTGCCCCTGGTGGCTGGGGGGGGGTGATAGGGGAAATGGGTGGGGGCCTGGTGGAGGGTGCCCCTGCACTGCTGGGGGGTGGGGGTGATAGGGGACATGGGTGGGGGCCTGGTGGAGGGTGCCCCTGGTGGCGGGGGGGTGGGGGTGATAGGGGACATGAGTGGGGGCCTGGTGGAGGGTGCCCCTGGTGGCTGGGGGGTGGGGGTGATAGGGGACATGGGTGGGGGCCTGGTGGAGGGTGCCCCTGGTGGCTGGGGGGTGGGGGTGAGAGGGGACATGGGTGGGGGCCTGGTGGAGGGTGCCCCTGGTGGCTGGGGGGTGGGGGTGATAGGGGACATGGGTGGGGCCTGGTGGAGGGTGCCCCTGCACTGCTGGGGGTTGGGGGTGATAGGGGACATGGGTGGGGGCCTGGTGGAGGGTGCCCCTGGTGGCGTGGGGTGGGGGTGTTAGGGGACATGAGTGGGGGCCTGGTGGAGGGTGACCCTGCACTGCTGGGGTGTGGGGGTGGTGGGAGACATGAGTGGGGGCCTGGTGGAGGGTGACCCTGCACTGCTGAGGGGTGGGGGTGCAGGGGGACATGAGCAGGTGTGCAGGGTAGTCCCCTGTTTTGTGGGCTGCCTGCAGGGGCCGTGGAGGTTGTACAGGGAACACCTGTGAGGACCCACCCAGCCTAATTGCGTGTGATAATTCCCGCACACCCCTGTAATACACGTACCTGGCCAAATCGCGTGTGATAATTCCCGCGCACCCCTGTAATACACGTACCTGGCCAAATCGCATGTAAGAATTCCCGCGCACCCCTGTAATACACGTACCCAGCCGAATCGCGTGTAGAACTTCCCGCGCACCCCTGTAATACACGTACCCAGCCGAATCGCGTGTAGAACTTCCCGCACACCCCTGTAATACACGTACCCTGGCCAATAGCGTGTAGAACTTCCCACGCACCCCTGTAATACACGTAGCAAGCCAAATCGCGTGTGAGAATTCCCGCGCACCCCTGTAATACACGTACCCTGGCCAATCGCGTGTAGAACTTCCCATGCACCCCTGTAATACACGTACCAGGCCAAATCGCATGTGATAATTCCCGCGCACCCCTGTAATACACGTACCTGGCCAAATCGCATGTGAGAATTACCGCACACCCCTGTAATACACGTACCCAGCCGAATCGCGTGTAGTACTTCCCGCGTACCCCTGTAGTACACGTACCCTGGCTAATCGCGTGTATGACTTCACGCGTACCCCTGATATGCACGTTACCCGCTTTGCGTTCCTTGTTTGGCAGCCCTGTAGACTGGTCCAGGGTTAGCGCAGCCCTTTGCGATGATTTAGCGATTTTGATGGCTTTTCCTTGCGCGAGGTCGTTCTTGGTGGCGTTACTGGCGCTGCTGCAGGGTCGCTGCGATACTCTGCGCCACGGCTGGTTTGGGAGCCTGAAATCCATGAATACGCTGTGCGCGGAAATCGGTTTTAGCGCACGTGCCTGGCGCAGACAATCGCACGCGGACACTCTGCGCCAGCCGCTTGCGACACTTTTCTGTGAAATTCTATGAATTACCCTGTCAATTGTGACATCCCTTCTCACCTCCAACAACAAAACCAACGTGCTGGTTGACTGTAATAGCTCTGCATGTACTGTTTTCTCTGTGCTTGCATAGCACAGCAACTGGTTGATGCTGAGAGGTGTTTCCTATTTTTTCTTTGTGCTTGCATATCACAGGATCTCGTTTAGATTTAGAGGTGGACCCCTGTTTGAGCTATGTGCTTTAATAGCATAGGAACTAGTTGATGCTGAGAGGTGGTGCCATGTTTGTTCTTTGTGTTTGCATAGCACAGGAACTGGTTGATACTGGGAGGTGGTGCCCTGTTTGTTCTTTGTGTGTGCCCTGTTTGTTCTTTGTGGTTGCACAGCACAGGAACTGGTATATGCTGGGAGGTGGTGTTCTGTCTGTTCTTTGTGCTTGCATAGCACAGGAACTGCTTGATGCTGAGAGGTGGTGCTGTGTGTGTGTTCCTTGTGCGTGCATAGGACAGGAACTGCTTGATGCTGAAAGGTGGTGCCCTGATTGATCTTTGTGCTTGCCTAGCACAGAAACTGGTTCATGCTGAGAGGTGGTGTCCTTTTTAATCTTTGTGTTTGCATAGCACAGGAACTGGTTGATGATGGGAGGTGGTGCTCTGTTTGTTCTTTGTGTTTGCATAGCACAGAAACTGGTTTATGCTAGGAGGTAGTGCCCTGATTGCTCTTTGTGTTTACATAGCGCAGGAACTGGTTTATGCAGAGAGGTGGTGCCCTGTTTGTTCTTTGTGTTTGCATAGCGCAGGAACTGGTTTATGCGTAGAGGTGGTGTCCTGTTTGTTCTTTGTGTAGGCCCTGTGTGTTCTTTGTGGTTGCATAGCACAGGAAATGGTTTATGCTTGGAGGTGGTGCTCTGTTTGTTCTTTGTGTTTGCATAGCGCAGAAACTGGTTTATGCTAGGAGGTGGTGCCCTGATTGTTCTTTGTGTTTACATAGCGCAGGAACTGGTTTATGCGGAGAGGTGCTGCCCTGTTTGTTCTTTGTGTTTGCATAGCGCAGGAACTGGTTTATGCGCAGAGGTGGTGTCCTGTTTGTTCTTTGTGTATGCCCTGTGTGTTCTTTGTTGTTGCATAGCACAGGAAATGGTTTATGCTGGGAGGTGGTGCTCTGTTTGTTCTTTGTGTTTGCATAACGCAGAAACTGGTTTATAATAGGAGGTGGTGCCCTGATTGTTCTTTGTGTTAACATAGCGCAGGAACTGGTTTATGCGGAGAGGTGGTGCCCTGTTTGTTCTTTGTGTTTGCATAGCACAGGGACTGGTTTATGCTGGGAGGTGGTCCCCTGTTTGTTCCTGGAGCTGCTGTTCTCTTTGTTCTATGTGCTTGCAAAGCAGGAACATTTACTGTTGAGACCGGGGGAGCTTGTGGATGCTTGATACAATGAAATAATTTTTAACAGAATGAGAATGAGGAAAAAGGTATGTGAAAACGCGAATGAGATTACAGCAAAAAAATACAATTGAAAGAAAAGTGAAGATAATAAAATGAATAAAATAAGAAAAATAGCTATGAAATATAAATAAAGGAAACGAAGGATGACAAGAGAGACAAAGTAAAGAAACAACTGACAACAATAGAAAAGGAGAAAAGAGAGATGAGAAATTAGTGAAAGTTTACAAACAACTGCAGAGAGGAAAAAGGGTTTGGGCATGGGTGAGACGAAAGGTAAAATGGACAAAAAGGGCACTGTGCTCGACACAGGGAGGCAGACAAAGCGACCAAGAAGGAATGAAAGTATACATAAAACTACAGAAAATGTAAAAAGGACGAATAAAGAAAGTGGCACCAACATTTTGTGGTCAGTTGACACCGATGTATCATAAAGAAGAACATAGCCAACTTCACGCAAAAAATCACTTTGTTGAGGGTGAAACATGTCTGGGGATGCTTGTGATCTCTTGCAAAAGGAATGTCACTGGACTGTTCTTTTGAGGTGGGACCAAGCTTGATTTGCATATGGTCTTTCCCCTTTTTGTAATGGCTTAGCAGGTGAAGATCAATGGTCTGGAGGTTGTCTCAGAGCAATGCTAGAGGGTATGTTTAATTGTAAACTTTCCAGTCATCAGCTCTTTTGTTTTGCAGGTCACTTTGATTGCTTGTGACCTCATGCAGTCAATTGGATTAATGGCCCACTGTCTTGTCAGATCATGTTAGCATATAGTTAGAATATGTTCTTTCATATCTAATACATGGAAACTTAATATGCTACTACTCATACAGTTCATGCATGTATTTTCGTGAGTGAGTTGGGACGTAACACCTCGCTTAAAATTAGAAAATCAAATTGCTAATGGAAATAATTATTGAAGTCAATTCAGTTTCTTGCACATGACTCCAACTTACAGGAGAGACAGTGGGCCTCATTACGAGGTTGCCGGTCTGGTAACAATGGTACTGGTATGCTTGCTGGTACCGTTTGTTACTGGACCGGCAAACTCTGAGTTGTGCTCACTGGTGCCTTTCATTCTGCCAGGTCTGCCCAGGCGGAATGAAAGGCACCTGCGAGCACAGCAAGCCTATAGCACCGGCACAGCCCTATGGGGCTGAAATGGGAATGGGGAAATACCGGCACCCGCGAAAGGGCAATTACCGGGTCCGGCGGGGCCAGAATGCCACGATAATTGCCCATAACAGGGTGCCGGATTTTCATGCCGGTATGGAAGTAGCCTTGCCAGTAAAACCGGCAAGGCTACCTCCAACCTCGTAATGAGACCCAGTGAGTTCTGGCAGGGACAGCACCAGTAGAGGAGAGGGCTGAATCAATGAAATGTGACACCATATGTACACGGAAAAAGCAGAGGGAGCATAAGCGGGGGAGAATGAAAGAGTGAAGGAGCAGAGGAAAGAAAGGAAGGATTTTATATATTAAGAATATATAATATAATGCATGAGGCTAGGAGAGGAACAAGGGCAGTGTTGGGGATGATGCTTTGACCCTATGCATGAAGCAGACAATTTAGGATCATGCAAATCCAGCTTTGATAAATATGTGGTAAACAGCAAGACCTCTCATGATACATTGTGCCATGCATCCAAAAACTCTCGTTACAGGAATACTGTTGCGACTGTTGGCTTTGCAGCCTTTCAGGAACATGATGAAGCCTTTCTATTCTTCTGAGGTTGTATACAGGAGTGCAACGGAGATTTGCACATCTAAAAAGACAGAGTTTATGTCATGAGAGCCGTTACCTCTATAACGTATGTTGGGCTGGAATAGGAGCATTCTAGAAAGCGTGATGCATTCAAACATCTCTCTAACATTGCCTACAAGAGTACCATTATCACAACATGATCCTTAGATCTGAAAGTTCACGATAGCCTCGGACCTGTGAATAGACAGTAAAACACATATCTACTCTCTGGTCGGTTTATTTGAAGGGTGATGTTTTGGCCTGAAGAAAAGAGTACTGGTGTTTCTATTCGTCAGAGAAAATTGAAGCAACACCTACAAGCAGTTAGCTCTATTTAATCTGCAAGCAACCACACTTGTCATGGTGCAATGATTTTCTAATGTGTGCCAATGTTTTAAACATAGGGAAAACTTTGCCCTAGTGCTAATACCATGCAACTTTGAACTGGTGCAACGTTTCTGCACTCTGGCCCCTGATGGCAGAAGGGCTCTAATCGTTTCATCCTGCTGTTTACAAAAACCTTCAATGGACTGCATATGTCATGAACTGCACCTGCGATTAACACCGACACGTCTTAATATTTCGGGAGGTTTGTTGAGGCCCCACAAAAAGTGGTTGGCTCTGAGTTTCCAACCCTACTGAGGGGCTACACGTATTCCAAAGTGCCGTGAGCAAATGTGGGGCCTGGAGGGAAATGGGAGCAAAACCAAGCATCTTGGTATTTACACAAACATATGTAGGCTTTTCTGTGATTTTGTAGTAAGTGAATGTAAAAGGCGGCTTTCCTACACTTGTCATATTACTTTCCAGCATGTGCGATTCAGGTTACTGATGTGTCCCTAAAAAGCGTGTAGCTTCTATGCCTTGGAGTTTGTTCTTCCCATTGTTTAGGTCAGATTTTTCTAAACCATCAAGCAATCCCTCTAGGTAGGTTTCAATTGAAGAGGGGATTTTTTCATCTATTTGACTATGGGCCTCATTCCGAGTATGGCGGTAAGGGATACCGGTCACCGTTAACGAGACCGGTGCCGGTAATCCCTTACCGCCACATTCCGAGTTCCCTTTGTGCCCTCGTCCTTAACGCCTGCTTTTAGCAGGCGTTAGGGACGAGGGCGCAAAGGGGCTTTTAAGCCAATAACGGTGACCGTAAAGTACGGTCACCGTTATTTGCAATTTCCCCATTCCATTTGAGCCCTATGGGGGCTCATTTGGGAATGGGGAAGAGCCCTGGGGAATGGGAAATTACCGCCCTGGTCAACTCGGAATAGGGCGGTAATTTCCCATTCCACCAGGGCGGTGCCGGTACGGGTCCGGCGCCGACCAAGGCGCTAATAGCGCCATTGGTTAGCGCCAGACTCAGAATGAGGCCCTATGTCTTTTATGCATGCAGTCATTGTTTGTATTTTTTGGGTCACACTGTACCCCTAAGTAAATGTAGGTTTTCGTGTTGGTTGATGCAGGTTTTTTCTTGGTCATCAAATCTACGAGCAGTTTCGATGGCTCACGAAACCCATTCTCTATTGCGTCACATGATTTTGTGGCAATCTGGATTTGTGCCGGACCTTGCCCGTGGGGCTGCAGAGCCCTTATGACAGAATGACCAAATACAGAACCTTGGTGCATAGTTGTGTTGGATTTTTCCACTTACAGAAGTAATCTTTTTGTGGACTTGTTCCATGCCACACAATGTCAAATTCTCTATGAACAGTGAGGATGCAACAATGTGAAGGCTCCACACATGTTCCTGTTTGGAAGTGACAGGGTGACAGGGTGGAGTGGAGAAAAGGGCACATGAAGCCTTATTGACACAGGAGAGGCTGCTATCCAGCAGAACTAGAGGGATCACAAGAGCTGTTGCTGGGATACATATCAGACTTGATCTGGAGCCTAGTGCATTTGCCAGCAGTGGACCAGATCTCTGGGCATGTTTGTAAGAGACACTGTGGATGTCCTTCCACGTTCACCCTAATGAGAAATGAGGCAGTGAGGGAGTGAGCTGATAGGTCAGCCCGTCCACGTGTCTGTTGCGAGGGATTGCAATTGGGGAGTGGTGACCCTACATACATATGTCTCCCCTTTGTCTAGAACAATATGTCTAGTGCAACACCGGACAGCTCCATTCTACCATACCTGATGTCCATTGACTCCTTTTCAACCTTTTCACCATGGGCTTTCTTCTGGAATATACTATTGCATGGCAATGCATTTCTTGCACTGTAATAGTTTGGTCTTCTGTTTTATTTCACCGAACAATACAACTATATAAACTAAATTAAACTAAGCTAAACTATGATCTGACAAATACTTTATTGAAACAATCCAACATCTAAAATGTCTTGAAGGCTAAACATAAAATGGGTAGGATGACAGGCAGATGACATATGTGTGCTATCCACTGATGATTTCTCCAAACTGGTCAAGCTGTGTCATTGATGCGACATTGACTGTGTCTCGCTTCTTCCCATTCAATAAGTTATGAGTACCTTTACCCTTGGGAACTTACCTGTACTACTTATCTGTGTCAATTAATTGAACGTTTTTGCTTGCGTAAGATGTTAGCCCTCTTGCGTTGATCCTTCATTGCCCTTAAGCTGCACTTGGTGTGGTTATGCTGTGGTAATGTGAACGTTCTTTCTCCTGTAAAATGGTGGCCCTCTTGTATTGATCCTTCATTGCCCTTAAGCTGCACTTGGTGTGGTAATGAATTGAACGTTATTTCTCCTGTAAAATGGCGGCCCCCTTGTGTTGATCCTTCATTGCCCTTAAGCTGCACTTGGTGTGGTAATGCTGTGGTAATGAATTGAACGTTCTTTCTCCTGTAAGATGGTGGCCCTCTTGTGTTGATCCTTCATTGCCCTTAAGCTGCACTTAGTTGTGGTAATGAATTGAATGTTCTTGCTCGTGTAAGATGGCGGCCCTCTTGTGTTGTTCCTTCATTGCCCTTAAGCTGCACTTGATATTAACAGGAGTCCTGGTTTCCCCATCATGGAATTATATCTTCTGTTTCCCAGTCTGTATTCAGCTAGTCCACGACTGCTTAAAGCTTTTAGAATCGCCACAATCTACTGACAGCCAGAAAAGACTAACATGCTCTCCACTGACACCTTTTCCTCAAAAGGGTATTCTTTCTGCAAACAGCTCTTAATAATGTTGCACTCAATTTCCATCTAAATAGAAATATTAACCTCTAGATCTGCGGCATGTACGTATGCACACACAGCAGAATAGAAGAGAGCGGAAATGCTCAGTTTCTGCACTAGGGGGTCATTTGCTATGGCTCTTTGGAAGTCTCTTCCAACAGACTGGTGATGTCGGAGCAAGCAATTCTAATTTTTAAATTCACAAACAATTAAACCATTTTTTAATGATAGCATTAGTCTTAGGATCGCCTGATTCTGGTGAAGACTTTGCATGTGTATGATTTGTTTCGGGATTGCCAGCTGCAATGATGGAAGGTGTGAGCTAGGGTGAACTTTGGCATAACTTGTGTTAACGTTTCTACAGATTGATCATTAGTTTTATGGTACCAAGTCGAAAACCTTTTACTCAGAAAAATACTTTTCAATACACATGTGCTTGTGTGTGTGTGGGCAGAGAAAATCAGCCACACCGTCACAAAGGAACACCTTGACACAGATGCTTGGCTAAAATTTGGTCATAATGGCTGCCGGGGTCAGGTCATAGTGGCTAGTACTGGTCTGATGACATGAGGTGGTGCCTAAGCAAAGCATAGGATTTTACAGGGGGTGGTGGGAATAGGCCCTTACCGGTCAGCATGATCTAGCCTGAATATCAAAATCACCATTGCCAGGTGCACGCTGGCTCGCGAACCGGGATGCTAAGCGCCAGCTAATTGGAGGGTAAAAAAGCAACCACAGAGGAGCAGGGCCTGTTTTTCTGTTTTTCACCTTCAAATTCTAAAAAAGAAAAAAATATATAAATATAATAGATGTCATGGAAATGGTGCCTCTTGCTCCGCGCAGAGTCTCTCTACGATTTCCAAGCTAGAACACATAGCTAAGCAAGACCGGAAGGCCAGATTGGAGGGGTCTTAGAGGAAGTATCAAGCTGTCTGCCGGTAGGTCCGTATAGTTGTCTTTCTTTCATTTGAGGGATTGGGGAGTTTGATGCGCATGAAAGAAGCAGTGCTGTTGGTGTGGGGGACTCGGCATGAGAAGCCAATTGCTTTCTCAGAAAGCAGGCTTAAACTAACAGTTAAAGCATGTGTTTAGAACAGCGTCATTGTTTGCTTGCACCCACTCTGGAGCTAATCAGGAACAAAGGACTGTATTCAGCCCAAGTGACTCTCCAAGCCTCCACTTCCTTGGAAGCACATTAACTGCCTTTGATGTACAAGAGTTCTGATGCATCAGCCAAGAGTGAACCCGATGATCTGCTGCTTGCTGACCAGAAAAAAGCAACAGACCCAGTAAGACAAGAGCTGACAACTAGAATCACTAGCACCAAGGAAGGAACAGCTTTACAAGTCATTATGGCAGAGTGGGAGCAATAGGTCAGCACAGGTAAGCAGAGAGAGTCTTGTTGTCAAAGGACGATGGTCAAGTAAGAGACAGTGTTCGCCAGCCTGACAACTTCATAGGTGCCCATGGGCCTTTCTGGATCACACCCCACTAATAATTCATGCCAAGGGGCTCAGTATTCAAAAAGTAAATATTCTAATATAACCCCCAATCTGTTGGCTTTATGACCCAAAATCACTCCACTGTGTTTCACTGGCCAAGCTTGGGGAGAGTTGCTGTGTGATTCTGGTAATTTCCAATATCTAGATTGGGTGGCGAGCGGAGGATGGGGCTAAAATGTGTGTGCACACGATGTGAGGTGGCTCTCTTGGTAAGGACAGCTGAAGACCTTCAATCTGTGTGACTGGTCGATCAGTTCTTGGTGCCCATCCACACATTCCCTCAGGCTGCAGATTTGCAAAGCTCAAGAGGCACCCACCAGAATGGTACCAACAGATCAGAATTTTTGCGAAGTGTGATGTGGGAATTTAGACCAGTTTATGTACTGTGAATACCTTTGTTGCATCCATTGAAGAGCTGTGTTTTGCATCGCCAATAGAGAGCAAAGGCGTCAGCACTGAGATGTGACTGCCGTATTGCAATGCTGCGTGGCCATGCGTTCATGGGCAAACACAATATAATCTGAGCTCTTGTGGTCTATCTGAATGCAGTGTTGGCATAATAAATCACTACTGTGCCTTACTATGAGGACATTGCAATCATGTATCTTGTTTGACCCCCTCCATAACTTCTTTGTCTCCTTACTGGCATTATTTTCAAAATTGACTATTTACATTGTGTGCCCTCAATAATAAAATGATGCTGGATCTTGTGGGGGATATCATGGGCAGACATAATGTATTAACCAATGTGCATTCTCATGCACCACTGTAAGGTGGTCACAGAGGTGCACGTCTATCGACAAACACCCACGTCAATGCCTACAGCTCGATACAGCAGACCCATCTGCATTAATGCACACAATGTGCAAATACCAGGTGTACAAAAATGGAGGTCATGGAAGATAAGATGCACAAATCAAGAAATCTCATGAAACCTCCTTTCACTTCCTAGGATTTGGATTTCAATTCCTGTAAGGGAACCCATTTGCTGATTCATTGGTTGTAGAAAGTGGGACCTAGCGCCTGAGGACTGCATCTGTCCACTACCTCGCCGGGTGAATGGCAATGGATGCTTTCACCGACAGAGCTTTAGCGCCTTTTGCTCCATGCTCCATCGCCATCAATTGCACCCTCTATCGAAACATGCATTAGTGCCGATCTTAAATATTCTCTTATCCGTCGTGCAGTATCCTAATGTGATTAAAGTGTTCAGCTGAATTACTAACTCTCAGAATAACTTGCAGAATGAAGAACAAAACCCTGTCAGATGAAAGATCTTCAGCACTGGTAGGTGCAATTCATATTATCTTGCAAAATGATTCCTGTAAAATAGATTTATTGCAGAGCAAGTGATGCCAGTGGTGAAATTAAGTGTCAGTGTTTATGGACATATCAGTGATTCTTTACATGGACATCATTTGGGGATTGCCAGGGGTTGCAGCTGTGAATCTGGAGGACTCCTTTGAGACCTCTGAAACTGCCTCTGCAACCCCTGGTCAAAGAATGCAGTGTGCATACAAACAATTCAGAGGGTTTGGCTGTGAGGATTAGCTGTCTCTAGTAAGCAGTGATTTTCTAAATTGGACAGGCAGACTGTATGCCCCAGAGACAGAGCTTTGTATTGTGAGTTAACTTGATTGTTTTATGTTTCGGAAACCTATAATTTTTCAGGAAAATGCTCCACATTTTGAAGTTATTGTGGCCTAGATGTTGCCATATCCCATTAAAATATTTGCTATTATAGCATAGTTTGATGTATAGCCCTTCATGTACGACTCCTGTCTCCTCCTGCTTGTAAGCACTGTAAACATAGGTTATATTACTATGAAATGTAATAATGTAATAGGACTTAATTTATCAACTTCAGAAGGATGAAAGGCCGATTTAGCCCAGCTGAAATGCGAACGTGTAGAGTGCAGGCTGGCACATGTCAAAGTTGAGCTTTTAACTCACTGAGCTATGCAATTGTGGCACAGTATGTTGCTTAATTAATTGTGGAGTTTTAAAAAAAAACAATTATAAGGATATCTAACACCCTCTCCTGTTCCCTCCAGTCCCTCATAAAGCAAATATAACAATATTATGATCAGATTTCCCAGTGAACCATGACATATTCCATCGTCTACTAAGCGATGTACTTATAAGTGTCACATTGAAGGGGCAGTTTGGTCAGAAATGTCATTGGCTCAATTGATCGTACATGTATATTAGAGCATAAATCGCTTGTTCTTAAAAAAAATGTCCTTTGCAACTCGCCTGAGTTATACTCACTTTAACACATGCAAAAATGGTGAGTTGTGTACCGCCATCTTGTGCTAAACTTATCCATTGATCCATCGCCCTAAATTCAAGTGCCTTTGTAGCACTAATTCAGATCACCCGCCCCTAATGTGGATATCACAAGACGCTCACAATGAGCTCCACCGATTTTCATGATGTTAGCGGGCAGCGTAGCCTGCCATCACCAACATCATAACGTTATCTAACGCAGAACCAGGAACATAAACACACACATCCACAACACTTTTTTTTCTTTTCACAAAAGTGCTAAACAAAGTCTATTTTGAAGAAAACAGCAATAGTCGGGAGTGTATCAAGTACTTTTAATTGTGACATAATGCTGAAAAGAGGTAATTAAGTCCACAGAAACATGGATACATTTTTTCAATACAGGTTATAGCTAGCGAACATTGCATGGTTCTCCGTTTTTGTTTAACTGTGAACAATGATCTTATAATGCTGATTCCGTTCATCGATTAGTAAATTCCAGTCTTTGCATTCTTCACAGAAAGTTATTATCTTCCATCACTGATTTCTGATTGACACACATGGTGTTCCATTACAGAGAAGAAATTAGTGTTTTAAATTTCAAATGGAACACTTTCACCATCTGTATGTTTTCAGAACATATAGGCTACCATGTTGTTCCTTATCACTGCAATTGCAAAAGGTCAGATTGGTGTCTGGTGATCATCCCAGATAATGGTTATCACAGATGCGTTATTGATAATTATTGTCCAATTACGGTTGAAGAAGCCGTTGGCCGGTAAACTCTACCCATGACAGGCGCACATCAGTATAATATAACTGTGTAAAAATCGAGAATACAAAAATATATTTCAGTACCCAATTCATAATTGTATCTACACAGTACATATTTATGTTAACTATCAATTTAAGTTATAATTAACACGTATGATGTCTATTATTTGCATCAAATTGAACATTCATCCGTCACAACATTAATCATGTAGCATACAGCACACTTGCCATCCTCAATTGCAAAAATATTATTTAAAACTTTGCTTACATTGTGTGTTGTGTTTTTATTCTCCCTATGTGTCGAAAGACAGATGTCAGTACTAGAAACTTAACTTCCCTATTTACGTTTTCAATATAATGAATCTGATCACTTCTTTGAAGATATTCAACACATTTTAGCCTTCAAATTCTTAGTGCAGTGGATTCAAGGACAAATAACAATGGAACCCTATGAAAAAACAGTGAGAAAACTGCTACAACATGTGTCCTCTTTTTTTGTAGTAGGGGCTAGTTGGCGGAGGACTAAATACAGAGAATATAAACTAAGAGAGTGCCAACAAGCTACCTTTCAAATGGTATCAATGCACCGGGTCCCACAACATTTATGCAGTCTTTCAAAGATGACCCTAGGCAAGGTGCATACAGGCTCAGATTTCTCTATATTTCAATAGGGCAATGCCCAAAGAAAGCCAAATGAATAGTGTCGGGAAGCTTTTTATGCCAAAATGGGCCACATATTTTCTGAAATAAACAGGATTCCAATACAAAAGAAGTGGCAGTTGGTTAATATATAGAGACTACACAGATTGACCTGGAAGATGGGGGGCAATTTCGCACTAGGCTTGGTGGACTGTTGCAGCCAGGGCAACACGTGCAATGAGCAAAAAGAAAAAGAAAAAAACTTTACTTCACTAAAATTCCAGCATGCCTCGAATAAGTGCAGTTTTGAAAGGCTTACAGGCTTCTGTCTATATCTATTCCAGAAATCACATTGATTTCTGCATTGATGCATGCGCGCCTGGTTGTTCTCCACATGTTGGCCTCCACAGTAAGATGTAAATGTGCAAAGGTCGGGCAGAAGGGACACCTATGGGGTGGGAGGGAGGTGCAAGGCAAGAGGAGGTATACAAGTGCAGGGGGGAGGATGAGGAGGGGAAGAGGAGGGCCAATGGTGCTAGGCAAGTGCTAAGGGGAGGCCATATCGGCATGTGCCAGGAAAAGCAGGGAGTGAGGACAGGGTTGGACCCGACTCGGTAGGGATGCAAACCCCGGCAGGTTTGTCTGGTGAAAGGGGCCCGGAAGGGCAAGTGCAGGATGTGGGGGATGGGGCAAGAAGACAGGGTGCTGGGGTATGCAGGGCAAGGAGGGCCTGGTGCCTTGTAGAACTCAAAAGGGACCAGGCAGCCAGTCAATGCGACAGAGGGGGCATTAGCAGGGGGTTAAGAAGACAAATCTTGAGAATCTCCCTGAACTTAAGGAGATCAGGCAGAAGCCTGAGAGAGGTTGGGAGGCCATTACAGAGGGATGCTCCTGCCAAGGAAAGTGATCTACCCCACACTCTATGCTTGAAATAGCATCTGATCTGCAGAGAATTGCAGCTAGATGACCAAAGAGGGAGGTATTTAGGGAAAATGTCAGATGTAGTGTGGGCCCTGGCCCTAGGAAGCCTTGTGGATGAAGCAGAGGGTCTTGAACTTGATCATTGCAGCCACTCTGAGCCAGTGGGGATATTTATGGGCTTGCAAGATGCGGTCCCTGGGCTTGAGGCCAAGGATGAGTCTTGCAGTCCTATTCTGGATTTCTTGAAGGGGGCAAAGGGAGGATTTAGGCAGATCGAGAAAGAAGCTTCTGCAGTAGTCCAGCCTGGAGATGACCAGAGCTCTGGAGACATTGAGTTTCTGTATGTCTGCTGCTCCAATTTTCTGCTTTGATTCTTCAAATATTGTGAGTTCATTACAAACAGGGATCAAAATTAGGATTGGATAAGCAGGAATTAGAAGCAGTTCCTGGTTATCCAGCAGTAACTGGACACCAGGAGCTATCACTACAGAACAAGGAGCTAGATTATAGTGTTACATTAGTCAGACTGACATTTATTGTTGTAATATAAATCAGTTATATTGATGGTAATAAATACAAAAATCAAAGAAGATTAGCAATGTTAAGGGCTATCTAGTTACATTACTTCAAAAACAGTGAGTAATTAAACATGCATTATTTAAAAATTGTGTCTCAATTGACATACCATTCCATTTATTGTACAATGAAAACAGTTTCCAAACACTGTGCAAAAGCTTGGAACTGGCTTTGTTAAACATTGTGAAGAGAGCCACACATCATTTAAATCTTGAAGACAACCTTTCAACAAGTTCAAGTTTTTGCAGACTGGGCCCTGCAATCAAAATCTAGATCAATGTGTTGTCTTTGCATGGCCAACACACTCAATGTCAGATTGTTCTCAAATTCAAAATCCATCTGCTGGAAGAGTGACTCTGCCTCCCACTGGTTGCTTATTTTGGTAAACTCCTTATTGTAACAAGGCATTGTGAACATTCCTGCAGTTTTTGCTTGTTCCCTTACAGCGTTCTCATTGTGTGCTAATACAGCCAGTCTTGTTCTGGCATCCATACAGTCTATTTCAAAATGCAACCTTTTAGATCTGTACTTTAAGCACATATTATGGAACACCTCCAAATGTCCAGTGTGGCAGAACTCAAAGTGTCCCTGCACGTCTCTTGAAAGAGTTTTGTCATACACAAACTTCTCAAGTACTGTGTGAGGAGGGGAGCCTGGAATCAACCACCTTTTTGTACGCGCCTGCTACTTGTTCAATGGTCCATGTGCACATTCGTGGAAATGTTTGTTTTCTTTCCAAGAGTGTATGTTAGAACAATGGTGTATCAAGTAATGCAATTTTGCAAACAGAATATCTACAGATCCATCACACATTTATTAGCTCACTAAAGATGGTTGCTTATAGACTGTGAACAATTTAAAATGTTTTCTGTAGTCTTTTTTTCCAGCAGCTGCAATATATTTTGATATTTATTTTGAGACGTGCTATGCATCATATTGATGCTTTGGGGCCGATTCATGGAACAAACGTGCACTGAAAAAAGTGGCGCAAGCTGGCGCAAGCAGCCACAAGCATGAAAAAGGAAGTGCATGTGCAAGCGTGCGATTCATGGAAGTCCCTGCACGTGTCTTTCTCAGGATGTGCGTCAAACCTGTGCGTGGCACACACAGGCGCACATGTCATTGCAACATTCCGAACGCGGTGCGCAACGCGCACAGTGAAAGTGCACAATGTCCGCGCACACACCAAAAAGGGGGCGGGACACGGGGCATAACACGCGGAATGGGGAACAACGCGTGAAAAAGAAGACGCAACTAGGGAAGTACTGCAGGGAAATACACAGAACGCTCACACGCACGCGAACAACCTGTATTCATGGATTTGAATACGGGAAACCCGCGCACAGCAAAAGACGCACATAGGTGTCAACGCGTCCACCACACAAAGTCAGGCGGAAGGGTCCCCGCGCACAGTATAAAAGTACACTTAAACAACAAACACGTATATACAGCTATGATGAATGCCCCATTTGTCGTAGCTCTGATCATGGGACACTGCAGGAGGAGGAGAATAGCCAGGGCTTGCATTTTTTTACCCCGGAGCAGCCTTTTTGGGATGCCTGACTACCACGTCTAAGGGAGGTGTAGGTTTCCACCTCGTATCATCTTAGACCTCGTCAGAGAGTGGGAAGATGACCTTACATCCCCCACCCTGTGCCCCCAAGCATTGAGCCCCTTGGAGAAGGTTCTCAATGTCCTGCATTTTCTAGCCACTGGGTCATTTCAACGGACTACTGCCATAGTGGGTGGGGTCTCACAGGCCACGCAGTCGCGCTGCCTACACCAGGTGTTGGTAATCATCAGTGCACACCCCTCAGTCCGCAGGCACATATACATGCCCTGAACACCCGCAGAAAGGCAGGCCATGGTCCAGGACTTTTACACGGTGGCACACTTCCCCAAAGTGGTTGGTGCCATAGATTGCACCCATGTGGCCCTACATCCACCTAGGGCCACTGAGCACATCTATCGAAACCACAAGCACTGGCATTCCATCAACGTGCAGGTTGTATGCGATGCTAAAGGAATCATCACCTCTGTCTATGCAAACTACCCTGGCTCCACCCATGACAGTTTCATATACAGAATGTCTGCCCTGAGCAGGGCCCTGGAAACTGGGCAGCATCGCGACACATGGATCCTAGGTGAGTACAAATGCCTGTGCACATGCATGCAAGTCACACAGAGCCGAAACCCAAACCCTAATAACCTCAACTATTATCACCTTCCCAGGGGACAGTGCCTACCCTCTGAGCAACCACATGATGACGCCAATCCGAAACCCCACCATACCACCCCAGGTAAGATACAACAACCGCAGGGCCAGGAACTGCCCATGGGAGGGGACAGGGCACGTGGCGAGGCAGCCTGGACCCAGCTTGTGGCCACATTCTTCACCTAAACTCCCACCCCTGCGGAGTGCACACAGTCCTAGAACATACCAGGTGACAATCGATGATGACAAAGAGACAGTCAACTGTCACAACCTTACCACCCTGAGAATGTTGCCATGAAAGTGCTACATTGTGTGCAAATCTAGCTACTTAAACATAACCAATCCTGTGTGACCAAAAGGAACACATGCATGGTGTGTATCACACACCCCTGCAAAACAGTCCATCACAATCCCTGGTATGTCACCCAAACCCTACCAAACCACATCACCCTTGTCTGCTACACCATCACATGGCATGCAATAGCAAAAGGCCAACACATGACCAATAATATACAAAGTGACATATCATAAATTAAAACTGGCATGTACAATGAGGTCTGACATGGAATCAGATGAAATGGCTGACCAACAACCTCCCACACATACAAAGTCAGACACAAATGCTTTCCAACAGTCATAGCATGAACACAACACTGAATTCCCATTGACATGCACATTGGGCATGGCAAAATCCTGACTCCTGAACCTGTGTGCTGTGTGTGTCTCCTGCAACACACTGCTCAGCACACAGCACTTTGTTCAGCCATAGTGTTGCAGATACACCTTGAGCATCACATGAAAAAGACTAATGAAATCTAGAACCAAATGACGCATGTACAGGATACCCAAATGGCAATAGATCATGTGCTGCATGGACACCGCAGGCATGAGAATGCAATCTGTGTGCACCTGTGGCCATGGAAGTGTGGATGTACGTGTGGTGGATCATTGTGCAACTGTGTGTGTCATTAGGGACATGCACTCAATATATGCATGTGAGATCAAGTGACCCTCAGTGTTCTGTACACATCACATGTGACCATTGGCCATGTGAACACCCCAGCATGTCAAACCACACCAATCCCCTGACACCTGAAAAGTAAAGACAACACAGGAACAGGCATTGAGCAGCACAACACATCATGTACATAGTACCCCACAATTACAATGTCAGTTCCCAAAACACTGTAGGCCAAGCCAACTGTCCAACAACAAAATGCCATCCCTTACACATCACTGTGACCTTCTGAACAACTGTCACTGGGGTATATCGCCTTCTTCCTTCAAGCCTACCTGGCCACAGGATCACCCTACCCCTTGGTCTCAATGTTCCACCTTGTGTGTAAATAGGGTCCAGCCCCCTCAGAGTCCACCTTGACTGCTAAAAATACCAAATTGCATAGAACTCCAAGTAGGCAAACCCACAAACCAGGGAAAAAGGCTGTAAGCACCAAAAAACCCTGGAAGAGTCTCCAGTAGATGACGTGAAGTAGCAGGAAATGGCAAAGCACATGTACAAGCACAATGATAGAACAACCAAGGTAGCACAGTTGAACAATGGTCCAACAGGATGGGTACCATTTACGGTACATTACATACAATGATGATGCAACAACTGATGGGTAGTGTCACAGCTCCGGTGTCCAGGTGCAGTAGTAGTACGAACCAACCACCCCCTCTGTGGTCTGGACGCCTGCAAGGTCAAACTAACACAGGCCTCTGAGACCCCGGCGGGGAAGGAGGGTCAGGGATATGTCGCATGGACAGGCATTGTATTCAGGATAACCGGAAAGAGGCGCAGGAGAGTGGATGTGGATTTGCAAAGGACAGTAGGCAAAATACAACTTATCACAAAAACACATACTCATTTAGAGAAAACATGTTCATCATGCATATTGTACCAAACTAGTCAAATGCAAGCCAAAGAGACACATATCTCTGGGGTGAGTGCTGGCCTCCTGCCTGCGCACTCTCAGGTCCGGTAACAGGAGCACTTCAATGCTGCAAAGAGAGGGTGAGTTACAGATCTGAATGTGTGTTTACAACACACACGCACAACCCATCCATGCCCCAAATAAAGTGACTTCTCCACAAACAAACAACCCTTTCTGCTGCAATGTACCCATACGTTAGCTTGGCCCACCGATCGTACATACACTGTCAATGCAGTAAGGTCGGCACATGTGGCTGCGCGGGAAATGGAAGACCAATGGATCAAGAATCAGACATGATAGAATGGTCCCTGGGTGAGCTGAAAGACGCGTACAGCAAGGGGCAACTTCAGTACAAGTTGTGTTTTGGCCGCCGCAGATTAAAATAGGCAGAGCACGTGGCAATTTGCACATGCAAATTACATGCACTCACAACGAGTTTGAGCCTCGCTGGTCGTCGCTGTGCGCTGTATCAGTTTCTTGCTAGGAACGCTACTACCCTAATTACTCAGCTTCAATGGAGCAGGGGATACTGGAGGATATGTTTGATGGCCCCTGCGCGTGCATCTGATAACTTGCAAAGACAATTGGCATTTGGGCCTCAACGCATGTGAGCTGTACTGTGTGCTTCCCTAATAATGCCTGGCAAACCTCCCCAGGACTGGTGCTACTTAGCATCCATGTGCAAGTGGCCTGGTGGAAGGTAGTCTGCGGTGTGGGCCCTTGTGTTGCTCTCCTTGGCAGGAGCTCCTGGAAACACATCTGCTTCTGTCGGACGTCTGAGCACAAGCCCTGTGCATCTGCTTGCGCACACATCCACATGTCTGCACCACCGAATGTGGCCAGTTTCCTGGATTAGTCGTTCCCTGTGTCTGCTGGCAAAGGTAGTCTGGAGGCTCATCTTCCTGCAGAAAGGGCATTAAACAAAGCAATAAGGCTGGAAAGTTCCCTGTGTGTGTGTGTCTACATGCTGGTTGTCACTGGGCCAGGTTACAGAGCTACATTCAAACTCCTCCCACCATCAGTGTCACTTTGACAGGCCAAGGGTGCAGGCTACTGTCTACAGCAGGAAGTGCATCAAGCACATATACAGGCAAGAAAATAACATACATCACAATCATGGGGTGGATGAAACACAACCGATCCCCACTAGGGGTGTTAACACAAGTAGTGCAGAAGCAGACAGGCCACAGTTATGAGGCAAGTCCAAATCCCTTGTGTAATATTTTGCTACACCGAACCATCCTTGCGAGCCCATGGATAAGGGAAGCAGGAGTAGCCTATGTGAGTCAGGACCCCAAGCTGCAAACACATACACAAGACAAGCTTGAAGGGCCCATCTGGAACAGACAGTGGATGCTTTCAAAAGCCACAAAGCACCATACCGTCACATGAAAGCACAATAGACAAACAATATTAAACTATATTAACCAATTAAACTAACAATGAACAACCTACATAACCTAATTAAAATAACTATCAAATAGTTAATATTAACTAACTAAACTAAAAGCAAAAATAAAAAATGGCCACATACGACCCAAGGGGGAGGTATGCAGGAGGGGGCGGTACAGGGTGCACCAAAACACCCACATGCGATGATGTTGAGACAAAAAAAAAAAACTCCATGGGCTCAATGCCTGCACAGCGTGACCTGTGTGCGAGAAACCACTACGTCCGAGTCTGCCTCATCCTGAATTGGAGGACGTGGGCCAGGAGCCTGACCACACCTAAGCGCAGCTTACCCCTCATTGGCAGCAAGTCTGCCGGACGGTTGAGCCTAGTTCTGTGCGGCAATGACACGCAGTTCTGCATACAGAACCTCCCGTGATACACGTGCTTCCTCTTGCAAGGTAACACGTGTAACACAGAGTTCTTCCTGCATGGTTTGGCTGGACAACTGATGCACCACCCGGCAAGCACATAGTTCAGCCGAGATGGTACGCTCAAGCTGCTCAAAACTCTCCTCTGACCGCACCCTCTGGGACGTCAAGAGGGCACCCAGAGTGGATCTGAGGGACTGATACTCAGCCCTCCGGGCCTCCATGTGTGCCTCTGCGTGAGCAGTAATTGCTTGATCCAGAGACAAAAATTCAGCCTGGCGTGCCCCGTCAGAGGCCACCATGCCCAGCCTGAGTGAGCGGGCCATGGACTGCACCGCCTGCCACTGGAGAAGCACCGGCCTAGCAGGGGGGAGCATGTATTGGGCCACACGTTCCATGCTCACAGCGGTGTTATCAAGTGCTGCCCCCTGATGTTCTGAATTGGCAGTCATGTCTTGCTCCCACTCAGTATACCTTGGTGGCGCGCAGCCACCGCATTGCTGGGCTTGACACCTGCGGGACCCAAGGACCGGGCATCCTCCTTGGGTTGGCACCGCCCGCGGCTGAACGACTACATGCCCCCATCTATGTGATGCCCCAGGCACATCAGCGACTGGTGTGGAGGGTGACCCTGCATCCCGATCCACCACCGGCAGAGGTCCCACCACTGTCTGGCCCCTCTGTGCAGGTGTCGCGGTAAGAGGAGTGTCCACATCAGAATCACTCACCCCTGACGTATGGACCTGATGCACATACAACTCGACATGGTCGTCAGAGTGGTCATCTGGGCTGGACTCATTGCCAGCCAAAGACAAGATGGGACTGTAGCACACGTGGGTTCTCGTGGTCTACCACCCCACGACCTCCACTTGTTCCGGGTTGCAGTTGTGATAACAACCCTGTGCCTGGCATGACGACACCATCCTCTGCCTCCATTGCGTCATCATCTGAAAAGTGGAGAGAAAAAAACCTTAGTACACATGTTAGAAGCACTTAACACAGTCACACATGGACATCACACAGACAGCCAACACATGAAGCAGACATGTCACACACAAAAGAGAACCTGCCATGCATGCCTGGTCAATTTGACATTGCATCAGTGAGTATGCATGTAGAACGGTGTTACATGGCTCTGAAGTGGGTTGATGCAGTGCAGAACATGTGTACGTTACTCACTATCTACATGAACAAGTACTTCATGATGTGCATCCAAACACGTGAAGGCAGTGCATGGGCAAGTTTAGGCATCACGTGCAATGTGCATGCGATGGGTTGCATGGCTACAAGCAAACCCCCCCCTGAGTGAAAATGCAGGGATGCCTTGCATGGTGGCAAAAGGGTGACCAGAGACCTGTGTATTGGCAGCCAGTGTTGACTAGCATCATCTGAGTCAACTGATGATGGGACAGTAAGCAGGACACATGACGAACCCTCAGTAATACACCCATGTGTGCAAAACCCACTACAGCAGTTGGACAGAGTCAGTGGGCCTGAAACTGGGGGAGGACTGTGCCCCACACATATTGTGACACCCTAAACATGTGTGTGATGCAGACCTGGGTCAGAGTGGCCATGGGATGGATGGTGGAATGGCATGAAATGTCGGTCTCCCTGGACACATACTACAATGAGCATCCAGTCAAGGACACATAGGGGGACGTGTGGAATGCACATGGAGCATGAATGGGCAATCAGGTCCCTGCGGAGAATCTGCCATCTGCACAGTCCAAGTGAGACACCTTTCATGAAGGACAGAGGATATACCCCACTGCATGTGTCTGGCAGGTTGCTGGTGGAAGTTAGCAAGTACATAGGAGGCTTGAACAGGCCATTGCAGTACCGCAAAATGATGCACAACAGTGCAATGGTGAAATTGGGGTGCAGGAGGGGTGGAGGGTCAAGGGAGCATGCCTACGTGGAGTACCCGCATGTCGGCAGGGGACACATGCACGTCAGTCATGCAATGACATAGTCCCAGTGCTGAGAGGAAGGACACCCCAGGCTACATGCAGAAGGGCCAGTGAGGTGGAATATGGACCAGAGGGGCATCCGGGTGACTAGCATGTGAGTATGGTGCAAGTGTGGTGATGAGGATAGTCCCTGTCTGCTCAACATGTCCACCATCCTGCACAGCAGGCACGCATCAGTGAAGCATTGCATGACTTGCACATGAAAACGGTTCTAGGTCAAATGTTCGAATGCAAACGATCGAATGACCAAAGGGTTGAAACAAAAGGACCAAAAAACCAAAGAGTCGATTTTTTTGGGCCAATAGTTTGGGGGTTCCCCCCAACCCCAGTTACTGTAGCATAAACCACTTTTATTTTTAACTACACGAAAACCATTAACCATATATATTCTGTCTGAGAATTTCGACTCTTTTGTCTTAGGTCCAATTACCTCGACCTTTGCATCATTCAGTCCTTTTGGTGTTGAATCTTTGGCAGGACACCCATGAGAACCATGTACACATGACATGTAGTGGCAGTCATGCCCAACACAACACATGAGTAAAACAACCATGGCCTCGACAAACAAGCAGCAACACTCACTGGACTGGGCATCAAAGTCCTGCATCTCTCCCACTCCTTTGACCAATTCTGGTGGTATGAACTCTGCAACGAGTGACTCGTGCGGAGTGAGGTCTACCTCCTCAGGTTCCCGGCCCACTGCCAGTCACCAGAGTCATGTTGTAATTTGAGGCACGCTTCGTCTTAGCGCTGTGTTTGAGGTCATTCCAACGCTTTTTGCACTCTTGGGCTGTGCGCACCGCATGGCCGAATGCACTCACATCTTCCGCAACTTGCTTCCAGTGGGTATCACGATGGGCAGCCGTAGTCTGACAATTCGGCCCCACTAGCATGTCACGGTTGTGGTCCCGCACGTAGTCCATGAGGTAGTCCAGATCCTGCTTGCAGAAAGGCTTCTTCCTCGACGTGCAGGAGGCCATAGCTGTGTCTGGGGTCCTAGCCTGTAATGCAGGTACAACCTTCCTCCTCTTGGATGCTGGTCTGGACCCTGGCTGGCAAATGCTGCCCTGATCAGTATGGGCAGAGGCACTGGTGGAATGAGCAGAGGGAGTGGCAGGTGGAACATGGAGTGAGGCCCTGACTTGCGTCAGTGGCTGCTGCGTGCCCTGGAATGGACCCTGCATAGCAACATCCGCTGGGCCTGGGTCATTGACCAGGACTGTCCTGGTTGGTAGACTCACAACCGGGGTTGTGTTGGCTGCATCTGCCCCTGCAGTTGCCAACACCCAGCTGGTCGGGGCAGCAGATGCATTACTGCCCGAGGGACATGTGCCTCTGTCTGGGCAGCCCTGCGTGCACCTACGGTGTGCCTCCTGACCACCTGTAAATCTTCCAGAGACTCATGAAGTGCTAACGCAGCCTGCGCTGGCAGACCCTGAGCCTGGGTGGTGGTGTCCACAGCTGCACCTGCAGCTACCACTACCCTTGGGCCCGTGGCAGTCGATGAAATGGACTGCCGGGTCACACGGGCACCAGTACCAGATGCAAGAACTGCATCTCCTGGAGCAGCAGGGGGTGGTGGCATGACTGCACCAACATGTGGCACAACATCGTCCGGAGCTGGCGCACCCCTGCCTCTTCCCCGTCTGCAGCCAGCCTGGACACCCTGGAGTCCCCCTACTCCCTGGTCACCCCGGCCACATCCCTGACCCCCCAGAACCACGAGCATGCTCCCACCTGCCATCTGCTGCTGCCTGTCTGCCTACTATTTGGAGCCTGCACATCAGCCATCTGCAGGGATCCAGTTGCTGTGTCCACCCCTGCTGGAACAGAAGACTCCAGACTGGGATACCATCGCTCCACAGCCCAGCCCCAGGACTCAGTTGCCCACCCACACCTGCCTTGGGGGTTGCCATGTCAGGGAAAACACCATCCGAGACCACTGGTGACCCCCAGCCAGAGAGGCAGAGGGCCACCAGCTTCAGTGAGAAGGAAGTTGGTGTCCTGGTGGAGCAAGTTCTGGGGCATTATGATGCCCTCTTCACACCATTGCGTGCCGACAAGGAAGGACAGGAGAGGATCTGGGAGGACGTAGTGGTTGCCATCAACGTGAAGGGGGTGGCAACCTGTGACATTGAGCACGTCCGGAAGCACTGGGAGGACTTCAGGTCCAGGACTCTCAACAAGGCCCGATGCCTCAAGAAGGCAGAGGATGCAGAGGGGTGTCGGGTCAGCCGGACCAACATCATCCAGATGAGGGTCCTGGAACGCATAAGCCCAGCGCTCCACGCCCAGATCCCTCGGAGGAAGACCTGTCTGGAGTTGAGCGCTAAGTGGCCATGCATTGCTGTGTGAAACAGGGCATGTTGAAGTGTGCTGGTAGTCAGCTACTTGCCTATGTGTGTAACATAGGCCATGTATGGATGTGTGTGTGCAGGGACATCATGGTAATGCATGTGAGACCAGTAATGTGTGAACCACATGGATGGTGCATGTGTTCCAATGCAACATGGGGATCAGCATGCGGAATGCACACATGAATGCATGCCTGTCCCTGTTTTTGGACATGGATGGGGGAATGAGAGATGGGTGCTGCTCTCATGTACATATATGGTGTACAAGTATGTGTGTCTGAGAAGTGTGTGTGTGACTTTGAAATGCCATGGATGCATGACACATGTCCGTGACGATGTGTAGATTCACTTATGCAGTCTAGTCACCCTTATATCCACTGTGTCTGTGGTGTACGAGCCATGATACATGACCCTCCGGTGATGTTTGTGCATGGGATCAGTATGAGCCATGATGCATGTGAGTTTTAAGGCAACATTTATGTCAGTAGAGGCCCTTGTACATGGATGCTGATGTTGATTGCATGTGCTGTGCCTGTTTCTGCATGTGTGTTGCCTGCATTGATCCATGTGTTGTGGAGGGACAGGATCGAAGTGACGTTTGACAGTGCCACTCATGTGTTATTGCTTCCTGTCTAGGGGACTATTGTATAGTACCCTGATACTTGTGTTCTAAGTCTCCCTCTACGCAGCGTAGAATGAAGAAGAGGGTGGAGACGCCGCTGTGGAGCTAAGCGGCGGGGATACCTCCACCGGGCGGCAACGCAAGGCCCATCCACCCTCCCAGGAATTGCCATCATCCGGGAGTGAGGGGACTGGTGCCGCGTCTGCCACTACGGCTGTAGCGGAAGGGCCGGCGTGAGCCCCCACAGGGGCTTGCAATGGCACAGGTGGTACGGAAACATCCAGATTGGTGGTCTCCACAGAGGAGGAGGAGCCCGCTACTGAGCCGCACATGGGGCCTGGTGGGGGTAGTACCACTGGTGCAAGTGGTGCAGTCCAGGGCCAGGGTCAGGAGGCAGCACAGGTCGCCGCAGAGGGGCATGTGCATGTCGCTGTCCCTGACCCTGTGACTGCACCACCATGCACCAGCAGGGATGCCCCGTCCTAGGCCTGTCCACAGGTAGGGGGGAGGCCCACATTATCTGGCTCTCCACTACCTGTGGACGAGGAGTCCCATGACCGTATGGGCTCCGTCCTGATTGGTGTCGCGTTGCGCACACGTGTCATTCGTTATGACGTGCGTGCTTCCTGGGGGGACCATGCACGCCATCATGAAGATCTGCATGGCAACGTGGCACAGTTGGGAGGAGCCATGGTCGGTGGGTTCCTACATGTGTCGCGCACTCTGGCGGACCCCTCCTCCTCTGTGGAGACTATGCGTCAGTCGATCTCCCTGCCGTCTTCTGGCCCAGATTCCACCAGGGTCCCCTGTGGACCTGGCCTGACCAACACAGCCAGCTTGGTGGAGATCCCATCCCTGGCACAGTCGGGAGTCGGCGGTCCAGCAGGGGTGGACACCCCAAAAACTAGAGACCAGCAGATGGAGGATGTGCAGACATCATCGGACAGGGCACATGGACAGCAGCAGCAGGCTCTAGGTGTGAGCGATGATGGCTCGGGACCATCAACATCAGAGGGGCAGGCATCGGCAAGAGGGCAGGAGGACCCTGGAATGGGTGTGTCTTCCGTGTGGCTGCGGTTGGGCCAGCGCATAGATGCGGTGCGGCGGCGAGCAGAAGTGGCACGGCTCACCATGGTCAGGGCGGAGTTCTCCACGCGTCGGGCGTTGAGGCGGGCTGAATGCCTCGAGGCAACTCGCAGGGAGTTGGAACAGGCCATGGATGCATCCCTGCGAGACCTCTGGGCCAGGGCAGAGGCCCGCCTCCAGGAGTTAACATGGAGTTTGATGATGCTCTGGCCCACAACATCACAGAGTGAGCCATAGGACTTGCCTGCCGCCATTGTATATAGTTAGTTAGTGTTAGGTTTCCTTTCTCTTTTTTTTTCTTTTGAGACGCTTGGACAATGCCCCACGTTTTTGTATATAGTTCTTAATTAGGAAGTTTTTTTTTTTTTATAGGTTTCATTTCATTGGTTGGGCTCTTGGACCCTGGTTTCAATCTCTGTACATAGTTGGACTGTGGATTTCTGCAAAAATATTATTTTACTTCACCGTGGATTAATGGATTTTAAAATGTAGGTTTCTTTTGGGTTTCCTTTGGTAGACAAGGAGTTTTCACTGACTTTATTTTGGATGACTTTGGATTGTGACTTCATAATTTTCTTTTTCTTTTTTGGACATGCATTCTTTTTTGACTAATATTATTTTCATGCTTTTATTCCATTTGCTTCATTTTGTGCACAATGCATTCTGATTTCTTACTTCCATGTGTGGGATTCGCTCATTGGTTTACTACATGTCACAATGCGGGTTTGCACAATCACTGGCACACAGTGTGTGTGACGTACATGTGTTGATGTGCATAGTTGACTTTTGGTTTGTGACAAGAAATAGGCCTTTGAGTGTGGGGTGGATGGGAAACTTGATTGTGTCTCAGGACTGGGGTGGCGTGCAGTGGGATTTTGGTGGACATGAGGCCCATGAATGTGCATCTTTCTGACATGTTGGGTGGGGACATGTGTCAGGGCCTGCTGGCAGGTGCCCGTCAATGCAGGGTGGGTGGGCATGCAGGGGGACATGTGTCGGGGCCTGCTGGCAAGTGCCCCTCAATGCTGGGTGGGTGGGAGTGCAGGGGGACATGACTCGGTGCTCACTGGTGTATGATGCATGTGGGCTGGCTGGGGGGCATGGCCAGGATGGATGGGCTGTCTACGGGACATGACCAGGGGTGCAGGGTAGTCCCCTGTGGTGTGGGCTGGCTGCAGGGCCTGGGGAGGGGGTACAGAGCACACCTGGGAGGACACACACTCCCCGCGCACCCCTTAGAATACACGTACCCTGCTTGCACAAGGCCTATCGCATGTGATTCTCCATGCGACCCCCGAAATTCATGTACCCCGTTCGCACAAGGCCTGTCGCGTGTGATTCTCCACGTGCACCCCCAAAATACACGTACCCCGCTCACACAGGGCCTGTCACATGAGATTCTCCACGCGTGCCCCCGAAATACATGTACCCCGCTCGCACAAGGCCTGTCGCGTGTGATTCTCCATGCACACCCCCGAAATACACGTACCCCGCTCGCACAGGGCCTGTCACATCTGATTCTCCATGCTCACCCCCGAAATACACGTACCCTGTTCGCACAAGGTCTGTCGCGTGTGATTCTCTATGTGCACCCCTGAAATACACGTACCCCACTTACACAAGGCCTATCGCGTGTGAGTCTCCACGTGCATCCCCGAAATACATGTACCCCACTCGCACAAGGCCTGTCGCGTGTGATTCTCCACGCTCACCCCGCTGCGAGCAGGGTTCGTGTATTTGGATGGGTGCGCAGGGAGTTTTACAGACGTTTTCGTGGATGGGGGGCTGTGCCTGGCCTGTGCGCCATGTACGGGGTTTGTGTGCTGTTCATGGCGTACGGGGCGGGGTTGGGGGCATAACTTGTGCTGCTGCAGGTTTGCTGCTCCACTCTGCGCCACGGCTCGTTATGGATGTTAGAATCCAAGAATACGCTGTGCACGTAAATGGATTTTGGCGCACGCGGCTGGCGCATACTGCCGTACGCGCACACTGTGCGCCTGCCGTGTGCACCACTTGTGCACTGATTTCTATGAATTACCCTGTTTATGTCTGGGAACTGCTATTACATGGCCTTGGCTTTTGAAAGGTGCCTGTCAATGGCAATCAGGTCTATCAGCATTCCTCTGGATTGCAGAAGTCGAATGGATTTAATGAAACCTTATTTTTCCATGGCAACAAAAGATGTACATTCAGATACTTGCACAACGACTAAACTCACTATTTTTTTGGTTTCCATGTCTTGGAAGTGGTAAGTGCAATAGTTAGCCAAAACACTGTCAAGCTGTCCCTCACCAGCAAGCCAGTGCATTTTGCCAGCAAGAGCATTGTCCATTGACATCTGTCCGAGTGTCCATGCCTGGCTAATAGCAGGGAACAAGAAAGTCTTCTGATATTTGTAGTACTGTTTTTTTTTAAAGGAACTCGAGTCCCACATAGTTAGACAATGCTGAAAAGTTACTGTACATTGATTTGCTAAACAACAAAGCAGATGAGCAAAGTACATTTCCAGCAGGCACTTTTCCAAGTATAGGTTGAGTAGGCCATGAAAATGAGTTATGGTGGTGATATGATATGATATGATATAGCATTTGTAACACGCCTATACACCAGTGTTTCAAGGCGCGACGAGGCGGGGGAGGAACAAGGGGAGAACAGACAACGATTCTACTATGCCAGGAGTCATTCAGATCGCGCAAGTGCAAGGGTAAGGGGACTGGGAAAAGTGCAAGGGGAAGGGGAGAGGGGAAGTGCAGTACATGGTTAGTAGAATACCAGATAAGTAATAGGGCCAGCTGGTGGCAAGTGCAAGGAGAGTGCAGTACATGGTTAGTAGAATACAAGATAAATAATTGGGCCTGCTGGTGGCAAGTGCAAGGTAAGTGCCGGGAGAAGGGGCTGTAGGATACAGAGACAGTCCCGTAGTGCAGGTAGGCAGTGCAGGGAAGAGTGGCTGGGACAAGGACCGAGATCGGTGAGTGGCCAGTTGCAGATTCAGTGCAGGTTCAGTGATTTTAGCAGGGGAGAGAGGGAGAGAAAGCAGAGGCAAAGAGGAAGGTTTTGAGGTGCTTCCGGAACCAGAGATGGTTCTCCTCAAGTTTCAGGGAAGCAGGAAGGCTGTTCCAGAGGGAGGCCCCTGCTGCAGAGAGAGATCTACCTCCAACTCGTTGCTTGGAGAAGCGGCTGACCCTGAGGTAGTTGGAGGTGGATGAGCGAAGAGCTCGAGAAGGAAGATATTTAGGAAGAGAGAGTTGAAGGTATTTTGACCCAAGGCCCCAGAAGGCCTTGTGGACAATGCAGAGGGTTTTGAACCTAATCCTCGCAGCCACTGGGAGCCAGTGTAGCAATTTCAGTCCTGGAGAGATACGGTCCCTGGGCTTGAGGCCAAGGAAAAGTCTTGCAGTCCTGTTCTGGATGAGTTGCAAAGTGCAGAGAGTAGAGGCAGGAAGATTTAGATAGAGGCTGATACAGTAGTCCAGCGTCGAGAGAACCAGGGCTCTGGAGACAGTGAGCTTCTGGGGGAAGGAGAGGAAAGGAAGGATACCTCTGAGGAAGTGTAGCTGGTAGTGTGACTTCTTAGATACGTCAGATATGTGAGGAGAGAAAGAGAGTGTGGAGTCGAAGATGACCCCGAGGTTTTTTGCCTTGCAGGTAGGAGCAGGAAGAGGGCCAAGGGAGGCCAGCCAGAGAGCTGCAGGGAAGGAGGGAGTGGGTTTGCCGATAAGTAGAATCTCAGTCTTACTGGCATTAAGGCAGAGGTCGTTGGCGGCACACCATTCCTGGATAGCAGAAAGACAGTCAGAGATGAGAGAAGGGGAAGAGGAGGCCGAGGGTAGCCTGAAAATGAGCTGGGTATCATCTGCATAGCACTGAAAGTTGGGACAGAGAGCGGCGATGCAGTGAGCAAGAAGTGCCAGGTACTGGTTGAACAGCCAGGGGCAGAGGTTAGATCCATGGGGGACACCACAGGTAGAGAAAAAGATGTCAGAGAGGAAGGAACCCAGTTGGACCTGGGAGGGTCGATTGGAGAGGAAGGAGGTCAGCCACACCAGAGCCTGACCAATGATACCCAGGTTATCACGGAGACAGTTGAGCAGGATGGTGTGGTGGACAGTGTCAAAGGCAGAAGAGAGGTCGAGCAAAATGAGAACACAAGGGGTGTTAGAGTCAAGGTTTGAGAGCAGGACCTCACGGATGTTCAGGAGAGCAGTTTCCATGCTTCTGGCATCTCTGAAGCCAGACTGATGGTCATGAAGACTACCAACAGATTCAGCATGTAGATTAAGCTGGGAGATGGCCAGTTTCTCCAGGAGCTTGCCCAGGAAGGGAGTGATAGAGATTGGGCAATAGTTAGCTGGGCAGGAGGGGTCGGAAGAGGGTTTCTTAAGAAGGTGGTGCACAAGGGAGTGCTTGAGGGGGGATGGGAAGACTCCAGAGGCGAAGGAGTGATTGCTGAAGCCAGCCAGGGCAGGCGCCAGGGAGTCGATGTGGTCCTTGATAGTTTTGGAGGAACAGGGGTGGACCTGTTTTGACGAGACTTTCATAGATCGCACTTGTCTCGAAACCTTGTCAGCAGAAAAAAGGGGGAATGCAGAGAAGGAGGGAGGAGGGGTGGCTGCAGAAGGGCCAGAGGGAGAGCAGGGAATAAAAAAGGGGAGGTGGTAGGAGGAGAGTGAGGACAGGATGTTCTGAGTTTTTGAAATGAAGTGAGAGGGCAGTGCTGTGCAGAGGGCCTGGGAGCGGACAGGAGAGGTTGAGACTGCAGCAGGGTTGGCTAGCTCCTTGCAGATTTTAAAGAGTTTGGCCGAATTGTTAGATGCCGCAGAGATGCATGCTGGGATAAGGGCTCTCTTCTTAGTGAGAACAGAGAGCCGGTATTGCCTTTGGAGCAGGCGGCAGGCCTGTTTGTCAGAGGATGAACATGAAGCACGCCATTTCCTCTCTGCCACCCTGCACTTGCGTTTAAGGGTGACGAGATCTGAGTCGTACCAGGAGTTACATTTGCCTTTGGCTTTGGCTTCAGGCAGATTCTCATGACAGGTGCAAGGATATCAAGGGTATCAGATATAGCAGAGTGGAGAGTGCAGAGGGCTGTGGCAGGGTGGGAGTCAGCCGAAGGGGGACGGGGGGCGAGAAGGTGGAAGCAAAAGCCTCAACTGACACGCGCTTCATGGGTCGGATGACAGCGAAGGTGGGTGGCAGTGATGAGGGTGGCTTTGCCGGTGGGGTAGGGAAGGTGAGGTGGGAGGATAGGAGAAAGTGATCACTCCAGGAGAGAGGAGTGGAGAGAGGGATAGAGAGGGGAAAGTCAGAAGAGATCAGAGCATCAAGAGTGTGCCCTGCAGAATGGGTCGGCCCAGACGGGAGAATAGGCGACAGAGAGAGTCGGCAGACAAGGCATTCAAAGGAGGAGTAGGTCTGCGTAGGGGTGACAGTGGCAGGAATCCACTCAGGGAAGATAAGGGCCACACCCCCCAGCACGGTTGGGACTGGGCAAGGAGAGGATCTTGCAACCGTCAGGTAGGAGTGTGTCAAAGCTGGTGAAAGAGCTGGCCGTGAACCATGTCTCAGTAAGACCGAGGATGTCAAGCTACCCTTGATCTTCAGGTAGTTGTCTTTGACTAAACAAGTACTCTTTCGACAATGGCTCCCCAAAAATCCTCCTATGCAATTTATGATCACATTTAATTATTTCCATAATCTGTATCTGGCAGCACTGAAATACAATGTATTTTGGTTCCTTTAATAGCCAGTTGTACAGAAGTATACCAGTTTGTGATTCAATGTTGGTGGATAAGTCCTCAAATCTAGAAAGAATGAAGCCCACCTCACGAGCACAATCGTCAACCAGTAGCAAAGATGCTTTGGTTATTTCTGTGTGTGATATTTTTGATTTGTCTACATGTATTGGGGAAACAGGGAATATTGTCTGTTTCTTAGATAGCATTTTTCTAGAGGGTGTGGACTGTGTGAGTGGTTCTGCAAGCAACTCTGAAACATCTTCTGTGTTGTCTGTTTCTTCTGGGTGACATTGTGAAGAAACAGCCATGTTACAAAAACACATTGTGAAAAGACAAGATTAATAGACTCAAACATTAAAAGTTTAAAAGGACACATGTTTACATATGGTTTGGGATAGACATTTGTCCATAATATAAGAAATAAAAAGCAACTACTGAGTCATTCATTTTAGGCAGTATAAGTACAGGTTTCATACTTGGCAGATAGCTGAACAGAGCAGAAACAAATCAGGCAATTGCCAAATGAAATATACTAACACAAAGGAAAAAGAAACTCCACTGTTGTTTGATCAGAAATGGTTTGTTTACACTTGTCAAAGAACGTTGCGCACAGACAAAGTTTACATCAGACGTGCATTTCGGTTATGAAATGGGGCGTGAGCGTCTAGTGATGTCAGCATTAGGGGCGGGTGACCTGAATTAGTGCCGCAAGAGCACTTAATCTTAGGGCGATGGATAAGCAGATAAGATTAGCACAAGATGGCGGTACCTGACCAGTCGTTTTTCAGATGTTTTAAAATGAGAAAAACCTGGGTAAGTTGCATTGGAATGTGTTTTAAGCACGATCGACATAGCTCTAAAATGCATGCAAGATCAATTGGGCCAATCACATTTCTGCCTAAACTACCCCTTTAATGGGAAACATAACCACCAGACTGAATGCCTTACTGAATGCTGTGGTATGCACATTTAAGGCAAACATTGCTTGTAAGAGAGCTCATCGGGTTAAGTGTTCACTGCTGAAATCTATGTGTATTCTGCAGGCCACAGGTTAGAAACCAAGCAAGGTCTACTCAACCTTTAATTCTTCTGAGATCGAGAAATGAATTTTAATTTCGGTTGCTGATTGCATTATTTATTATATAAGAGTGCTTTGTATAAAGTGGTTTTGCAAAAGTGCTAAATACGTAATGATGTTACTCTCAATAATTCCAAGCAAATGCTCAGACTAATGTCACAGTTTTAAATGAGTGTATGCTTCCTAAGGTGTTTCTTTGCTTCTTTGATATATGTGTAAATCATATTTCCATACTGGCATGTTCAAAGCTGAGTGAGATGGTGTTATGAATGCATTGAAATAAGAAATATACATATGGCATACATTGCAAACCTTGTAAATGCCATCTTTGCCTTTCCTGGTGTTTTGGACTACATCTCCAATGAGCCTTATACAGCATAGCCAATTGTGAGGGTGCACGGGAGCCATAGGCCAAAACATCTGCTTAGCCGCAGGCTGCAGACCCCTGGTGGTAAAGATGCCATGAGACATTTCATTGGCATAGAGTGGCAGCAACTGGGCACGAGGTTGCACATTACACATTACATTACAGTAACATACGATTTACATGAGGCATTCATTGTCATTTCCAGCGGCGTTTGAGGCTGCACATCACCCATGGTAAACATATCATGCATGTTAGGTGACATGGGTTGTTAACCATTTGAGATTGAGCTTGCCACATGATGGAATCAAGTACACTGTAGTCTGCACATATGGTACCTTATACCATGCACACACACACAAAAAAAAAATATTGAAAGGCATTACTTGGGCACTTGAGGTTGCACTTACGTATGATATTATCAAGTACAGGTGTATGAGGCATTAACTGTCATTGAGTGTCATTACTGGACATTTCAGAATGCATTTGCCATATGATATAAACAACTAGATATATAAAGCGGTTACCAATATATTCGAATTGTACCTATGTTGTAGGGCTAAGACAGTCATAAGATAGCAGTAGCCTCAAATATAGGCTACATGTGTACTACTGTATTATGGCAGCACCTGACATATGCAGCTGTGAATGGTATAAGATGGTGGCAAATGGACACATGAGGCTGTACTGGCCTGTTGATTCTACTGGGTGTAACCCTGTCATAACAGAAGCCCATTCATGACAAATGAGAACAGCACACTACTTTAGATGTGGTTGGTTTCTAAAACAGTCTCATGTCTATTTTGTCACCTGTTTGGTATTTTCTGAATGTAAGCTTATATATCTGTTATACACTTGTCACTCATTTGAAGTGATGATATCAGGCTTTAAGTGTAATGTGATGCTATTTAATTAGTAAATGGTCATATGACATCACATTCTTAACATGGCCCTGGGTGTTGTAAAACAAACTAAAACCAATGTATCAACTCAGCTTTTTGTAATACTTTTCTGTGCTCGAGACTTTGTGGATTAGACTGCTAACATTGTTTTCCTCTTAAAAATACACACGATTGGACGCACGTGCCACATGTTATTTTCAGTAGCTTCCCTGAATGCATGATTCTGATAAAAGTGCCCAGGCCATTATTATGGGTTATGGCTCCAAACCCACCATTGTATATGATCCAACATTGTTGGGGACACCATATGTAATCATTAATGCTGCGCTAAAGTGAAACATTAAGAGCATGGCGGTGCAGGAAAAAAGTGTAACGGAATTACCGCCACTTTTCCCGCTCTGCCATACAATGTGTTTGTCCCTGGAATGGGTGATTTACCTCCAGCATCATGCTGGAGGGGAATCCTCCCACTTTCTAAACAACAATTGGCAAAATCGAATTACTGCACGGTAACTCTGGTGCAGTAATTCTGCGGAAATCCACAATGGAATCCTTCGGACTGCAAATTAATGGGGAATAACACTACCGCCAGCACTTGTAATCCGGTGGTAAATTAGCCAGACCAAGTGGTGGCAACGGTATTTCCAGTGGGCAGTATTCTGGTAGTTATAATGCCGTAATACCACCCAACTCATAATGATCCCCATAAACCCTTGGGTCCTGATCCATGTAATGGGTTCCAAACATGGATCAAAGCATGCTGGCTGTGGTCGAGGCTCCCTCTGTGAATACTTAGAGCTATTGTGAGCAAAATGAACACATGCAGTGTTTTGGTTTATCTCATTCTGTTGATGATACTTAAAGGCCTTTGGAAATACTGCCAAACTCAAATGTGGTTACGGCATGTGGTAAGCATGGGGTAATGGCAAAGGTTTGCATGATTTAGAATAGTGTAATTCCCATATTGAGATCCCCAAGGAAATAGCCATATTACCTCATTTTCACCACATGTATTAATATCTCATGAGGTAATGGTTTGTATGGAGGAAATTACCTGTATACAAAGCCTAGAGGTTTGCTCAATGCTGTTGTTATTTCTTACCAGTAATTTTCTTTCTCTGGTGCAAAGTTAATGGTAATTATCGCTCTGGTGCAAAGTTGCATTTAAAGCACATGTTTTTTGCGCTAGGGTAGGTTTTGCCATGGTGCTAATTCCACTTGCACCAACGCAACGTTTCTGTGATATGGCCCTTTTTACTGTTTATCACAGAGACATTCTTGGGCTGTAAGAATCTAAAACAAAGCTTTACAGTGGAAGTGGTTTCGTATTCACTTTGAAATTATATTTAACATGTTGGGTAAGGTTTTTAATGATTTGGTTAGACGCAGATTTTCACATGCATTTCATTTTAACACTGTCCAAAATATGGGTCAGGCAGGAGACTGCTCGATGCAAATGTTTTTCAAAGTATTGAGAGCCCCCATCTTAAGACAGCCAGCATGTAGTCAAGCTGCTTTTTAAAAAAAATGATCAGCTAAAAGTGTTGCAAGCCAAAGCGGATTCCCCACTCCTGTGCTCTAGTGCTACTCCTATTGCCATGTCAACAGCCAACATCATCTGGGACCACTGTCTGATACCACTCTGATGACCTGCACTACTTCCCTACTCCAAAAAACACCATGAAATCAAGTATGTTTGGATGCCACTCAACGTTGCTCTCATCACCGGTTGGTAAACTTGACTAACAGTCTGCTACAATGTTGTACTTTCCTAGCACGTGCATTAATTGGGAGATGTGTCCCATATAGCCAGCTGCCTCTTCTCAAAGGCACCTTGGGCTCTATTTAGAGTTTGGCACACACAAGGATCAGTGCTGCTCTTGCAGTTCATCCTTTAGACACTGTTTGGCAGGAAGCCTCTTTGTTGTATTTTGGCTGTGTCCTGAAGGGTCTTGGAGCAGAAGAAGCAATAGGGAATTTCAGTCACCAAATTGATGGTATGGTTAATTGTGCACACTGCTGTGGGCCGGCGGGTCGGTGGGATCAAGATGCGTGCATGATGAGTTGATGCCCCAATGCCAGTGTGGAATGCAAATGTGTACATGATTATAGACGGTCAATATGTATGGGTTTGCTCCCCACACCAATGTATGACAGTATACCAGTATGACAATAGAGGTGATGGTTGGAATGTTTGGAATCAGTTCTAACCTCTGGCACATCCCTGGCAAACCCCCAGATCATGTTCTCAAGCCTGTAAAGCCATTGAAGAAATGGGAAAAACCCTATGCCGGTCAGGCTTGGGACCACCTAAAGGAGGCAGTCCAAACTAAATTGCTTAGTCACATCCCTTCTCTACAAGACCACAAGCAACCCAGATAAGATTCAGACTCATCGGGCATTATCAGTGAAGCATAGCTTGGTCCTCTAGGCACATCAGACAACCTCTTTTGTAGTAAGACCAAGCTGGATTTGCATATGGGCTTTCACCTTTCTGTAATGGCTTGGCAGGCTGAAGGACAATGGTCTGGATCATTAGGTTAAGTGACCTTTTTAAAAAACACAACAAAAAAACAATGTATAAAGACCGATCTGTTATAGAACAGTCCTTCTATAACGAAGTGCAAGACCCTGTGATGTACCCGAGTGCACGCAGGGGTTGACAGGCACGCCAGGACCCAGAAGTGGCCTTGATAGGGAACTGGTAGGTTGATTGGTGTGTGTGTGTGTTTGTGTGTGTGTGTTGGGTGTTTGTGTTTGTGTGTGTCTTTGAGCATTTTGGTGGGGATATCATGGGAGGGGACGGAGGAGGCAGGGGCATCTTGGGAGGAGAGGCAGGCAGTGGGAGCAGGGGGAGGATGTTTCTTGGGGTGAAACCCACCTGATTTGGAGTAAATCTGGGAACAGAAGCTGGGGGGTAGAGGTGAGTTTGGGGATGAAGAAATGTCATTATTTCAAATTTTGCAGCCAAAAGAAATCAGTATTTTGGTTAAGCGACCTACAAAAATCGAGATAATGGCATAAAACCCTGGATGGTTGCCCAGAGCAATGCTGGCACCAAATGAGACCCAAATATGTCTGTTTGCTTGATTGGCTCACTCGGGACTGGGACACACAGACAATATACCTCTTCCAAGAGATGATGTTTCTGCATAAATGGTTTGCAGGATTGGTGATTACGAAGATGGTGCTGGGAATGATGGTGGGAACATTGGTGACAGAGAGACAGTGGAGTAGCCGGTGCAGTGGCAGAGTCAGTAAAACAGGGGTCAAGAGAATAGATAATACTCAAGGTGTCAGAACAAAAACCAGCACTGCAAGAGTTAGGAGGAGGCACAAAGCTCTGCCAGGGTTCAAAGGAAGCACAGGAGTCCCTTAAACATACATGGTGGGCAGGAAGACAATCCCCTCTTGGGCATCTCCCTCTTGGGCATGGGACTTCATAATGGTGGGGGATGTTTTAACCCACTTTTGCTCTGCTATGATCACTGTGTTATGATGGTGCCAGAAACATCAAAATGACCGCAAAACCCTTGTGCGCACCAAAACCACTGAAAATCGCACTTTGCAATGCCCAAAAAGAAGGCTGCCCAATCTGCCACGCATGTTGTCAGTGGTGGAACAGAGATCTCACTCCTGGAGTATGTCACTGGGCTCCACGACAATTGAACATGGAGTACAGAAGGAAAAAGCAGTGCTTTGCTAAATGAAACCCAAAATCTTGCTTTAAATCCTTTTTTTCTTTGTTGCTGAAACTGCAAAATGCTGGTACAAAACATATGCAAACATCCAAAATTCTTGATGGGTGCTACAATTCACTTAGAAATCATTGTGAACTTGCAAGGTCGGGAAAAGCTGAAAGCATAAAGGGATCTCCACAGCAAAAGTGGCCTGTCTGTGGATGTCAAACATCTATGTGCAGCAGAGGACTGCAGGGGTGACAGCTGTCAGGAGCCTGCCTGATTAAACTTTAAACGTGTATAAACTGAAATCAAATGTTTGCAATCTAAGAGGCCTGTACTGATGGTAACCTATGTTGTAATTGTTTTGATCCCATGCTTTAAAATCTTGAATCAGAATTCTAGCTGCTATTTGAAATCATAAGTTTGTTTTAAGCCAAGGAAAAATGCAACAGAATGAACAATTAAATCATGCCTAGCTAAAAGCTACAAAACTAGAATATCAGGTTTGTCCACAGAAGGATGGCCTTTCCCCCCACAAGGAAATCACTCCCAAGCAGTAATTATAGGGTTTGGAAATAACTTGGTCCACAGAGGCAAAAGGGAACAATGAACAGCTGCTGTTAAGGAAATGCAAGGTGTGAGGACAGTCGTGAATGGCCTCTGCAGGGAGCAAACATGGGGGATGGCTCCTGGGCTTCCAGGGAGAGACCAAGGGGTGGAGCTAAAACTACCATCTGTTGCTTAACAAGGACAAATAATACATTTAAAAAAGATAGATAACTTACTGTTTAAAATTGAGAAACATATGAAAATAACAGATATGTGAATCTAAATTTTGGCTGCAAGTTTCAAGAGGCGGCAAAATCGTGTGACATGTTCTGGAAAGAAACGGCAGGAAATGTGATTTTACACAAAATGTATTTCTGTTAGAAGTATGGAACTTTACACACTTGTGCCCATGTTAAACGTGCACACTTGCAGAAACTTGCTTAAAAATAGGACACTGTGTTCCTGATGAAAAGGGCAACATTCTGTGAAAAGCTGAGACAAGATCCCACAGCTACAGGGTTTTGAGGGATAGCTGCTATATAAAATATGTAATCTGTATATGTGATTCTTATAGAGGTTGCACAGGTGTAAATATGTATTGTGCCAAAAGTAGATTTTGTGTTCAAGGGGCAAGGGGTGGATTCTCAGCCTCATAAAATCACACCATAAAGATGACACACTGTTTCTCTCCTCCTATCAAGTCAGAGAGGAAACTCTGACTCAATCACCTGTCAAAGGCGGGGTGAGCTTAGGATAAACCAGCCCACACACCCCCTTTATCATGTCATAAATCGAGAAAGCGCACCATTCAAAGGACAGACAGATTCTCTCACTATCCTGATACTGGCGGAGCACCCTGCTGCTGAAATCTATATCTTCCCTGCTCCAGACTCCACAAACTTGGCAAATCCAAAACCCATTGCATAGCTGAACCATTTTCAGCTGGGTCTCAAATTCCAGAACCAGAACCCCACAAACCTAAGGGGAAGCATCAAAATACAGCCGGGCTGTGCTGTACTGCTTGCCTGCTGAAATAATTGTCATCAGAACCAAGAAGAGCAGATCCAATCCAGTCCTGTGCCAGTTCCGGAAGCACCTCAAAACCTTCCTCTTTGCCTCCGCTTTCTCTCCCTCTCTCCCCTGCTAAAATCACTGAACCTGCACTGAATCTGCAACTGGCCACTCAACGATCTCGGTCCTTGGCCCTGCCACTCTTCCCTGCACTGCCTACCCGCACTACGGGACTGTCTCTGTGTCCTACAGCCCCTTCTCCCGGCACTTACCTTGCACTTGCCACCAAATGGCCCTATTATTTATCTTGTATTCTACTAACAATGTACTGAACTTCCCCTCTCCCCTTCCCCTTGCACTTTTCCCAGTCCCCCTACCCTTGCACTTGCACAATCTGAATGACACCTGGCCTAGTAGGATCGTTGTCTGTTCTCTCCTTGTTCCCCCCCTGCCTCGAAACACTTGTGTGTAGGCGCGTTACAAATGCCATATCATATCATATAATATCATATCATGTCAGAGCCCCTTGCTGATTGCAGATCCAATCCGATGTGCCCAGCCGGCTGTCCTAGAACCAGATCCAATTCCCTGAACAGAATCTTGAAGGACCAGAATCCTGACTGTTCTGTTTGAAAACATATCTAGTGAATATCTATAGATTTATTTATTTTTGCATTTTTAAGGCACTCACACAGCCCGCGGGCATCGAGGCGCTGTTACAGGAATTGTTTGTTTTTTAGTTGCGTAATTGTTTTTTTATTTTTGTCTTAGTTGCGTATTTATAACGCGCTTAAAACCCAAGAGGTTTCTAAGCGCGGAACCGGGGATCGAACCAGTGTTGCTTCGTGTTGTCTTGCTTCAAAGGCGAGCACGTTGCCGCTGAGCTATCCTCCCAGGACAAGCACTGTGCCACTAGTATAGGTCCCTTGCTTAGTTAATCCCTATCTTAAATCCATCCTATCTTGTTTTCAGAACACGTGTTGTTAGGAGTATTTTTGAATTGTCTGAACTCTCTATCCAATCCATCCTATCTTCCTCCTGTACCAGGATTGCTAAAACTAAATTTGCGCTGATCTTTTCTCATCTGAAGAAGGCGAGTTTCCTCTGCAGGCAGTCATTCTGATCAAGTGGCTGTGCTCCTGTGGGTTATTTGTTGTATTCATAGTCATCGTCTAGTGTAAGCAACTCATTTGTAATTTTAAAAGTGCATTCATGTTTTCCATTCTTACGCCTATCTAAAAAAAACAACCTCCATTAAAACATCCATAACTCCCACAGCTAGAAACAAAATTTCAACTTCTGCTTGTAGCTAACATCCACAGCTTTAAATTGCATCTAAAACTAACTGCATTCCATAACTGCATTCTATATCCATACGGTTCTCTTATTATCGTGATTATCGTGCAATGAAAAGTTTGCCACAAATTTCGTTTTTGGGAAATTCTGACACATGTAAAACAGTTTTTGATTGCCTCGGACTTGAATTTTAAGATTTCAAATGGTTTCTTGGTATTAAATCATTGCTTGTGTTTGTGTGCAACTATCCAAAGCGGCTCCCATAAGAATGTTTAACAATTTCAGCAATTTAGATCATATTTAGTGTTTTTGCCCAGTCCATTCTAAGATAACTTTAAAAGCCATTCTGACAGCTTGACAGTCAATTCCGTTTTCCTCTTGTGTTAGATGGGGGAAAGTGGGATTGATATTCTGTTGAATTATGCCACTCTTGAATACCTGCTCTCTCCTTCTATCTCTTTACATTGCCTATAAGGTGTTGAAGGGTGTGCAGGGGGGACCTCTAACCACAGTGGTATCTGATCTGAACACACACACACACAATTATTATTTATGTGCTGAATTGTTTTTCTCACTATTACTGTTTGTGTATTAAAGAGATTATTCATTGTTACATCACCCCATTGGTGATTGTTGTGTACCCATTACAACATAGTGTGATTAAATTGTAAATACATAAATAAATATTTTAACTTTGCAAACCAGCCTGATTCCTGGTTCAGTGTGACCGGGGGGGGGGTTCCAGGAGAGGGGCGTGATATGAGTGGTATATCATTCAGAATGAAGAACTTTTAGACAAAAATACATAAGTAGTTCAGTTGTGCATTACATGCTAGGTGTTGACTTGGATGTGTGCTGGATTGAAATCACTTACAACGGTACCTAATGAAGTTCCAGCAGCAGAGGCTAGATCCATGGAAGGCAACCTGCACCCGGGGTTGGAGACCATTCGGAGGAGGAAGATCCCTGCAACCCATTCACTGGGTATCATGCCTCTCCTGAATGACCAGTGACTCTGGCACTAGGATATGTGCAAGGAGGTCCACCTACTCCAGGCCCACACCAGTGATGATGGTGAGAATGCTGAAGAGTCCTCCAAGGACACAGTGGCATGCCAATGTTGCTATAAGCACCGGCATATCCATGCTGTGCAAGTCCTGCTCATGCAGTGATGGTGTGATACCTAAACCCAAAAGAGCAAGAATAATTGCAGGTGTCATTGCAAGTTGTTTGGGAGGCATGGTCAATATGTAAGAGGGCAGGGCAAGGGACAACATTGCCCAGCAGAAAGGGGCATTGCACGGGCATGTCTTGAGCTGGGAAATATTGGTGTCTGAGGCCATACAGGCATTTCAAAGCATTTTTTGTGAAGCACCATCAGATAATTCTAAGAGTTATGTTGTGGTGTGGTGGTACTTGGGGAACTGTGTGTATAAGTTTTGTTTTGTTTCTGTAAAGGAGTAATTCATGTTGTTTTCATTTTCTTCTTCTCACTCTAAAAATATACTTATTTTTTTACAAAGGATCACAATTTGAAGAAACAAGTACAAAACTGAAAAAATAATACACCCAAAATAATGATCTGTTAAACATGGTTCAATTAAGAATGGTGTAATGTATTATGTGTTGGAGAATAAACATTCAAGAGAGGGTAGACATATGAAAAGCAGGTGCCCTTCTTCAGGAATCAGGATGGAATTCCTTTGGATGGGATTGAAATCATATGACACTCAATGGGACTGTAAAGTCTGTCTAACCTTTTTGACATAAGTAGTTCACTTTTGATTCACTAGGGAGAGAGCCTGTAAATAGGGACATTTATATTACAATAAACACTAATAAGTAAAAATGTGTGTGAGTCTACGTAGTGGCAATACTTCCCACCACATGAAGGGACTCAACTCAGAATAGAAAGTGGTTCATCCAGTAATTCGTTTCAAAGGCTCATGTCTCCTGTGAGGGATATACACATTCTTTATGTGTGCCCAATCCTGCAAGAGAGGAGAGGCCTTGTAATTCAGTGTATGCCCCAGCCTGCCAGAAACTAGTGACATAAACATTGAGTGTGTTTGCCAACCCCTGCAAGAGAAGAGATATGTAAAGATTAAGTATGTGCTCCCATTCCTATGAGCCACGCGAGACATAAAAATGCAATGTATGACACTAACCCATCTAAAGAGAAGAGATGTAAACATGTGGTGTCTTTGCCTGCTGCTGAAGAGAGGAGATGTTCAGTGTGTGCTCGTACCCCTGTTAGAGTGAAGAGAGGTGAAAATTCAGTATGCATGCCACCCATATGAGGCAGGGGGAATTTAAAAAGTCAGTGTGTGCACCCACCGTGGCAAGAGACAAGGGACATCAATATTAATATGTACCCTCCCACCTGCAAGAAAGGAGAGTTATGCACACTCAGTGTGTGCATTCATGAATGCCATTGAGGAGAGGTATTAAAATACAGTGTGTGCCCACCCCTGCAAGAAGAGAGATGTAACAATGCAGGGGGTGTGCCCACTCCTGTGAGAGAGGGGAGACATAAACAATCAGTGTGCTCCCTCACCCGAGTGAGAGAGGAGATACATAAAAATGTAGTGCGTGCAAGAGGGGAATTGGAAAAGTGCAATGTGTGCCCACACTCCTGTGAGAGGTGAGAGACAACACATCTGTATGTGCCCCACTCCTGTGAAAGAAGGCAGATTGAAAAGTTCAGTGTTTGCACCCACTGTTGCAAGACAATATAGATACAAATGAAGTGTGTACACAAACCTCTGTGAGAGAAGAGAGACATACCCACTCTTGTGAGAGATGTTGAGTGTAAAAATGTAATTTTTGCGTCACTCTTGAGTGAGAGAGGACAGGCATAACATTTAAGGGGGGAAAGCTTCCCTGTGTGTGAAAACAGAAAAAAGAATATTGAGGCTGAGTACCTCAAAAGGAAATACACCGAACACGGGTTACAAAGGAACATACAAAGTACTTTATTTTATACTGAATACAGTTACAAAAACAGAGCAAAATAAGATAGCTATCGTCCCTCAGTACAACACAACGAACTCCAGCGTGGTTCAGTGTGTTCAGTGAGAGACGCTGTACATTAGAATGCATTCGCTTTTTATACATTTAGTGGGCGCGATGCCCAGCCCCACTTCGGGTTAATATTCCTTTTAATATGTCACCGATCTAGGCTTTGTACCAAGTCTCAAGTAACCTCATATAACTGGTTTGCTTTTAATACATGTATCAACAAGCGTATGCAATAGCTGTGTATTCTAAAGTTTTCCATGCAGGCCTTCTTAAACATTAATACAATGTAGTTAAACAGATGTTCTTTGTTCAGTATTTGAATACATTGGGCCTCATTACGACTCAGGCGGTAAGGGGTTTACGGCGGCGTAAACAGCTCCGACCCTTACCGCCTGAGTACGAGGTCCCTTAGCGCCATGGAGGTTTTAACACCTGCTTTGTTAAAATCCATGGCGCTAAGGGACCATGGAGTTAATTACGCCACCGTAATTTACGGTGGCGTAATTAACGCCTTCCCCACTCCCATTATGCCCTATGGGGCAAAATGGGAATGGGGAAGGGTAAATGGGAAAATGGGGATTTACCGCCCCGCCAAGGTTGGAATGGGGCGGTAAATCCGCCAACCACCATGGCGTAAACGTAGTTTACGCCATGGTGGTAAAGTCACGGCCCAGGCGGTAACTTACCGCCTGGGTCGTAATGAGGCCCATTGTCTCAACATATGCTTGTGGATTAGTTTTCATTGCACGAGTAATCCTTCTACACATAAGTCAGTGAAGGACAAGGTCTCAGTTCATGACCTCAACAAGTGGCCTGCAGGCAAATTACACATTAGCTATGTACAGAGGTCAGGACGGCTATGTTGTATTCTCCAATGACATTGTCCACCATTTTAGCTCACAGGGTGACTTTTACACAACAAATCCTAAAATGTCGGTTTGACCTAAAATGGCGGTCTACATGGATTTAAGGTCAGGACCTTGCAACACAGATTTCTTTCGCAAGCGACTTTCGAGCAGCTTGGCGTAGGCCAATATTAAATATATTTATTACAATAGGCGGCACAATATACTTTCTATTTCGACATGTGAGGCTCTAGAGGTGAGGCCTACACTGAATATTCCCCTTAGGGATGGTAAAAGCTGGAGGACCTCCCATGGATGTACTTCCCTCCTTTGGATGGTGACTCCTGTTCCTTTGGTGGAACTCCCTAACCCTCTTACCTTTAAGTCCCCAAAATCCTTAAGATCTGTATGAAACGCCTCTGTCGGTACCACTCTATATTATTGTGACAATCATCTTTTTCTTCCTATAAAACCTAATGCATTGTTTTATGTAAATACTGTAGTTATACAACAACTCTTTCATGTGATATCAAAAGTACTGATTAGAGTTGTCCCTGAGGAGGCATGAAGAGTGCTTCATCGATACAGACAAGGGACTATAACATTGTGCTGGCCAGGACTCAGCTACAACCATAAAAACAAACAAAGGACTGTACGAAAGGGAACCAGGGAAATAAGAAAGAAGCCATCATTAAGACGTACCTGCCTGTTAAGTTCAAACCCGACAAGTAAGACAATAGACAGAGAAGCAAGTCCTTGGTCGAGAGGATATTGCTGGAATGTCAGGGGAAACAAACTGACCACAAAAGTGATGGGTGGAAGGTTTTGAATGAATCTAAACTACTGGCAATTGCTCTGGGCAACCTTCCACACCACCGTTTTTTAGCCTGTCTGCGCCATTGCAAAAGGGGACCAGCCATGTGCAAATCAGTCAGCAGCTGCCGCCACCGAAGGTAGCAGCCCAGCCCGAACTGCTAGGCCAGGTCCCCTCTGCACAGAAAACCAAGCAACTCCAGACATGTTTCGGCCTTGTTGGACCTCCTCAGTGAGGTGCAGCCTGGTTCCCTGTGGCGCAGCGAGCAAGGGACCCACGTCTGGGCATACCCTTCTCACAAGGAGAAACAAACTGACCACAAAAGTGATGGGTGGAAGGTTACGAATGAATCTAAACCACTGGCAATTGCTCTGGGCAACCTTCCGCACCACTGTTTTTTAGCCAGTCTGCGCCATTGCAAAAGGGGACCAGCCATGTGCAAATCAGTCAGCAGCTGCCGCCACCGAAGGTAGCAGCCCAGCCCGAACTGCTAGGCCAGGTCCCCTCTGCACAGAAAACCAAGCAACCCCAGACATGTTTCGGCCTTGTTGGACCTCCTCAGTGAGGTGCAGCCTGGTTCCCTGTGGCACAGCGAGCAAGGGACCCACGTCTGGGCATACCCTCTCTCACAAGTAGAAACAAACTGACCACAAAAGTGATGGGTGGAAGGTTTCGAATGAATCTAAACCACTGGCAATTGCTCTGGGCAACCTTCCACACCACCGTTTTTTAGCCCGTCTGCGCCATTGCAAGAGGGGACCAGCCATGTGCAAATCAGTCAGCAGTTGCCGCCACCGAAGGTAGCAGCCCAGCCCAAACTGCTAGGCCAGGTCCCCTCTGCACAGAAAACCAAGCAACCCCAGACATGTTTCGGCCTTGTTGGACCTCCTCAGTGAGGTGCAGCCTGGTTCCCTGTGGCGCAGCGAGCAAGGGACCCACGTCTGGGCATACCCTCTATCACAAGGAGAAACAAACTGACCACAAAAGTGCTGGGTGGAAGGTTATGAATTAATCTAAACCACTGGCAATTGCTCTCGGCAACCTTCCACACCACTGTTTTTTAGCCCGTCAGCGCCATTGCAAAAGGGGACCACCGAAGGTAGCAGCCCAGCCCGAACTGCTAGGCCAGGTCCCCTCTGCACAGAAAACCAAGCAACCCCAGACATGTTTCGGCCTTGTTGGACCTCCTCAGTGAGGTGCAGCCTGGTTCCCTGTGGCACAGCGAGCAAGGGACCCACGTCTGGGCATACCCTCTCTCACAAGTAGAAACAAACTTACCACAAAAGTGATGGGTGGAAGGTTTCAAATGAATCTAAACCACTGGCAATTGCTCTGGGCAACCTTCCACACCACCGTTTTTTAGCCCGTCTGCGCCATTGGAAGAGGGGACCAGCCATGTGCAAATCAGTCAGCAGCTGCCGCCACCGAAGGTAGCAGCCCAGCCCAAACTGCTAGGCCATGTCCCCTCTGCACAGAAAACCAAGCAACCCAAGACACGTTTCAGCCTTGTTGGACCTCCTCAGTGAGGTGCAGCCTGGTTCCCTGTGGCGCAGCGAGCAAGGGACCCACGTCTGGGCATACCCTCTCTCACAAGGAGAAACAAACTGACCACAAAAGTGATGGGTGGAAGGTTTCGAATGAATCTTAACCACTGGCAATTGCTCTGGGCAACCTTCCACACCACCGTTTTTGTGGTCGGAATGTCAGGGGAAGCCTCAGGATCTAGAAGGAGGCCCCAACCAATGCAGAAGTGACAATCTGGTTAAAGGTGGTGTGGACACAGCGAGGTGGATAGTAGGTCCCTTATGAGCACCGATAATGGTCAAGCAATGTACCTACAGAAGCAAAGTGGGGCAGAGAGTAGCAAAGAAAGAGTGGTGATAAACAACAAACACAGAAGAGCAGCCCCAATATCCCAGGAAGAACTGGCGACGTGGTCCCAGGCAGAAAGACGTAAGGGAATCACGGTAGACCTGGTAGGTGATTGGTGGAGAATAACGAAAGCATCAGGACGGATCACTTTTGTCTCAGTAATTGTTTTAAAGCTGATCAAAGAAACAGGGGGGATTGCCCTCCTCTCAGTAATTGTTATAAAGGTGAACAAAGCATCAGGAGTACTCTCTCTTGTCTCAGAAATACCATTAAATCTAATCAAGGCATTGGTAGTGATCTCCCTTGTCTCAATATTTGCGGTAAAACCAATCAAAATATGAAAATCTTCGGCAGAGGTCACCCTCTTCTCAGTAGTGGTTATAAGAGTAACCAGGATGAACTAAAAATTGGGAATGGTCCACCTCTTTGCAGTACATATTATAAGAAGAAGCAAAGTTCAATAAACAGTAATTAGTGTAAAGGCAATCGAAACCTCAGGAGTGATGTCCTTCATCTCAGTGATTCTTTTAAAGATAACCAAAGACTTGGGAGTTATCTCCCTCACCACAATATTTATTTTAAAAGTAAGCAAAGTGAAGTAAACCTTGGGAACAATTTTACGCACTATAGAATTTCTTACAAAATTGATACAAACGTGGTTGAACCACGAAAAGAAGAAGATTGGGGAACAGATACTCTGGAAAAAGCCTGGAGAGTAGTGCAAAGTGTAATAAATAACTGGTAACAAACACTCTCATCAAAAGGCAAGTGAACCAGATGGGAGTCATTCTTCTGGCTTCTCAAGCCAGTTTTGTTGATTCAGATACTAGTGCGACCATTGCCAAATATTTTGTCAAGACTCTTAAACATTGGACCAGGAGGAGGGAGTCATACTCCTCGTATTCTACCTCCTTATGGAACATGAACTCTTAGTTAAAACTTTTTAAACCCAATCACTAAAGTGGATAACAGTGAACCAGGAGAAGGGAGTCATTCTCCTGGTGTTCTTCATGTTTATGATATGATATGATAGGTTATTATAATGCACTTAATACCCAGAGGTTTCCAAGCGCGGACCGAGGATCGAACCTGTGTTTGCTCTGTGTCGTCTTGCTTTCAAGGCGAGCATGTTGCCCCTGAGCTATCCTCCCATGTGTTAGGGCTAGAGTTAGGTTGCTTTGGATAGCACAATAGGACTTTCAATTCCTTTGGACAACCACCCTGATGACGAGCACCTGAGATTTCCTTAGTTAGTAAGGGAATACCCTTTAGAATAGGAAGAGTTAGGACTTCCGTTCATATTATTTAATAAAGTGTTTATACCACGCCACTACTTTGTCTGACTCCTTCCTCCAGCATGCCACAGTGCCCCACCATTGCAAGAGAGGAGAGACATACAAATCGAGTGTGTGCTTCAACTCCTGAGAGTACAAATGTAATAATTCAGTGTGTGACTGATTGTTCCATGAATGGAAGGTCTAGCGTATTTTGATCATGCACACATATGTTGATCTCTGATAGTAGAAACAGACAATGTTGCACAGTTGGTAATTCACACTCTGGGGGGTTGTAATCTAAAGTTTTGTTCATCATCAACCCGGCAACCATTCATTACACTACAATATAACTTAATATTCAGAGCCTAAACTAGTAGTATCTACGGGAACCACAGTAGCAACCACCCCCACTCCACTGACCAGGCTGCCCTGTCACTGGGACACAGGACATCCTCCGAAACAATTTGACCAATCATAGTTTGACACACAGTTGCAAACGTATGTTTACTTATGGTAACAAAAAAAGACCTGGTGAACCATGGTAACAAACACGTACGAGAGGCAAGACATTCTAATAAGAATGTATTTATTCAAAAGATGAAGTTGTCCGTAGAGGGGAAGTGAGAACCTCTCCTCGATGTTGTCAAAGAAAAAGACCCTGCCAAGTTCTTGAAGCTGCCTTTAAAGGGTAACTAAGATGAAAGTCCCTGCCTACAGTGTAATACACCAGGGAATAAGTGGTTAGACCATTATAAGGGGTTGTACCAAGTGTCTAGAGGTGATTTCCTATGTCATCAGAACGTTTTGAGCATCCATATTTATCAGGCTTTTTTGCTAGCCTTCAACTTACAGGAAGTAACCAATGCAGTTTTTTGCACAAAAAAAAAAAAACAATAAAACGTCTCGACAAGAATGATTACCTTAGGAACTCTTTCAATCGGAAATTGGTGTTGTGGCCCCAATTCGTTAGTGCCTGTTTAATGCCTTAGCAGCTTAGGCCGCTTAGTGCCAATTTACAGAAAGGGAGGGAGAGAGGACCCAGGTCATTTTCGACCAATTTCCCTCCTGAATGTAGTCGGCAAGATTTCTGCAAGACTCTTCCTGAGTAGGGTTGAATAATGGCAAGAAGCAGGGAATATGATTCGTCATCTGCAGCCAGGGTTTGATACAAGATAAGCACTATTGGCCAGTGCTGTAGATTTGCTGTACTAACCCAAAATGATGTCCTTCTATGGAGACTAACCCGCTATGCGCTGGTTCTCGATTTTCAAACAGCCTTCAACGCCATCCCGAGAGTAAAACTGTGGGAATTTTTTTAAATTCTTAGTCTACCCTCGCCAATCCTTAGAGCGATCAGGTATCTGTATGCTGGCAACGAGGGGTGGTCAGGTGGGGGCCTCGTGGGAGAAGTAACCATGCCCTTTGAGGTCCAAAAGCGAATTTGGCAGGATGCATTTTGGAAGCCGTGATAGTCTCCATAATGGGGCTATTGAGAAGATATTGTCATCACCAACTTATGCTCCATCTTTTGGAAAGGATAAATGTCAATTTCCTCTCTCTGCAGGTTATGCCGCCCTAAGATCCTTTACCCCTGCAGTACCTAAGAAGCATATTGCCATTTTGTATGAATTCTGCAGTGAAAGAGACCTCACAATGAATAAGGCAAAGACTGAAGATATTATAATTAAAATTATAATTGGTTTTTATAACCTGCTTAATATCCAGAGGTTTCTAAGCACGGACCTGGGGATCAATCCTGTGTTGTTCTGTATCATCTTGCTTCCAAGGCGAGCGTGTTGCCCCTGAGCTATCCTCCCGAGACTTTCGCCGGACACTATGGGCCTCATTACACGGTAGGAGGTAACCATGCTGCTATTAGCGGCATGGCTACTCCCTTACCGCATACCGGGTCCGGGTAGGAGGTATGGGGATTTACCGGGTCATTCCGACCCTGGAGAACCCAGTAGTCCCCATTCCAAATACCATTCCCCATTCGGTAACGTTATTAGCTCTGAAGTCCCTCAGCGGGTCAGACAAGGTGTTAAGGATGGAACCCGCTGAGGGACCTCGTAGTAGGGCGCTGAGGGATTACCGGCACCGGTGACCTTACCAGTGCCGGTAATCGCTTAGCGTCTACCGTGTAATTAGGCCCTATGACCTTTCGCTCCCTCACAAAAGAAAATCCTGAAAATTACTTTATCAATCAAGGCACTGTTGTTTAACAGGAAATGGGGTATGACTACCTGGGTGTTAAGTTTTCCACTAATGGCAGCTGGAACAACCATCTAGAAAAAGCCAATATATATTTAGCTAGACAAGTTGCAGTTAAATCTAGCTTTGCCCGACTACATGGTGAAGGAGCTTGTATTGACCCGCTTACAAATCTACGAAATAAAGGAGAAACAAGCTTAAATGTACAGAGCAGAACTATTGGGGTATCGGCCAAGCCCGTGACTGCTTTAAACAGAAAATTGCTGTCTGAAGAAAATATTGCAACTGCCCAGAAGTATGTCCACATTATTATTGCATCGTGAGTCAATCTAGAATGCATTGATTGTTGTGCTGTTTTGGAACCTCTCCTGTTTCGGGTCCGCATCTGGGCTCCTTTCAAGATCTTCTCATCCAAGATGGAGGACCTCTGCCCCTTGGTGAAACAATATTAGAAAGTTGGCATCCTATGTTGGTCACAACGAACTACGGTGTTAACCGCACTCCATAACGCCTGCTACTAAGGAAATGGTGAAAAGAGAGTTCATAGCAAAAGAGGATGATCGAGTCCTCAATGAGATTACCAACTCTGTCCAATTAATGAGTTACTGGGAATCTAAACTCAACTTTTGTTATAAGCTGCGTCTCAACTATTTGTCACCAGAACATGCACGATCCCTATATATAAAGTTCACATTTGACCTTTAACTTGTGGCTAGTCTCATAAATGATTGGAATGCTACTCAGTCAGATTCATACTCTTATTGTGGAAATTCTTCCAAAACATTTTCCCAATTTATGCTGTTATGCCCCCTTTACTTCATATATAGGAAGCTATGGGCCTCATTACGAGTTTGGTGGTATTTCAACAGTAAATCCACCAGACATCTGCCAAACGGAATAACCCTTACCACCACTAGATGCTGTGGGTTTACCACAGTATTACAAGTGGTGGTAGACGGTGTTAATCTACAATTTTCTGGCGTCCTTAGAACTCCGTTGGGGATTTCTTGCCAAATTACCACTGGTAAAATTACAAAGTGGAAATTTCACAGATTTTTTAAGGAAAGGTGAATGATTTACCCCCACCTGCAAGATGACAGTAAATCCTCTAAAGATTGGTGGAATTACTACTCTGTAATTCCGCCGGTGGTATTTCTGCCAAATTTGTAAATTAGCAGTAACAGGATTACTGACACATTTTTCCCCACACCAGCGACCACGTAATGAGGCCAATTTTGAGGGACCATACATAACAGATGATGTATTGGAGATGTAGTGAGTCTTTGTGAAGAAACATATGATGCACAAAACGCTTAATACCCAGAGGTTTCTAAGCATGGACACAGGGATCGAACCTGTGGTGCTCTGTGTCGTCTTGCTTCCAAGGCGAGCACGTAGCCCCTGAGCTATCATCCCGAGACTTAATATATGCATAGAGAATGGCTTCTTATAGGGAAATGTATGGATACAGCAATTTAATAATGTGCTGTCTATCCCAGTTTTAGGCACGTTATAAAAAAAAAATTATAATAATATAAAGAACACTGACTGGTGCCCTGAAAATATTCCATTAGCATTTTACAGACAAGTCTAATGATTTTATGCATCCTCATTTTTTATATTGTATTTAAATATTATGTCTATTGTGTTATTTTAACTGTTGTTTTATGCTACTGTATTGGATTGTATTGATTTTATATTGAATAAAGGTGTAACAATGATGATAATACAAAGTAAACAAAGAGGAAGAGGATTTACAAATTCATAAAACATTTTAAAATAATAGTTTTCATGGGACCAACATAGTATCAGTTACAGAAAGTGATGTCATGCTTAGCTAGGTTAAATAATGCTTTGCTATGTTTCTTGGCATGTATAAGCAATATTTGACATAGGTATGGTCTTGTATCACATGTTTGTGTCTAAAACATATATGGGGCTTACAAATGACACCATCCCAGTCTAAACCTATTATGCCAGTATATTCCATAACCGTAAATCGTTATCCCATTGCCTCCCACATAAACTCATTTATTGTGTTTTAGTGACAGCCATCTTGTTAAATTTCGTGTGGGATCTGAAGAAAAAAAAAGCATGCTTTTTGTTCCCGGAGCATGATTGTGAAATGAGTTCAATACAACATCTGTCAATGCTGCTGTGTCAAATGCAAACAGTGTTCTATATTCCCTGAGGCGCTCACAGCAAAATAGGAATCCACGCCCTAGGCCTACACTTACATGTAAAAAGGGATAATTGCTCTGTGTATAGTTTGTATTGCTCTCCCAGGGGTAATAGCAATCTATCTGCATTTAATTCATAATTACTTTGCAGCAGTGAATGCCACATGGGAGCCACCTGTTTAGCGTGTCTGGCGTTTCCCTGTAATTAAATGGCAGTGGAAAATGACTGGTTTGATCTTGTGATCAAAAAAATACTTTCAACACACATGCACATTTACAAAGTGGAAACACTGTCAGAGCTTTATCCCGTTTCATGACTGGGCACGTGTGGCACCCCCAATTGGCTCAAGACCTTGATAGTCAGAAAGTGGCTTGAGTGCAGTGTTGCATAACCCTGATGGAGGTTTAACCCAGGATATTATATGTGATCCTTTTAGTTGTGGTTTCAACAGCAAAACTCAATGGATGTGTTAGATTCAGAGCATGTTGAAAGCAATGGGCTCGATATCCCAGTTCAACCCCTGGGATATCTCAGTGAGACAAAAGTGTGAAGAAAAGATACACATCCGGCATGCAGCCCCATAGCCCTGTACAATAGAGTGCTTGAAGCTTTACAATTCATCAAATTGAGACCTCTTGGTGTTAATTTAACTCGCTTTAGACTACGCACTCTTTTCCTGTTGCCATTGCAGGGGAGATGGGCAGGATGCAAGTCGCTGGGGATCAGATGCCCGCATCCTAGGGGAAATATAGAATCGCTAATGAAATGTGTGTTATTCTGCCCCTTACATGGAAAGATAAGATGCTGTTTTTTATGGCCAGTGTAGACATGCATTGTTGCATGTATTGTTATTTTAGGAATAATCCCACGTTCTGTGGGCTTCACTGGCCGGTAAGGGGTTGGTGCCCAAGTTACATGCCCGAGCGAAACGGTGTGTGGAATTGCCATCTGGAAAGGGTGCAAAGTCCTGGCTTTTCTATTTTTATTAGTACATAAAATAATGCCGGGAATTGCTTCTCCAAAGGGTTGCTCTCCTAACCAGATCCACCTTTGTGGCAACTCTATGCCAAACACATAGTGCACTTGTGCCCTGCTGCATCAGTAGCCTGATCCGCGCCACCTGCTCTGCTCATGGCGCATGGCAGGTTCAAGGGTTACAAGCTGCTCACTCAACGATGCAGCAACATCAGAGTCACTGCAGCACAAGGGTGACATTTAAGCTATGCCCCCTGGTGCTAAATTATGATGATCAGGATTACCCCATGCTGGTGGCATGGTACTCTCCAAGAAAAAGTTATTCCTGAATCTAGTTATCATGGCCTCCCTACATTCCAATCCATATTGCACATGTGGCAGCTCCTCTGAGTCAGCTCTGCTGTGGAAGCGAATATGTATTCGAGTCAGATGGGCCGATACTGCCACATGGCAGAACAGAAATGCAAAGGAACCAGCCTCTTTTTGATTCTCTTTGTGAGGGCCGGTAACTGTCTCTCGCAGAGACAGCCGAAAGGCAGGCAGCTGTCCTGGGCCCAGGTGGGCTGCAAGGGGGTGGGAGTAGGTTAGACAGAAGTGCACTGGACACTGGAAGACAACTTCCACCATTCTCACTGTCTCTAGTTCCCTTTCCTGTCTTCCCCACTTCTTTAGACCAATCACCTGAGGGTGTGTGCCCTTAAAAGAAGGAGTCTTGCACCCTTTCAGCATAATTCCCTCAGTTCCTCTAGGTTCCTTTAAGGCAAACAGACATTGTGAACATTCCCACCTGGACTTCCTTTGGATCAGTTGCACAGTCCAAAGCCCTCTGCCAGAGGTGTAGAATTAGCCACCCAAGACAGAACAACCCTAACCTCTCCCAGGGAACATTGGGAGGGACAAGTGCTGTGGACCAGGACCAGCCATTCTGCAACTGATCTTCTGAGCTAGACGAGCAGATACTGAACTTGACTATTCTGCCTGCGAGTCCTTTGCAAAGGCTTAACAGCACCCGCTTGCTACCAGGGCCTAAATGATCCTGTGTGTCCCCGGTTCAGCCGGATCAGCTCGCTTCAGCTTTTGGATCTGGGTCTGATGTGTCAGTCCACCAAGAATGAGATCCAGGTACTGTGACACTGAATTGCCCCCACTATACTGCCCTTGAGTCCTTTGCAAAGGCTTCACTGCAACCGGAGGGGCCAGACCAACCAAAGCTCTGAGTTCTACGCACTGGAATGATCTCTCCGTGTTTCCCTTATCCTGAACAATAGGGAAGGTAATGATTCTGGTGTCTGCGTTCCTGCAAACCAGCTATTGCACTGCATCTAAACCAGCACGACACTGCATCGTGTCCTAACCTAGAATGTCACCTGCCCGGCCCAAAGTGTTTGCTCAATTCCAGAACCTGAACCAAATCTCTGAAAAGCCACTCGCTGACTCTAACTAGCGGTTACATCCATGGGTCAACCCGGATAGCACCAGAACTGCCTCCTCATTGACTGCACATCGACGCATCCTCAGTTACCACTTCAGCGACCGTCGACTGCTGACTCAAACCGCTGTAGCATCATTGTTTGCCATCCTCTTCCATTGCCCAACGCCCGACTTGGCCTGGCCAACTGTGAAGTATTCTTGGGACCGCCTCGACCTGCATCCTTGAACTGTTACCGTTCAACCGCACAGAGCACCCGCATTCAACCATACTCAATGCCTGCTTGCTGCCAGTTCCTCCATGATACTGTGTGCCCCCGGTTGATCCTGATCAGCTGTCTTCACCTTTTGCACCTGTTGTCTGAATCGTCAGTCCACCAAGAACAAGATCCAGGTACTGTGACACTGAACTGCCCCCCATTCCCACTATGATCCTAGAGACTAGATAGTGATTATTCTTTTTTTCATTCCAATATCGTTTTTATGATAGTACCTTACCTACCATTGCTGGAATTATGCTTACAGTGCTACTTTCTTCAGTCTATTGCATCTTCTCTGTTAGTTCCTTTTGGGCAGGGTTTTGTATTGTAATCTCTTTTTGTTCTACTTGCAGATTGTGTGCTTTATGAAAGTGTTTATATTTTTATTGAAACCTTAATTGGACATTCTGTTTATTTTGGAATGTGATACTGGGCCTCATTAGGAGTTTGGAGGCAGCCATGCCCTTAATAAGGACATGGCTGCCTCCAAACTCGAGTCCAGGTTCCCTGAATGGGGAAATACCGGCCCATTATGACCCTGGAGAGCCCAGTATTTCCCCATTCAGGGAACCCGGACCCAGAGCATCCATATTCCCATTCGAACCCCCATAGGGCTCAATGGAAATGGGAGGGAGCTAACCTCCGTTAATAACAGGCCCGTTGTTAGCTCCCTGGTCCCCTCGCGGGACCCGCAAAGGACGTCTGGTTTGACCAGATGTCCAGAGCGGGTCCTACGAGGGAACCTCGTAATAGGGCAGTATGGGTTTAAAAGCCCGCACCTTTAATGGCGCCGCTAAACCCATACCGCCAGGGTCCTTATGAGGCCCACTGTGTTGTTTGGGTCACTACTAGTTCACCTTCACAGCCACCTTGAGAGTAGAGCCTTCCTTCGGCCCACATTACCAAAAGAGGCAAAGGAGATATATCTCTTGATTGTCCCTGGTTTAACTTTATGATTGTGTTGTGTTCTGGTTTCTAGAAGTATGAGGGCCGTGGGCCATTTTACCCCCACTCATCCGTGTACTCTTTTGTGACAGAATCAAATTCGTGACAGGAGGTAATCTTGTTTCTGAGGCTTTTTTGTCACATTGGTAAACTCTAATTGAGCTCCTCTGTGTCCTCTGTGTAGGACTAATCTATGTGTGAGTATAGCCCGTCACAGACATGGATCAAGGAATTGCTTTTACTGAATTATACAAGCAGCATTTGACACTTGTAATTGAATTCTATTTTTGTAATTCAAATATGAACATGAAATGGTACGAGAGTACACTGTGTGTTTTTGTTTCAGCAAATGTGAACATGCATATATTATTTGCAGATAAAATGAGGACTGGAGTTTTAGAAATCTGATTGCATGCACATTTTCCCTGTGCATTGCATAATTCCTTCTGATGATGGACTTTGTGGCTGTATTGTCGTATTTTGCTTATATCTGGTAACTGGAACACTGAGCAAAGTATTAGCCACTGGGATATAGAAATGACCTTCGAAGGACACTCACTACAAAATTCTACAAAATGTTCTCGCCCCTCAGAACTCCAAGATTTTGCGATATTTATTATCCCGCCTACGGGATGGGGTCATTACACGACATGCTGCTGCATTTCCTGGCACGTGCTGCCATAGAACAAAGGAATTGCCTCTGACTACTGCCCCAGCCTGCTCTAGGAGCACCGGCTAAGTCCATGGGGGAACTGAGCCTGGTTACTGATTCAGAAAGGAGAAAGGTTTAGCTTTACAGCACGGTGCAGTGGTACATTCAATACAGGACATCGCACCACAAACACGTGTCCAAAGCAATGCCAGCTGGCAAGATAACTCAATGGGTTCAGTGCAGTTTACCGAGAGCTGTACATCACTTTAAGACTGAACTTTAGATTTCTGGCGCTGCTGACTCAGCCTTTTAAACTTCTGAGTCTGAAAGAATGCCTTCAAAGGTGCTTTGTCAATAGGAGCAGTTAGGTCCTGTTCTACTAGAAGGCTCAACTAGGCTGCCACAGTCTGCCTGACTTCAAGGGATGCTGGGAAATGCATACATTCAACGAACAGTAGCAGCAGAGTCCTTTGCTGATATTTCTATCATGTACAATTAAACCTTGTGATCCTTGCAACGCTATTCCCTGGCCTATTTCCCAAGTGGGTTGTCTTTATTCTGGAGTGTGAATAAAAAGGGCCTTGCCTTCACTTGGCAGGTACCCACTTCACAGTCACAGCACCTCTTCCCTATGGCATCTCATAAGGTTTACCTGAGGAATCAGGTGTGACAGCTTATTTTCAAAATATATGTGTGTTATCTGTACACAGCATTCTCCTGCACATATGTATCAGATTGCGTGTGCACACACACGCAAACGTACTGCTGTTACGAGGGGCCACAAAAAGACTTTCTGGCGATCAAGCAAACAAAGCAGTACATTTGCAGGAGCTCAACGTTAACTAATGCACAGCCCATTATCAGTTGTGTGAAGGGAACACAAATATTCAATATATGGGCATTCTATTTAAAGGATTCGATATAAACATTGTATACCTATCTGCACTACCACACAGCGGCCCTGAAACTCTTACCCTGACTTGCTCCCTCCACCACCTAAATGAATGGCAACAATCAAATAATTTTCCATAAAAATACAGTTAGCCAGGACAGTGAAAGCCAAGCTACACTACTGTTATATTGCCAAACGTGTATATTAATGATAGTTTTCAAAGAAAATGGAAATCACCACCATCCAAATGCTGGAACTACTTCTACGATCTGCCATGGTGACCAGAGCCACCTTCGAATTATTAGAAAACAACTCACAGAATGCTCCATAAGCATCTCCCACTTTCATAAAGGCCTTGGAGCAGGGGTCTGCCACCTGTGTCTCTTCAGATGTTTTGGACTACAACTCCCATGACCCCTCGCCATTCACTAAACTGGCTGGTACTGTTGGAAGTGTCCATCCAGAAAATGTGTAAAGGTTGCAGACCCTGCCTTGCAGAATGGACAAATCAATGCACCTCATTATGAGCATGGCGATAGCCGTGCCTGTCTGGTAGGCATGGCTACCGCCATGCTCGCTACCGGCCCCGCCACACGCGATTGGGCAATAACCGGCCCCTTATGAGTTGAATGGGCCGGTAATTGCCCATTCGCGGTTGGCGGTTATGCCAGGCTCCCGATCCCTGTTCTGTTCCATAGGGCAGAATGGGGGTGGGGAGCATGGTTGCACCGGCACCGTTGATAATGCTGCCGGTGCAGTCACGAGTTCTTCTCACAGGTGCTGCGCAGCCTGCCAGGTAAGACCTGGCGGGCTGTCAGCAACCCCCGAGCAGAACATGTAATGCGGCGGGACGGTATGAACGGTGCCGGTGCAACCATGCTCCCCACCCCCATTCTGCCGTATGGAGCAGAACAGGGATCGGGAGCCTGGCATAACCGCCACCCACAAATGGGCAATTACCGGCCCATTCAACTCATAAGGGGCCGGTTATTGCCCAATCGCGGGTGGCGCTGCTAATAGCGAGCATGGCGGTAGCTGTGCCTACCAGACAGGCACGGCTATCACCATGCTCGTAATGAGGGGCATTAATTTGTCCATTCTGCAAGGCACAGTTCATACCATCACCACCACCCTTATAATGAGGCCCAATGTCTCTGGGTCTTAAAGATATGGGGCCTCATTCTGAGTTTGGAGGTAAGTACCGGTCATTACCGGCATGGTGAAAATGGCATGTCCAAGCTAGCAATAGACCACTAAAAGCGGCCTATTACAACTTTGCGGGCACAAGCTTTGCGCCATGCCGGTAAGGTACCTAGCGCCATGCCGGAAAAGGGCCCCAAAAAGCCCTTACCGGCATGAAGCGCACTGTACATAACACTACTGCCATTGAGTAAAGTAGCATTAGCGGTGACCGTAATTAGCGGTCACCGGTATTTACAGGGCCTCATTACACGTTGTGCGGTAAAAAAAGGCATTTACCGGCATGGCTATATTTGCGTCTCCGCCCTCGCAAGAGCCCGCAAATTGCAGACTATTACGAGTACGCAGACATGAGTATAGCGCCATGCCGGTAATCCTCCTACCGCCATGTCGTAAAACCCCCCAAAAAGTCCATTAACGGATTCGACCAAAGTGCTAATAGCACCTCCGCCTTCAACACCGTAATGGTGTTCTTGGGAGTGTTGTGGGGGGAGGGGGGTAAGGGAGTTCTTGGGAGTGTTTTGGGGGGAGGGGGGTAAGGGTGTTCTTGGGAGTGTTGTGGGGGAGGGGGGTAAGGGTGTTCTTGGGAGTGTTGTGGGGGGAGGAGGGTAAGGGTGTTCTTGGGAGTGTTGTGGGGGGAGGGGGGTAAGGGTGTTCTTGGGAGTGTTGTGGGGGAAGGGGGGTAAGGGTGTTCTTGGGAGTGTTGTGGGGGGAGGGGGGTAAAGTCGTTTGCACAGTTGGGGCCATGCACTTAATTATTGTCTATTGTTCACCATACACCATTGAAAAATTGAAACACAGGCTTGGTATTCATCATTGTGTGTGTGTACTGTATTGGGGAGATGGCTCTTTGTGGCACTGACCACATGCATCAGGGCAGTAATACCCATCTGCATCCATAATAGTCATACCTTGGATGTCATGGAATCTGATACATCAGATGCTGACGTACATCGCGTCCCTCCTGGAAATTGCCACTTGCATGTCCCTGCGGGCCTTTTGACCCATCCTCATCACCATCCACATCATCCTCATCTGGCGCTTGCATGTCAGGTGGCATAGGCACATTCCGTGTGATGAAAGTTTAGTCCGGCATCACACATGCCATGGTTATCTTCGGCACTTTGTCATGGTCGTACAGGAAAGCCTCACCCAGCAAGCTTAGGCACCAGAGCTGTGTGTTGGAGAGGCCGAATGCCTGCTCCATCACGACGCAGGTACAGGTATGTGCAATATTGTTGTCCTCTTCCTACTGGTTCTGTGGGTTCCATACAGGGGTTAGGTGCTACCTCTTCAGAGGATAGCTGGCTTTGCCTGTATGGGGTGAAGAATGGGTACCTGTTACCGGCCACCCTGCTGTGGACTGTACATGTCACACGTCTTCTTTGCATTGTGATTGGAAGTCACAACTGACAGCATGCATGCAGACAATCTGCGTGACTGCAATGTACAAAGCTGGGCTCAACCATGCAAGTTGACATGCCCGAAACATGCCTCCGCAAGTAATGGAAATGTCCTGGCTGAGGCCAGGCCTCAGGTGTCCTTGGGCCCAGGCAAATTTTGTACTGCTATGCCAGTGTGCAGCCATCCCGACATCCATGTTCTGTGCTGCGGGGCATCACTTCAGTGGTGCTATGGGTTTGTGGTCATGTGCCATGGCTGGGGTGATTCCTTTGCATGCATTCTAGGGCACATTGCAGTAACGATGTTGTGCTGCCCAAATTCTGTATGACTGTCGTGAGGGCAAGATGATGATTTGTGTATTATGTGGTGTGGCATGATGTGAAATGTGGTTGTGGATGGATGTGTCATCTTTGAAATGTTGGTATGTATGCAATGTTGTTCAGCTTCACATTTCATGTGGGGTCTTATCAGGTACATTGTGAAGTCACCCAATGGACATTGAAGTACATCTGTATGACCATTTGTCCCACGCACGCCAGACAATTCACAGTTGGTGAACCGTTTTCTCCCCCCCAATCACACCGCCCTGTGCATGGCCTGCTACTCACCAAGTTGCCACGATCGTTGGCCAGCTTGCCGCTCCATGTTGCTTGGTATGGTTGAATTCTGCAGGACCATTGAATCATGCGTTGATCCGGGATGTCTGGCACAACAATGTGTGATTGTCTTGTTTGCATCACATGCCATTTGGAAAATGATTGGGTGTAAATATTTTCTGTTTCTATGGACTACTTCATTGTGATGTAGGACCGCCAATTCCACATGGGTACAGCTGCTGGCACCAATGCTATTTGGGATGTTTGCAAGTGAATAGATGCATATTTTGGTGTTTGCAAACATCCTGGGCAGTCCGTGGAAGGAATATGTGTTCATGTCCAAGCTTCAGGAGGGTATTGTCTACCTGGTTCGGCGTGCATGGGAATACTGGTTGTGAGATGCCATGCATCTGCCACACATTATGCTGCTGCGAGCCTGTGGCCAGGGAGTGGAGCGCAGTCAACACCTGCACTAGAGGGGGGATTGCAGTTCTGATGTCTATATGAGTCTCACGCTGTCGTCATGTATCTTATCCACTATGATGGTGATGGTATCCCAGTGCAGACGGTACAGGGTTTGTATGTGCTCAGGTGTCTGGTTCAATGGACTGGCTTGGATCCTGGAGATTGGTGGCTGGCTCTGTGGTATTTCTGGGTGCCTTGGTGGTGCTTGCTGGGCCTGTCTTGCCCTACTCCTCCTCCTCCTCCTCCTCCTGCGTCTCCTCTGTGCTGCCTGTTGTTGGTGCTGCTGCACTGCAATCATGTCCTCCAACCCATGTAATGCGGGCAGTATTAGAAGCATTTTTGTGTGGGAAGGGGTGTGGGAAGGGGTGTGGTGTGCTCTTTTGTGCTGCCACAGTCTCCATCGCCTCCACCTGTGCTGGATGTGTCCACCTGTGGCAGGTGGAAACACTGCTCAGGTCTCTTAACGGGTGGTTCGCGATGCCGATATTTGCGCCATGTCGGTAAGGGGGTTTTGGGTCTTTCCCATGCCGATATTGCCATGTCCGCTTACCTTGTGATGGGATGCTATTAGCGCCATGCCACTATTTCCGACCTGGGGGTTGCGTGCCCACGGACTTGCCGCTATTAGTGGCACCGTACTTACTGGTGGCGCTAATGCTGCCAAGTCTGGGTCGTAATTAGATTGGGAATTTAGCAGTACCGGTATTCGCTTACCGGTACCGTTATTCCCTTACCGCCGTTCGTGTAATGAGGCCCAAAGTCACCGTTAAATAGCGGAACCGGACATAGCATCATCACACAGGAACTGGAAGGAGCACGGCAGCCAATCCATTGCCATCCTCACCAGACAGGACCCCTGGCAAACTTGGAACACTGTGGATACATCCCATCATCAAGGAGGAATGCCAAAAGCACCAAATAATGGAGCTGCCCGCCTCAGGAAGGAGCGATTCAGCCCGGATGAGCTCCAGATGATGGTGGATACTCTCTACGAGCATTCAGACACCGTTTTCAGCAGTGACATGCGGAGGGTGGCGGTAATTAAAAAAAAGATATCTGGGCCATGGTAGCACAGAAGGTGAGCGCCATGGACAACATCCCCGCACCACCAAGGACTGCCGAAAATGGTGGGACGACCTGCGGCTGAGGGTGCGGAGCATCCTTTCGGCCAACAGAAGCCAGGCCCTGGAGACAGGAGGAGGGCCAGGTTCCCCCATGAAATTGATGCCATGGGAGGAGATGTGTGCGGCCATGATAGGCCCATAAGCCATTGAAGGGGATGGAGACATGGAGTGCGGGGCAACGTCATCCGTGGATGGAGTTGGTGTCCAAAGTCAATACTGCCAATGCATTTGTTATGAAAGTCACTGCTAAGAGATGGGCAATGTGTCACGTCATGGTTGGCCACACCCCCCCTTTAAATCATGCCAAAACAAGTGAGACCCAGGCTAGTGCCAGGTGCAAGGCTGTAACCTATATGGCACATACCACACGAAGAGGCCCATTCCGTGAGGCACACAGGGCAGTTGATGTAAACAGTGTGCATGTGAGCCAGCATAGGACCCTGCCGACATGAGTGAAACAGACATATGCATGCATTTACCATCCAAGCATAGATCAATGTGCCGTTCACCACCCAAATGCCGACAACCCACTAGAATCAGATTGTGATATCGTAGGCATGTCCAAATGCTGACTCTCAAATCATCACTCATGCCGTCCCTCTCTTCCACCCCCACAGGCAGCGAGCATGACAGTGAGGACCAGGCAAGCAACCAGCCCAGCACCTCCAGGGGCCAAGTCAGGGCCCACTGTCTACCTGCGAGCAGGAAAACACCTCAAGCCACACCAGTGGCTCCAGCAAGGCCTGTGGAGGGTGCACAACCCCAACCCCACCCAGCATTGGCGGCATACACCTGCCCTATGCCCCACTCTGAGGAGTCCAGTGTGGCTGGGGAGATTTCAGCCACGTGCCCCCTCGATATTCCCGACAGCCCCTCATCCATATGCGGAGCAACTGAGGAGGACACTTATGAGATTGTCCACACCCCTGACAGCCAAACAAACCCCCAGGTCTCATATAGTGACTCTGGTGACAGTGAAACACCTGGGTTTACGGGGCAAGGAGCAACACTGGAACATGCCTGTCCTGTGGCCAGTTCCCTCAGTGAAGCACCAGAAAGACATGTGAGCCCAATTACCAGCGGGGCAACCACATCAACCACATCAGCCATTGATGCAGAGTGGGCTCAGCAGCTCAAAGGCCACATAAATGACTTCCTGCAAGACAATCGGCAGGCCAGGGAGGAGTGGTGGAATGAACTGCGGGCACTGGGCAAGGTCATCACAGCCAGCACAAACGTCTCTGCGAGGTCCTTGGCCGGATAGCAGATGCCCTGGAGGCTGCACCTCCTGTACGACAGCCCCAGCAGGAGGACACACCTTCTCGTTGCTCCTCCGCCCAGAACAGCCCGCTCCGTCACTCCCAACGTACATTGCACTGCCAGGACATGGATCCCCCTGGCTCTGGGAGCGCACATTGACAATGCTGACATACACATGTGGCCTATGTAGTCCTTATGGGACTAGTTTGGGGTTGTTGTGGTGGGAGGGGGAGGGGGATGAGGGTGTGTTTGGGAGTTGTGGGGGGAGGCGGAGGGGGTAAGGGTGTGTTTGGGAGTTGTGGGGGGAGGGGGATGGGTGAGGGTGGTGGAGGGTTTGTTTTTCACGTTTGAACCTTCTAATTCAATACACCGGTTGTTCATCAAAAAAACAAGAGTGGACATTCATCATTGTGCATGTGTCATTCACTGTTTCACTGTGCATAGTGTACATGTATCCCCACACCCAGTGTCCGATGTCCTGACATCCTCACACCCTCTGCTGACTTGTCTGTCAGAAATATTGTCCAATCAATGATTGCCGCACGGCACGTCCCTCCTGTGAATCGGCACCGTGATGCTGCCCTGCCACTTCTTCCTGCTCCTCCCCTTCATCATCATCAGATGGTAGCAGTTCCATGTCAGGGGGCAGGGCTACGTTCCGACGGATGCACATATTGTGCAGCATTACACATGCCATGGTGATCTTGGACACCTTCTCATGGCTGTAGATAAGTGTCCCACCCGACCGGCTGGGGCAACGAAATTGTGTCTTCAACAGGCCAAAGGTCTGCTCAATCACTACACGGGTAAGGGTATGGGAACAATTGTAGTTCTCCTTGTGCCTGTTCTGTGGGTTTCGGACAGGGGTCATGAGCCACGGCTTCAAGGGATAGCCACCATAACCTGCTTGAGAGGGGAATGAAGGTGAGTGTTCGTAGATTCATGGTGGACAACTGTACTAGTTTTACATGGCGGCAGGTAATTTCTGACCAAACACACATGTCCCTGGATGCATTGTCCCCATTTCTGAGCCCGCTATGTGTCCTGTGCAATGAGATGATGGAGGGGGTAGCATCCTCAGGATGGGTTATGGTGTGCACTCACAGTGTTGGCGTGAAATCATTGATGTGTTGTGTTCTGTGAGATTTGGTAGTAGGGAGTGTTGGCTGTTGTCAGTAGCATATCTGTAATTCTGCACTGATCAGTACCATGGTGACTTGCACACTCCTATGGGTGTGGGGAACCAGTGACATGCTGTGGTATCCCTGTTAGGCTCAGTTCAATGCACTCCCAGGGATGACTGTCTGGTGTGGTGATATGCTGGAGGCAGCGACATAGTGAATATGCAGTGCATAGTGCTAGATGCCCTTACGATGTGTGAGGGCCGCAGATGAGTGGTGCATGTGTTGTGGGATGTGGCCTGGTCACTTGTTAGTCATGTAGTGTTAAGAGTCAGCCTTAATTCATCACTGTGGGATTTGGTAGTTATGTGCCGTTTCACTGGCTCTGGGGCACAGTGTTCGGTGAGGTGCACATCGTGCACTGGTGTCAACATTTCCTCCCAGGTGGAGTATGCATCTCCCCCCCACTTCCCACCCAGGTGGAGTATGCGGGCACCCGCCTCACAACCCCGATGCACTGCCATGGCCCAGTCAGGCAACTCACCAAGCAGCCAGGCACGTCGTCCAGCATGTCGCTCCATATAGCGTGGTAGCGTGGAGTTCCGCAGGACCAAAGAGTCATGAGTTGATCCTGGATATCGGTCACAGCAATGTGTGATGATCTTGCTGGCGTTGCACACCATCTGCACGTTGATGGAGTGGTATTGCCTGCGGTTGTGATACGCCACCTCCATGGCATGCGGGACCACCAACTCCACGTGGGTGCAGTCAAGGGCACCTATACAATTTGGCATGCCTGCCAGTGCATGGAAGGCAACCTTTGTATCAAATATCTCCTGGGGAGTCGGTGGTAGGGATATGTAGTCCCTTGTGTGCTTGAGGCGGGTATCCAGCACTTGGTTCAGTATCCGAGAAAATAAGGGTTGTGATATGCCATACATGTGCCCCACTGTGTGCTGGTAGGTGCCTGTGGCAAGGAAGTGGAGCACAGACACTACCTTCAGTAGAGGGGGGATGGCGGCGCGTATTACAATGAGGCTCACTATGTCGTCATTTATCAGGCCCACTATCGTGCTGATGGTGTCACGGTCAAGCCGGTACAGGGTGTGGATCTGCTCCGGTGTTAGGTTGAAGGGGGTGGCTCTGATGCGAGGGATTGGGGGCTGCCGGCGTGGTAACAGTGGCTGCACTGGTGGGGCATGCTGGGCCTGTCTCACCCTCCTTCTCCTCCAGTGTATCCTCTGTGGTGGGGGCTGTGGTTATTGTTGTTGCTGCTGTTGTTGTTGTTGCTTCCTTGCAAGCAGGACCTCCCTCCAGCTCCAGTAATGCTACTACTATTGATATCATCTTGGTGTGGGAGGGGGTGTGGTGTATGGGTGTGCTCCTTTTGTGCTCTGCCAGACTCCTTTGCCTCCACCTGTGCTGATTGTGTGCACCTGTGGCTCTTGGAAACACTGCTCAGGGTTCTAAACACCTTCTCTGAGATGCCGGTATTTACTCCATACCGGTAAGGTACTTTTCGGGCTTCAGGAGGCCGTTATTTGCATGTCCGCATTACTTGGGATCAGCTCCGGTTTACGGCATGCCGCTAATATCGGCATGGTGTGTCGCTCGCGCGACCCTAGACCGCTAATTACAGCATTGTACTTTACGGTGCCATAAATAGCGGTCTGGTGGGTCAGAATAGCCTGTAGCAGTAAGCGATGCCGGTAATCCTTTATCGGCATCCTTTTTCCCTTACCTCCAACCTCGGAATGACCCCTATGATGTAGAAGTCTCCATTCACCCCACTGCTGGGTGATCTGACCAAATTGGCTGCTGGGGAGTTGGTGGGAAGTTACAAGCATTCACATCCAAGTGTTTCTCTTCCCTGATGTATTCTAAAATGTCTCTTCCCTAAAGTCCCCTATCTTTGTGTAAGTTCTAGAAGTATTTTTAGAGTACTGGATCAATGTTCTGCGATAATAATTCTACTAACAAAGTGTGACTGCATAGTTACTGGTCCAAAGTTAGGGAAGCCTAAAGTTGAGCATACACAATGATCTTTTATTTGCATTTAATAGCAGTGCCTGCGAAATGCCTAATACTTAATACACAAGGTCAATCAATGGGTGGGCAAATAACACGTACAAGCTTTGTGCCGCCTCCAACATACGTTACAAAATCCGAAGAGATGTAACAAAATGTACCAAAACAGAACTGCCCACTACTTCAAGTAATCAGTTCTCAGCTCTGCTTGGCTCCAAGATAAACTAGCAACCCAAGGATCATTTGCCACTGTGCCTGGAAGAATGACACAGGTTTCAGCTCTGTGCTACTAAAAAGAAAGGAAATATCCCGAAACATGATTTTCCTAATTGTAGGCAATCACAGATGGATGAAATCCTGATTCCACCTCAATGGGATACATACATGTGACCTATAGATTGCATTCTGTGATCAGCCAGCAGCATTCGCTAAACCCAGACATCTTTCATAGCTAACAAAACTAACATTGTTCCTTTGCCTCTAACCTGCCTATGTCCTTCACTTCCTCTGCCTCCACTCTAGCACTTCACCCATCATGGTCACATCCTAACCGCAGCTGGCCGTACTGCCTACCTGCACTTAAAAATATCAAATGTTGGTTGCCCTTAATCTATGTATGTCCACTATCGGGGAGCAGCCTTGGAGCAGCAGCAAAGGTGCAGAGTTTGTGGGGCATTCATGCCCTGGTGGGTTGGACATGAGCCTAAAAGTTTGGCAAATCTCCATATTGGCAAACAATGCCTGCTGACATGAACGTAAGCAACTGTTAGATCCTGAGTGTTCTCCTGCCAAGGACAAAAAAAGATGCATGGAGGGCCTGCTTTAGGAGTGTCCCTTCCAGGAAAATGCTACACCAGAGACCACGGCGGCAAAATCAATCCAATAAGATTAGGTGGGGGGCCTTGGTAGAGGTGCCATTCTCACCGCAGTGTGTTAGTGCAGATGACTGGTATAAAGCCTAGCTTCATCACAGAATGGCAAAGTAACCATCTTTGGTTCACCTGGAAAAACCTTCCGGGAGCTGAGCCCGCACACTTACTGACATTTTGTTTTGCTGTTCAGTGGAAGGTATTGGAAGAGAGCTCAGGTCTCCTTGTCTTAAGGTCAAGACACAACAAGAGTTCAACCTCATGTCTTTTTCGTATTCTCAGAGTCACCTGTGGGGGACACACCTTGCTCACCAGGTGGCGAGAGGAAGATGAACATTTAAGCTCTATTATGTTTCAGTCCAAGAGGTGGCTAATCAATGATACACAAAATCAAATGTAACTTGTAAACATGTCCCGGGGGCTGCCATGCCCTAGCTGCAATACTCACCAGTCACACCTTGCATCTCTGTTATGTGGTCTTTGTTCTTTAGAACAGGTGAAGAACCATCCTAGCTGACAGACTTGCTTGTTAAGAGAAGGGGAGGCACCCAGCAAGGTCGGAATTGCTCTAAACCAACAGAAATGCTTGCTTACCATTTCTCAAAAATGTGAAAAGTTTTAATGAAAGTTCCCAAGTCATAGGAAGGCACTTCTACGAGCAGTTAATTTATTCTGAAAGCATTTGACATTGATTTTCCCGTTAAAAATCAATGTTTCAAATCAGGTAGATAATGTTTACTAACAGATAGCATTGCCACACAGTTTTCTTTTTCTGTGTCTTTATGACTTGACTGGAAAGATGCATAACGCATAGATTTCTTTAGGCTGACATCTTTTTGCATTCATATATGTGGATTATTTATTTTCCAAATAAGGAAAACCAAGTTACTGTTATACTATTTTGGTTCACATAAGTATTTATATATTTGTCATTTCAGTTTGTAATGTGATTTCTGCACAAAATCCTGTGAACAGAGAAAGGTGCTAAAACAACGTGAGCACTGTCCTCTGTGAGTTTGTGGGATTTTGCTCACACTTCAGATGTCTTCCTCCCCACTGCCAGCATGCACCATGCTGCCGGCAGTGGGGAGCTAGAACGCGAGGTGCGAGCAAAATCCTGTGATCACATAGAAGACATTGCTCACGTGACCACTGTCCTCTGTGTGTTAGATGGATTTTGCTTCGACAACGTGGCACATGCTGGCAGCGGGGGGCTAGAAATCCTCAATGTGCCAAAATCCTGCAAACACACAGAGGATCCTCTCCAACGTGAGCACTGTGGCATTTTCATGTTTTACTAAATGTTTCTTATTTGAACACATTACAGTTGGTTTAAAAGCAGTGGGGATGGAAAACAACAGAAGGGAAATGCTTCGAAAGATAAAAAGAGAGGTGGGGTGAGCCCGACAATGTATGTGTGAAGCCGAGCAGAACCAGTCGACTTGGAGGTCCATGCAGGGCAAGCATCTGCATGACTCTTCTCAGCTAAAAAAGGCAATCATTGAGCCAGTAAGGGTTCAAGCACTACATGACATGTGTGGCAAATTTTGTGTAGTAAGACATTGATACATTTTAAAACTGATTTACAAAGGATGAGCAACATTCATACCTATATTAAAAAAACAAGCAACTGAAACGAAGAAAGGGCAGAAATAATTACTGCTGTTGAAAGTATTGTAAATTACTTAAACTATTTAAAACATGTTTATACTCATATGATTCAATGTATCATTTTTTGGGAAGATTCATGGTTCCTTTCCAATTCAAAGATGTCTAGTACTTTCGGCTTTTTTCCAGAGAGCTTCCTTAGAGACAGTCATCCAAGATGGCTGCTTACATTAAAGAGCTCAAGAGCTCAAAGAGTTCTGAGATTGGCAGGAATGGGTGGGATTAGCCATAGGCATTAGCGTGGCTAGTAGCAGGGATTTGGTTGGATTTAATAACCTAACAACTGTGTATCCCTCTTCCAATATCATTGCCATTTGAAAAGCATTACAGACCCTCACTCAAAGCTCATATTTAAAGCTCTTATGTTAAAGCCCTTATTTTAACGACAATAGTTCCAGTTTAAAGGAAGTGCTTTCAGTGCCACCTAATAGCCCAAACTAAAAATGACAATATGGGGTGCGTGCTGTGCATAGCCCTCCAGAGAGTGAAGGGCTGTCCCAGTGGCTGGCAGAAGACTTGAACCTTTAAACAAGTTTGGGTTCATGAAAGTCTCCCAATCTGTTCACTGTGAATAGAAAGTGTGAAAAAAATAACAAAAAAGGGACTGAGCGTGGAACCACCCACAGAAGAAAAGAGCAAATTGACTTGCACAGAAAAATTGAAGAAACGGGCACAGATTTGGATAAAATGAACACAAGTGAATAATTATGTTGAGACAATTACCTGAAAGAGGAAAACAGTGGATTAAAAGGACACAGTAATGCATGGTGGTTGAATTCTTATAAGGAACACTATATCGTGCTGCAACAGAAACTCTTTTTTTGTTTTCCCTTTAAAGCAGCGCTAAAGTTCCACCTTTAAGTCAAACCTATTGCATTAGAGTACAGCTAAGGAGATATGGCACATGAGAAGAGACACAAAGTTTGTAGTTGTTTGGTTATTTACTCAACCATTGACTGCCCATGGCCATAATAATCCCTATGCCCATTCCAATCCACTTCCTGCCCTTCCCTGCCCAAAACATATCCTCCTGGAATATATCTGAGCTAGCTTTTTCAAGCCATACCATAAAACTTTGTGCTTTATGTGCCTGCCAGTGTTTTTTTCAAAGCAGTCTTCAGAGAGTGAATGACTTAATTGGAGCCATAAACAAGGTATTGGTGTAACAGAAAAATTTGTATCGATCTCTGCCTTCAGCCACTGTATATAGAAGCCCTATGTGTGCCCTTCACTGAGGTTCTGTTAAAAAAAAAACATTAGGAAAGCCAACAGTTGTTGCTTGTGTACAAGCATTCAGCATTTGGCAGGTACCACTATTATATATCCAGGTAGTTGCACCGTCCATTTTACAGCTGCTACCATTGATGGTCAGTTAATACTGCTATGGTAGTGCCTGGTAAATGCATTTCTCATGCCTTCACAAAGGCCAAAACTGTTGGCATTACCAGTGTTTGTATATAAGGTGTATGTGTCCTATGTCATCTACCTCAGATGTCTACATTCTGGGGCTCTGCACATGTTTGGAACTACAACTAACATGATCTGTCGGTTTTGACTATGTTGGGTAGGGATGAGGGGAGTTGCAGTCCAAATTATCCGATGAGTCAAAGTTTGCAGACATTGGTTCACATAGTTCCAGATGTTTGACATTTTTTATTAGATTCTGAAACTTACAGAATAATGCACAAAGTTATGAAACATGATTGCAGTAGGGATTTGTGTACAACATCTCTGTACCAATTTCCTCAGGGCATCATGCTCGCCAAGCAGCATAGTTTACAGTTTTTATAAACCAACCAAATTTGAGTTTGACACTATCCAAACGAATTGCTCATTAGTACACATACACAATCTACATTGTTATTCAAGACTGTGTATAAACAGAAAATGCCATAACCAAATTTTAAAGCGGTTGATATGTTTGTGAAAAGCCAGGCATTGAATTTTAGTGAGATTTGTCATCAGTATATCTCGCCTAACACCTGGTCCCTGTGCAAATTATTTGCAAGTATAATGTTATTGCAGAAATCAGTATTAGCAGAAATATGTTTGTCCTCCAGTGATCTAACCAGAAGAAGGGCAGGCCACAGCCTATTCCTCATTCCTTTTTTACCTCTATTTTTTATTACATTTGCACTTGTTTTGCATCTTTTAATCGAGCAGGTGGGGACAAAATACTGATTTGGGATTGGATCTTTTTGTTATTGTCTGATTTTAAAAAAGTAGAATTTGTTAGAAGAATCGGTTTGCATTTTGAGATAACATTACCAACATTAAACTATATTATCATGGTTAAGTAAAGCTTTGGTCATCATTAAACCTAAGGAATGCAATGTGTGTCTTTGTTATTAGGGGCAGTTATTGAGCATGGGTTACGGGTATCCTGGGTGGTGTTCAGATCATCATGCCGCAGCATTATTTTCACACACACCATACTGTGTTGGTACAAATGGGGCAAACGCCACATCATGCACTGCCTCCCACAGCCTCAAAATGTGAACTTAAATACAGGATAAGCACTTAAACAAATGGTTTTATGTCTTTTTATCCACTCAGAATGTTTTCAAGAAACCTGAACAAAAGCAACACACTAACAAAAGTAGAATAGGGACAAGTGTCAAAAGTAGAATAGAAGTGGTTTGCAACACTATGGGTAATAATACACTGAGAAGATCAATGATAAATATAGGTTGCTGAATACACTGAGAAGATTACTACGAAGAAACAGTATTCCTTATGAACTATAAATGTAGCATTGAGTGAGGTTCTGACATTTTGCAGCAACTGCCTCATGTGAAATTACACAATGGGCCTCATTATAGGTTTGCCAGTCCGGAAACAACAGTACTGGTAAGCTTGCCGGTACCGTTCTTTTGGACAGGCAAACTAAGGGTTCTGCGAGTGGGTGCCATTCAACAGCACCCGCAGGCAAACCTCGACAGATGCACCAGCACCATTCATGAATGGTGCCGGTGCATCCAGCCTTCCCATTCCCATTGAGTCCAATAGGGCTCAAATGGGAATGGGGACTAATATTTTCCGGCACCTGGGAATGGGCAATTACCAGGTCTGTCGGGTCTGCTGGGGCTGTAATTTCTTGGTAATTGCCCTTTCCCAGGCACTAGAAAATTCATGGCTCCGGTGGCAGCTGTGCTGGTATTTGCCGGCATGGCTACCCCCAGAGTTATAATGAGGCCCAATTTGTTATTTTAGAGCTGCTGCACCACAGTACTTAGAGTTGTCAAATTGTATTGTGAATCGAAAATGCAACACCGGGGGGGGATGGAATAATCGGACCCCCCCTTATTGCCTGAATATATCTCTCAGCAAATACCTCAGGGTGGTGTGCACTGTGCACTGTGTTACTGCTATGCTGGGGACACACACAAACCAACTACTAAGAAATGAACACAAAATGAAAACATGACAAGTCAATGCAGTTATAACAATGGAATACATGTATTCATGCTTCAGCAAGGTATGGTAAAACACACTACTCGCAAAACCGAATTTGCAAGCAACCCCTTATGCATTGGTGCAATCTAAAATTAATGCACTAATGTAAATGTATGCAATCTACAATTGCCAGCTCTTCTTGCTTCAATGCATAGCAACCTATTGCAACCTATTCACCCAGTCATGCTGGATCTACAATGCATTATAGTCTAGTAACAACACAGCTATAAACAAAGCAGCTAATAACAACAATGCTAAGCGTCAGCATCTCTCATTGCCATCACCACACATTGCACATCAGTTCTCTCTCTCATGAGACATTTTGTCTGCATGAACCTCCCCTTGAATCAGTGTATCAATCCCACATACAGTGTGTGCAAATCTCCCATGTCCTAACAACCCAGTCTAATCAGTTAGGCCTAAAACCCTACTCCTCTTCTGATGTGATCGATCTTCCCAGACTCTCTCTACTGCTAAGCTCTCCATGCCAGCCTCGTACACGGCGGCGTCTCCTTGGCCTCTCAGTGGTCTGGTCCCCTGTCAAAGCTCCCTGCCGGATTGATCTCGAACTCTGCTCTCATGTGCTCTCCCAGTCTGCTCTCCCAAGCTGCATGTCAGCGGATTCTCCAAATGCTTCTCTGTTGCTTCCCCAAAAGCTTCTACTTCTACTCAAACCCTCACCCTTGCTTATAGTGCTAAGTGATGTACATACATCTCTATGGTAACATGTCAAAACTCATTGCTAAGCATTTTCTCTTCTGTCAAGCAAGCACCAAAATGTCTCCCTATGTATGCAATGTCCTCTCTAGGCCCACTATGTTCTTGTCATCATGACATCTCAAAGCAAGATGGAACCACATTCAAACTGTGTCTCCCTCTATCTGTCTTTCTGTACATGTGGCCTTCCTCTCTCTGTGTTACAAAACAAACCATCCTCCCATTGAGCTCTGAGTCCCTTTCTCTCCACCAAAATCCCTCTGTCTGTGCAAAGCAACTCACACCCTACAAATACCCCCATCCTCTCACTGTCTGCGAACAAAGCAAGATTTGCTTTCATCTGATTCACTCTACTAGGCCAAAAGCTACCTCTTATCTTTTGACATTCTTCAATCCACAGTCTACCATAAACAACTCTCCACAGATAAGCAGCTTCTCAGTGTCTCTCAATGAAATGGCTTAGAGGGCCAGTTTCATGCATTCTATAGTGCCTAGCACATTTCTCTCAATCGAAGCGCTACATAATGGACTCATGCATATTTCGAAGTGCACATACATGCGTGTCTAATGCCAACATAACAACATAATATGTCTAAACAAGGCCCTTTATATGACAAGTCTATTTCTCTAGCAACATGCATACAAAATGTGGCATTCAAATACAGCATAGCAATGTGGATATAATGGATGTATATCTGTCTCTGTCTGAAATGGCTAATGACAACATAATCAGTCAGGACCAATATCTTATCTGGACTAACACATTCTCCATTGTCACCTGAAAGTATGAGGCAGCCAAGATTACAGTGGGAGGCAGTAAAAGATAGGGCTCGACGGAGCACCAAAGAGATATTGTTCCCATGGCACAAGAACAGATATACTGCAATTATTTCATGTCCAAATGATGATTAAATAAACACACATATGCCTTGATTGCCAGGTGCATGGTGCCCCAAGAAGAAATATTGCCAAAGACACTAAACTAAGTTGAATACACCATAGCCCCTATGGCCAATTAGTGCCACTAGCCCCTGTACCAAATACAGTAAAATAGAAGAAAATATCCCAGGCAGAGCCCCATAAACACTGTTATTCATTCCCAGACCCAATTAAAAGATTATGCATCTGCATTGGTAGCGAGTATCGAGACAACAGTTACTAACTGGAACATTCAAGATAAGGGAAACTGTCTGGGGTAAATTGGGCCCTTACATGGGAGACAAAATGGCAGTATCTTTTTGATCCTGGAAGCAGGGGATTGATCTTTCAGTTCCCGGTCAGTAAATCAAATAATAATTGGACTGCCTGAGACAGTTGCAACATTTGAAGAGCGGTCTATTGAATATGTTGTAAAGGGTCAGGGACACACAGGAACCTTGAGGAACTCCACAGGGTAAGGGGTGAGTGGGGCATTGTGGTTCTTGGCAAACACCCTCATGGTTCTACCTTTGAGGAAGGAGAAAGGAGGCCATCCAAGCGGTGTTATCAGTGCACAGTGGTGGCACAAGTTATGGTTGCTTAGCTTACCATAACTGGCTATTTTCTGGCTTTTTTTCTGTTTTACTTCTATCCATAACGTCCCATTAACAACGTTTTTTCACTAAATTTCAAAGGTTTTAATTAGTGCAACTTAACCATAATTACCCTTTAACAAAGTTTGTTCACTAAATTTCATAGATTTGTATTAATGCAACTAACGTCCCTTTAACAATGTTTTTTCGCAGGTTTTTTTACCAGTGAACCCTAATTTGATACAACTTCCTAATATAATAATTACCTCAATATAGCCACATTTTTGAACGCTGTACAAAGTTCTAACTTAAAACTGTGGCATTCCCCACCCCCTAGCAACATTTTTATCACTTCTATACACTTTTTGCAACTTTTTTCCACTGATTTGTGTTTGCCGATATTCACGAATGTCTGACATCACAGCAGACCTTCCAGACAGTGTCACGTGACCTTGCACACCCACGGCTTGATGACGTGTTCATGAACGGGTCCGCACTTTGCAAATGTGTCCATGCTTTGTGAACAGTTTGAAACGGCATTTCCATCAGATCTAGCTAGTTTTAAACTGAAATTGTACCCTTGCACAGTTCCTACACCTATTTTAACTGATTATCCATTTGCAATCTAGGACACAACACATGCTTGGAAGACTATAAGCAGAACTGATATTTATCTTCAAAAATGCCATCAGTTATTGCCATCCCTCCTCCCCAGGAGCCACCGCCACCACCACAACCACTACCACCAGCTGGAAGAAGCACAATCATTCATAAAACAATCAAGAGAACCAGGAATATGAGGTAGAGGAAATGTCTACCTCTAGAACCCAGAGAGAATCATGGGTGTGGCAGTTCTTTAATAAAACTACCAAGGTAAAATGCACTGAGAACAACGTTGTACAACCTCGTCAGTTCTCCTACAGGACCACCTCCATCCATCATCACACCAAATCCAACCACTGTGATGTTCTGATAAAGACTGTTCCTTTCTCAGGAAGTAGTAAGCTGTCTTACTGTACCTCATCTTCCTCAAGCAATACTGCCACCACACAGTCTACTGCTTTGGGGCACAAATTCCCACCAGCTACCTTGCAAGCTATAAAAGCGGCTGTTGATCCATATTTTTAAAAGACAAATGTGCTAATTGAAATAATGGACAATAGTATACTAGAGAATAAGAACAAAATGCGGAAACAATGTTTTCTCCCAATATCTTTCTCTAGCATACAATAAGGACCATAATACATGGCCCTTTATGACTATCTGTGTGTTCTGCAGTCCCCTCTCTAAGACATGCTTTATTAAAAAAAACTGTATTGCACGTGCACAATGGTGGTCAGACAACCAGGGATAAAAAATGAGTTGGACAAATTAGTTCAGGGAAGTTTATGTTAAGCTGTTTGTCATTAACACAACTCTGGAAATGAGAAAAGAATAAAAACATCAGGTGAGCCAGAGCGAGGAAATAGATATGTAATTGCCACAATGATGCGATAAAAACTTGGGGTAATCTGCAGGCACACAGTGAGGTGATGGAGTACAAACAACCAAGTTACAGCTGGGAAGGATGGTTAGTCAGAAAAACAGATCAGCCAGTCGAGTGCCCAGTTTTTGATGCTAAAGGTATCATGTAACTGTTTAATAAGGATACAATGATTCAGCATTTATTATATACATGGAATTATCTCCACATTAGTACACGTGTAAACCATTTCCCCAGTATAGCGAGAAAATAATGAAATATCATAATGAATGGATACATGAAACATCAGGCAGATGTTTCAATCTTGGCTGGCGGAATGCACACATACTACGAACACATTACAGAACATGTATGCACATCTAATAGCTAAATACAGAGGGAAAAAACGAAAACATAGACTAAGTATTATAGAATTGTGGAAAATATTTGAGGAAGAGGAGGGCGATAAAAACAAAAATGCTAAAACTGAAATACAAACACAGCTCACTGCCCCTCCTTTGTATGGGTCCCCACACCCACAGATGGTATGTGGACACTATCTGGAGTGAGGTTGAGTGTTCCGTGTGTTGGGGGCATGAAACAATGTATCCTTCAGTCTTTTCGCACTTTCCATACCTTCGAAGCAGAGGGACGGCCCTCCATTAACACACCATTCTGCAGCAGAGCATGGCAGAGTAAGATTGAGTGTTCCACGCGTTGAGGGCCAGATACATTGTATCCTGCAGTCTTTTCCCGCTTTCCATAACTTTTAAGCAGAGGGCGACCCACCTTTAAAACACCATTCTGCAGTGCATCGTGGCAAAGTGAGATGAAGTGTTACGTGTTCCTGCGGAAGCGTGGGCTGCTGCTGGGACTCTGCATCGCCCCTTGTTTTCTGGTCAGGACTCATGCCTTATTGATGCTGAAAACGGTTTTCTGCGGGGGAATACAAATTTTACTACAACCTGACACTGATATCGAAAGTGCTCCATAACCTGGTTAGTAGCCATTCTTAACTGTCCCGCAGAGACCTTGGGGAGCTTTTGTGAACTTTTGGAAGTCTTTTTGTGGAATGTTCTTTGACCAAGAGAGCTGCAGGATAAAACATATAAAACAGAATTTGAACAATATTCTAGTGGTGTACGAGGGGGTCATCAGACTCTGGCAGCCCCTCGAGCCGGTCCAGCGTACCTTCTCCCTAGTTCCTTGAATACTCTCTTTTCACAGTGATATTTATATCGACACTGATTTTGCAGCAATTTATGATTCACGGACATTCCAGGACATTGACTTTAATGTTGCTGTTATTACAATTTATGGCCCATGGGTGTTGTGAGGACACGTTATTTTAGTGATCTTGAAAGGCCTTAGTGGCTTTTTTTATAATGTTATGTGTTGCAGAAGTGGGGGCAATTTTACAGAATGTTATAGCATTTAATACATTGAAATTGTGTTGACTGTTTTTTTTATGGTACTATTACACTGGTATTGGCCTGATATTCTAGTTTAATATGCATTTTTCTAAAGGTCCTGCTAGAGATCCTACAAATACCATTTTAATAGAAAGGGCAATTCTATAACATCTACTGTGTCTTGTATGGTACTATTGTATTGCTATTGCACTGACATTCTAGAGACCTTTTAAAGACCATTTTAATGAATATAGTAATGTGATGTCCGCTATCAACCTTGCGTAAGAGGGGAACTGATAAGTGGAATCAAACCCTAAAGGCAAATGGGGACAAGGAAAGCTAATTCTAGATGGGAAATGACTAACATCAAAAAAATAGAAAAAGAATTTGGTTAATCAAAATAAGGGATCACAGTCCCAATCGCTACTTGACAATTACTTGAAAGATATATCTGGAAAACTGGATGAACACATTTTGCATGTTGAAAAATAACTAAGGGAAACTAGGTTGTGTTTATCTAATGCACATGGCGCTGTTCCCACTACCATAGTTTCTCCAGTTGACCTAATGGGTAAAATAATTGATGGAAATCACGGAGTGGTACATCGGGCGTTGTCAGTGCAACAGATTGTGTCCCTGCAGTAATGAATGGCAATGTTCAAACTAATGAAACAAATGATACAGAAGGACAGAATGTGTCAGTACAGCTAAAACAACAGGAAAGTGTGATTGTTCTTTTGAACGAGGATAAGATGTGAACCCGTAGGTCCTTATAATGTGGAAACATTTTCTTGGATGGATGGGGTGCATAATTTACTATTACACCAATAATAACACTGACTCAGGAAGCTGGCAAAACGTAGATGTTTTATTGTCAATTGTCTAAAACAGGGAGTACAACGGACATCAATGGACGCCTCAAAACATATCTCTCAAAGTTTTACATGAAAAAATACACTTATATAGCAAAAACCTGTCATCATTGATGTCGTACTATGTGGCAAACTAAGAAAACTTATCTGGGAATGTGGTTAGTCTACAGGGAACATCTACATATACGTTCTATGGGGGTAGGATTATGATTGGGTCTCTATAGTCGGGTGGACAACTATGCCCACCCCTAGTGCAAGTCATCTTCATTGTCATCAAATACATGATTTATTGGCTCTCAAACTATAGGGCTCTATGCTACGTGACATTCTATAATTACTTGGCATGCTTGTACCCTTCTGGAATATTCCATTCACTAGGAGCAGGCAAGCTGTTACCCCAGGTGCTTGTGTGTGGACTTGACCATACTGCCCCACCCAATTAGCCCATCATCCATCAACACTTTCTGTCTGCAGTTCAAATTGTCTTTGAACCCAACCTTGCAAAGTATCACTGTTTCAGAGAATAGAAGAGAGTGTGAGCATGTTCTTATCTTCAGTCTCGATGTAGCTTGCCCAAAGTCTATTTCCATCTGCCTCATGTGACAGGAGACTGTGTTTGAGCTCCTTCATCGCATTTAATACTAGTAAATGAATAAAACTTGGCACTCATAATGTTTTTCCATTGCACCTCAATAGGAACTCGCCTCGCGTCTCACATTCATTGTCTCTTCTCAAATAGATAACCAGTTTATTGGCTGCCTCAAACCTTGACACTGGGCCAGACAAACCTTCTCGATTCTTCCTCCATCTTCAGCTGTTTTTCTCTGCTGTGCCACACTTTCAGCCCTTTTGCTACTGAGGTCATGGCTTGATAAAATGTGATGTGGAACATCCAGATTCTATACACATATATATATATATTGGGGGCACTGCCTGCCAGTCTATTCACTACGTATAGCCAGCCTTCATGGTTACTTAGTCTACTTGCGTTGCAGCATCTGCTCAGTTATAAAGCGACTTATATTTTCTTCACTGTTCTATGCACGTGCAATCTTCATTCCACACATGAAATGTTACTCAAGTCTTTATTTCGTCATCAGATTCTATAAGGTCCATTCGCCTTCTCTCTTGGCATCTCTTCTTGGCGTGTCATCTTTGCTTCATGTGACATCACAAATCTCCTCTTTCATTCATTTTTACACTTCTTCTGGGACTTCTCCTAAGGGGCCATCAGCTCTCTGAGGATACATGAAGAACGGTTTTCTCAATGGATACCTTGTCTCAGCGGCTTTTCGTATTATAGGCATCCTTAGTGGTGTTTTGCTTGTCATAATTTCCGGTTCCCAACATATAGGCAAGACGGTGGCGGGAGTTCCAGTAAAGGCACTTGGCTCCTCCTCTACACTCCCCACTCTGGTTGATACATCGACCACTCTCCCATAAGTCTTCACATCTTGGCATCGTCGTTTGAAAATGTGCTTCTTTGGAGTCCATATCTTCATTACTACTTTCAGAGATACTGCTGATTTCACATGGTCATCAATACTCCAAGTCATTTGGCTACATTGTCCATTCGGGCTGCAGTAAATCCATCAACCTACATACTTCTTGTGGTTCCTCGGATACAGGAGCTTTGTTCCCTCAGGTGCTAGGATGCTTGCTTCAGTATATTTTCTGATTTATTCATCTGTAAACTCCTTGGGTTCAAACCCAGACTTGATGTCGATCATGATCTTCATTCCTACTGCTTTCTTTGTAATCTTCTTGCACTGTGTGATTATTATTTTGATCACACAGAATCCAAACATGATCATCGCCAATAGTGCTTCAAGAAACTTGAAAATATTCACCATCCATTGTTGAACCCATGAGAAGATTGATGCACACCAGCTGTTATCTTCAATATCTTCCACTTCATCTTTCATCTTGGTATGCAAGTTCACTAGCAACGTTATGGCCTCTGTCAAGGTCCCATTCTAGTCATCATGAGAAGGTATGCATGTGCAACATGATTCTCTTATTTTGGCACAAACACCTCCATCCATAGCTGTAATCTTGTCCATGACATATCTGTTCTGGAGGTTCATCAGTCTTATGGCTCTCAATTGTTCCTTGATAGCGTTGAATCCCTTTATGGCGGTGTTGATTATCTGCAGGAGCTCCCAGCGAGTGATTTGCAACCACTTTGCATTTGCCATCGTCTAGATCCCTGTCATAAAGATAGTCGTACATACAGCAGCAGTTTGACTGAACAACTAGTGTTCTTACAGAATAGAATAAAAAGGCTTGAAAAGTAATTCTCCCTTTTTGTTCGACTGAGTAATCCAACTGATCTCCACTTCCTCATGAGATCATCTGCTTTTGAAAACTCTCCAATGTTCAGATCACTCTTTGGAATTGCCAACGCTGGAACATGAACAAGTACTATGGAGAATGTTCCTCCCCAATTCTCGTGCAACTTCATATAGGCTCTATATCCACAGGTCCAATACCAATCCATTAGGGTAGATGTCCCTGCTCCCATTTTGGAGACATCAATTGTAGTCATGCACCCTACATTAGCTCCCATATACCTTTTCCCTTTTCTCGGGAAGCACGTCGCATTTATCAATAGAATCATCGTCATTGTACCTGATTCATCTTCTACCCATGTCAGCAATTTAGCATGTTTGCCCCATGACTTTAAACACTCATCATTCAACTTTTGTACTTCTCGCACGCATTGTGACTTCAATAGATGAGACAGACTTGACATCAGACCTCTTCCCATCCTTTCTTTGTTTTCACTCATCCATAGACTAACGTCTGAGTTTGTTCCCAGCATCCAGGTGCCCAAGGCTTTTCGTCTTTGTCAGGACTGTCCATTCTCTTCATTTCCTCCACGGCCACTTCATTCTGTCTGGACCCTGAATGCGCCAGTATCTTGTTTTTCCATACAGGCTCTTTTTCCATTTGTGTAGTCTTGATATAATCATCCTCGAATGGGAGCAACCATCTTGATCTCTATCACAAAGTGACCCAATTCCCTTGAAACTGAACTCTTGTAATGCACACTGTAAGGTGAACAAGACATCTGGCATCATACTCCAGTATTTCTTTAGCAATGAAAGCTCTGGCTGCATTCATGGCATAATGTATGAGAGTACCAACGTAGCAACTCTCTTTCGGTGTTCTCTCTCCCACCTTTTTCATGTGCTGATACCACATGTTGTTACCCAGTTGTGCTGTACTATCTAAGTATGTGTTTATCTCATTATCATATTCCTCTGTGCTTTGCCTATGTCTCCCTCTTGCAAAGTCAGTTCTAGCATAATATTCCAGAAGCATATCGGTAATGGTCCTCCCTACAGGGGAGATCATTGGTATATTTAGCCATAGGCAACCTTACATGAGCTACTGCTGTGGGGAAAATCGCAAATGGTCTTGGTCTTTCAGTAATGGACAACTCTGCGCGAGTGACTGGAGTGGGAAGAATCAAAGGGATTTCTACCTTGCTTGGGCCAATGAAATAAAAAATATGGAGCAAAAGAATAAGGAAAACAACAATAAATGCTGAGCATGCATATATTATGCACCAATACATTAATCTCCACCAATTATGATTCTCCTCACGGCATTGGGTTTGCTCACTTTCCAAAACAGTACCAAGTGTGACGTTCCTCATTGTGCCTGTATATTGCTTTAAGCAAGGAAAAAAACTTTTTAATCAGGCAACTCTGTTAAATGCTGAGGTAACTGCAGGATCTGTTCAACTATCTGAATAAGCCGCCTCCTGATTGCAGGGCCATTTTTAGGATCATGCAGAAAAGTACATATATTAATACTGCTCCCAACAAGAGCAGGATAAGCTTGAAGAAAGAAAACTAAAACAGCCATAAGGAGCCTATGGGCATCGACATCTGTCAGGACCATTGAATTGACCAAACAGCAAGACAGTGAGGAACGAGTCTGGAAACTGCTCATGTTGCCAGTTGTCAAATTATAACTCTAGGTTTGGCATATTTATAGTACGTCAACACTTTCTAAAGTCCAATTCAAAAGATTCCTGTGACTCAAAAAGTGAGTTTGCACTCCTGCCATAATATCTATAAAGAGTGTCTGTGGTGAGCCATAGTCCAAATGCACACTTGCATTTATTTAATCAGCAACCTCAGCATCCTTCTTCCTCATTATCGATCGGGTCTGCACATGCTGAACTTCTTCTCCTTGTCTTGCTTCCAAATCGATAGTCGGGGTGTGTCGGTCTCACCAGAGTATGGCTTTACGTCGCTCAAATGGATCCAAGCACATATCCTTTAGACTTTCACTGCTGAGAGAGTAATGTTTTCCACTAATAGGGATCACTAAAGCGTGGCTTGTGCCACTTCCTGGTGAAATTCCTTATTAGGACTGGATCTCCAATAAAAAGTCCAGATACAGGTAGTAATCCCAAAGCTCTGATTGCTAAATGGTCTTCAACTGTGTCCTGAGACCGACCCACCTGGCTTTTGAGTTTATCTGAAATGATAGAGATACTGGCGGTCATACATGTCAAATAAGCACGTAACTCATTTCCTATCATTTCTTCTGTATTCTGTGCATAACGTCTGCTCCTCGTTGGAGGAGACAAAAGTGTTTTAATTTGCTTCCCTGCCATTAGCTCATGGAGTGTGAGGTAGTGGTCCGACCCAGGCTGATTACGTAATGCATATAAGGCAAGGGGCAGGCATTATAGCCATCCCTTCTTCGGTGTCAATTTGAGTTTCGCAATTCTCTCCTTAAGGAGACCATTGAGTCTCTCACATATCCTGTTTGCTTGGGGTGATAAGCAGAATAAAACCTATGTTTTATACTTAACAATAGGCTAATTTGTTCAAATACCTCATTAACAAAAAGGGGTCCATTGTCAGACCTCAGCACTTCACACACTCCCCATCTTGGAAAGACTTCTCTGACAAAAGAATTTGCTGCAAAAGTGGCATCAGGGTGTGCACAAGGACCTGCCGAGCCACCTGGAAAAGGGACACACCATCACTATCATATACCTGTATCTACTACATACTTGAATCATACCAACCTAATCGATATATACATGCTGAAAAGGACCTTTTGGTCAAGGGATCACTCCTCTGATCATTTGCAGTGTATGCAAAGCAGTAATCTTTTGACATACGATGCAATTTACTACCTAAAATGCAACATGTTCTAAGAGGTTCGATATGAAACAGTCCTCCGCAATAGCTGCTGCAAGGCTTTCCCTCATTGCATGTGCAGGGTAGTGCAGCTGTTCAAGAGCTACCTTTAACAATGCTATTGGCATCACCGGCTTTCCAGTGCTGGTTTGTTCTCATAATGTTTCAGAGGGGGATAAAGCACACCCCCTTTGTTTCCATAGCTCTTGCTCTTCCTGCTGTGCACTGCCCTGAACTTCCATCAACTGTGTTTTCGATAAATGATTAAACCCTTAATTTACTGTCATGATTATGACTAATTTCTATTTACATCTGGAGTATCAAAACTTGAAATATCTTGCGAACATGCAACCATTTCGCCTATAGGTCTGCAGCTTCATTCCCACGAGAAATAAAGTCAGTTTGCTTAGTACCTGCTGCACATTTAACTATTGCAATGGCTACTTGAAGTTGTAGTGCTTTAATAAGCCTATTCAATAATGCTGCGTGCTGCACTGGAGTGCCATCCGCTCTGAGGTAGCCACTCCTTTTCTAACGTGCTAGCTCTGCATGCAGGGTTGACATCACATAGGCAGAGCCACTGTACGCCATCACTTCCAGCCCTGCATTTTTCTCAAGCACGACAATAAGCTCCACCAATTCTGCTGCTTGCGCTAAAAAGTGAGACGGTAGTCTTGCACTTGCTACCACCTCAAATTCACCATTTGCTCTGTGTTTTACCACAGCTGAGCCAGAATACCTTTCCCCACTAGTTTGATTGAATTTCTAAGAACCATCAATGAAGAGAATCTCCCCCTCTGCTAACACATTTTCCTTTATGCGCGAGATGTCATCATGGAATTCTTCATAGTTTGTGCAATAATACACATGCTAACCCTCTGCCACAGGCTCAGCTACAAACGTGGCAGGGTTCACTATTATACAAATGACTATTTTGATGGCTGGATTTGATATAACCACCTCATATGCAGAAGTTCGCTGAGATGTCAATGTACCCTTAGGTTTTTCCAAAATGACAAACAAAGAATGCTCCACAAAGAGTGTCATAGAACACCCCATCACAATACTGGTAGACATCTCAATGGCGAACGTGGCTGCCAGCGACTGTTCGCAAGGAAAGTGCCCTTTCATAACTGGATCCAGAATCCCACTATAATATGCCAGAGGCTTTTACCCCAGTGTAGTTCTCTGTGTAAGCACTGCTGTCATGACTGTCTCATTTGTGTGCGAAAATAAAAAAGAACTCCTCGTCATAGTTCAGAATTTCTAAAACTGGAGCTATACAAATTGTTTTCTTCAACTCTTAAAACCCTTCCTCCATTTCCTCAGTCCATTCTATTTTTTCCTTATCCACTTGTGCTTTCTTTGAGCCTGCACAAGGGGTCTCGTGTATGAACTATAAATAAATGCCCATGCTGTAACGTAGTTGCATAATCCCAAAATCTGTTGCATGTGTTTTACTGTGTGTGGTTTTGCTGTTTTCCTAATCACCTCAGCTCTCTCAGTTGTGACCCTCTTTCCCTCATGTGAGATCAACCGACCTATATACAACACTTCTTGTTGACAATATTGCAGCTTCTCTTTGTCTGGTTTATATCCCTTGTCTGCCAGGATAGTCATTAACTGAATTGAGTCTTGTCTGCATTCATCATCTGTCATGCTACAACCCAAAATATCATCTACATACAGTATCACAACACTTTTCAAATCAATATTGCCTAGGTCCATCTGGAGGAACCTATTAAAGATTGATGGGGACTCACAGTACCCTTGGCGGCAAACAAGTGCTTTTCAGTCTAGTTTAGCAAAAAGTAAATTACGTAAGGTCTTGAGAGTCCTTATGCAATGGTTCTGAGAAAACTGCATTTTTCTAGTCAATCAATGTCAAATAGCGTGCTTCTGCTGGGATACTGCATAATATTGTCACCGTATTAGGAACTAAAGGAAACTCTGCCTCTACAATCCGGTTAATCGGTCTCATGTCTTTCCACAACCCCCCTTTTGATTTCTTGATAGGATACACCACAGTATTGCACAGTGACTCTGACGTCACTAAAATACCTTGTTCCATCAGGGCTGAAATAGTCTTAACAATACCCTGATCCGCCTTTTGAGACATTGGGTACTGTCTTGCTTGAGGTAAAATTGCTCCTGGTTTCAACTTTATCTTGACCTCCCCTACCCCCTTCAATAGGCCTATGTCATATCGTCCTGTAGTACATAAAGAGTTTGGTACTTTTTCCAAATCTTCATCAAAAAATGGTGGGCACTGCCACACTATTACCATTCGCTGTGGGATCTCTCTTTTCTCTATTCTGATCCAATATGATATATGCATCTCAAATATTACTTCATCATCTGATGGATCACCTCTAAACATGTCTTCGTCAATGACGTCAGTCAGTCTATACCCTTCCCCGAGGCAATCTCTATTGTCCATGGCCTGCCCTCATCATCTGTTCCTTCGAGCATTGCATTTCTCCTTGTACTAGGGCTGCATTCCCCTCTTCATCCATAGGTATATGTGGCCTGTACAATAATTCTTCAGGTGTTCTCATAATCTTTCCCAATAAGCTGGGTAGACATGTCAACACAATGCGTACCCCACTAAGAAAGACTTCTGGTTCCAGTGTAATTCCTCGCAGAGCCATTTGCCCTTTAAACACCAATATGAATTCACCCACATTCATATAATATATCCCTGGAATAGAGTGCACAATGCTTTCTTCAGTAAATGAAATTCTCATATTAAGCTTCGTCATTAAACCTCGTCCTAAAATGTTAACTGGTGTCTGCCATGAATACAATAATGGAACAGACATGTCGCACTCTAACACAGAGACTGGTAATTCATCAGTAAAAGGAGCTCGACTCGTAGCTCCACAGAATCCTTGAGCATTCATGGCATTTCCCAACATTGGGTATTTTCCCTCTTGTGTACATGAACTGGCAGCCCCAAGGGCGGCTAAAAAATAAAATGTGTGCCTCCTATCATCACATCAACCTTTGGTTCCTGTTGGGTGTCTGTTGTCACTGATAGTACTGAAGACATCAGGTCATCCTGTGAGCTGTCCAATTGTGGATGCATGCATATCCCCGCAACTGTGAAAGGAATTCCTCCCACCACAGTGACACTCCCTACTGCTGTAGATGCAATGCCTGTTGCATTTGCGGTGCTTGTGCTTGATACACTGGGCCTCATTATGAGGTTGGAAGTTGCCTTGCTACCTCCAAACCGGCAAGAAAATCCAACACCAATGAATGGGCAATTACCGGGGTGTTCTGGCCCTGCCGGACCCAGTAATTGCCCTTTCACGGGTGCCGGTGCCGATAGATCCCCATTCCCATTTGAGCCCCACAGTTCATTACAGTGCTGGTGCCTCAGGCTTGCTGTGCTTGCGGGTGCCTTTCATTCCACCGAGCAAGGCCTGGTGGAATGAAAGGCACCCGTGAGCATAACTCAGAGTTTGCGGTCCGGTAACAACAGTACCGGTACTCTTACTGATACCATTGTATCCAGACCGGCAACCTCGTAATGAGGCCCACTGTCTGATCTTGGGTGAACCTGACCCTAGCTTGTGAGCTATATACTGGAGGATAAGCCTCCCTACTCTTGAGAATTGCCCATTCTGTACATACCCTTGGCTTCCAAACATACACACAATGTGCCCTGTCATCCCACATGTCCAACATACAGGAGTAACTCTTCTGATTTGTCCCCCTTGGTTAAATACTACTTGCATTTTCTGATTATCATTCTGCATATTCTGAAAACCGCCTTGGTTGTTCTGCCCATTACCTCCTTGATCCATTTGGTGTTGATTATTTGCCTGTGATGTACCCACTGCTTGTTGTATTCCCAATCCTTCTCCACTTGTCAATACTGCCCATTCTATGGTGTACTTTGACAATTTCTTCAGAACTAACTTGGCTTCCGCAAGTTTTCTAGTATCTTCCTTCTTCCTATTTTTCTCCTGTACAGCCGACAGTGATGCACTATGGGCAACTGTATTTCTGCCCATGCCTTCGCTTTCATTCCCACTAAGTTCTTGAGCTGTCTCTGTACTTGTTCTGGCAATCCCTGACATAAATGTGGTAAAATACTGCCACTGTTTTTCCCCATTGCTCCCGCATTTAAAGAGTCCACCGTTCCTGAATACTTTGAATGTAAGAAAGCAGAGCTTTGTCATCTTTCATCTTACGTACCATAATTACACCCATGTCTGACGCAACAGGATACTGCACCCTAAGCATTCTCCAGACATCTGCTCTACAATTGTTAAATGGCGCTCCATCATGTGCTTTGTTCTGTGCCATGAAACTTAAATAGCCTGCTCTCGTCCAAATGCCATCAGCTCTTTGCCCAAGAATGGCTGCTAGGAGACCCTTAATGAACCCTATTGGTAAAGTATTTCCCCCTGGCATTTTCTCTAGCTCATAGATCCATTTTCCCACTCCCGCCATTAAACTGGGAAGTTCACACCTTAAATTATCCTTATTCATTTGTGGCCACGGACTATACTGCAGTCTGGTTCCTCCTTTCTCCAATAAAGGTAACTGGGTGAATCCAAACCTACAATCGCCTCCCATCGTCTGCCTGTCCATAGTCGGACATTTGTTCCTGAACGGCTTCTACCTGTCAATGACCTAAGCGCGCTCACATATGGAGGTGACCCTCCCTTCTCGCTATGTGATCGTCCTTTAGGATGTTCTGGATATTCCATGGGATCTGGTGTGCTATCTCTAGACTGCTCTAGATCAGACCATCTCACTTCCTTGTCTGTTTGTAAACATCCTTTGGGACTGCATGTACCTCCTCTCTCTATCCCAAGGAAGGTTTCTCTCTCTTCGTCCAACATATTTAGCCCCAACTAGTAAGGCTCTCAACCCCTTAATCCTTATCAAAAGTCAGCCTGTCTAAGAACAAGGCTTTATGCTCGAGACTAAAGAGGTCTCTTTCTTTGCTTTGTGATTGGAAGACCAGGGACTGGTATCCCTTCCCTTGTCTTCCCAATTTGCTACCTTCTCTCAAATCTTGATAGGCTTTATCGATCCTATCTCCAATGCTCTCTATGTCAAAATTCTCTTCTAGGGCTGCAGTAGACATCCCTGACAGTGCTCCCTGTAACAGGAGGAACTCCTCTATATTGCCCCATGATTTCACTTAACTCGGTTCCATTAACTCTTTCTCAATGCAATTAATATTGCTCTCCCTCAGTCTCATTCTTCCCTCCATTTCTTCATCTAACTCTCTTCACTTTCTCACTTACCATTTAACTCTTTCCACTTCTTGTCTTTTCTCCTCCCTTCTTGCTTTCGCTCTACACTCTTCATCTTCCCTTTGTCTTTGCATCCTTTTTATCCCTTAATTTCTGTTCTTCCTCATCTTCTCTATTCCTTTCTCTTATTGCTCTCTGCCTCTGGTCATATTTCCTTTGCTCCTCTGGCCATTCTTCTTTCTTCTGCTGTTCTTCATGATACATCTGTTCTCCCCTCTGCCTATTCGTTCTCTTATGTTCATCCTCTTTCAGGCTCTTTTCTCGGTCCCTGTCTTTTCTGTCCTGCTTGTCTTGATCTTCACTTTGCCTGACTTCCTCGATACTTTTCCCATCAAGCGTGAGCAATATTTGTCCAACCAACCATTTGTTCTGTAGAGTGTTACCTCATCAGCTTTATCCTTTTAATATTTCCATCTCTTAATCTCTCGTTCTAGGTCTGTGGTTACATTTGATTGTTTGCTTTTCTCTTCCTTGTTCTGTAAGATCTTAAAGATCTCCTCCTTTCTTCTAATCTATTCTAGACTATAAGCAGGCGGTTCATATATCGGATTAATATACCCTGTCGCCGCTTTGTGTTCCTTTAACAGATACCATGCACCGTTTTCGGTACTATCGCTGTTTACTTCCTGCGAAGTAGAGGAACAGAAAGCTAGACACCTTCGTCCTCATGCTGGCATCCATTCCTCATGTGGTGGGTCTTCCAGCTCCTCCTGGTACATTTTCCAGAGCTCTAAAATAGCTTACATTTTCTCCAATTTCTTCCCTGCGTACGCAGCTTGCAAGCATGTGTTCATGTGTTGCAACTGGCTCCGACAGTGATCCGCCTTGTGTCCATAGTATGAACATGTATCTGCTTTGCCCTTTACCCATTCTGCACTATACTTTTTGAGCTTAAGCATGTGTTTTGGCAGTGTTTTACATCAGTGGAGTAATATCTCCCATTGTGACAAGTATCAGTTGACTGTCAAAACTTACCGTCGTTTACACAGATACATTTCAGAAAAACAACAAATATGAGCGTGCTCCAACCTTCACTGTTCAAAGCCTCTATTTCTCATTTATCTCAACAATAACTTTTTTATCTCTACTTCAACTTTACAGAGCTTATTATTGTTGCTCTTTGACACCTTTTCCTTTCAATACACAACACACCGATAGACAGACTAGTCAACTCTTCTTACGTATATACCATGGTACTCTTTTCCACCTAGCCCCTAAAAACTCCAATTGGAGTATGAGTAATTCCCTATCATAAACATGTTCATGTGCCGCCTATTTATACCTCGATTGGGGTATGAAAGGACTCCTTCTAGACCTGCCTTGAGGTAGGAAACCAGGCTCTTAAGATGCTCTTGTTTTACTTTAAGCTCTCTTTGTTATACTTTAAATGTGCTTCGTTATACTTTAAACAACCCGCCGTTAGTTTTCTATGTTACCACTAACCCATCCCCTTACTTTGCCAATCCCCTCAGTGTACTCACCATTCGCTCTTCATCTCAAGGCCTTCGGTATTGTCTCCCCTCCTCCAATTAGCCACTTCCACCTTCTGTCCACTAGGCACCATTGGAAACCACAAGGTATTTTGTCGAAGAGTGGCCCGTCCCACCTATATCGATTTCTCTTGCAAGAATTCTATATTGGCCGCTCTTCACAGGAAACCTTTTGATCTTCCGGCTAGATGGCAGAGGGTGTCCAATTGTCCGAAATACTGTAAACGTACTGGTTGATGGGTCTAACCACTCTATCTCTGCTGCCACGTGAACCTGTAGGCCCTTTTAATGTCATAACACTTTATTAGATGGGTCAGGATGCAGAATTTACTCTTGCACAAATAATAAGACTGACTCAGGAAGTTGGCAAAATATAGCTGTTTTATTGTCAATTGTCTAAAACAGGGAGTACAACAGACATCAACAAACATCTCAAAGCATATCTCTCAACCTTTTACATGAAAAAATACACTTTTATAGCAAAAACTCTTCATCATTGATGTCATACTATATGGCAAACTGAGAAAACCTATCTAGGATTGTGTTTGGTCTACGGGGAACATCTAGGTATACTTTCTATGGGGGATAGGATTATGATTGGGTCTCTATAGTCAGATGGAAAACTATGCCCACCCTTAGTGCAAGTCATCTTCTTTGTCATTAAATACACAATGTTTCATTGGCTCTCAAACTATAGGGTTCTTTGCAACGTGGCCCTCTATAATTGGTTGGCATGTGTGTACCCTTCTGGAATATTCCAGTTGCTAGCAGAAAACAAGCTGGTTGTCATGCTCACCTGATTCCCACGGAGGCGCAGGTCTGGCTTCGAGTACTGATGCAGGTAGGGCCCCTCTACTCTGGCTTCTCTGGCTCGCAGGAATATTCCCCTGTGCATGAAAAGGGAGTATTACCTACTGACGGAATAATGCTCAAGCCTCCCACTCCCTTCCAACCCTCCACGATACCCTTCCACGATTCCCTGTGAAGTCTCACCTTAGGGTCTGGAAGGATGAGTTCTCCATCCTGCTTCTGATGCAGGGGCGCGTTGAAACCCAGTTACTTCACTGGATTGAGGTTTGATGGGAGTTCAAATAAGCTTGACTATTCAGGTAAGGCGCTGTAAGAGTTCTGTAGCAAGTTCAAAAGTTCAAGCTTAATAATAATGTTCATTGTCTTATTGCAGCAAGCGCTAACGCTTATGTCTTTTTCCCCTTAGGGGCCGGGGTTCGGAATGCCAGAGATATGGCGCCGACCCGAAGTGAAATGTGCAGTTCCAGTAAATGACAGGTAAGTTCTGGATGGGCGTTCGGGTAATGTCTTTGCATTCGCTCATTCAATGTCTTTGTCTTTTTTCCCCATAGGGGCCGGGGTCCGGAATACCAGGAAGCGGCAGGACCCGAAATGAAATGGGAATGAACCAACAGGTAAGTCTTAGAAGGAAACTGAGCTTTTCCTATTCCCTTCCTTCTCTCACCTTGTTTTCTTGTCTTTTTCTCTCTAGGCTCTGGGAAGTGGCTGTGGATCCGGATGATCGCTGCTGAAGATAGAGGTGCCCAGGAAAGGTGAGTGAAATGCAGCGCTGCAGCGATCGACGCAAAATGCTTTTAAAAATGATGTCTTCCCTTTCAGGATCGTCGGTGTAATGTCTCCGTGATGCAGCTTTAGCAGGTAAGGTCTTCTTTCTCTCCAATTCTCTCTTAGCAGGTGACCCAGGATGCTGACAGGCGTGGCTGAAGTCCAGATGAAGGAGCTGACACGGTGAGCGTCCAGCTGCGAGGAGCAGAACAACGCGAAGCGTGAGTTGCTGATCAGGCGTGGTTTAAATAGCTTTGGTAGTAGTTCCAGGTATGTATCCTTCCCCGACCACACCCAGGTGGAAAGTAGTCCCACAGGTAAAGTAGTTCCATTCAGGCCTCAAGAGGGCCTGGATGTAGCAGCATGGTCTGCATCAGGTAAGTGCACCTTAAAACACTTGAACACATGTCTAGCTTTATGAGCCTGGCGCCTAAGGCGCCAGGACTGTGTCCAAAGGGCCCCAGCTTGGGCCCGCTGGCACTTCCCTGGGGGGAATGATGCCTGCCTCTGGGGTTGCTGTGTCGGACCTGGCTCCTTGGAGGTAGGCATCATGACACTGGTACCCCAGGTGCTTGTGGGTGGGTTTGACCATGCCTCCCCTCCAAATTAACCCATTATCCAGCATCACTCCTGCTGTCTGCCATTCAAATTGTCTTTGAACTCGGCCTTGCAAAGTATCACTGTGCCTTAGAATAGAAGGGAGTGTACGCACGTTCTTATTTTCAGTTTTGATGTAGCTTGCCCAAAGTCTAATTCCATGTGCCCCATGTGACAGAAGACCGTGTTTTAGCTCCTTCCTCGCATTTAATACTATTAAATTAATAAAACTTGGCACTCATAATGTTTTTCCATTGCATCTCAACAGGAGCTCGCCTCGCTTCTCATGTTCATTGTATCTTCTAAAATGGATAACCAGTTTCTTGGCTGCCTAAACCCTTGACACTGGGCCAGACAAGCCTTCTCGATTATTCCTCCATCTTCAGCTGCTTTTCTCTGCTGCGCCACACTTCCAGCCCTTTTGCTACTGAGGTCCAGGTTTGGTAAAATGCGACGTGAACATCCAGATTCTATACACATATATATATTGACAACACCGCCTGCTGTCTATTCACTACGTATAGACAGCCTACATATTTCCTTGAGTGTTCTATGTGCGTGCAATCTTCATTCCGTACATGAAATGTTACTCAACTCTTTATTTCGTCAACAGATTCAATAAAGTCCATTCCCCTTCTCTCTTGGCTTCTCTTCTTGGCACATCTTCTTTGCTTCATGTGATGTCACCAATCTCCTCTTTCATTCATCTTTACCCTTCATCCGGGACATCTACTAAGAGGCCATCCAATGTCCGAAGATAAATCCGGGATGCTTTTCTCAAAAGGATGCCTTGTCTTAAAGGCTTTTCATGCTATAGGCATCATTAATGGTGTTCTGCTCATCATAATTTCTGGTTCCCAACATATAGGCAAGATGGGGCGGGATTTCCAATAGAAGCACTTGGCTCCTCCTCTACAGATACAAAACCTGGCTTGGGTAGGTGAAAATCTATTGGAGTCAGTAACGGGGATGGTCTCAACTGTGGAACTATTTTGTGATGGAAGTTTAATGGAAGCTCATGTTTCAAGTGCTGTATCTCCTCAGAAGAATAGCCTGATAGCTGTATGTACACTAGTGGATCAATTCAAGGATTGTGTTAGTAAGATAGTAATGGACTCCATGCAGCCGGTACAGGATATCTTCAAAAAGTTTAAAACCACATTATTTAAAAAAAGATTGTTATGGATGATATGGATAGGCAAACAAAGAATGAGGTAAGCGGTCTGAAAATGATCCTGGGCAGTCTAACAACCCAGGTAAACACAAATAGTATTAGTAATGTGGGGATAAAGTGTAATCCTGTTCAAAGTAACATCAATAAACAACCAGAAAGTGTTGACCTGTGCTGTGTACGAGAGTAAATGAGGTACCAGCTGACAAGAAACAACCAATAGCTACACTAAAGGGTAGCTTAGGAAAAGTGTCTCATATATATATGGAATATATTGATGCAAAAGAAAGATTTCAAAGGGTGCAATGTGAAGTTACTAAGGATGGAAAAGTGGTTTTAAATCTTCCACCAGTAGCTGCTCCATTGATGGGCATAATAGCGGGGGTTGACCAGGAAGGTGGGGTGGGTTGGGTTTTCAGACAAATCCATTGTTGGTGATTGTATTGTTGTGTACTTTGATTCCTTATGACTGGCATTACATGTATTAGGTTCCAGTTTGATGTATCCTTCAAGGGGTTTGTCATATAGAATGGTTGCATTATCATATGTATATCCTGACCCTACCCTAGCTTCTCAGCCCAGGGTGGAATTGTTTAGTAGAAATTTTAATGGGAAGGTGATGGGTAGCACCCGTGAGGGGCCGATTATGAAGAGGAGGACCTTCATAGGACAAGCAGCACTAAATAATATTGTTCTTTCCAATAAATTTGGCCCTCTATCCACAATAGAAGTGTTATACTGACCACAAATAAATCCTGCTTTCGAACCTGAAAACCAAACTGTTTCATCAAATATTCAAGAGACTGATCTGTAACTAATAGGTACCCCTTCACCAAATCCTACCATTGGTCGGAAGTTAGGGTGTGCAAGCATAAATAATTGTGTAGAAACAATGTCAATATTGTCGGAGAATATTGCAGTTTCTAGAAGAAAGTTGTCTGACAAAACCATAAAAGAGAAACAGAATGGGTCCATGATTATGCTTTTGTAAGAGACATGGGAAGAGGAGGAGCTGGGTTTTGATGGCTATTTAGTCTAGGAGTAAAGGCTACAAAGGGGCTCAGGGGGAGATACTATGGAGGGCTGGTGATTCTGGTTAAGTGTTCTTTTGTATGTAAAGTTATCAAATTAAGTGTCCATCTGGAAACCCTGATTCAAGTACGCAAATGGATTCCAATTGGAAGGTCTCCCGGTGTGTATCATTAATATTTATAATAGTCCCTTGGATAATAATGCTGTGGGTCCTATCCAAGCCCTAAAAGAGGTGATTGATAGACTTTGTCAACGATCAAGTGGAAAGGACGTAAGGATTGTGTGTGGTGGGGACTTTAATGTGAGGCTAATGTCCCGTAAGGAGGTCTTTTTGATCAGGAAGTAGATCAGGAAGTAAAGAAGGTTTTGGACGTCCCCTTAGCTCAGATGATGGACTTGAGGATGTGTGGTGCTGCTGAGTTCCAGTTTTGGCACTGGATGATGGAAGCAGGCCTTGGATCAATAAATGGTAGATTTGGGGGAGATATCCCTGGTGCTGTTACATTTAGAAGCACAAGAGGAATTTCAACCATAGACTTTGGGCCTCGTTATGACCCTGGTGGTCTGGGAACTATGGTACCGGTAAGCATGCCGGTACCGTAGTTCCCGGACCGCCATACTATGGGCTGTGTTCACGGGTGCCTGACAGCCGGCCATGTTTTCCTGGCAGGCTGATCGGCACCCGTGAGCACAGCACTTCAGATGCACCAACACAACTCTGCATGTGCCGGTGCATCCAACGTCCCCACCCCCATTCAGCACTATGGGGTAGAATGGGGATGAGGAGGCCCTTTATTCCAGCACCCGAAAATCGGCAACTTCTTGGCCATTCAGGGGTGTCGGAAAAATTGCAAGTCCGGTGGCAGCTGTGCAATTTTTAATGGCACGGCTACCGCCACAGTTGTAATGAGGCCCAATGTCCTTGTTTCTGTCAACATGTGGAGTCTGGTTAAGAATTTTCAAGTAAGGGAAGAGCTATATAGCAATCATCATGCTCTCGATCTAGCCAATAAATGGCCTGGTACCAAACGGAATGGTAACCAATTTGATAATGTCAAAGAGATTGTTTGTGATGGTAGTACCACTAAAATACTAAAATGGAAAAGTCTTTGGGGATAAATATTATGAAGGCTAACATGGTTCAGTTTCAAGAATGACTAAGGGCCTCATTACACAGTACGCGGTAAGGGTTTACCGGTACCGGTATTTTACCGGTACCGGTAAATCCTTACCGCCTTACTACGAGGTCCCTTTGCGGGTTGGGGATTTTAACACCTGCTTTTTGCAGGCGTTAAAAACCAAACCGCAAAGGGACCCAGGGAGCTAATTGCGGTACCGCAATTTGCGGCGCCATAATTAGCGCCTTCCCTATTCCCATTATGCCCTATGGGGCAAAAATGGGAATGGGGAAGGGCAATGGTGGAAGGGGGAATTACCACCCCTCCAACCTTGGAATGGGGCTGTAATTCCCCTTTCCACCAAGGCGGTGCCGGTATTTTACCGGCATGAACCATGGTGCTAATTGCGCCATGGTTCACCGCCTACCGTGTAATGAGGCCCTAAATCCTGCTTATAGCCCAGTGTTAACAGTCATGCAATTGATGAGCAACATTTGAGATGGATTAATGGGATGTTTTGTCTAAGGTGAAGAAAGGCCCTAAGGTGGAATGGTATGAAAAGGGTTACAGACAGGCTAAGGTGAATGTATTACGCTTACTCCAAAACATAGAGACTCCTAATAGTGAGATTTTTCAGGCTAGGGCTAATTATAAAGAACATATCAGAAAACAGAAGACAACGCTGGACAAACAGGCCTCGGTTGGCTCGGGAAAGCGAGTACACATTTGGACTCAAAATCTTTTTGGAAATATTTTAATGGCCAAATATATAGAGCAACTAGTACAGTTGGTATCATGAATCGCAGGCTGCGCCCTTTTAGGCCTTGAAGTGGGAGAATGGAAGAACAAGCTCCCGCCAATCCCCTCTCGCGCTTAGCCTAGAGGATCACGGCCTAGACACCCACCACGAGAGGAGTTTGCCTATCTACCAGACGACCAAATACCCTGGTACAGGAACATACGGATGTGCCCACCCACCTGCCCAGCAGCCCGACCTGCCCATGCCGACACCTGCGGCATAGATCAACTCGACTAAACCAACACATCGTTAGAGATGCCATGACGACCTAGCCAACGGTCAGCACACCTGTGCAAAACATACACACCGGACACTCCCACACCAATCCACACGAAGAACATACTCAGTGCTATGACGTAGGCGACGGACACACCCACGGACGTGCATCTTTATTATTTTCCACATAGGCTCTCAAAATGCAGAAACGCAAGACGCATAATGAACTTATCTAAAAAGGCTTGCTCACGCTTCTTCTAAAAACCATGTACCATAATGAAGAATATAACGAAGACACGATACTGGGGATAGAGCAATATGATACCGTAACCTAAAGCGCAGTGCACCAACGGTCCCACCTATGCACCAGGCCCAAGTAGGCCGCAAGCAAAAGCTTCCATGAACATTAAATGAGCAAGAGCTCAGTTGCTGACCCTGCAGAATGAGCCCGGCGAAAGCACACAGCCAAGGGTACAATGTTGCAATCTCGCACGCCGCAAGCCGACGTCAAGGTCGCACCTGCAAATTAAACCAGGCACACAGTGGAAAAAACAATATTAATTGTGTAGAATTCTGTCTCAAACACGGTCCCACCTCATGTGACCAAGCCAAACCTGACAGGATGCCAAGGCCAGGGTAAAGGAGACGCCTGAATCCCACGTTTCAAGACACAGGCAGATACAATTAAAAGACTCAATGGACATCTGCAACAGTGGGAGTAGTCGGCCTTCCAGCATATGAATAAATCCTCACATTGTCTGCACCTACCCATAGTGAAACATTGTTGCAAATGACAGGTACACCGCGAGCTGGGAACAGCGATGGTCCCAGACTGGGAGGCTCGCGAGCGGACCAATCAGAACATGGGGCTCTTATCACTGACGCCATTAGCATTGACCAATCCTCAGGGGTCTTCATGTAACAATTTTCATGTATCAAACTGAAGGGACAACCCAAGTATATCACCTGACTAACCCTCAACCACTAACACCGTTCTCTATACGTATGCTATACTAACCCTACCACTCGAGTAACCAATCCAGAGTGGAGATAGGTTTTTTGCTAAACTTTCTAAGGTGACGCAAGTAGCGCGTCATACTAAGGTAAAAAGGGCCTGCGAGCCCCACGATTGTGTGTGTGTCAGGACGGACGCGTACGATCCTTGACCCATCCCTGCCGTTTTGTCTAATAAACAGCAGAATCACCTTGCTTCTTGCGTGTGTCTCATACTCTATCTCTTTTGGGATATACGGGAGGAGTTGGGGTCTCCCTGCCCGGAGGTCTGCGGACGGCCGGCCGACCCCGGCAGAATTTCCCCCCGATAAGTTGGAGGCACTGCTGAGATCTGTTTAAGATCTGCTTTTTATTTTTATTTTTCCAGGTACACCTGTCGCGAGGAGGCCCGGCGGCGCGGCCCCCTCTGCCGCTGCCCCCTTCTGAGGACTACAGGACCATCACGGAACTGCGAGAAGACCGGACAGCGCAATCCGGATATTGGCCGTCGGGAGCCGGTTGAGAAGTATCCCGCCCGCGGTTGGCGAGTGTCCAGACGTGGTCCAGACGAGGGGAGGTGGCGAGCCGCTTGGAGGGGTGCACGCAGTCGAGCGGCCCCGCATCAAGAGAACTTGGTGAGCATGCCACGCACAACAAGCAATGTGAAATTGTGAGGGAGGGGGGAGGAATTAAATACGGGAGGTGGGAGGTGTTGCACAGGTGCGCGGCGAAGGTTTGACAATTTAGTGTTGGCTATGAAATGAATGGTAGCCGAACGAGTGCGAGAGCAGTCGGCTACGCTACGCGAAAGAGGGGGGGCGGAGCACGAAAACATCACGTGCGGCCGCTCGTAGACACTGATTGGCCTGGGTCGCGACTACGTGTAAGGGTGTGTGTGTGCGCGGTTTCCTACGATTTGGTAATTATTGATCAATGAGTAGATGAGGATCCCTATTGATCGAGCAAGAAACTCGATAGGTAGATGACGTTTCCCTGTAGGTGGTAGCTAGTTGGTTGCCCAATACGGAAGATAATTGGCTGGTTAAGCCCTCCTGTCGAGGGGCGTATCACAGGATATCCCGAGCACAAGGCATCTTTCTTTCTGAGAGTGGTGGGGAAGAGAATTGTGGTAAGGGAGTGGAAACGGAGATAAACGGTAATGAGTTGATCGGGGGAAGGCGAAACGGGGGACGTGGCTGCACACGGAGAACGCCGGCCACGGCAAGTGTAGAAGAGGGAGGAGGAGCAAATGAAAATAGGACGGCTATATAAGAACGTCACAAGGGGTACGCAGCCGCAGGGGGCTACGTGCGCATCGGCCGCAGGGGGCCGGAAGGGTGTTCTGTAAAGGAAGAAAAGAAAGAAAAGAATATACAAATGTAAATACTATATTTTAATAATTTTCCTCAGCGGACTATCGCAAGTCCCCAAACTTATGGGGCCAGGTAAAGGTATAAAGCTGTGTTAGTAAAGTAATAGCTACCATATAGGGGAAGGATAACAAGTGGAGCGCTACTATGTCATAGGGGGCAGGATCGGGAGGGTGGGGGAACACCCTCACTACCCCACTACAACACATATGTAAAACACTGTCACCCCATAGGGAGAAACTGATCAAATATAGCATAGAATGGACACAGGGGACGGACAACAAAATGACAACACCATGGCCGCCTAACGGTAGCTTTGATCCATATACCCAACATTCACTATTAAACCATCTGCATAACACATACAAGGGGAAGAAGTTGACACACCACGTGGAGGTGTTTAACATATGGAGGATGTTCCAGGGGTCCCGACCAGGACCAAATGGAATGTTCACTGTGGGGGAAACACCGGAAGAAAAAGAGATCAAGGAGGAAGGAGAGAATGGGGAAAAGGAGAGTGAAGGCCCAAAGAACACGGGGAACGGACAAGAGGGAGGAGAAAAGAATAACAACCCAAAAGAAAATGAAATAAAAAAGGAACAGAGCGACGATATAACCCTAGCTAAGGTAGTGAAAACAGAGGGAGGGGGGTTGTACCCTTTAAGAGAACTAGGAGAAATAGGAAGAGAACAACTAAGGGCGGCTGAGGGGTACTCAAACCCGATATACAGCCCGCCACCATATGCAGTGACAGGTGTCCACAAGGGAGGGGAGTGGACTAGTACGACGGGATCAGCCTATAGGAAGATGCCAGAGGGGGAGGGGAGGACTGGAGAAGAACAAACTGAGGAAATAGGACATGATGAGTGGGTAGCTGTGCAGATACTATTAAAATTACGAGGTTCATTAACAGGAGAAGAGAGGGAGGTAGTGAGGAAAATGGATGAGGATAATACCAGGGAGAGTGAAATGAGGGGGGAAGAGCTGATACGACAAAAGGAAGAGATTTTGGAGGAACGACTAGCAGAGCTAAGGGATGAGCAGAATGAACTAATCAAACAGCTCGAGAGGGAGGAAAGAGAGAGAGCAAGGGAAAGGAAAGAAGGTAAGAACGAGTTGGAAAGAATAAGGGAACAAACTGAGGAGCAAAGGAGAGAAGCCGAAAGGGTAAAAGCAGCAGCAGAAAGGGTATCAAGAGCAGTACTACGAGAGAGGAAAAAGGAAGAAGAAGAGAAAGAAAAGGAAATGGCAATGTGGAAGAAGAGATTAATATCAGAAACGACCAGGAAATACGAAGAAGGGAGGGTGATAGAGAGTATATTAGAACGGGAGAGGGTGAGATGGGAAAGGAAGAAAGAGGATGAAAGGGTATTGGGAAAGATGAGTAGTGAAGTAATGGAGGAATTAAAAAGGAAAAGGGAGGAAATTGGTAGAGAGATGGAGGAGAGAAATGAAGGGGAAAGAGAAGATAGGAGAAGGGAGAGTGAAGTAAGGAGGTATGCATATAGAGATACAGAAGTAGCCACAACATCAGCACAAAGGGGAGCGGTTGGTAAAGGAGAAAAGGGAGACACGGACCTAATAGACTTAAAAACAGTAACGATCAAGGGGAGAAAGACAGAGTGGGGGCCGCCACATACAGATGACTTTTGTAGTGAGGAAGAAGAAGGAATGGAGAAGGAAGGAAGAAATAGTGACAGGGAAAGCCTAGATAAAATATACACCACTCGGACCAATACAGACTCACCATGGATCTGTATGAGAAGGGATGAACTGGAGAGAAGTGAGGAGGAAGAGCGAGGAATAGCGGAAAGACAGACACATGAAGCAACACCGTCACCATCCCACCCTACATGGTCAACCACCTCACGCTCACTAAGTACAACCAAACTCGCGCCCTTCACAAACGAAATGACACCCTATGTAGGTAGGCTTAGAGACCTCCCTAGACGCAGGCAGGGAGAACGAATACACACGCCCACATTAAATACAGGAAATTATGACAGAAGGGGAAAAGATGGAGAAGAAAGAGTTACGAGTAGGGGAACTACGGACGACATTGACGAAGTAAGAGAGACGGAAGAAGAGGAGGGGTGTGGGGACTCAATTTTATGGAACCCAAGGGATATAACGAGACACAACTTAATGCCACTTCTGGAGAGGGGAGGGGTCAGACCACAATACGTCCCTTGGAAGCATGTAGACAAAGAAAATATAAAGTGCAGGCTCCCATCATTAAGTGGAGGTGCAGGTAAATGGATATATGAAATGGAAAAACACACCGCAGGACAGAAACTGGCAGTGGGAGATGTAAAGGGCCTTCTAATATCTATATTAGGGGATGCAGCGGATGACAAGAGAGCGGGATTCACTGGGGTAACAATAACCAACACATCGCACGATGGGGCACCATTCGCAAACTGCAGACATGCATTATGGCAGGCACTAAGGGTACAGTACCCAGACACATCAGACATAGGAGCAATTACCTCACGCAAGATGCGTGAGAACGAAGATCCTGTTGATTATATCCAGGAAATCCAAGAGAAGTGGCGCATGGAAACTAGAGAACAATGGGACAAAACACCAGCAATATTCTATCATATACTAGTACAAGGGCTCCCAGAAGGAGTTCAAAAACAACTGAAGAAAGTAGTGGGAATGGAAGCAAAAGCATGGCCAGAAATACAACTGACAATAGTACATCATTGTAGGACATGGCAAGGAAAAATGAAACAAAAGGAAGAGGACAGGAAAACAGAAGAGGCTAAACTAGTACAGAAAAAACTTACTAAATACACAATGGAAGGGGCACTAATAACTACACCTACAACAATGACCCAAAGCCCCACACAAGTAGTGGCTGCACAAGATCCCTCCCAAATACAACCCTCCCAGACTATAACACAACAGATGCCGCCACTCCAACCATACACGACCAACATGGAAGAGGATACTCAATGCCAGGAGCTGGGTATTATAATTACAACAGGGGAAGAGGAGGAATAATGAGAGGGAGAGGATACGGATATAACACACAACAACAGGTGGGAGGACTTAGAAATTCCTACCCCACCCGTCAACCAGTATACCAGGACAACGCAGGAAGCTTTCCATGGCAGAGTAGGGAACCACCAGTGTGTTGGATTTGTGGATTAGTAGGACACATGTCACGCACGTGTAGAGTAAGACCAGGAACACCATCATGGAGCGAGCAGGGACAACTAAGGCCCACACAGGAACAGCAGGGGATACAGCAACAGCAGACGTTGCAACAGGGAAATGAACAGCAACAACTAGTAACACAACAACAGCCACAGGCATTTTCACTGCCACAACAACAGGTAGCGACAATACAACAACCCCAAGCACAACAAACACAACTGGGTAGGGTGACAGTACTAGGACACAACCCTTACACAGGAAACAGTCAATCGTTGTACCCTCAATAGGACAGCCCACAGACGGCCTTGGTGTGTCCTATCCTGTCAGTAACCCCTAATAGTGCGGAGGAACCACGCATAGAGGTAACGATAGGTGACAAAAAATTATCATTCCTTGTTGACACCGGGGCGACCCGGTCTTGCATAAGGGAAGGTAAGTTTAAGATGTCAGGCGAAGCCATGAACACCCAAGGATTCTCTGGGGCTAGGGGGTTGGTACCCTTTACTGATAACGTTCCCTTATCAATAGGGGATTATGACATGTCAGTCCCACTTTTATATTCTAGGGCCTCACCAGTTAATATACTGGGGAGAGACATCATGAACAGGTTGAATATGACGATCTCCTTTACGGAAAACGGCATAATTTGCTCTACTCCAAGGATTAACATGCTCACAGCACGACAAATCATGCAAGCATACTGCGGACAGACAGCGATTAGGGCTGAGCCAATAGATGGTGAACTATTCCAGTATGGGACAGACATGGCATTTGCATGGATGCCAGGGATAGAAGGAAAGATCTGGAGAAGGCCAGCAGCCTATTTGTTCAGACCAGAAACACCAGCAAATGAACCAGAAGGAAAGGTGATTTCAGTGGACATAGAAAGCATCATAGCAACAGCTGATTACTTTGCGGTGCATGCCCAGGACAGAGAAGGAAGAGCAGGGAGGGCAGTGATAGCACTAGAAGAGGGATGTAGACTCACCCATGTGTCAGATGAGGAGCTGTTCTCAGAAGAAAAGGAGGAAGGTGAAATGGTGTTTATGATGAGTGTGGAAATATGGCTAAGAGTAGCGTACAAACAAGTGGCACAGAAAATGGCAATGGCACTTGAGGCACCCACATCCATCCCAGTTCCCTTCTTTAAGGAGGATATGTCAAAAGTACCCACATCATTATGGACTACCAGCCCCTACGACGTGGGGTGCATAAAAAGTATAGGGGGAGTAAGGATAAAATTGAAAAAAGGTGCAATACTCCCCAGTGTGAAACAGTACCCACTATCAAAAGAGGCAGATGAGGGTATATATGAAACAATAATGGCTCTTATAAATAATGGCATATTGGTCCCCTCAGAATCACCATGTAACACGGCTGTATACCCAGTGCGCAAGGCTAAAGGGGGTCTTGGCGCTTCATACAGGACCTCAGGCCCTTAAACAACATCGTGGAAGCAGAATATCCCATAGCCGCAAACCCGGCCACAATATTGTGTGGCATTCCAGCAGAAGCATCACGATTTACAGTGATCGACCTTAAAAATGCTTTTTTCTCAATACCATTGCACCCAGACTCACAAGATCTGACAAGCTTTACTTACAGAAACACAAAGTGGAAACACACCAGATTGCCACAAGGGTACTGCGAATCACCCTCAATATTCAACAGAGTAATACAGATGGATTTGGGTAACATTGCAGTAGAAAGCACAGTGTTGCAGTATGTCGACGACATAATAATTTGCAGCACAAACGAAAAAACATGCAGAGAGGACTCATTAAAGATGCTGACAATATTGGCTGAGAAAGGTTACAAGGTAGACATGGAAAAGTTACAGTACTGTCAGGAACAGGTACTTTACATTGGTCACCTGATATCCCAACATGGAAGAAAGATTGCACCACAAAGGGCACAGGCCATTTCAAAAACACCAGTGCCACAAACAGTGAGGGAACTGCAGCAATTCCTAGGTTTGTGTAACTACTGTAGAGCATGGGTATTTGATTACAGCTCATACATAGGACCCCTGCTTGAGGCGTTAAAGGAAGCTAACAAAGGGGAGAAAAAGTTGGGGTGGACGATGGAAATGGAAGAGGCTTTTGATGAACTAAAAGATGCGATATCAACTGCTCCGGTACTGGCAACCCCAGACTATGAGCGACAATTTTTTATATTTTCACATTGCGACTCAGCAGTAATGAAAGCAGTGTTGGCTCAAAAAACAAGCATGGGCTACAAACCAGTTGCATTTTACAGCGGCCACTTAGATCCTGTAATGTTAGGTCATTTTCCTTGCGAACAAGGTCTCGCCGCAGCTGCTTTTGCGGTAGAGAAAGCGTCAGCAATCACCATGGGGTGCCCAACCACGCTATTTGTGGAACATGCACTATTTGCTATATTGAATAAACCTAAGTCCACCCTAACCACGCAGAGGGCATCAGGCTATGAGATCATCTTATCTAGAGCTGAACTATCAATTGTTAGATGTAGCACGGTCAACCCTGCAAGGTTTTTAGCAGAAGTAATTGAGGAAGGAGATTATGCACACGATTGTACACAAATAACTGAAATGTACTCATGTACTAGAAAGGTTGAAGAGAACGCACTAGAGGGTGGTGAGCTACTGTTCATTGATGGGTCATCAACAATTGACCAAAGGGATGGCATAAGGAGGACTGGGGCAGCGGTGGTAAAAATGATGGAGGTACCGGTGTGTGTGGCAATTAAATGTGTACAACTACCACAGCATTACTCTGCCCAAGCAGCGGAGTTGGTCGCACTGATCTTGGCGTTGAAGGAAAGCTTTGACAAACGAGTGACCATATATTCTGACAGCGCATATGTTACGTCCACTGTCCACTAAGGGCTGTCGAAATGGAGAAGAAGAGGGTTTAGGAGAGCTGACGGCACTCCAGTGCAACATGCTCTCTTATTGGCTGAACTAATTGAAGTCATAAATGACCCCCAAGAATTAGCTTTGGTCAAATGTACCGCACACACTAATGGTGAAGACCACATTTCGAGAGGGAATGCAGCAGCAGACGCACATGCGAAGTATGCTGCATATTTTGGTGAGATATGGAACACCCCAGAGTCAGAGAGAGGGAGAGGGAGGGGAATGGCTAAGGAGATGTTGATAAGAGAAGGGTACACCCATCTCCCAGCCACACAGATAATGGAGCTACAAGCGGCTGCACCAATGGCAGAAAAAGAAACATGGGTAAAAAGAGGATGCACAATGTCACCAACTGACGCACTATGGCGCCAGGGTAACACTGGAAAGATTGTAATGCCACTGGCACTATTGAACACCGCCCTGAGCCAACTACACCACCCAGCCCACACAGGCAAGGAAATAATTGCAGCACGAATTAGAGAAGATTGGTTCTGCCCCGAGTTAAATTCCCATGTGTCAAATTTTATCAGCAATTGTCTCACATGCCAACAGTTCACGGCCGGTCACACGCTGAAGGTGATAAAAGGTACTATACCCCGGCCAGAGGGACCCTTCCGACATCTCCATATTGACTATGTTGATATGATCAACGTATGTCAAGGAAATAGGTATATGATTGTAATAGTATGCCCATTCTCGAGGTGGATTGAAGCAGGGCCCTGTTCACACCCATATGCATTCAGAGCAGCTAAATTCCTAGTGAGGGAGGTCTTCCCCAGGTGGGGAGTGTGCGAGGTACTTCGGTCAGATAATGGCCCGCATTTCGCAAACGAAATGTTCCAGCACATCACATCCTTACTGAACATCAAACATAAATTTGCATGTGCATACCACCCACAGGCCAATGGTATTGGCGAACGCCTGAATGGCCTACTAAAGGAGGCAATTGCAAAAATACAGCAAACAACAAAGAAGAGTTGGTTGTATTGCCTTCCGCTAGCCCTATTTGAGCTAAGGAATAGACCAGGTTCCGACCACCACCTCACTCCTCACGAGGTGATTACCGGACGTCAAATGCGCCTTCCCCTAACGCCAACATCAAGAGCATTCACAGATCGCGAGAATACTGCAACTGTTCTTGGTGATGAAATGTACCAATATGTGTCTTCTTTGATTACTAGTGTAGTGTTTGTGTCTCAACAGCTCGAGCGCACGCGGGGCGGGTCTAACAGCGATCAACGAGAAGACGCGGACAAAGAACTGGAAAAGGAAAGACTGTGCAAAGTTGCTAAAGGTGACCACGTACTACTACGCAATTTCAACAGAAAGTGGAACAGCCCACGCTTCACTGGCCCTCATCTGGTAGAGGAGGTATCAACAAGAGCAGTAAAGCTACAAGACAAACGTGCCTGGAATCACCTACATGACGTAAAGATCTACAAACTCCAGACCCGCCCCAGCGCCACCGATAGGGCCACTGGAAGAACTACAACAGCATCACCAACGGAGGAAGAGACTTCTACCACAACTAACGGCCAAAGTGTCCCCATACCCTGCCACCCCCCAGATTCCCCAGAGACAACTACCAGAAAAGAAAGGGGTGATCCCCATACCGCCCACCCCATGGTCACACGATCAAAGAGTAAAGACACTTCCGCCAGTTGAGCCCAAACCCTCTGCCCATTGACCCCTTACCCACTGCAGTAATAACTGAACTGAAGGACATTGTCTTGCACATGTACACATGTAAACAATTGAATGTTCTCTTTCTTTTCTCTCGCACATGCAGGTACAGCGTATTATTGTACTGCTAAGAAAGTAGATAAATAACAAATTCACTGCCCAGGAGTAGATGGTACCCTCAGATGATAACTACCCAGAAGAATTGTCACACCAATTTGTATATGAAATAAAAAGGCCAACGTACCTGAAAAGAAGGAGGGTACGTGTCTACTACACAACATTCCTCTTGGCCATAGAACATTCAGTGCCCCACCTCCAACCATACTTGCCTGCCCTAAGAGATAGATCGCTTAGATTGGCGTGGGAACAGCTCTTCGCCTGGGCACTGAATGACTATTTGATAGGGAGAGCTTAAAAAACAACAACTAACACTAATAACAAGCATATTGAGAATTTTCAGGCGGGCAACTTTAACATCGCAAGAATAAGCTGCAGGACTGCAGCAAGGTAAGAGCAAAATGCAGGTGAAATTAGCATATGTAATAAAGTTGATAGGGATTTTAATGATCACCGGGTTCTTGGCTGCCTCTGTATGGCAGTACAGCTATGCTATCAATATTATTGCTGTACCCAAACCTAATGCACCCCCACCCCCAGCTGCAACAGGTGTTACGTCAGGTGGTACTAGTAAAATCCCACACAAGGGAAATAGAGTTAAACGCAGCACATACTCAGATAATAAAGGTATTGACAACTACATACAAGATTCAGCACACATCTCAAACAACATATGGTACCAACACATGACCCACATAGGTAAGCAGACACAGAAGACAGCTGCTACGTTTGCTCATTGATCCCATACGCCATGAGCGCTTCTCGAACATTCGTTGCCACGGAAATAGATGAAAAGGTAGCACGATGTATAATATACCTGGCACTGTTCCAGACGAAAGGAAGATTTCAAGGGACAGTGGTGCAGCTGGTGTGGAAAACACGAGATAAATATCCATATGAAAACAACTTCCTCAAGACTTATTTGAGTTACCACAAGAGCAGTTTACATGCTGAAGCATTCAGATACATAACAAGTGGTCCCGAAAAAGGAGAAACAAAGAAAGTAACACTACAGTACCTACCATGTGATTGGTACGCCACTGAAGTTCCTGGTAAACAAGGATGTTGGGAAAGACCACTGGTGACAATAACAGGGAAGGTGTATATGGACAACAAATGGGACATAGGAGTGGTTGGCAGCAACATGGTAACAAGAGAAAATATTTCAACTATTGATAGACACAACCATAGGTGTTGGATGACTTGGGTCAAGTACGTACCCATGCTCACGTGGATAGAGAAGGATGAAGACCCAATAACAATACTGCCGCTAACTGCGCCTAAGGTATGCTACCAACATAAAGGAGAGGTGGACGTAGGATACAACACCAACTGTGCAAGCGTGATGGAGTTACCTGAGGGGGGAGCAGGAACAGCAGTAATAATGGACCATTACTGGGCCTGTGGAGAAAAAGCATACCACACACTGCCCCCTCTGTGGAATGGTATATGCACAATGGCGCACATTAATGTACCATCACTAGTGGTACCCCAGAAACATGTCAATGTGGTGAACTTCCCCAAAATGGATGAAGGGAACAAGAGGAAGAAGAGATCTGTACAACCTCAAAAGGGGCCAGAGAACAAAAACAACGGCAATAATACTGTCCTGAACAGAAAGAAAAGACAAGGAGAACCACTGACAGGAAATTACCTATGGGGAAGGTCGGAAACAGCATTTACTTCAATTCCGCCAGAACACAGACTATTCAGCAGAGCAGCAATGTTCTTCTCCTCAATAATACATCCAGGACTGCAGGCTTACGCAAACGCAAAGTGGCTCCAGATAACTCGATGGGAACTAATGATGTCTATTAATTCCACAGTAAATGGATTCAACGCAATAAAAGAGGAACTGCGAGCTGTGAGGATGGTAGCACTTCAGAACAGATATGTACTGGACCTCCTCACAGCAATGGAAGGAGGAGTTTGCGCAAAGATAGGACAATCATGCTGCACATTCAGCCCTGCCAACGATGCTGACAATGGTACACTGACAGAAGCAGTTTCACAATTGGCCCAGATGCACTCCAAAATGATGGATGAAAGTAAAGGTGTGAAAAAGGATGAGAGCTGGTTTTCAATATTATGGTCATGGATGCCATCTTGGCTGTCGGATGGACTGAAGATTATAGTTGGATGTACTATTTTGGCTGGAGCTACACTGATCATAATAAGATTTTGGAAGGCCCGGAAAGCACGCACCACAGACGAGATGATCGAAATGGTTGGTATGCACCCCTTGATGCCAACAGATGACGGCCAACACACAGGCACAATCATAAAAGAGAGAGAGAAGTTGCGCAACCAGATAATCACCAACCACCTGGACCCACCATCTGTGAAGCTCGAAAACCCAAGAAACCCAAGGAGCTACATAGGGAAGTGGGTATACTGCACTCCTGGAGGAACCTATGCATATATGTATTGGTCATTTGAAGACCATGTTAACCACTATGGACATTTGGGAGGAATAACTAAAATATGGAGAGTGAGAGGAGATAAAGAAAAGGATATGTTTGTGGTCGACAAGTCGACCAGAGGGGGGACTGAAGTGGGAGAATGGAAGAACAAGCTCCCGCCAATCCCCTCTCGCGCTTGGCCTAGAGGATCACGGCCTAGACACCCGCCACGAGAGGAGTTTGCCTATCTACCAGATGACCAAAATACCCTGGTACAGGAACATACGGATGTGCCCACCCACCTGCCGAGCAGCCCGACCTGCCCATGCCGACACCTGCGGCATAGATCAACTCGACTAAACCAACACATCGTTAGAGATGCCATGACGACCTAGCCAACGGTCAGCACACCTGTGCAAAACATACACACCGGACACTCCCACACCAATCCACACGAAGAACATACTCAGTGCTATGACGTAGGCGACGGACACACCCACGGACGTGCATCTTTATTATTTTCCACATAGGCTTTCAAAATGCAGAAACGCAAGACGCATAATGAACTTATCTAAAAAGGCTTGCTCACGCTTCTTCTAAAAACCATGTACCATAATGAAGAATATAACGAAGACACGATACTGGGGATAGAGCAATATGATACCGTAACCTAAAGCGCAGTGCACCAACAGTCCCACCTATGCACCAGGCCCAAGTAGGCCGCAAGCAAAAGCTTCCATGAACATTAAATGAGCAAGAGCTCAGTTGCTGACCCTGCAGAATGAGCCCGGCGAAAGCACACAGCCAAGGGTACAATGTTGCAATCTCGCACGCCGCAAGCCGACGTCAAGGTCGCACCTGCAAATTAAACCAGGCACACAGTGGAAAAAACAATATTAATTGTGCAGAATTCTGTCTCAAACACGGTCCCACCTCACGTGACCAAGCCAAACCTGACAGGATGCCAAGGCCAGGGGAAAGGAGACGCCTGAATCCCACGTTTCAAGACACAGGCAGATACAATTAAAAGACTCAATGGACATCTGCGACAGTGGGAGTAGTCGGCCTTCCAGCATATGAATAAATCCTCACATTGTCTGCACCTACCCATAGTGAAACATTGTTGCAAATGACAGGTACACCGCGAGCTGGGAACAGCGATGGTCCCAGACTGGGAGGCTCGCGAGCAGACCAATCAGAACATGGGGCTCTTATCACTGACGCCATTAGCATTGACCAATCCTCAGGGGTCTTCATGTAACAATTTTCATGTATCAAACTGAAGGGACAACCCAAGTATATCACCTGACTAACCCTCAACCACTAACACCGTTCTCTATACGTATACTATACTAACCCTACCACTCGAGTAACCAATCCAGAGTGGAGATAGGTTTTTTGCTAAACTTTCTAAGGTGACGCAAGTAGCGCATCATACTAAGGTAAAAAGGGCCTGCGAGCCCCACGATTGTGTGTGTGTCAGGACGGACGCGTACGATCCTTGACCCATCCCTGCCGTTTTGTCTAATAAACAGCAGAATCACCTTGCTTCTTGCGTGTGTCTCATACTCTATCTCTTTTGGGATATACGGGAGGAGTTGGGGCCTCCCTGCCCGGAGGTCTGCGGACGGCCCGGCCGACCCCGGCAGAATTTCCCCCCGACAGCCTCATGGTCCCTGTCACAACGGGCTTATACACATTAATACTTCCAATATGGCCGTCCAACGCATTCCCTTATCGCTCCATGCGTTGGACGTAACCTTTCTCTATTTCCAGACCACGCCTTCCACGGCTCCACGCATCTCAATGCTATTGCAAAGTAGCGACCAGACGTGTGCTCCTTAGCCCGCGGTTCTTCTCCTTTCCACTCCGCTTTCCCTTCCTTGAACACCCCCCTTCTTCTTACCTCCTGGATTCGAGTTCTAGCGAACTTACTTTGCCTCCTGGATTCCTGGATTCGGCCTCCTGGAAAACTGAACTCGGCAGAGACATGGGCGGCCTTCTTCAAAACCTGTTCCATCCGAAAGAAGGCAGCATCCAAGGACGCCGGTAAAGAACGGATTCAGGTGAGAAGGGGGGAACTCCTTCACAGTTTGAGACGCCACCCAATCGGAAGCAATATCGACATGGAGGCTGCCGTGCAGGACTTGATGCGTCGTATGCAGGAACTATTAACCGAGATACAGAATCTGAAAGCGGAGAACGCCTCTCTCAAACACTGGGTTCTATCCCGGGATTCTGCTACAAAAGAGAGTGTTATACTGGGCGGAGTCGTGGATAAATACGACGGCTCAGCAAAGACCCTTCGTGCATTCCTAGATTCGTGCTTGGTTCACTTTACCTTCAAGCCTTACTATTTTGTGACCCCCCAGGGCCAAGGTGGGTTTTATAATCTCTCACCTTTCCACGAATGCCTTGACTTGGGCCACTCCCCTCGTTAACTCTAGTGATGCCCTCATGGAGGGTTATGATGGGTTTATACGGGCCCTAAAAGACATGTTTGACCGCCCTGAGCAGGTCTACAGCGCACAAGAACGCTTGCTAGACTTTCCGCAAGGGGCCCAGGATATGCTCACGTATGTAACCCGATTTAAACAACTGGCAAAGGAAGCTGACTGGTCCACTGAAGCGAGTTTTACCCTGTTCAGGAGAGGATTGAACGAAGAAATTAAGGAAGAGCTGGCCAGAGTGCCACGACCAAGCTCATTCCAGGCATTAATGGATCTTGCCATGCAGATTGACTTCCATATCCAGGAAAGGAAGTCAGAAAAGAAAAAATCCAGGGGAACTCCTTCCAAGGTATCATTTGAGTGTACCCCCAGACCAGAAATCAACCCAAGCCCAGTCTCTGAATCTGAGCCCATGCAGATTGGGGTCTTTCGTGGACCCATATCTCCACAAGAGAGAATGAGGAGAATTCATACGGGCTTGTGCATGTACTGCGCCTCAGATAAGCATTTGGTTAGGGAATGTCCTTTAGCACCGCCTCAGCGTTCGGGAAATGCCAGCTCCCTATCCTAGATGGAGCAGAGCTTCGGGAGAGAGATGTTTGCTCCACATCCATTCCACCCTTGAACTATTCTGGACAAAACAATTTGGTGGTATTACAGGCCTTTTTATCACCATCCAAGAATACAAACTATTCCATTTTGGCCCTGGTAGACTGCGGAGCTATGGGAATATTCATCGATCATGAGTGGGTTGCTAAACATCAGATTCCCTATGAAACACAAAGCACCATGCAACCTGTGGAGGCTATCGACGGAAGACCCCTCACATCAGGACCCATGATCCTACAGACCAAGGAGATCCAGCTTTCAATAAATCACCATCAAGAGCTGATCAGGTTTGACATTATTAAGTCAGCTCATTACCCCTTGGTATTGGGCATGCCCTGGCTACAGAAACACAACCCATATATCAACTGGTCTGCGGGTTCTCTATTCCTAGGCTCAGAGTTTTGCATGTCTCATTGTCTATCCCTAGAACCTCCATTAACACACCCAAAGGAACCCACAAAGGAGCAACAGACACCACTAATGGTATCCAATGTCATGCAAGTTCCTGAAGCTTACCAAGCTTATGCCGATGTGTTTTCGACTGCCATTGTCCAGGCCTTACCCCCACACAGACCTGAAGACTGCGCAATAGATACGGAACCCTCTGCAGTGATTCCCTTCGGCAGGATGTTCATTCTTTCCGAACCCGAGAAGAAGGCCCTAAGAGAATACCTGGATACCAACCTTGAAAATGGCACCATAAGACCTTTAAAATCTCCTGCTGGTGCTTCTCTATTCTTTGTTCCCAAGAAGGATACCAAGGAACTCAGACCCTGCCTTGATTATCGCGGGCTAAATCAATGCACCCTCAAGGATCGGTACCTGTTACCCCTGATTCTGGATATCCTGGAAGCCGTGAGAGGCGCAGTGATTTTCACCAAGTTGGATCTCAGGGGCGCCTATCATTTGATCCGTGTCAGGGAAGGGGAGGAATGGAAAACCGCCTTCAGAACACCCTTTGGCCATTTTGAGTATCTAGTCATGCCCTTCGGATTGGCTAACGCCCCGGCAATTTTCCAACGCTTTATGGATAGGGTGTTTTCTGAAATGCTGTTTCTCTTTGTTATTGTATATCTGGATGACATACTGATCTTCTCCAAGGATCCTATACAACATGAAGAGCACGTGAAGGCAGTTTTGCAGAGACTCTGAGATCATAAACTCCTGTCCAAACCTGAAAAATGCTTGTTTCATGTGACCTCCGTTCATTATCTAGGGTTTATTCTTACCCCAGAAGGAATTGATATGGACCCTTCAAAGGTAAAAGCCATATTGACCTGGCCTGCTTCTACTTCCGTGAAACAAATTCAATCTTTCCTGGGACTTGCCAGTTTCTAGCGGAAATTCATATCTAATTTCTCCGAGATAGTACAACCGATTGTTGCTCTCCTGAAGAAAGACACTCCTTTCCTCTGGTCAACACCACAAGATATGGCGTTCCAGCGTTTAAAGGCCGAGTTTACGCAAGCTCCTATCTTGGCTCAACCCGATACTAGCCGTCCTTTCCTGGTAGAAACGGACGCTTCAAATTATGACATTGGCGCAGTCCTGAAACAAGAATTAGGAGATAAACTGGAACACCCGATTGCTTACCTCTCACGAACCCTGACTCCTAGTGAAACACATTATTCAGTCCTGGAAAAAGAATTGTTAGCCATTCGCCAAGCCTTCACTGAATGGCGACATCTACTTCTGGGAGCTAAACATCCAGTTCAGGTCCGTACGGACCACCGGAACCTCCAGATTCTACAGTCTTTGGAGTGTAGGAATAGTTGTCAGGCGCGTTGGGCATATTTCTTTGCCCAGTATCAGTTCCATATCACTCATGTTCCTGGATCACAAAACCTGATTGCCGACGCTTTATCTCGACGACCTGACTACGAGCCCACTGAAGACAAGGCATATCCTCAGATGTTTTCCCCCACAATCTTTGTGGCCCAGGCAGTCAACCTCCTCGAAGAAATCCACTCCCAAACCCAATCCTCTGATCTGTGGAAGGAAAAATCCAAAAGAAATCTTTGGAATGTAAAGGTCCGGGAAGGTTATTTGTTCAAAGACAATGTGTTGGTCATCCCTACAAAAAGACTACAACAGAGAATAATGAATCCCTGTCACGATACCCTACACTCCGGACATCATGGTGTCACCAATACCCTCCGTCTGATCCAAAGGCAATTCTGGTGGCCTAGGATGAGAACCGACGTATGGCAGTACATTCAATCCTGTGTTGTCTGCAGCCAAAATAAACACAATAACAAGAAACCAGCGGGCCTTCTACTACAACCTACATCGCCAACTAGGCCTTGGGAGATTATCGCTATGGACTTCATTGTGGAACTGCCACCTTCCCGTGGGTATACCACCATCATGGTTAACATAGACTTGTTCACTCCTATCGCTCATCTTACGCCCCTGTGTAAATTACCATCTTCTTCTGAACTAGCAGGAATCTTCCTGAAACATATATTCCGTTTGCATGGACTCCCTTCCAAGATCATTTCGGACCGCGGACCTCAATACATCTCACAATTCTGGAAACATCTCTGTCAATGCTTAGGGATCCAACGTGCCCTTTCGTCAGGTTACCACCCTCAAACCAACGGAATCACAGAACGTGTCAATCAAACCCTGGAACAGTATCTTCGATGCTTCGCCGCCAAGGTCCAGGATGACTGGTCGCTTCTGATACATGTGGCTGAATTTGCTTACAATAATTCTGACCATTTGGCACTTATGATCAGCCCCTTTTATTGCAGTCAAGGATTTCATCCGTCGGTCCTGCCTTCTGTTCTTCCTCAACCTACACCAGTACCTAAAGTTGACTCCTGGATCGAAACCCTTGTCAACATACATAAAGAAGCCAAGGAATTTTTGCAGAAGGCCAGGAAACAGACCAAGAAATATGCAGATTCCAGAAGAAGACCTGACCCTTCTTATGCAGTCAGTGATCAGATCTGGTTGTCCTTAAAATTACTACCCCGACATCTACGGCCTAGTAAACTGGCACCTCGGTACCATGGTCCATTTTCCATTAAAGAAATTATAAATCCTGTTTCTTATCGGATCAAATTGCCTGAATCCTGGAAGAAGATACACCCAGTCTTTCACACATCTCTACTGAAACCCTACTATCCATCCTCCCAAAAGCCCTCCAGACCTCCTCCTATACTGGTCGATGACCAATTGGAATATGAGGTATCTCGAATTTGTGATTCCAGGTATAGAAGGGGCCAGCTTCAATACCTGGTTGAATGGAAAGGATATCCTCCTAGCGAAAGAACCTGGGAACCTCTCTCAAACATCAAGGCCCCACGGCTGCTCAGAAGGTTCCACCTTATCCACCCGGGCAAACCAGGAGGGAAGGGTCTTCGGAGGAGGCATGCTGTCATGAATCACAGGGTGCGCCCCTTTTGGGCCTCATGGTCCCTGTCACAATGGGCTTATACACATTAATACTTCCAATATGGCCGTCCAACGCATTCCCTTCTCGCTCCATGCATTGGACGTAACCTTTCTCTATTTCTAGACCACGCCTTCCGCGGCTCTGTGCTTCTCAATGCTATTGTGAAGTAGCGACCAGACGTGTGCTCCGTAGCTCACGGTTCTTCTCCTTTCCACTCCGCTTTCCCTTCCTTGAACCCCCCCCTTCTTCTTACCTCCTGGCCTTCTTCTTACCTCCTGGATTCGAGTTCTAGTGAACTTACTTTGCCTCCTGGATTCCAGAATTCAGCCTCCTGGAAAACTGAACGCATTCTGGATTCGGCAGAGACACGGCCCGCCTTCTTCAAAACCCGTTCCATCCGAAAGAAGGCAGCATCCAAGGACGCCGGTAAAGAACGGATTCAGGTGAGAAGGGGGGAATTCCTTGACAGTTGGAGTCTAGTATCCAAGACTCTATATGGGAATATCAAGTTTATCAAGCTCAAAGAGAGGAGAACAAAGTGGAGCTTCGTTCTTTGCCAAATCCAAGGCAGGTGGACAATATACATGGCAAAGTTTATCTATCGTTTGAAGAAGTGATTAAAGCTATCCAAAGTGCAAAATGCAATCAAGCATCCAGTAGTCATGGGATATCGGTGGAGTTTTATCAAGATAACAGAGATATGTGGGGTCCAATTCTAACAATTTTGTTTACTGCTTTATTGAGTTCAAAATCTATACCAAAGAAATGGCTGAGAGCGATTATCATTCCTATCTATAAAAAAGGTTGATAAGAAAGCCCCCAATCATATCATCCAGTATGTGTTTTGAACACTAATTTTAAGATGTTTGGAAAGTTTCCACTCTTGAAATTGGAAGAGTGGGTTACTAACTATGAGATCCAGTCCCCCAATTCAATTGGGGTTTAGGACCGAATTGGGGACAATGGAGCAATGTTTAAACTTGTATTTGATAATTAATTGCCCATTCCCTGAACATCAAACAAGAACCTGTCTACCTTGCATTTATGGACCTGAGCACTGATTTCGATAAAGTTAATCAGAATAAATGATTGCATGTGCTCCAGTTATATAATTGCCCAGCTGCCATCTTGGATGTTTTGAACATCCTGCATAGAGACAATGAGGCCTGTATTTGATCTGGAAGCGAGAGCCATTGAAAAACTTGGTTCCCGATTAATTCAAGGGTTAGACAGGGGTGTGTATTGGCACACCTGCTCTTCTCCCTGTATATCAGCAATCTCTTGGGAAATCTGTTGAAGTGTAATACAGATGTAGCTAGGCTGGGCATTATGTTAATCTCAGCTCTAATTTATACAGACAACTCAGTCCTCATTGCACAGACTTCAAGAGCATTGTAGATCTTGGTTAATAAATGTTCTTCTTTCATGAGAGACCTGGATCTGCAGGTTAATACAAACAAATCAGCAGTAATGGTGTGCTTTGGGACAAAACAATCTTGTACATTCTCAAAATTTGGTGTAATGTGTTGGTGGTTCCCAGAGTGACTCAATTTGATTATCTTGGTGTTTGTTTTAAAGAGAATTTTACTGAGAATCCACATATTCTGAAACAGTTCCTAGTTATGAAGCAATCTGTTGGTGGTATCTATAGATTTATGAAACAAAATAAGCAGAAACCGCTTTGTATTATAAAAATGTTTTAAAAAAACTATAATGCACAAACTATAGGAACGACCAAATACAGTACTGCGATCTGGGTTAATGGGGATAATGGTGTACTGCCAAAAGAGGAAAATTACTTTGTGAAAATACTTCTAGGCTTACCAGTATCAGCTTCAGATTTTGCATCCCATAGAGGGATAGGCCTGCCCATTGTTGAAGATTGTTTGGCTTTGGAGCCAAGCATGTTACAGTTGTGTTTCTGGTCTAATCCAAGGGCAGGGCTCACACAAAAATAATAAAGAATCTATGTGGAAATAAAGGTGTAGGAACAATTGGATGGTTAGTAAATATAAAGAAAATGTCGGGGCATGTAAATGTTAGTGGAATGATCCTAACCTCCTACCAATAGACAACAACATGTGCCACGTTGGCAACTGATGCCAGAAAGATGCAGGAACTGCTGAAACCAAGAAGCAGACAGTTGATGACAAACACAATTAAAGAATATCTTGTCTGGTCTAACTATAAGTATCAAAGGGCACCTATTATAAGAGCACTCTTTGGGTGTATTGAGTTGGACAAGATCCTAAACTGGAGATTGGGTAGGAATTTTAGATCTAATTGCCCTATATGTCAAGCTGAGTATGAGGACCTAACACGTTTCTTTTTTTTGTCCAGTCTATTGCCACATGAGGAAATAATATTTGATACCCTTGTTTGTGTGTAGAGGTTTCACATAGTGCACATAGTGCATTTATTTATTATTTGTTTAATGTAGCTTTGCCTGCCATTGCTTTGAACTTATCCTTATTTATTTGGAAAGCCTGGCAAATACGAGAAAAGGGGTTAATAGATGGGTGTGCAATTGTGAGAAGGACTGGTGAAATTTAGATCAGCCTGTTTCATAATAATTTACTTAAATTGAAATGTGTGTTAAATGTGCTGTAGATATAGCCCAGGTATGTAGAATTGAATGGCTTGGGGTCCTACATTTTGCATGCTTTGTGGCTTTTAAGATTACTATTGGTTTCAAAGTATTTTTGTGACTGTTAAATTGTATCATATATGAGATTCTGCAAATGTATCATTGTCATTGGCTTTTAATAGACTGGCAACTATTTTTGCATTATGCATCTTTTATGGATCTTATAATGCGTAATAAAGAAATGACTTACTTATTATCCATTGCAGCCTGCAACAGATTATACAAATCCCAAATGTGTACTGCCAAGGGGGAATAAAAATTAGCATGGCCTACCTAAAGATGCGACAAGCAATCCACTTGTTTTGACAGAAGAAAATGATGCGTGGCAATATTTCAAAGTGCAATTACATGAAACACAGGCTGAACTGGCAAGAGCAATACAAGGGCAAGGAGATGGGCATGGGTGGCAGTAACTACAGGCACATGGAGAGCAGGACAGATTGTGTTTACAATTGACTGCAAAACAATAAAGGATCCCTGTGTAAATTGATCAAATTGTAGAGGAATGGGGCGAGTGGTCAAATGAAAAATTGCGCAGTGACATCATTGACTATGATTTAGCAGAAGGAGATATCGAAGAAGGTTGGGAGAATATAGATTTGGGTGGCAACAATGTGATGTTTAAGATCGAACTTGAAGAACCCGCAAGAATGGAATGGAGGGAGTCTCTTTATAGGGACAGGCTTAGAAGAATACCAGGACAGGTATTTGTTGCAAAGGAGTAGAGAAAGGGGAATATATTGGTACAAAGGAAAAGAGATACACAATTTCCTTTACTACGGAAGGGCCCAGGAGTATCACAGTATGTTCCATGGACTCATGTTGATAACGACAATGTAATTAATAGTTTATCATCACTCACAGAAGGAGTGAGCAAATGGACATGTGAATTAGAAAAACATTCTGCCACAGGGGTTACTTTAGCTGTCGGAGACATGAAAAGTTTGCTTGCCTCTCTATTGGGAGAACAAGCAGACAATCTTGGGAAGAAGGCAGGGTATCCAGGAGTGACATCGAACAGTAATGCGCATAACAGAGTGTCTTTTAATGATTGTCAAATATAAATTTGGAAAGCATAAAGTGTACACTACCCAGACACATCGGACATGAGCACTATCATGATGAAAACCATGAAAGCGGATGAAGATGCCACAAAATACAACAGAAGTTGCAAGAAAAATGGTGTTTGTACGCAAGGGAACCATGGCATCAAAACTAATTTTGAGTAGGGGCTTATTGAATGAGGGCCAATCAGAATTAAGAAAGTATTAAGTACAGAAATGAAACCATGGGCTGAAATACAAGCAATAATAGTTAGTTCATTTTTGTATATTGAGAGAAGAAAGGAAGAACAAAACAGCAGAACAAACAGAGATGGAGGAGACAAAATTGGTACAAAAGAAATGACCAAAGGTTACAATGGAAACAGCATTAATTACTAACTCAGCGGAAGGTCGCTTTGAATAGGATTGATCACAAACAAGGCCAACAGGGTATATAGCTGGAAGGGGAGAGGGAGCGTACTAACCCAGAAGAAGAGGGGGTACTCATATGCGGAGTGCAGGAGTTGGAAGTGGATTTAGAAGTGGATTTGGATATAGTTTGGGAGAAGATTTCGTTGGTGAAGGTTATGGAGACGGTGCCCAGATTTTGAGGGTTTGGAGGATTTGGAGCACAATGTTAGACATATGGGAAGACGATGCCGACATGGGAAAAAGGTATATGACATATCGCTATATGATCGTCGTGGTCTGTCCCTTCTCCGTTGGCTTGAAGCCTGTCCCTGTGACCACTGTAATGCAAAATCAGCAGCAAAATTCCTTGTATACGAGGTATTCCACTGCTGGGGTATCTATGAAGTACTACAATCAGATAATGGCCAGCATGTTTTTGATAATTTTTCCAAAGAGATTACATATCGATTGGGCATTTGACACAAGCTGTGTTCAGTCTATTAACCACAAGCCAACAGTATTGTGGTACATCTCAATGGTTTGCTTAAAGAGCGCCTTGGCAAACTTGGCTTTACCCGGAACAAAAATGTGTTGTACTGCTTACCAATTGCTCTTTTTGCACTGCAGAATCAACCAAGCTCTGACACACATCTCACACTGCACAAAGTAGTAACTGGAAGTATAGTATGTGTTGTGCTAAAACCTGCATGCACATATTCAAATGATGAAAATGCTGCAACTGTTTTAGGTGATCAATTTCATGAATTTCATCAGGCTATGATGGATTCCCTTAAATTCATCTCAAACCAGATAACACATCATCAAAAACAGTCAGCTGCATCTACTGGAGAAGATGAAACACCACCACAAGCATCAGTGCTGCTACCGCCACTCCAGCTTTACCCGGGGGACTGAGAATTGGTTCAGAACTTTGTGAGGAATTGCAATAATCCTTGATTTGTGGGTCCATGTGTTATAAAGTATGCCAATAGGCACATAAATAATGGGTCCATGTTTCTGATGACAAGAGAGAGAAGAACAACACCCATCTTTCCAAAGATATGGAGGGCAGCGAAAGGGAAGTGTTGTGAGATAGAATATAACTGTGTCAAACTCTAGGCATCCATTTCTCAACAGGAACACAGAAAATATTATTATATAGCACAGGATCAATGAAATTGTGCCTTCTGTAGTGTTTATTCTTGTTTGTTTGCTTCTCTCCTTCTTTTTATTGGATAGAATATAAATGGTTGGTGGCACAACAAAGATTAATAATTTAAAAATGTTCGAAAACAAAACTGGAAAAATATCCAGAACAAGGAGAGATGTTTTCACCCTGAGAGACTGAATACATGTGTTATGGCCATAAGCAAATAGTGGGAAGACAGCGATCTTATGATACCTGTTTTGTGTGCTCTCTCATTCCCCATGCCACAGGCACCCCAAGGCTGTTTATACCACAAGATGTAAAATCAGAAAGAACACATTGCATAGTTCATCTTGCCCTTTGCAAGATTAGAGGGTTATTCCAGTGACATAGGGCACATGTAAAATTAGAACAAAATGCTGCATTTGTTGATAATTCTATACACATTAAGAAAATGGCAGATAGATTGGGATCAACGAATTTTGGAATGCATTATACACTGGAGGGCCAACACACAGCAGAAGTAACATTTGGGACAATGAGTTTTAAAAAATACACAGCTGCACAATAGGAGGCACTGCCTTGGTGCACACAGACACCACAGCTGCACATAATTTGGGATGTCCTTCATAGAAGGAAATTGGAAGAAGGGATATTAAGATGCAGAGCAGAGGGAATGGTTGGATTAGCAAAAGAAACAGTTCTGCACTTGAACAACATATGTCTCGCTGACTGGAGGACAAATGCAAAATTATTATCTTGGATAAATATGAAGAAAAAGAAACATTTCACATCAAATGTATCATACACACTTCTTTATGTTTCAGATGTAATGAAACTATCAAAGTGGGAACAAATAATGGGTGTAAAATAATAATGGACATGCCAGCATTTAAATTGGAACAGCAGCCCTGGCATGCACACTGTCCCTCTGGACTGAATTCTCTCCTATCTTTCGCCCAAATCTCCTAAAAACAATTGCCTTCCTCAAACCTACCTCTTACTCTGGCGATATAATTCTGGCCCCCATCATGAAACAATTGACAGGCCCGGAGCTTAATGCTCTCCTCACCATTATCAAAGTCTCCCTTGCAGAAGGATCATTCCTGTACACCCTCAAGATTGGTCACATAGGACCTCTTCTGAAAAAATCAACCCTAGATCCAGATGACCTGGCCAGCTACAGCCCATTATGAACCTCCAGTTTATTGGAAAAATCTTGGAAATAGTAATTACTATACAACTACTCGCCAGAATCAAACAACTCCACCTCCATCATTACTATCAATCAGGGTTCTGCCCAAAGTGTAGCATTGAGACAGCCACCATCCAAGTGGTGGAATATGCTCTCCAAATCATAGATGATGGTGGCTCATGCATCCTCTTCCTCTTTTACCTCTCAGATGCATTCAACACCATTAATCACTGCATCCTTCTCTCCCTCCTTGCTTACAGGATGGGACTATCTGGCATTGTCCTGAATTGGTTTACCTCCCACCTCTCAGGCAGACACCAGGCTGTCCAGATGAACTAATTGCATTCTAACCGATGACAGGTTTCCTGCTGTGTCCCCAAGGCTCCATCCTCTCACCAATCCTTTATAACCTTTGCATGCAGCCTCTGGACAGTGTATTCAAAGGTCCCAATATAGCCATTCACCAATATGCAGACCATACTCAGTTGTACATGAGAATAAATTGTGTACAGAACATCATTAATCTACACGATCACCTAGCCGTCATCCCGTCCTGGATGTGGACCGCCTACATCAATCTAAACCCATATAAGACTAAATTTGTCCTCACCAGTCCACCTGCTTAAAAATAACTTACCCAACAATGGCTCAATGATATGTGCATAGAAGGATTTCATCCACAACTCTAAGACTCAACAAAATCCTTAGACTTCACCATTGACAGCAATTTGTCCCTCCCGAAACACATAGCCAAGATGCACAAATAGCCTTGCTCAAAATCTCTACCCTTTGAAAAATCAAACTCTTTATCCCACCGCAGGATTTATAGCCCATACCGCACATTGATGGGGTAAATGCTCTCTTGACAGTGCTCCAAGATGGTCACTTGGCTGCCCTAGAAGCAGTCCACAATGTTGCAGCACATCTTTTTATGGAAGAATGGGCATCTGTCTTAATTACCCCCATCCTACATTAGCTTCCACTCTAAGCCAGGATACTTTTCAATCTACATGTCGTATCTACCATGCACCCACCCAGTCATGAGTGGCACACCAGCATACCTGGTGGCTAAGCAACACGTATGCTGGTGGCGCACATTCTTCACACAGCAAATTGACCAACCAGCTTGAATCACAACTCATCTGCAAAGAGAGGACCCACAAACAATCTTTCTCTTGTCATGCACCTACCCCCTGGAACTCGACCATGGTGTGGGCTCAGAATACCCCAACAATTTTCCAGTTTCGTAAATCTATCAAAACATGGCTCTTTCAACAACACCTGACCAAATAACTAATTCCAATGGATGCGCATGCCGATACACAGACCTCACAGTATTGTGCTACCGCAGAAAGATGCCAGCCGAAAAGCAAGCTACCCACACTTTGTACAGCGCTCACTGCTCTCGAGCTAGGTCTGCACTTTAAACAATAAAATAAAATTAAAATAAAATGGACCATTATAAGTCCTGTGGCACCCAGCCCAACACACAGCTCCCACAAAATTGGAGTGGATCTTGCACGTTAACAACTCTCCACTCACAGGCATTGGCAGTGCCAAAATGCTACATTGTCTAAATTGCCGAGCATCCCACCCTAACTGATGGGAACTATAGCAAAAAAAGAATGTTGTTCTTTGACATTGAAATGGAATAAGAGAGAAAACTACTTTTGACAATCCTCTTCTGACAGCTTGGCAGTGATTGCCGCAAAGTACAGGCTTTTTAGCAGGGCTGCTGTCTTCTTCACATCTCTTTTAGTACCTGGAATCCAAGCAACAACACATGTGAAGTGGGTGCAGATCACCAGGTGGGAGCTGCTACAGCTTGCTAATACTATCAAAAAAGCAATGAACCCTTTAAAAAGAATTTAGGGATGTCAGATTAGCAACTCTCCAGAATAGGTATCTCCTTGACCTCCTTACCGCTATCCAAGGAGGTGTATGTGCAAAAATCAACATAAGCTGCTGTACATGGAAACCAGAAAACAATGCACAAACAACAGCTTATCATATGGTATTACTGCCTTGCACATGTTACACACTACCACGGCGAATGAGAGTGGTCCGGTTGTTGATGAAGACTGGTATCATGTAATGTTTTCCTGGGTGCACACCTCACTGAGCAAAGTTTGTAAAGTATTGGTTCCCATCGTCATTGTCTTATTAATGCACAACTCTATGCAAGCTGCACTCTAGTCTGGTTTAATTTCAGTAAATGGTCTGTATGTATTGCATTTCTGGGATTTGGTCTCTATACTGGAAATTGTATGAGCTATTTCTTGAGTTGCTTTCTTGCTATTGAAGAAGTATGCAGCTCCGTTCAATGTATGCCCCTGGGTCACTTCCTGGCTCAAGTCTGTCCAATGCCTATCTTTCTAAAGGTATTATCTCTTGAATTCAACTCTGCACATGGACCTTCTTCTCAGAGAGTATTTAGTAAAGAGAATTTTGATCCGATGGCTCCCAGTGACTGCCAGCTTCCTGTTCTCCATTCTCACTCTCCCAGCGATTTTATTTCAGATTAATAGTTGTTCTATTCACAGAATGGTCTGTCATGGATTTTCCACACTCCCCTGTTGTGAGTTGAGAACATGGTCCCGAGACTTTCAGATTAACTTCTCTCTAAGGTGCAATCAACTTGTCATTTCTCTCTAAAGACATTTGAAGTTGATGGGATTTTTGTTTTACATTAGAAGAATGAGTAACATGTTCAAAGGTGAAGGGCAGTGCGCATGACAGAACATTCATATAATCCAATTTCCATGCAGAGATTGCGTTTGCTACATTTGAGGTTATGAACAAGTGGCAAGGGAATCTCGGATTTAACTAGCAAAATAAGAATGAGGCAGAACACGGTTGGTTTCTAGGATGAGGCAAAACTAGACACAGAGCTACAACACCACTGAAAGGGTGTGATGACATTTTCCATCCTGCACAGAAGTTAGCAGTGTGCAGCAGAGGCAGGAAATTAGTACTTTGCAGAGAAGCATACCTTAGCACAATTAGGCATATCTGTGTTGTGTAATCGCATAACACGCAGGGGTGTCACAAATAACATTGACTCTTTGAAAGGTCAGACAACATATGCCTTCACCTAACCTTAAATTAAATTGCTTTTTGTGATATGTGGTAGGCAGGAACAGGACATTCACAACGTTGCTCTTTCCAAACAAACCTTTGATGCATCTAGGCAGGAGATCAGACCTCCATCCTGACCTGAAGTATCTGTCATGATTCCAGCAAAGGAGCACCGTTCCCAATCAGAAATACCAGGGAAGCAAGAAACTTCATATCAGTCAGTGGGTCAACAGTGCCTTCAAGCCTGGCACAAAAGGCATTTGTCTCATTCATTGCATTGCACCCATATGCTCACATAGTGCTAACATTGGTTTTTCCTACACTCAACATGGCTGCCGCCAAGCTCATTGTTAACTCAAAGCACATACTACACCTATTGCAGAGGGAGCTACTTAAGCCCTACCTCCGCTGGAGTGCTCGCTTTGCGTCTTCTCTGCTGGCAGCGGGTAATGCTACCAGCAATCTCCTGACAGAACCTGTCAAAGGAAAAAGAAGTTAAGAGCAATCAATAACGATGGTCATAAAAATAACAATGAGTGCATACAGCAGCAGCAGCAAAACAGAGGAAATAAGTTCATCTCAGTTCCAACAAGTAACGCGAAGACACAAGTTCATGTGCCCCCTGACGAAAATACAGCTTTAACCTCGCCAGAGCGGATAGGGATACCGCCAGAACTACCAACATCTATCGGTGAAGCCAACACACTTCTAGCAGACCATAATTGCAAAAAGAGACCAAGACCCAAATGCACAAAAGGCAACAAGAAAAAGCTGCCACCATTTAAAAAACAACAAGCCATCAGAGGCAGCACGACCCAAAACCCAACATACACAAGATTACGGAAAAATCATTCTTTACGAATCTTGACAGATTTTTTTGAATTTCAGCCACACACAAAAATCAACATGTGTGACGAAATCTCCGACGCGGAAATGCTCGCAGCTGAGGCGAATCTCCCTCCTCCGGCAAAACAAAGAAAATACGAGCATACAAGCAAAGACCTCTACAAATCATCAATAATGTCTGAACCTCAGAATGTAGAAGCAAGGGAGCCACGAACCATGGAGAAGTCAGATGAACTTAACAACCGAGAACCAGCCCTGGATACGCCTGCTCACAGTGGAACCCAACCTTTGACTAACAAACAGGATCAACAAGACATGGAAAAACAAACGACAGATGAACAGCAAACAACACAAGGACTGACTGGAGATGGAAACATCACAGCGAGTAGCGATCTCTTACCCATCAAAGACAACCACAACTACATTAGGACCCCTTCGGCACAAGAATTAGCATCAACGAATACACCGCCAGGTCAAATGGATGGTACATCAAGGGTAACAAATTCACCTCACCTCCCAGGAACTGACAACAGCGAGAAGTCCATAGAAGGTGAGCGACAACATTCTACAACTCCTAAGGATGCAACCGAAGTTCAGCTCAACATCCTAACAGGTGTACAAGAGCTTGCGCTCAGAAAAGTGACCACCGAAGTAAAGACAGTCACAGAAGGTCACACAATACAAGATCAGTCATTCACGAAATCAATCACCTCTGCGAAAACCAACAGCACCCCCAAAGATAGGAGGGTGGCGGTATCAAAAGAAATTACATCCGACATACAAGAATCATATTCATATCTACCACTGATAAACACCACAGGACCCATAAATACAGGGAATGCCAGTCACTCAACTCAAACTCCGAGCAGGCGGTCCTCCGCCTCTGGGTCAATACATCACGAAAACATGACTCAGAAAACAATACACACATCACAAGATATGAACACAAAGAAAACAGATCTGCAAGGTATAATGTCAGTGATAACCATTGCCCTGAACCCTTTCTGCAAACTCTATGAAACAATGCAAGAAACGGTGAAAGACCAGCAAGTGATGTTAGCCATGATCCTTACAAAAGTACTGTACTTGGAGACTTACATAACAACAAAAGAAAACGTCACAGAGCCAAAGGACAAGTTGGACACCCAGGGCCCATCAAAAAACAAAGGCGTAGCTTCACATCTGCATGCTCAAACACAAACAAGGCAAGATTACACTGTATATGATACTGGCACACAAACCAACACAGTAATTGACCTTACAGAAGATAAACGCATCAGTGACCTAAGGGCACTGCAAGGGTCAGCACAAAATCAAACTGTCGAACTCACTTCTAAAGGAAAGTCGCCGTTACACTCATCACATCAGGCCAGCAACACACTGTTCGTCTTAAACAAGCTGCCCTCAAGCAATCACGCTGGGAAAGATAAAAATGAGCTTATCTACTCCATTTTTGATACGACCAACGGCAAAGATAAACAAAGTCTTGAAAACCCAACGACAAATCTAAACCAGAACGTCATCAAGAACACAAATACCAAGGCACTACAAAAAAATACTCCAAACAACGACAGTGCGCACAGAAGACAAGCGCAGGCAAAAACATTGGACACTGATAAGATAACAAGCCAGAAGGCTCTGACTACCAACAACATCAAACACTCAAAACCGAGTGAAACAAGTGGAAAACACATGGTCAGAAGCACATCAGCGGCAAGAAATCAGCTGTCGGACTCCGACTCAGCAGACGCACTATTAAATCTTAGCGTCTACTCCGCTGACGACTCTTGCTCAAGTATAACACCTGATCATCGCAAAAATAAGGCAAGTTCAAATCAAACAAACCAGGTCAATTCCGTACCCCTGGGAACAACTAATAAGCGGGGAAAGGAACGCGACTTCGAAACCCTCGAAGAACGGCGTAATCGCCTAGTCTATCACTTCAAATCCAATGAGGCAGAAAATCGTATGGAAATAACAGACAAGGCACCAAAAAAAGCAGACCAAGAAATAACCCAGAAGAAATCCAAAATTGATAACCACAGACAAGAGAGGGGTACGGATTGCAGAAAAGAGCAAGCAGAAAGATCCAAGCGAATTAACGAAACCACAACAAAAAAAACAAGAATAAAATCGGAACTGTCTAATCAAGCGGCACGTTCGATCTCCCGTGGCACTCAAAACAAGGCAAACAATAGAAACAGAACGGAAAAACATCAAAAGAGGGACGCAGACATCAGAAACGATGAAAAAGAAAAAAACAGACAAAGTCCCCGCATTCAAAGGCATCACAGGACTAAAATACAAAACTCAGGAGAGACGCACCAAAATTCTAACAAACATACAAAGCACAAATGGACCATAAAGATGTCACAAAGACGTTCAAATACAGAGGACCTTACTCTGAACAGAAGAACTGTCTTGACCATATTCAGCAAAATTAGTAAGCTACGAGACATTCAAACGGCAGACATAAAAATTGTGGAGCCATGGCATGACAGGTCGGGAGCAATCACTTTACTCCATGTAAATTCGAAGACAATATGCTCAAAAATTTTAAACCAAAAACTTGACATCCACAGACAGGGATTCCATACCGAAGATGTATCAATCCAGCCCCCACACGGAAGTCCTGAAGCTCCATCTCGCAGACGACAAAGTGCCTCAAAAGACAGACACAAGAACTCCAGACATAAGTCTCCCCTAACTCCAAAGGGGGCAAGAGAAAATCAGGGAAAGTCACAAATCAAAAAAAAAAATCAGATAACCAAGAATCACATTCAGACAAGGATCAAAACTTCACACGGAGGGATGAGCAACAAAACTCAGAACGTAACGTGAAAATCCCCTACTATAAAGAGAGAAGTCGGAACAGGAAAGAACAAAGAACAGATAGCAGTTACAAGCGAAACAACGAAAAGGAACACAATCACAAATCATTTACATCAAGGGCGGGAAACCGTGACAGAAAAGAACACAGATCAGTTAACAGCCAGAAATCAACAAACACAATGGTCCCAAAAACATCGGAGCCACAGAAGAGCACACAAACAAAGCCAGACACACCGCGAAACAGCAAAAAAGGGCTATGGGCCTGGCTGCCCAAAATGCTCGCAAATCATCGGACACAATAGCCATTCACGAAAGGAGATCCATCTACATGCGACATGTCAAAAGAAAGGCCGACACGACTCACCCTATGCTCCTGGAACACCAGAGGTCACTCCCACCTAACGATGCCAGGTGGCCCTAACTTAGGGGAATATGACATCATTTGCCTACAGGAAACGTGGCTTCAAACAACCCCAAGACTGGAAGGATATCAAATCACTCTAGTCCCGGCCATCAGAGGAAACAAGGGGCGCCCAACCTCAGGATTGCTGATAGCATGTCGCAATGGAACTAAAATGCAAATCGAGAAAATCTTACTGACAAATCAATCTCTGTTAGCAATTGTAATTTCGGCGCAGGCTCAGAACAACCAAAGTGCACAATCCAGAAACATAGTTATAGTCAATGGATACTGGAACCCAGCGGCAATAACAACAAAAGCATTCATTGATTTGTGCGAGAACCTGTTTGCAGCTGCACTGATAGATTATCCCGCAGCAGACATCATCATGTGTGGCGATTTAAACGCCACTTGTAATGAGAAAAAAAAATCAGTAACAGCGGCTCAACAGGCATCAGCACACAGAGGGAAAGAATGGCTAAAGTTTTGTCAGCGACATGGGCTTCACAACCTAGATGTTGCCCTTCCAGCATCAGACAGGCCGCCTACGTGGGAGCGTCTACTCGCATCAGCCACTATCGACTACATATTTGTTTCGCAGTCACTACTACCAATCACTGAAGCATTCACGATACATCGTACGCCCATGAGTGACCACAACCTACTTGAAACAGCTTGGTTCCTAACTAGCAAATCAAGCACATATCATAACACTCAAATTGAAGTTAATCCGCAAGGCCTACGACTAAGAATAAAACCCACAGAGATCTGCGAAGTAACAAAGAAATATATTGGAAACAAAACTTCAGAGGCTGCTGACAGAATAAATTATCAACCACTACTGATTCCATACATGCATCAAAAACGAGGAAATAGACCAGCCTCTGATCAAAATCCCAAGCACGTCTTCAACAAGGAATTAGTGGAGACAAGGCGCAACTACAGAAGAGCCATAAGAGAATTACGCAAGTCCTTGAACACAGACACCACACACGCCATAAATACCGTAAAGAAAAGGTACAAGGACTGGGTGAAATCTCATCGACACAAACTATACCAAGCAGACGCTGAGAAAATAACCAAAGCTCTTGTCACCAATAATAGCAGGGAATTCTGGTCCTTAATAAAGGACGCTGATAACACGTCGAATAACCAGATTTTAAACAACATCAATCAAGCAACTTGGATAACGCATTTCACCAAAGTCTTCCAATCAGCCTTACCCACACCTGACAAAGAACAACAAGTACCCACAGTCCCTTGGGCTGAATTAGAACAAGAAGATGACATCATGAACATCATCACCAAACTAAAAAACTCTAGGGCACCGGGCCCAGACGGAATCTCGAACGCTGAGTTAAAAAGTCACCCAAAAGAGTGGGCAAAGCTAATGAGTGTTATATTTCAGCGTTGCACAGAAACTCAGTCCATACCTCATTCCTGGACCAAAGCAATAATCATTCCAATCTATAAGAAAGGCAACATCAGCAATCCCGAGAATTTCCACCCGATTGCTCTACTGGATGTAATGGGCAAGGTTTACGCGTCACTCCTAATGGCCAAATTCCAAAAATGGGCAGCGGGAGCCAAGTGCAATGACCCATTTCAATCAGGATTCAAGAAAAGCGCAGGAACAACTTGTAACATCTTATTATGCAGCACGCTAAAAGCAAACGTATTGCAAAACAAGCTACATCTATATGCTGTATACATTGACTTCACTCAAGCCTTTGACCGAGTGGAAAGATCAATACTATGGGACAAATTAAAAGCGTGGCAATGTCCCGAGGAGTTATTAGCCCCAATCCAAGCATTACATTGTGACACCTCAATGAAAGTGCGTCTGAATCATAATGGACTGCTATCAGACGAAATTCATAGCACTCGAGGTGTAAAACAAGGATGCCCGCTAGCTTCTGCACTCTTCCTGACTTATATTGGCGACATTAACTGTATAAACGAAACAACCAGAGCATTTCCGCCAAAGCTGGGCCAAATGAAGATCGGACACCTTCTGTACGCCGACGACCTAACCATATTTGATCAGACAGAAATAGGTCTGCAGCGTAAACTCGACGCGTTACAAATCTATGCCACAAAAAACCACTTAGAAATAAATACGAGCAAAACCAAAGTCATGATTCTCCAAAACACCGATAACAATAGAAATCAACAAAGAAAAAAGTTTAAATGGCATTTGGGTGACATCGAGCTTGAGATCGTTGCGCAATGCAAATACCTAGGAGTACTAATGGACAGCTCTCAAAAGGAAACAGCTATGCAGACAGAACTTTATGCAAAGACTAAGAAACTAGCTGCCCAAGCCAAATTTGTGGATGGCAAATTTGGAAAATTCTCGCTAGTACCAACCATCAATTTCTATAAAATGAAAGTGGTACCGTCAATTACGTATGGCGCAGAAGCGATGCCCACCTTGCCAACAAGTTTATGGGCCAAATTGGAAGCGCTGTTTTGGCGCACTGTACTACATCTGCCACGGTCAGTATCAGGGTCAGCAATCAGGCGTGAGCTGAGTCTACTATCGTTAGAATGTACAGTTCTCTGCAACTCCCTCATGCTGTACAGAAAATGTCTACTTGCACACAACAATGAAGCTTTCAAGCTAATAAAACGCGAAATGATCAGCAGAAAATGTAAAATGCTAAACGATTGGCAAGTTAAAAATCAATTAATCATGAGGAGTATTGCATGCGAAGATCATGAGCTCATGAGCAATCCATGCAAAATATTAAAAAAACTAAAAGACAATGACTGGGCCATGACAATAGATAACGCATCTAAACTGAAACTCACGTCGCATCTCCCAGGGAACACTCTAAAAAGGAATGAGTTACAAAGATATGTCATCCAATGCCCAAGTAAATACACACGAACCGCAATCCTGCGTGCTCGGCTAAACCTGTATAAAACAAGGGAGATCCTACACATCCGTGGACAAGCTACAACAAATGGATGCCGCTTCTGCACAACCAATTCTGACCCCCCAAAAGAAACTCTAAGGCACTTAATCATGAGCTGCTCGGCTACAGCCAGCATCAGAACACACTATCTTGCACCCATGGCAGGATTTGACATTTTGGCAGAAGAAGCGACATGGTGGGCGCGACTAATAGGAGGAGAAAGAACTGCATGGCAAATTGCATTGGCACAAATGGTCCGATACATCGAAAGCAATCTACTAAATAAAAATGACAAGCAATAGACTACCGAACCAGACAAAACGGACGTTGCAAAACATAGTCTACTGCGCGAATCTAACAACGAACTTAACAACAAAAGAGCGCAAACCCTGGCAAAGCTCTCTGATGACACCGATGTTGACAGAACTCACAGTCCGTATTGTAAAATCTTTTTTTTTGATCAAACAATAAAAAAAAAAAAAAAAAAAAAAAAAAAAGAAGTTAAGAGATATTAGTTTCCACAGAAAATCAACAGAATTCCATAGTTTACTGAAAAGACTTACCGAACCAAAGAATTTCAGAAGTATTTCTTCAGTCAGCTGTTTATTTCATAGTCTCCCAACTTCTGTCAGAAGTTCTGTCACAGCCACCCATCTTCCTCACAGCAGTCTTCATTTGCGGTTGAAATACCTTCATTCAGACGTTTTCCTCAGAATTCTCTGCATCGCCTGCAGGCACTTCATCTACAGTTTTTCCAAAAACCGGCAAAACAAAAGGTATTTTCGTTAATGAATGATATTTGTGAATAAGAAAGAAGAAGTTTTACATATGTTGCTTACCTCAAGTCCCAGCAAGCTATTCTTTGCTTAGTTATTACCCTGCTCTTCTCTGAAGGCTACAATTGCTCAGTTAAAAAGAACTCACGTTTATTAAACGTTTCCTCAAACCGAGTAAAGTCGGAGCCGTACTGCAGCAGCTAACCTTTTCTGAGAGCCAAGAACCTGCAAAATAAAAGGGGAACATTTAGAAAGTTAGATCTCTCCAACGTAGGGACTGCTCACAATCTGACAAACTATATATATATATTTTTTTTTCACCAAAGAAACCACCCAAGATATCTCTAAAAAGAGGCAAGGACGTTATTCTGACAATAATTTTTTGAACACCACAGCCTCTCAAGTAAAAAGTGTCAAACCAATGTGCCCCTCTAGAATACAGGAAGGAGAGCTCCACAAAACATGAGCACAGGTGAGGAGGGAGGGATTTACCAAAGGCACACTGCAATACATTGTTTTCCCGCCACTAGAAATTACAGTAGTTTTATTGTTAGTATTGTTGCTTTCACAGAATAAGAGCCCAGATAACAGATCCTCTAGCTTAGAAGGCATTACACTCCCACAGAGACCCAGGTAAGCATTACAGTATCCTGAGTGCAGATTTATAAGGGTTCTTTCCGTTCACCCTTCCAGACGTAGCCATCTTTGGGGGGAGGGGAGGCATAGCCCATTTATTCCCCTCCCATACCCCCTTAGATCCACAACTCTTTAAGCCCTTCTCCAACTACAACTTTGTTTCTCGTTAAGTCATTAAAATTACTGATTTGAAACATTTACAGTTAAAATGCAAACCTGTACTTATATAACTTGTGATAATTAAAATACCCTCTGTACGGGGTCAACTGTAAGACTCAGACACAGTGGCATGGTGGATTGTGTTTATTGACTTCTATTCAACAAAATAAAAAGAGAGTTGGGGAAATTCCTATCTAACCCCGAGATCTAAGAGGGGTTTCCCTGCCTCAACAAAGCCTAAGGAATGTCTGTGTCAGGAGAAAACAAAAGAAAGGTTGTCCTCGGTCCTGTGTCCAAACCCTACACGGGTCCTTAGACACTTAATTCAATATAATGTACACAAAGGGATTTTGGTAAGCTCTATGCTTTTAGCTTTTCTTCGGGGTTCCAAAAACATAAAGATTTAAAGAAAGAAAGAAATATAGTTCCAAAAGGAAAAAGGGCCTTCCCTTCTTCTGAATTTCTTCTGATCAATAGAAAGTCACATTATCACAGTTCACGGTTGGTCAAGAGGCATAAATCATCCGTCAATCCTCTTTTAAACACACAGTTCTTCTCCAACGTTTACAATCTCCACTTTTATATTTCCATTACATTTAAAGGGGCATGCTACTTCCCTTGTCCATGGTCATTCTTCATTATACCCCTGGTATACTCTCTTGCCAGAGTATTTCACAATTTCTCAATTTCACACTCCTGGCTGACTCTCCTTCCCGGATAGCACATCAGCATTTTACAAATGTAAGCACTATTTCTGAAGTTCAACTTCACTTCAGCATGTTTCTCTTTGCACTTATTGTTTACTCTCATGCCAGGAGGTCACATCAGTGGGTCTCTTTATCTCTAGTTCCTTGGTCTGAGTATCAGACTCTTGGCCTGTCTGGTTCACTAACCTGTCAGGGATGTATGTCCTTTAATCACTTTTCCGTTTATCCATTACATTATATTTGTTCAATATTGGCTTAGCAACTCTTGTTTGGCAAATAATCTTCTTGTCAAACACAGGGTTACTGTCCCCTTTATTCTCTCTAGAACTATGGGGTCACCAACCCATTTGTGGTATAGCTCATAAATGTGTCAATCTTCGCCTCTCTCGTGCTATTTTTATGACACGGCATACACTTTCAGGCAACCAGTAAATTTTTCCTGGATTTACCGGGTGGCTTAAGTGTCTTTTGCATCTCTCTGTCCCTGTTCCCTTCAATTTGCTAGCTCGACGTGCATCCTGTTAGTCGCTTTGCCTTCACTCTGTCTGCTTCTGCTGAGCATGGCCACCCAAGGCCTCAGGCTGCCAAGCGGAGAGCTCCCTTAATTCCGGGTTCCTCTGTATGCCATTCAACATAGCCTCTGCACTGCTTCCCACGTCTTGCTTTCATTAAGCATTCTGACCGCTGTCAGAACAAGTCACCACACAAATCAGCCTCTGTACCTCTCTCGCCTTTGTCTGTCAGCGTTGACTGATTTAAACTTACCGACATGGTCAAGCAACTTCCTTAGACTAGTCTGCTGCATTGGCTTGCCGGTCCTAGTTTTCTTCATTACTCCATCTGTCTTCTTATCAGTATAACAGTGGTTGGGGGGAGAGAGAAAAATATAGTGATTGAGTAGAGAAACCTGGACATTCTTCAACTATATCACAATTAGCCATATAGGCCTGTTGTAAGTGTACATGGATGTCATTAGAAAATATGGTTGATATGGTTGTCTGATTATTTCGATCCAGTATTTTCTTACTCCTCTGGAGTTTGTCTTCCGCCATTGTGATCCTCTCGCAGATAAACACCTCCAGGCTCTGAGTCAGGTAGCTTCTGCCTGTCCCGGGCAAGCTAGAGAATCCTTGACGACATCATTGCTAGATTAATTACAACTCCCAAAACACCAAATCACCCAATTGCAATGGCACAAATCCTCTTCAGGGCATTATTTCCAAGAAAAACTCTTTGGTCCTTGCCATTTCCAACCAAGCTTTCGAGGGAGGTGGCAGGGCATAACCCTTATTTTTGTCCCTACCAGTACTCCTTCTTACACCCACATCCACTTATAGCAGGATTCTGCAGCCTGTGACTTTCCAGAAGTTTTGTTCTGCAATGTCCATGATCCCGCGCAATCGACTATGCTGGTTACGGATGATGTTAGCTGTAGTCCAAAATATCTGGAGAGCCAAAGGTTGCAGATGCCTGTCTAACATCTGCCTCGAAATTCACCTTCTTTTTACATTTGTTAATATTCTCGGATTGCATTTGTTGAAAACCCATACTCCCTTACAATGCTAATCGGTACATTTAGTAATGATAATTAGAGCACTCCCTGAAAGCCATATCACTTAATTGTGATTGTAATAGGACACACCTCTATAATACAATAGTTTCAAGAACAACTATTTACCCTTCCAGCGGAGCATTGTTAAATTAAGTGGCCATTTAGAAAAAGCCACCGTGGGTTGCCAAGTGAAACGTTTTCCCCTTTGAATACGTTATATTTGTAAGCCACAAATCTAGTGCAGTTGATTAAAGAAGAGTTGACCTAGAACGATGTGTTTTTTCCAGTCAGAGTGCGGTTTAATATTTGTTATTCTTAGATAAGTGGATGTCACAATTGTAGACACATTATGTTCCCTTAACAACATTGTTTTTCTTGTAGTATTGCACGCTCCCAATAGCAAATATTCTCTTATGCACTGTGGTTGTTTTTCACGTCAAACCATTTCAATGGCCTGGAAGATGAGAACAATTATCCAGACAATCTGCTCAGAGGTTCATGAATGTAACTAATGCCTGTTGATGGTTTGCCCTGGTCTGTTTTATTCGGTTTTGATGATACCATCTGTTTAACATGCACTTGCTTTGTGTTAGATGTTAATACTGTGCCTTTGCTTCTATGAATAATTGCTTTTGTTTTATTCCTCTCCTTATCTTGTTGTAGTGCTGTATTTAATGCGCTGTTGCTTTTATGGATAATGCATCCGAAATAAAGCATGCAGATAAATAAATCTAGCCATAATTTCTCTGGAAACATTTGCAGCATTTCACAGTGTGCAAATCACTAGTCCTTCATTGCAAAACTTTCGCTTCAACAAATATTGTTCTTTCTAGAGTTTTTTTTTCTTCCACATTCAAGGGCTTCATTATTATTTTGGTTGTAAATCATCATTTAACCACCAATTTACCAGCACAATCATTTACCGTTACCACCTTCGGTCTTGTGGCATTACCAAGGTATTACGAGTGTTGGCATGGTGGTGTAAATCCACATTCAGAAATGTTGTTAGGCCTAGTACGATAGACAATTGTTTGTTCCTACACCCCACCCTCATTTATTGTCAATGCTCTTGCACTATCAGACATGTCGTGAGACCTAGTGTGATAGCCGATTGTTTGTTCCTCCCCCTGGACCCCCATCCTTCCCTTATTTAATGTCAATTCTCTTGCACTATCAGACATGTCGTGAGACCTAGTGCGACAGCCGATTGTTTGTTCCTCCCCCTGTACCCCCATCCTTCCCTTATTTAATGTCAATTCTCTTGCACTATCAGACATGTCGTGAGACCTAGTGCGATAGCCGATTGTTTGTTCCTCCCCCTGGACCCCATCCTTCCCTTATTTAATGTCAATTCTCTTGCACTACCAGACATGTCGTCAGACCTAATGCGATAGCCGATTGTTCCTCCCCCTGCACCCCCATCCTTCACTTATTTAATGTCAATTCTCTTGCACTATCAGACATGTCGTCAGACCTAGTACGATAGTTTATTTGCCCATTCGTATGTCTCAAGGCCTGTAAGAATGTTGTTTTTTTTTTTTTTACCCTTGCTCCCTCCCCGCCTTGAAGCACTTTGAAAGACTTTTTGTATAGGCGCTACATAAATAAAATATCATATCATATCATTTATGGAGGTCATAGGACTTCCTCTGGATTTGTGGTGGATTTACTGTGACAATTCACAGTGTAGATCAGCTGGAGCTGCATCCTCCCCTTGACCTCCAATCTCATGCCTGGTGAAGTAGAAATGGCACAGAAAAGTTGTGGAAACGGAATAACTGCCACTTTACCACCATGTGTACTGCACTGCTAAACTCAGAATGAAACCTCATAGCTTTTTTTCTATTTTTGGCTTTCCATTTCAGACTTTTCTGTAAAAAAAAGATTGTATTTGATAGAACTATGATGGTTCACTGTTGATCATGTGTTATAAAATATGAAGAGGCTTTGGGGAAAGGGATGCTCCTGTTCCATGGGGATACTGCTGAAGAAACACACAGAGTTCAGACAAGAAATACTGGACTACACAAAGAAAGAAAACTGAATTTGGACCAAATTCAGATTGTATTCCACAAAGTTTCCAAAAAGATAAAACATTATTAAAAACTGAAGAAAAGGCTGCTACACTTTGCTTACCCTCTCTCTCACGTTCCCTCCTCTTCCTCTACTTATGTATGTACATACATGGAAACAAGCTCGTTTGGTCACAAATGAGTGTAAAGAATGTAATTCAGAAGATAAAAGGGAACCAGAGAGCTTGAGTGCAATGATGACCGGATTTGAGAAGGGGTGTATTGGACAGATACCAGATCTGTCCAATACACAGTATGGTGGACAAACTTAGGACAAATAAATGTCAGTGGGCAGGCAGTCCAACCAGCTAAGCATGAGCTCTGACCCCAAATTATTAAGAGCTAGTGTGGTGGGGAAAAGAGAGGGGAGAATCTGGTTAGCGGTGAGGGAAGGTGTAAGTAGTAAGGCTGAAGAGATGAGTCAAAGGGATACCTCAGTAGCGAGGAGGTGGGAGGCAGGAGGACATTTGAATTTAGCCCTGTTTTGCATAGTTAGCCGGCCAGCTTGCTTGTGAAAGGAGGAAGTAGGGGTTGGGCGAGGGAGTTCCAAAGAGAGTCCTGGTAGCAAAGTTAATAATCATGTCAATGGGACAGAATGCACAGTTTGGAAGAACAAAGAGAGTACTGGCAGAGTAGGCCAGTTTAGAGAAGACAAGAGTGTTCAGGAGATGTTGTTGGTTTTGAAGGGAAGGGGGTGCCAGATCTTTCTGCTATTTAGCAGGTTGAGGCGAGCCACAGTTGCCGTTTTAGAGATGAAGGTAGAGAATGTGTGTGCAGGGTTGTATGCCACCAAGGCTTCTAGCTGAAGATGAATAGGGAAGAGAGTTAGGTGGGAACTGAGGAGAAGAGAGAGGATTTGGCAGGAAATTAAAGCACCTCTGTTTTAGAGGAGTTTAACATAGGAGAGTGTGAGGCCATCCAGTTAATAGTAGAGAGACAGTCAGCAATTTTGGTAAATAGGTCAGTGGAGAGTTCAGGAAGGGAGAAAAATCATGTGTACAGTGTCTGTGAAGAGTTGTTACGAGAACCCAAAGGAGGAGACAAGTGCCATGAGAGCAAAAGTGTAGAGTGTAAACAGGAGGGGACCCAAGTCAGAGCCTGATGGAACACCAAGAGTATGAGGATTGAGTGGAGAGGTGTTGTTGTTTCAGGTAACAGATACTTGACAAGTTGCCAGGTAGGGCATAATCCAAGCAAGTGCTTAAATATGAATCCCAACCAGAGAGAGAGAGTATTCAGGAGATCAGAGTGATCAACGGTATCAAAAGCAGCAGACAGATTGAGGAGGATTAGGCTAGGTTGGAATGTTTAGCAAAGGCAATAAAGTTGAAGACATGTGTGCGAGCAGTTTCAGTATAGTGCCAAGTGCAGATACAGGCTTGGAGAGGGTCACAAAGGTTGTGTTTGTCAAAAAAGTTAGTAAGGTGGTTGAATACAACTCTTTCAAAAACTTAGATTAATGAGGTTGAAAATTGTTCGGCAGGTTTGGATCAGCACCTTGCTTTCTCAGAAGAGGAGTGACCATTGCATTTTAAGAGCTGAGAGAGAAAGCAGGCTGAGTCAAAGGACAGGTTGGCTAATGGGTTTGACAAGCTGAGGTGCAAGAGGTTCAGATGGGGCACAGGATGGGTTAGGCTTCATAAGCAGTGCAAGGACTTCCTCAGTGCTGGTTTGACTGAAGTGTGAGATAGAGGCAGTGAAAGATGATGGAGTAGGTGGAGTGAAGAAAGCAGGAAGAGGGAGTAAGGGGAGGGTGAGGAGAGATTCCCTGTTTTGGAGATTTTGCAAGCAAAGTATTCAGAAAGGTCATTAGCTGAAAGAGTAGAGTTAATAGTTGTGGATTTAGAAGGAGCCATGAGTTATTGTCTGCTGCCTTGGGGTCAGCGAGGATGGTTGGAGTGCATGTCAATAAGAAAAATGTAGGATTCCCTTTTAGCTCTATTGAGCTAAGAGTAGTAGTGGTGTGCAACCTAAGGCCCAATGTCTGGTATGCTGGATTTGCTTTAGTAATTATGAACACTTGCTTAACTTTTGGGATTTGTTGTTAGTAACATTAACATAGGCATTCCTAATGTTTACAGGCTTTACCTTTTATAAATGGGAAGCGTGGGGAGAGCGGAGGGTTTAGGGGAGGTATGAAGGGCCAATCACTCGGACATTCACACTAATCGATTATATGGCAAAGCTGACTAAGTGCAGTGTGCCATGTACGACAAATGCCAATTAGAGTTATTTTCACTAGTCTTGAATCAAAATACACTGCAATGTTAGTGCTTTAGATGCTCATAGTCATTATATGCATTGCACTTAAATAGCCTTAGTGGAGAAATGTGAGTGGGGGGATCAGCCAAGCTGCTCTACAGTATTATCATCTGGCAAGTTTGGTGATGTCAATTATTTTGCATTATTAGTCACATGCAATTATTGAACTGTGATTCAAGGTAATTCTTAAGTGGGATGGGGGATTTCTTCTCATGGGTTACATTTATCGTATGTCGGCATAATATCATTTGAAGTGGTATCTGCTGATTGTAGCAGTCAGGGGGAGAAGATGTGTGCTCAGGGTGTATTATAGCCCATTCGGCGGAAAGATGTCCTCAAGTGCACCGTTTTTACATGTTTTTTTTAAATGTTCTGTTATTTTTCACTGTTTTTAGATAGTGGTATGCCATTCCACCCAAAGATCTAACGATTTTTCAGGGTATCGTGATTGTTCGCATTTGCCCCCTTATGGTTTGTAGTTCTTGTGAGGTTACATCTTTTGTACTTCTGGTGGGAGAATTTCTGAAGATGTTTCCATTACAGGGTTTGCTGTGCTATGCAGAACGTGTTGAACGTGATTCTCTGGGTAGCTAGTGGAGTGGAGTACTTTTTGGTGTAAGTTTATGGGGTTTCTTGTTGTTTGTCAGACTATCAGTTTGGCCGCTTCGCTCATGATAAGTTGCACTTGGATGGGGCTTTCTTAGGAATGCCCATATATGGGCTATTGGATTAATGTATGTGGGAGATATTCAAGGCTCTCTGTTAGGTGAATTCTATCACATATGGGGAATATTCTTCCAAGGATGTGGAATTGGCGGTGGTATTCCTCTGCAGCCTCGGTTATTTCACACTTGAGTGACAGTTCTGATTCGAAGATAACTGCAAAATGTCTGCCAAAGTGGGTGGCTTGCCCATTAGTTGAATGGTAGATGGAGAGGAACATGCAGAGTGTTGTCTTCCCCCCAATCTCGTATCCTAGAAAGGACATGTGTTATATTCGGGTTGTGTGGCTAGTTATGTTTCAATCTTAAGGCCACTTGCAAATGGTCAGTGTACATTTGGACTGATGCTGCTAAAAACGTGAAGATGTTTGCCAATGGCTGGAAGTAGACATGGAATAGCCAGGCTAAGATGGCAGATCCAGGCCAGATCCACATGTGTTCCTGGATGCTGCTGATAGGAAACGCCCTGTTCTCACTTGACATAACTGGTTGGATCAGTAAAGAGCTTTGCTGTGACAATGCTTAACCTTCAATTCCTGTGTCATGTTTTAGTTCAGAGAAATGTTTATACAGGTTCCCCTACCAAGTGATGCTGATAGTTTACAAAATACTAGAATAGTATTTGAGATGTTATATAGGGATGCAAGTAATTCTTCTGGCATGGCCAGTAGGGTGGGTTCTCTGCTTTTGGGTGGTGTGAATGGAGATCTGTTTCATGTGCAGTTCTCAGTGGTTTTGTCTGTAGGTTTGAAGTTGTCTAGTATAAGGACTACTTACTCTAATAATGTACCCACTGAATGTGCTCTCTGCAGTTTTCTTTAGGACTAGGTGGATGCACAGACGTTATTTGGGGGTTGCCATGGGTCACACCTGTGACGCCCCAAGTTCTCCTTGCTACCCCTGTGGTCTCCCTTTCTACCCCTAAATGGGAGCCCCTGGGCTGTGGTCAGCACCATGTGGCTCTTTGTTTCTGGAGTGGCTGAGTCTCTTGTTCAGTGCTCTTAAAAAAAAAAAAAAACAGGGAGCTCCACAAGTGTAACACGTTGAGAAGAAAGAATAGGAATAACACATACTTTGTCTTTCTGGAAATTCTTTACAATAATTGCTAGACGCATTAAAGGTTTATTTCACGCACACCTCAGTGGTGAATCACTGATGTAGTCTGTTCATAAACACAATGCAGACAAAAACATCCAAAACGCATTTGTAGCAGTATAAGAATCTATTTGGCACTATGTAGTTTGCTTTTCATAAATTGCAGTTATAGCATGTATTTTTCTGCCGTTGTCTCTGTTATGATCCTCACAAAACATTCCATCTCAGTCTCCTCCGTCCCTTTAAAAAATCCTTGTGCCTAAAAGCTTGTGTACACTTTAGAAATGTTTGAAGATAGTACATAAAGTGGCCCTTTATTTTATTGTGCCACAATTAATGCTTTGTTGTAATTTGTCTATCTTTCCTATCTCCATGGCATGCTGTTCAGGATGTTTGTTTGCATGTATGAGGTAACCAATGCCCAGAGTAGGGGATGCCTTGTGAGTGTGCTGCTTTCCCTATGCTACTCTAAACTCTTTAATATATAATTATGAAGCCGCCCAATGTATTTTGCCAACCTCTGAAGCCTGAAAAGTAGATCCATGGAAGATTGACATGTGGCCAACTTTGCACCAGACCTGCAGATGAACTGGCCTGCTGTTAAATCTCAGTTACCTGTTTCATGGTATTGATTACAGAGTGTAATTTGCTTTCTGACTTTGAGAACATTCAGACATGTAATTTCTTATTTTACTATAGCCGGTAAGATCACCATAGCTCGTAAGATAGCTCAGTGGGTTGACAATTGCTGATGCAATTTATGTGTGATCTGCACGTTGCAGGTTCGAATCCCAGCAAGGCCAACGTCCATCCTTCTGACTTTGATTAATGAGTACCAGCACAGGTTGGGTGATATTGTATGCATATGTGTTCTATATGAAGTGCTTAAGCATAAGTGCTATACAATAACACATCAATATAATTTGACCTTGGACGTCTGCTTGCATTCACAGTTATTTGGTAATATGGGCCTAGTCAGACTGATATTGATGATACATATGGTGATCCATTCTTGTATGAACTGTCTATCACATTACAGTGATATCTTAACCATAGTTTTCATAGTGTACCTAGAAACAATGCTATGTGATGCCACTAACTGTTTTGTCAAGTGGTGGAAGGTTGTGTTCTATCGCTTCCTGTGATGTCACTTTGGGGGAGAGGACACGGTCAAATTAAATCACTTGCTGTGATGTCATCTGAGGGCAAGGGCCATGTGATGTCACTCCCACTACCCCAGACATATTGGTGAAATACCGTCTCTGGGTGGATGATGGCTATTTTAAGAATATTTGGGCTGCATCCTGATTCAGAGGAGATGTTGCCAAGTTGTGTGACTGCAGGATGGGCTAGTTATGTTTTCCTTGATCAGATTGGTCGGGTAGGGGCAGTATTGTTGAAATTAAGCTTTTGGCGACAGGACCATTTTAGTAATGTCTTTGTGGTCTGTTGGTTTGGTTACATTTTTTACTGGGTCACAAGTTGCATATTTTGCACGATTGTGTGCTCACTCCTGGCTAGCATGTGGTCATTCTTGGTCATGTTCAAGGTGTGAAATTCCTTAGACATGTTAATGACCTCTATGGTTTCGTTTAATCCTCGATTATTTGGTAATAGTGGAAAGTTTTTTTTTTTTGTTTTTTTTAATCTACAATCACGTGATATACCTTTTTATGTATGTTACATGTAGTTTGCCTCCTTGTATATGTTGATGTTCACCATAATCGGTGTAGCATCCACCTGTGTCCTTTTCAAATAGCTAGGTCCTTGTCAAGCCATGTGTTGCTATTTTTTAACAGGGTTTATAGTTTCATGGTCATGGGGTGCAGTGTCCCCAAGATTCAGATCAGTTCTCTCATGGTGTTTTTGAAGAGTTCCTCTATATTTCTAGTGCGATCAGCTGGTGGTACTGCAGCTTTGAGGGTTTTTCTGAAATTCAGGGTTTGGCCCAATTTCATTGGACTGATTGCAATTGAAGCAGGCATTTCAGCATTTGCATTGGGTTATTGATCAGATAGCTGATCTGGTTTTTAGTGATCGGTTGGTGATTGGAAAATGACACTGAAGTCAAATTGGGGCTGGTCAGGTCTATATTTTGGGTCAGTACTATGCCCAGTTGGGGACTTTCTTTGTTGGTGTGATGAGTTAGCCATTTGATAGAACCCTAGGCGTTCCCGTTTTAAGGGTAGTCTAGCCATAGATTAATGTGGCTGGTGATAATGTAGAATGTAGCTATTGCAATGAGCCTAGCTAAAGGTAGAATGGTGCCTTTGCATTATACCCAGACAAACATGCAATTATAATATATATATATATATATATATATATATATATATATATATATATATATATATATAAACTATATAGTATCGAACCCAGATGAATTCATAATCTAGCCAGAGCATTGACTCTGGGTGATTGTAGAACGTGCCCACTGCATGGAATGTAGGTGTATTGCAGAATGTAGCCATTTTATGTTCAATGCAAGTGCTTTAGAATGTAACCACACTGTATTGTCGTTGGCTGCAGCTAGTTTGTAGCCACTAAACTAAATTAACTGTAGATGATATAGAATATGTTGATGGTACGGAACTGTGGCACTCCTCAGAGTATAGCCACTGTATTTAAACCTTCTGCACTCTATACTTATGGGATTCTAGCCGAAGGCACGGCCACCATCCCTCACACATCTGCTTTCACACACAACTCAAACGACACTTTGCACAACACTTCTGCCTAAGCATGCAGGTACCTTCCACAAAAAAGGTTTGAAGTGTACCTACACACATAATGACTATCCTCTCTCATACCCCTCCCATACAACCTCTCCCCACCCATCCTCACGCCATGCAGACCTGCCAGGCTAGCAGGGACATGGCCATCCCATCATATCCTTGTATTGGCTATAGTTCACACATGCATACCAGCACCCCCTTGAATTTCCCATACCTTGGACTTCGGTCCCCTCAAGGGCGTTAAACCTGCAGCGTGTTGTGACCGAACCTACCGTGAAAGCCGCTATACAAAGGACAGAAATTAAATGAAACGAAATGAGACAGTCATGTTGTCTATGTTCGATTGGAAGTTCACTGTCAGATCTCACCATTTTTGGAGGACATTCTGGTGGAATCCTGGGAATGTGTAGACCTACCTATCAGAAACCATTGCCAAATACACCTCAACACGCCCAAAAAGAAGTCACCACGCCAACCAACTCCGAATCCCCCCATCAAAAGACCAAACGCCGGAGGCTTAGGTTTCCCTTACATAGCACCCAAACTATGGAATGCCCTACCCAATGCACTCAGAGCGGAACCCTCTCTGTCCACTTTTCTCAAAACCCTCAAAACCATCCTGTTCAGAAAACTCAGCTCAGCTTCCCCACCCTCTTAGTCTACTCCCCCGCCCACCCCTCCTCGCCATCCCAAGTCTGTTCCCGCACACACCCCTAATAGCTATATCAGTTGTATCATGTATCTAAGTTTTCTGCATCCTATGTAACCACTAAGCTTATTGTACTCTTTGTAACCAGCAAGTATCTCTGTAACTGCGCCACAATGCCTAAGGGCTGCTGTGTGCTTTATGAATGCTAATAAATAAATAAATAAATACATAGACCGTCAAGCTGGAGGGGGCTGTCTGGGCGTCAGTGATGCCATTGCAATCATGGTGCGTAGAATGGGAGCTGGAGTTGCAGAGGAACCTGGCTGCATATATCTGGTTTGGTGTGATTAGGGCCAGGGCGTCACTGCACACATAAGGATAGCTTTCTGTAAGGAAGGTATTTGAAATAGCACTGTTGTGTGTTTGTCCTACCAGAATCATAATGTTCTTTGCAAGCTAATGGTTCAATCGGTTCTAACTGTTATATGAGCATCTTGCAGTTAAGCGGGTTATGTTCTGTTATCCACAATGAAACATGTTTATCTAAAATCTCTCTGTTCTTGCTGAAAGGGAACAACAATGAGGGAATAATTGCTTGCAAGAAACCCACTATACAAGAAGTACATTATTGTTTGTGTGGGGTTTAGAGCTCAGGGGCTACTCTAAACATGTAATTCTGAATGAAAACATGTCTTGTTAGACACATATTTAGTGCTTCACCCATGTTCAGCTTCCAAAGGGAATGGCGTAGGAGGTCACTCCTCCTAATAGCTTCATCAGAAGCCTTTTGCATTACAATGCCATCTTCTGGCTGGTGGCGAAGGTCACAGCGTGAGCTGGAAGCAGAGTGGCCCCAGTCATTACGAAGTGCCGGGCAGCTGCAGCGAAAGCAACAGCAGCCGCTCTGCCCTTTGACATCCTATTTGAGCCCACTTAGAGGAGCTACCACCGCTGGAGATTGAAAACAATAGTGGCTTGATCACCCCGGTTCAAAGAAGGAGCTATATCCTCTCGGCGGCCAATACTGTGCTGCAATCAACTGCATGCCAATTGATTTAACAGACGGGCACTACATGTTTAAATAGTGATGCCATATAATATCATGATAGCAATATAGAAACATCACCACACAACACAGAAAATGCATATCCCGGTGTTCTGCACTACTTTCTGCTAAAAAGTAGAACTGCGTCAAAAGGACTGGAAGAAGGTTTTGGAAAACAATGATACAAGTGAAAGGATTCTGGAAAAAAGGGAATTTAATGGGAATAATACAGGGAAAGGATGAGAAGAGGTCAGCAAATCTGAACCGGGTTTGTTATTTCATTTTTTGTGTGAATTCCTTTTTTTGTTAATACACATTATAGCAATCTATCTATCCATCTATCTACCTATCTGTCTCTCTACATTTGTATTTGTCTATCTATCTGTATTTGTGTAACTGACAAAGCATACGACATTGCCAAAGTTAATATCTATAAAAAGTTATACCATGCACATTTTGGGAATGTTAAGGTTTTTAGCTATTATTAAAAAAAAAAACGAAAAAAAAACTAGACATATATTAAAACCAACACTGATGGAACATTCATTCAACATCACAAATGATAGCTGAAGAAGTACCATCCTCCAAACACTTTCCCCAGATTGCTATTTAATAGTGTTGTGCAATGTGTATGTGAGTTATGTTGACAGCATTGTGTTGAGAGAAATGGATAATGTTGGGTGTTTTGTGTTATATTGTTTGCAGTATGTTTATAAATGGAATGTTGTCCCTTTAAATGTCCTTTGCGTGGTGTGTGTGTGCACGCATGGTTATGTGTCTTGGGTAGGGGTCTGCAGATGTGTGTGTGTGTGTGTGTTTTTTGGTATATTTTTCACCCCATGTTTTCTCTCTGTGTCTTCTCTTTTATGATGGCCGCACTGCATGTTGGGAGAGGATGATGATCCTGTACATTTCACTGAATATTTTTCGTTTTGTTGAACATTTGTTTTATTTTCCTTTGTTGGAATATTTATATACACATACATTGAGTGACATCTATCTTAGGAAGCAAGATGCACACAACTAACTAGTTTCAAGCTTCACAATCGAGCCTTGGTCTAACCTGTGTTTAATAATTTTGCAAGTAACAATACTGCTCTCACACTTTGATATAAGAAACAAGCTATCTTGCAAAAACAATTTCTTTTATGACATGAAATGGCATGAAAAGAGCCTGGCAGGTGATCACTCATATGAATTGTAATGAAACTGCACCCACACCTCAATGTAAACGAAGTGTAAGGTATGACTTCACAGTGTAAGAAGATGCACAGCTTGACATGATGGTTTCACAGAAAACTAAATCAAACAATGAACCCATGAGATGTAGGCGTTTAAACCCAACTGCACCCTGACAAAAGGTGAAATAGTTCCAAGAATAGAGGTTAAAAAAACAAAACTACTTCAATGACAACTCATATTTAAACTTAAAATGTTGGACACTATGTATGACTAATTATTGGTTCCTACCGGGTGCATATAACCTTTTGACTTCATCTTCTATGGTGCTGACCTATTTCAAAACATTATGAAGGCTTGAGTTTCTTAGGCTTTCTGCTGCTTTTGGACTTCAGGTCAAATGATGTCAATGCTTCTGACAAGGAATCTACCTCTTCCCTGTGGGTCAGAATTCATTTGAGGTTAGTAAGCTACATATCATCATCATCATCAAAGAACTTTATTCTGCAAAACTGCAATGAAAGCCAGACAGATTAAAAACACATGCATGAATAAAAGAGTTAAACACCAATAAGTCCAGATTCATTGCAAGTAGAAAATAATACATTCATGAAAGTGCAAAGTGCCAATAAAAAGAGTAGAACAAATACATCAAGTCTCTTTTTAGAGGCCAATGGGAAGATTGTACTCACAGCCCCAGTGGCTCTTAGTAATTACAATAGTTGATGTATTTGTCAGAGTGTCAAATGGGGAGGTCATGGGGAGGTCATGTTCTGTAGGAATCATTGCATTTGTGTTGCCATAACTTATCTAATTGATACACACTGGCCTGGTTCGTAGAACATTGTGACACCGAGTGTTTGTAAAGGTTGGGTGCAAGACAGGTTGGACGACTACTTAGAAAGAATCCATAATATATTAAAGATAAAAAGCGTTTTTTTTATTGTGCGCCACTTTCATAGTCAGGGAAGGAGTCCCTGGCTGGAGTGTGCCGTGTAATAAAACCGTGACAATTGCCCCTCTCCCACATCTATTAAGAAAGGATAATGTTGCTCCACTATATTCCCGCAGCGTGGTACGTGCCTTCTCTAGCTGGGAGATTCATTGCCCAATTTCATTAAAGCGGATATCCAAATAATCCGAAAATGTGACCTGTTCTACAAGATGGTCTTCCACTTCAATATTGAGGTATAAAGCACTCTCATCTTAATCTGTTCTCATTTTATTGCCACTATAGTCCCGTGGACTACACTACCCAGCTCTACTCGGGTGTATTTACTGTTTGTCCTGGTCTTCTGTGCTGGTGCTTCTGGGGCTAGACGGTCTTTGCCGGCATAAAAAGGATATCATCCACCCTGCTGGTCCACATATTCTCAGTAAGAGCACTCCAGTTATACGTGTCGCTTTGCTAACGTAATTATTATTGTTTGAATTTAATAGTTGATAATTCCAATGTGTGACCATTTGTGTGTGTGGGAGCTTTTAGTTTCACTTTCCTGCTTTGTTATCTGATATTGCAGAGATAATCCTCCCTGTGAAGATTGCGCAAGAAGATAAGCACTGTCATCTGGTCTAATCTGTTCTCATTTTGTTGCCACTCTATTCCCGTGGACTACACTACCCAGCTCTCCCCGGGCTGTATTTACTGTTTGTCCTGGTGCTTCTGCGCCAGCACTTCTGGGGCTAGCAGGTCTAGCTAGTAATCACTTCATTAAAAAACCCTTGCACGATAAAGATGTGACTAACTCCTTGTTGAAGTGTGCCTTACTGAATACTCACTCGCTTATCAAGCATGCGATCAATATCCACAAATACATAGTGTATCAGGAGTTAGACCTCCTACTTTTTACAGAAAACGGGACGACAGACACAAGTGGACTGTGTATTGCCCTTGCTACACCAGACGGTTATGCAGCACACTGTGCAAGCCATATTGTAGTCCAGGGGGCGGAGGATCAGGGGAGGGGGGTCGCAATCATTGCCAGAACGCAGGTGGAACTATTTCAACTACCTAGTTCTTGTATCGACTGTGAAATTCTCCATGTCAAAATGACACCCACAAAACAAAGCTGCATTGATGTTGTATTAGTATATCGGCCCCATTCAATATGACGAATTTTAGTCAAGACATTGTGCGTATTCTACATCATCTACAGGGTCAGAATTGTGCTATGCTATTGGTGTGGGATTTCAACCGCTGGCGGAGTAACAACAATGACAAAGAGGCCATCACTTTTTAAAAAGCCTTAAACAATGCAGACTTCCACGTCTTTAATGATTCCTCGACTCATGATAAAGGCAACATTCTAGACTGGGTTGTTGGTTAAAACATTGACATTTTGATTGATGGTACACAACCATGTATCTGGTCCGACCACCATTTTATTCTTTTCCAGTTCCAATTTCAACACCCTTGCCTTAATAAGAAGAATTCAGTCAAATGGGTCTCCATTCTCAAATGTAAAAGGATCACTGTGTAAAATCTAAAAGGATGTATGGAGTCAATAATGAACACCACCACTAACCAGGCTACTCCCACTACTTTAGTGGACTCTGTCCACTATTTACTCAATTCAATGTTAGACATCGTGACTCCAGTTAGAAATAGACTGATTAGGGAGAACACTGGCTACCTAATCAGCTATGTCTTATAAAGCTTAAAAGACAAGCAGAAACAAGAGGGCTTGAAGACCCTACTGAACTCACGAAAGCCATCTGGAAATCTCTAGACAAAGACTATAAAAATGTGACCTTTGAAGAAAAGAAAAGATACATTAATACCCAAATAAGGGAATCTAAAAACAACACCAAAAAAGCTCTTTGAAATTGTAAAATCTCCAGAAAAATCTGGTATCCCCTCCAAGCACATGCTTCCGACAGACAAAGACTGTGACAAGGCCCAAATTGCATTTGAGATCAAAGTTGAGAAAGCTTGTGACAAAATTCGACTGAACCTTAATAAAAACCCTATTGTGACAACCCTCTCTAACCATGTCGGACAAATAAGGACCCTAATTTCTTTTTGCTTTGTTCCCATTACTTTGACAGACATGTACACCACACTATCCTCTCTGTGCCCATCTCAATACCCAGAAAATGTGATCCCCTCCAAGACTTATTCTGCAACATAACGACATATTTGCACCATTCTGTGTCAGACTTGTGAATTCCTCAACAGGTCACCATTATACCATTGATTAAAAAACCCTGTCTTGATCCTAAAGAGCCAAACACCAACTGTAATGTTCTCTTGAATATTCTTGTCAAGAGCGCCATGCTACAACTAGAGACAAATGACATCTTGCATGCTAGGCAATCAGGCTTTTGTCCATCCCACAGTACAGAGACAGCTCTTTTGGACCTTCAATTACACATGCGCAATATTTCAGACAGAGAGAAAGTTGGGCTACTTGTCCTTTTGGAATTGTCGGCAGATTTTGATCTGCTGGACCATGAGGGCCTACTTTACACTCTCAGGGACATTGGCCAATGCAGTGACGACTCCTTTAAATGGGTCCAGTCTTTTATTTCCCACAGGAAATCTAGAACCTGCATTTCTCCCCTGCTCTTTAACCTTTACATAAAACCATTGTGTGACAGCTTGGACAATCTCAATGGGCCTCATTACGAGGTTGGAGGAAGCCTGCACATTTGAGTCCGGCATCCGTGAATGGGCAATTACTGGGCGAATCCAGCCCAGCCGGTGCCAGGCCCGGTACTTCCCCATTCCTATTAATAATGGTACCGGTGCTACCATCATGTTCTGCTCGCGGGTGCCAGTACAGCCATCAGGTCAGACCTGGTGGCTGCAAGGGCACCCGTGAGCATAACTCCTAATATGGCGGTACGGTAGCAACAGTGCCGGTAGTGATACAGGCGCCGTTGTTGCCTTACCGCCATACTTGTAATGAGGCCCAATGTCTTTTTCACAAACTATGCCGATGACATAACGTGTTTTGTGAACTTTCTGGTAACCATGAATTGGATTCTCGCCTTCTCCAAACTATCAATAATTACATCGAATCTTGGATGAACCAGCACTGGATGTGCCTTAACGGCAATAAAGCCGAGTTCATTTTCGGCTCCTCTAACGCTTGCTCTAAACTTTACCCTAGATTTGCATCATTTCTAATCAACGACTGCCAGATTAAAGAAGTTAAGAAAGTCAGACCCTTAGTGCAGGGACGTCATTTGGGGGTCACCAGGGGTCGCAACTGGGGACCACAGTTATGACTCATCAGACTCCCTTGAAACCCCAAAAAACGGGTGCCACTGGTTTAGCAGGTCCTCCCGCGGTGCCGGGTGGACCCTAAACACCACGTCTGGTGGTTCCCGGCCCAGTCCTCACCCATCAGGGTGAAGGCTGGGCCGGGGAGGCACTCAGTATGGGTTGGAGCTGACCATGACATGTGGCATATGTCACATGTCACGTTCAGCTCCAACCCCTTCTCCCTCGGCTACCTAGCAGCTCACATACAGGAACCCGGAAGTTCTTGCAGCTACCTGGTTCCTGTTTGTGAGCAGCCCTGAGAAGCTGAGGGGGCCTGGAAGGATGGACCAAAGCTGCAAGAAAAAGGTAAGAAGGCTTTTTATTGTAATATGATATGTGTTGTGCATGTGTGATGTCCCTGTCAGATGTATGTGTGTGAATGTTGGGTGAATGAGAAGTGATATGATGTGCGTTTTTGAATGTTTTGGGTGGGTGTGCCTGTGTAGAAAATGTAATGATTGGATATAAGAGAAGGTGTGAGTAACTGGTGGGTGGGAGAATGAGATTTGATGTGTGTATTTGAGTGTTCTGGGTGGGTGGGGGTGTGCCTGTGTAGAGAATGCAATGAGTGGATAGAAGAGAAGGTGTGAGTGACTGGTGGGTGTATGAGAAGTGATGTGATGTGTGATTTTGAATGTTCTGGGTGGGTGGGTTTGTGCCTGTGTAGAGGATGTAGCGAGTGGATGTAACAGAACGTGGGAGTGACTGGTGGATGAATGATAAGTAATGTTATGTGTGTTTCTGAATGTTCTGCTTGGGTGGGTGCCTTTGTAGAGAATGCAATGAGTGAATGTAAGAGAAGGTGTGAGTGACTTGTGGGTGAATGAGAAGTGATGTGAGGTGATGTGTGTTTTTGAATGTTCTGGGTGGGTGGGTGTGTGCCTGTCTGTAAAATGCAATGAGTGGATGTAACAGAAGGTGTGAGTGACTGGTGGCTGAATGAGTATGAATGTTATGGTGTGTTTCTGAATGTTCTGAGTGTGTGGGTGTGTGCAGCACCTGTGTAGAAAATGCAATGGGTTGAGGTAAGAAAAGGTGTATGATTGAGTGACTGATGGGTGAAGGAGTATGAATGTATTGGTGTGTTTTGAATGTTCTGGATGGGAGGGTGTGTGCCTGTGTAGAGAATGTAATGAGTGCATATAAGAGAAAGTGTGAGTGTGTTTGTTTGTTTGTTCGTTTGTTTATTCATTTGTTAAGCGCACCAGACTTGTGACTAAAAGGGTGCAGTTATATGGAGATGCAAGACTTACATAGTTGCGTATTGAGTGATTGACTGGTGGGTGAATGAGTATACATGTGGTAGTGTGTGTTTGAATGTTCTGGGTGTTGTTTGGTGTGTGCCTGTGTGGTGATTCCAGTGTGAGCGAGTGAGAGAGGAGATGTATGGGTGAGTGGCCAGTGGGTGAAAGGGCATGCATATGTGTGTAAGGCCCTGGGAGACTGGGGATCACTGGAACATTTTTGCCACATCCTTTATTGATTTTGCATGTTTTACTGGTATTTTTGGGCAAAGACAAGTTCATGTGTGCCATTCCCCGCTAGACTGCTATTTTTGTGCAATCAGTCTAGCCATTGTTTACTGTGGTGTGACCTTCATTACTCTGCATCTTTAAAAAAGCAAGCATGACAAGAAGTGTTGCCTCACTAGACTGATCTTTGGAGTAGCGGCCTGTATATTCCTCACTGTAGCATGACTGAGCATCTATGATGAATCAAGCAAGATAGGTGTTCTTATGCGTCTAGACTGGCTTACATTGGGACCGATTTGGACAAGTTTTCCTATTGTCACATGTCACTTGTGATATGCCACTTTTAATGGCCAAACCAACGGGAGTATGTACCTACATAGGAGCACTGGAATATGTTGGCAGAGCCAGTTGTGTGCCAAATGCCAGTAATTAAACTATAGAAAAACATCTTAATGCGAACATAAGTATGGTTTTATATGGGAATACGAGCATATATTGATGGAGCCAGCATGGAAATGTATGGGCACATCCAGCATACAAATGTTTTTTTATACTCGCATATATTGCAGGCACCGGCATGATAATGCATTGGGAAATACCCTGTGCACCTTTGGTGACTTGCATCTATTGTAAATTTTTCATGATTTACCGTACACCCTAAAAAAACAATTGTTGGCCTTTTACCCAGATTGTTGCCCATTTTCCCATTTTCCCAGAAAGTGTGCTTTGTAATGTGCCATTTTAACCCATTATTCAAAACATTTACTCTGGGGAGCGAGAAGAATCCCCCCGTGACCCCTGCAACCCATTTTCGTTAGTTCGGGCTCCCCTGCTATGCTCAGTCGTGATCACATACTGGTGGCAAATATTTACACTGGTGACTGGTGTATTTGTGGACCAGGCACCGCCTCCTTCTTTCTATGTTACATTAAATAGTTAAGCTTTGATTGAAAAGCATATTTACTTCTTTGACTTGTAGTAGTGCATGCCCCTGCAGCGGCATAATCATAATGGACATTCCGCACATGCAGTGGTCTGAATCGACCCAGTTGTGGCATGCCCTGTGCTTTGTTAAGAAGCTTGGGGGGCACAGCATGGTTCACAGGAGAGCAGTCAAATTGTGTGCTACGCCATTGGGTACCACTTTGTCTGACAAAGGCGTAGTGTGAAGTGCACGCCTTGAAGTCTACCAAAGAGTCCCTGACTGATTCGTGGGTGTTTTCAATTTTAAATAACAGTGTGGTGCTATGAATTTATGTCATGGCACCATGGCATGACTGGACAGTTAGCTCATCCTCAATGTACACACAAAAACAAGCCACGTGCCATGAGCCCAACCAAATAGGCAGACCACATACATTATTGCATGCACCCATGCATCAGTGCACCGTCCACCCCCACACATCTTGACCAGACCAGGGAACATGCAATGTTCAACTACCAGAATACAAGTGCATCAATGTCACACACATGCATCTAGCTGCGACATTTTCTCAAGCTGACAGTGACAGCGCCGGTCCATCCGTTGGACGTGCAAGACCCAGTTGGGCTACCCAATGGCACACACGTCCCACATCCGTTGCCACCCAGGCTCAACAGTCTCAGCCAGTTGGCCAGGAACAGCAGTTACTGCCTCAAGGCTGGCCAGGAACAGCAGCCGCCACCTGATGCCATCCATCAGGCCCAGGGACAGCAGACAACACCTCAAGACTAGCTAGCTGCCCAGGGACGGCAGCCTGCACCACAGGCCCAGGCAGTGGTACACCACTCGCAGCCATCTAGTGCAATCTGCCATCAGGCCACCACATCTCATGGCACTACCTCTGATGAGCCTGAGGCAGCAGATGAAGGGTAGGATACAGATAACACTCCACAGTGCTGCACCTATCTCTCCCCACTGTCAGTCCCACCACCCTCCGCACCCCACAATGACCACCAATGCTGTCCATCAGAGAGATGGACAAACGCTTACGCCAGATGGAGGCCCACCATGAAGAGAAGATCAGAATCCAATGCCAGCAGCTGGCAGAGGCCAAGCTAATTAGGGAGGCTATGCATTCTACAGAACATCGCTGTGCCCATGCCCTGGGCCGTACCACTTCAGCCCTCACACTCCTTGCTCGGATGGTCCTTGACAGGAATGATGGTGTGTCCAAACTTGCCATGTCAGTGGCACTATCCCTGAGGGAAAACCAGTGCTCAGGGCTCAGATTGCACAGCCACCCCTGCGAGCTCGGCACAGAGCAGCCCTAGGCGCGGTTCCCAAAGACACACGGTTACGCCTTCCCGTGCAAGGTTCCCACTAAGAGAAGGCACCGGGAGTGAGACTACGGACTCGGACAAACAACACTTCATTGGTTGGTTGTGTGGAGAGGGGGAGGTGGGTGTGTGGGGAGGGTGAGGCAGGTGTGTGTGGAGGAGGTGGTGGGTGTGTGGGGAGGGGGAGGTGGGTGTGTGTGGGGAGGAGGTGATAGGCAGGGTGGTTGATCAGTGGTTTGAGATTTTTAGAATACATGTATCTAGTCACTTGCAGCAATGAGTGGACAGTCGTTAATCATGTGTATGATTTTTATTGAGTGAGCACATCAAATACACATCAAATGCAGTGAGTGGTGCACAGTGAGGGGGCCTCAAAAGATATTGGGGGCCATTCCGACCCTGGTGGTAGGGGGTTGTAGAGGAGGTCCCAAATAAAGCCTGCACTCCAGTCATCATTTTTGAAGTACTGGGAACATTCAAACCGAGATATGTGACATATGATGAGCAAATAAACCAGCAGAGAGCCGTAGTAGGGCTCTGCCCAGTGCCTATCAGGAGAGCAACACCTGTTGAAGTACCGATACCTAGAAGACCATGGACAGTAAGGTATCCATTGAGAAAACCCTACCAGCAAGTAAGACGAAATGAAGCTAGCCTAAATACCGTCCACAAAGGCCTTAATTGAAGATGAATGGTGATGTCAAGAAGGCCAGGACAGACTTGCAGATAGAAGATAAGACGACCCAAAGATGACAAAAGAGGCGAAATTTCATGATCGCCATGATATAAGGATATCATGAACCTAGAAGAAGAAACGATGTTGAAATATAAAGAAACTTAAGCTGTAAAGCAGGATGAAGTCATTCCATCCAACTGATGCCTGTACATATGCTTGAAACCGCAAGAAAGCTAAGAAAACAGTGCAGCTTGCTATGCTTGGTAGAAGACAGCAAAAGACAATGGGCCTCATTCCGAGTATGGCGGTAAGGGATAGCGGCCACCGGTAACGAGACCGGTGGCGGTAATCCCTTACCGCCATACTCCAAGGTTCCCTTTGCGCCCTCGCCCTTAACGCCTGCTTTGAGCAGGTGTTAAAGTCGAGGGCGCAAAGGGGCCTCCAAGCCAATAACGGTGACCGTAATGAACGGTCACCGTTATTTGCATCTTCCCCATTCCCATTGAGCCCTATGGGGGCTCATTTGGGAATGGGGAAGAGCCTTGGTGAATGGGGAATTACCGCCCCGCCAACCTTGGAATGGGGCGGTAATTCCGCCATCCACCAAGGCGCTGCCGGTCCGGCGTCAACCAACGCGTTAATAGCGCCATTGGTTAGCGCCGTACTCGGAATGAGGCCCAATGGATGGGTATCCCCTACTTCGCTGACTGTGAGGAAGCACAATCATAATGAACGGAAATCAAGTCACCTTAGAAGCCTAGTCCTACCATTAAGGAAATGGACACAGTAATGCCGGTCATAAAGCAGATCACCATACATCAATTAATATATACTACAAAATGACATATTTATTGGATTTCATATAGATTTATTTCAATATGTTAAAACACAGAATTAAATAGCTTACAAAAACCTGTGCAATGCATAAGTTTATATCGTATAATGTAAGAAAATAAAGTGCATACTGTGGTAAAGTGCTAATGCCAATTGTGAACCTCGAAAAAATATACATATATATCAACAGGAAATAAATCGATCTAAATAAATTCCCACAAATGAAAAGAACAGGAGTGACTGGGGGGTATCCATAGGTGAATGAAGGGGATCACTCAACCGGGGAAGCCCGCAGAGACTCAGGGATGGTTCAAATGTGCAAACTGCAAATGGATGTTAATGGCACATTCTTAAACAATACAAAGGAATCAAAATAAACTCAATTATAATGATAATCAAACAAGAGGACCAATTGAACAAAAACTCAAAACCAGAGTAAAAACACATCTAAAAGACATTGGAGGTCATTACGACCCAGGCGGTAAGTACACCAACTTTACCACCATGGTGTAAACTATGTTTACACCATGGTGGATGGTGGATTTACTGCCCCATTCCAATGTGAGTGGGGCGGTAAATCCCCATTTCCCATTTACCCTTCCCCATTCCCATTTTTGCCCCATAGGGCATAATGGGAGTGGGGAAGGCGCTAATTACGGCACCGTAAATTACGGTGCCGTAATTAGCACCAAGGCGGTTTAGCGCCATGGATTTTAACGCCTGCTAAAAGCAGCCGTTAAAATTGGAATCAGGCATTAAGGGTTAACGACGGCGTTAACCCTTACCGCCTGGGTCGTAATGACCTCCATATACATAAAAGTACAAGCAAATTTATATACAAATTATGGATGCTGTGTGTCAACTACTGTAATGTCATGCAAAAAAACAACAATAATCAAAAGAGCATGGCATCATGAAAGATAAAGTAGTTTCGATGGAAGAAGTGCATCTTGCAGGAAGGTGCAGATGGAATCCATCTTCGTCAGGACAGAGCATTCCCATAAATTCGATCTTTTCTGAATCGTTAAACTGCATCATAATGAACGTACTGAGATTAAGAAAAACATTTGCATCGGTAATGAAACATATTAGGTTAATACTACCTACAGTGAGAATGTTGCAAAATACAGCAGCAAAGGTAACAAAATAACATCATAGGTGACAAAGTTAAAAATGGTTAAAAAGTATGGTGATCCACAAACAATGAACGGACAGGGCTATGTCCAAATACCCAGGTTAAGACATGTCATGTGAACTAGTGGGGAGAAAATGTAATTACCATAATCTCTACCCTATCTGGGGCTGGTCTCAGGATCCTGTCGAAAAAAAAAAGGAAATAACGGCTCAGCCACGCCAAAACAAGATCTCATAAAAATCAGATCTGTAAAACAAAGTGTCATAACACAACTCAAATTAAGGATTGCCTAGAGTCCTCGACGATCGAAACATAGTTCCAGAAAAAGGAAGAGAAAGAAGATGAAAACGAACAAATCCACTGGTCCAAAGAAAGTCAATCTGACCAGAAGTTCAACAGATAATTGGTTCACATGGAACCAGTATATAATCAAAAAGAAGCTGTAACACTAGACAGCCAAATATCTAAAGGGAAGCACAAAAGTCCCCTCCATATTTGATCAATTATACTATTGTTCAGCAGCTCACAATGTCAGCAGCTCTCTCGAACATGGTGCTGAAGTGTGGCCTGAGATTTAATTAATCCGTGTATAGGTGGTAAGCGGCATCTCTAAGGTTCCAAACGCCTACAATGTAGCCTAATAAAAATGGATAATCAAACAAAAAGAAAGGGACACAAAGAAAAAACTCAGTTAAGTATGTATATGCTTAAAGGTTAATTGCCAAAATCGAGCAATCAGCTCTGGCATATGCAAAATATGCAGAATAACAAAATAACACATCAGAAGGTGTACAAAAATAGATCAAACCCGCTGCCTCACCAAAACGTGAAATTAGCCAATACAAGAACTAAATTATAAATGCAACAAAGAAAATACAAACTCGACAAGTGCATGTTGGCCAGGCCAGCGGTAGCCCTAGTGCGTGGTCGTAAAGCAACCCGCCGGCCTGATGTAAAGACACTAATGCCACAATGGCAGCAGCACCGAGCTCAATTCACTCCACGCTACGCACTGAGCAAAATGTCATATCTAACTAAAAACCACCAACGGCTTACCTCATCGTACAAATGCTGGCGCAGACCTTGCTCTCACACGGGAAAATAAAAAAACGGAAATCCCGGAACCGCGACTGCGCAGTAGATCTTGGTCTAAATATACGTTGTCAACGTGTAATGCGTAATGCGCCTCAGGTAGAACGGCGCACATAGGAGGAGCAACAAAGCGCCGCATCGCCCAACTCGATGGTTATCTTGATCAAGAGTGTAGTCCTAATAGCGCTGATGCGAATATGGATGCCGGGATGGCTCAAATAAAGCAAAAAGCACTACCATGTTGGATCGTGCTGACTGCCAGAATAAAAAAGGAAAAGCAAGCGAAAAGAATAAATCTGAAAAAAGAAAATGCTACGAAAAAGCTCTTGAACAGACCCCAGAATAGTAAAAAAAGGGTTTTTGAATAGGCTTACTTGCCAAATTAATAAATGGTTGGGAAAACTATAGAAGGTCAATAAAAAGGAAACTTATGATTAAATGCAGATTGGCATTCTTCCTGGGCATTCAAACCTAAGGTGTGACTTTGGGTGTTGTAAATCCACCATTGTTCACGTGCAGCCAGTCTGTTAGCTATAGTTATATATTCTAGACTTGTGCTCTGTGATTCTAAGTTAACTTAGAATCACAGAGCACAAGTCTAGAATTAGGACTCGTAATCTTTCCTCTCCATTGGTTGCCCACTTCATAGAACATCTCCACAATTGTGAGGATCTACGATGGTGGTGTTTGGAACGTGTTGTTTTTTATTGTGAAGGAGCATAGTGCTTAGAAGCACTGAACGCGGTGTCACATGGTGGACGAAACAGTCCCATTGCTGGGTGTTTTGCAATATTGGAGAATAGCCGTTATGAATGATGCATGAACCAGGTGATTGAGGGGGCTGGAGGGAACATTTAAAGGTGGCAGCACAGGAACAGATAGGATGCATATCTACAATATGTAGCTGATCACTTCTATTCCATTTCTCTCTGGTCTCCTCATTCCTTTCCCACTGCTGGCGACCGGAGGGTCCTCTTCGAAGGCATGGGGGTGGTAGAAAATGTGCTCACTCTGAGTGCCCCAATATTGGTCTACTGTGCCACTATCATCATCAAAAGTGCACCCAAGTACTCTATAGAAAAAGACACAAATTTCCCTGAAAAGGGTTAAGCTGTACAAATTGCCCCTGAATGCTTGAAACAATTATATCTGGGTGAATCCAAAGAAACCCCAAATTTAGTTGCAATATATAAGAAAGTCTGATGTGCCAGCGCTTCTGCAGTAGTCTCTCTGTGCCACGGTGGGGATTGAGCCATTATATACATTTTTCAGTGCTCAGCGTTGGATTTCCTTGTTCTATGCCCATTTTATTGACTTCACAAAATTGCCCGGGTTTTCAGTTCATAAAATCTGGTGACGGTATGCACCTGCCATCTGCTGCCTTTCATTTTGCAGCTGTAGGTGGGGTGCTCATAGGGATCAGTTCAGAGCGAGAAAAGGTTACATCAAAGATTATGGCTCGTGCGTCAAAAAAGGGGGCTGTATGGAATATGGGCTGGCAGTCCCTGTGTTCCCCTTTTAATTAATAACCTATCTTGTCAAGGCTTCTATTGGGCTACAGGCTGTGGGGAATGCTACGGATTTTTCTGCAGACTGACACGTGAGTGATACTGACGCGTGAGTGATGTGACAGACTGCACTCCAGTTCCTCCGGCCATTCATAGGTACTGGACTTCCAGGAATTTCCCCGGGTGGACAGTATTGGACTAAAGCAATTTCCTGGGCGGTTCTGGACTTCCAGGAACACGCCTATCTTCTGTGCAGAACAGTCCACTCCTGGCGATGCTGAAGTGGTCGAACAAAACACACATTCTGAGTTTGAATGCAGATGAGTGCCATCAGCCGTGCCCGTTATACCTGCTTCACTATCCATACCCTTACTAGAGAGGAGGACCTATATTGTTTCCAGCTTTTCACTCATTAATTCTTTGCGAGGTAGTAGGGCCACAGAGCATTCTCCTATTGTTGCACCGAGTGATGGGTCCTGCGAGGCAGTGATCCATGAATGGGGTATCGGGGACAGCCAGGGGCTCACACCTCAGGGAAGGGTTTTATGGAACTCCCAGGCATTTGTCTGCAGCTCTCAAACCAGAGGACCATGTGGGGGCTATAAAGGGTCTTCTAAAGCATTCACACCTCTGGGCAGGCCTGAGCCTGTGACATGCCTTTCTAGAAGGAGGGGGCAGTTTGCTTGTGCCATCTGCAGCCAGCTGTCCTGCCAGGGTCTCTGGCTGCAGCCTTCAAGGCTATACCTGCATGCCACTTCACGTGTGGCACACAACCTTTCCTCATCAAGGTAAGTTAGAATGTTATCCAATGCACGGCCACGGGACCTCTTTCACTTTAAGTTTTATGGGTTACCATTGTCATATTCTCTTTACTGTCCCAATGTGTAATTTGTACACTGTAGCATGCGTAAATGTTGTGCAAGAACGCCATATAAATAAGACAAACAAAAAGCATAAACTCTTTAAAAATACCAATATTTTATCGTTAGAGTGAAGGGGCACAGGTTTTATAAATACAAACATGTTAAACGACCACAATATATAGTGCTTTTTGTTGTTTCTAAGTGGTGGCAGTTTTAACATTTAGTGAACAAAGACAGGGTGATGTTCTTTCTGCCCAGGGAGGGTTACACAGTTTGGCCAACTGAGGATGGTGGGATTGAAACGGCAGATTCCACAGCCAAATGCTTTCCCAAATGGCCACCTTGTTGTAACATAAGTCCCTGCCTTTATAGTGTGCCCCCACCCCACCCACTTGCTTTTTAGAATCTCACACCATCAAACTGACTTTCTGTAACTGGGCTGCCGGAATCCAGAGGCTATTATCTACAAATTGCAGGTCTCCATCATTTTGTGAACATACAGGCAGCCTTGTACTGGCCACGACGAGGGCATGGGTTTTATTGGCTGCCGCTGAGTACAAGGTAGAAGAAACGGTGTCATCCCATATACTCTGTCGCTCAGTGGGAAAACACACCGTATGGGAGTGGGAAAACACACCGTATGGGACTCTCATTACTACAGTAGAATATATCATTGAAGGAGCGTTCCCACAGGCACCAAACACGTGTTAACATTTGTTATAAAAAAAAAACTTTGCTCTCAGAATACATATTTGAATGGGACAATAATTATCACAACGCTGGAACTGATTGGTTTAAAAAACAAATACTCCTAAATGAACACTAAGAACAGGGGCGTTGCTAAGGGAGGGCTAGGGGGGGGCTATAACCCCTGATCTTTTGGTTGTAGCCCCGGATAGAATCTCAGGAGCTACAGCCAAAAGACTAGCTAGCCCCCAGCCCCAACAGTTCCGACATCAGCTTAGCCCCGGGTCTTTTCCAACTCCCCTGACTAAGAATGATATTTTGATGAGTTTCAAACTGGCAAGGGTTATGTAATGAGAATGCTGGTCGCAATAATGGTCTTACAGTTTTTACTTACCAATGGTTAACACCGTTAGGCCAACCTTGGCAGTGGCTGCTGGCACAAGGGTGGCTTCTGGGCTCGGGCTCCTCCTGGCAGGGAACCTGCCTACGGCCTGGCTGGGCCTGGATTCCGATTCCTCTGGCAATTTCCACGCGCCAACTGACACAGGGTCACAACAGGGCAGGCTGCCCAATCAATCAACCCCGTGTGTCAGTGCAGCCTGGGGCCTGGCTGGCACCACCTGAGGAAATGAAAGCAACACATGTTGCTATTTGCTGCCCTGAGGCTGCTTACTAGTGGAAGCAATACATTATAAAAATAAACGTGCTGCGGTGCCTGGCTTTGTAGGATCACCGCGAGCACGATATGGAATGCAGAGTCAGTCTGCTTGCATGCGCTCTGTCAGACTGGCCCTGTGTCACGGGTCTGATTTGCGCAGTGTAAATTAATAAAAACGTTGTACACAAGTGAAAATCAATGTATTTTTTCACTACATTTTTTTATGAGATACTACTGGACGGACTCTGGTGCGGCGCCCCTAGAGGCTGACACGTCAGGCAGCTGCCTGCATTGCCTGACGCAAAGACCGGCCCTGCACGTCAATGATGAAGAGTTTTGGGTATAAATGTTACTGTTTGTATGAAGTTCGCAGGAGTTGAAGCGAGACGGACTATCGCATCACTGTTGATTTCCATGTTTCCCTGTTTTCTATACTTGTCATTAAATGGACTCCCCTTTGCCAAACCATTGAGTTGTCCTTATTGACTGGTTTTGGAGTAATAACCCTGCACCCCCATCCATCTCAAGGTGCAGCTATCTCGTCTTAAAGTACTTCGGAGCAAACCCTGACTCTATGGGCCGGCCGGGGGTCTCCCCAGTACAGGGTTAACGGGGCCGGTAGAGCTGCCGGCCCCGTTAACCCACTACCACCTCTTTACGAGGTCCGCTCATGTGACCCGCTAAGGATGCCTTGTTAAACCGAGTGGTCCAGCATGCTAACAATGGGCCCGTCCTTAACGGGCCCATTGTTAGCATGCTCCCCATTCCCATTGAGCCCTATGGGGGCTCGAATGGGAATGGGGATGGGTTCCTCGAATGGGGAAATACCAGGCCCTCCAAGGTCAGAATGGCCCGGTATTTCCCCATTCCAGGAACCCGGTCCCGGTACCCGGAATGGGGGTAGCCATGCCGCAAATAGCGGCATGGATACCTCCAGGGTCGTAATGACCCCCATTGTCTTTAATTTCTTGTTGGACAATACTCCCGTCTCTGGCATCCATCTGCAGGTGCCTATGCCTGTCTGAGGCTGCCTCGCGATCATGACCTCTGCCCTCTGGTGGAGGCATATCCAGGTTTGGGGGCCGGGGTATGTTTCGTCTATTGAAGATATTATGCAACATTGCACAGGCCAGGACTATCTGCCCATCCTTCTCTGGCCTGTACATAAGTGCACCCCCTTATTGGTGTAGGCATCTGAAACTTGCCTTTAGGAGTCCAAACGTCTGCTCAATGGTTGCCCTTGTTCGCACATGGGCACAATGGTATGCCACACCCTCTGGCAACTGTGGATCCCTCAGTGGGGTCATTGGCCAGGGCAAGGGAAGTAGTGTATCTCCGGTATCACCTGCAAGGGGGGACACAAGGCGAGCCATGGCATGCATGTGGCAGGACTGATATTCTAATGGCATGTAATTCCATACCATGATAGTCCATGCATTCCGGACGATGGTAAGTATGTGAGTCATGCACTTAGAGGCACCCTATGATGGCAATTGTGTGTTATCCATACTGAGATGAGATGTGTTGTACCCCCTGGGGTGGCTTGATGTGGTTGGGACTGCACTAGCCATTAACAGGCCCTGCATGGATATCCCCATGGTGTGGTGAGGTAATCGCTATGCCACTGCCCGACAGTGTCTGCACACACTACATGATTCCTGCACTGCAGTCTGGCGATACACTGACATGCATAAATGAGGGCTCACATGCACCGTAGGCACAGTATCCACAATACTTCTTTGCCTTTACAATAGCTGGCAACAGCACTCCATGGACGTGTTGCCCATCTCCCATCTTGTCCCACTTGCTTTTACCCCTGTGCTCATTGGATAGCTGTCACAATTGTGCACCGACATTCACACAAGTGGCAATGGTGCACTGCATGGGGCACTTTGACATTTGCATAGAATGTGTAAAAGCGTGGCAGGTGGTGCACAGCAGTGGTGTTGCCTGTGACTGACGGTTCCGCAGAGTCAGTGCATGCATGCACCTTACTTCATTTGCCTGGGTGCGACAGTGTACTGCATGTATAGATTTGTTGGAATGACAGTGTTGCATTCTGGTACCTGTAGTGTGTAGCTTGTTTACTTCTTCAGGGTTCATGTATTTACATGCCACTGACTGACACCCCAACAGTCTGGTGTTACACCTGTGCTTTGTGTACTGACTTGTGGGCATACCCTGGTTGTACCCTATAATGCATGGTGGTTGTGGGTCATGCATTTGTGTCATGCCCCCTCCCCTTTGGCCTGTGAACCATAAACTAATTTTGTTCAATGTGTTTGATCTTAAAAAACCCAGAAAACTCCACCCATGTGAGAGTATTGAGAACAGCTGATTCATACTGGTCTCTGTAATTGATTGGTCTCCAGACCCCTAGGAAAAGAAGCCTAGATGTAGCAGTGTTTTCCCTAAATGTTGGTTTCATTTCTGCATGGATTCTACTGTTAGCATCTGGCATGACTGAATGACATATTAGACAGAATAATTCCACAATTTTATAAACATAGGTTCTGCATATGCAACACCTTATAGAACAATAGTTTCATTGGTCTCTCATTGACTAAAGTGTGTATATCAATTGGTCACATCTTTCTAGAGTGGAAGGGTCTGATTTTCCTATTTCAACTGCAAAACTTCACCTAATGTCAATAATCCTCATAGATTTGGAGTCAGCATAGGGACAAATTAGTGTATATATGATTGTTATGCAATAGGACACATGGGGGCTGAAATATAGCATTTGAAATGGTTCTCCATTTTAAAGATTAATATTCCTCTTAAAAGTTACTGTCTTCCTAGCAAGCTTATGATTACATTTCCTTTATTTTTTTAATCTTCTCTTATCTCCTCTATCAAAGATGACCTAGAATGAAGGCACCTCTCTTCCATCGAGGCTTGCTTTGAAAGGCCCTTTGCACCCGTGGTATGATTGTAACCATTAAGGGATGCTATGTATTTATTTATTTATTTATTACATTTGTATAGTGCACAGCAGCCCTTGGGCATCGAAGCGCTGTTACTTGAATGGAGCTTAGTTACAGGGAGGGAGCACATGGGGAACAGCAGTTATACATTGAACAGAAATAGACCAAATGTACATTAGGATACATATAATATACATATAAGCATGGTGCATTTATGTGTGAAACAGGTTTTTCTGGAAATTATGGCGCACTTCAGGTGAAGAGCACAGTTTTCATGGCTTTGTGAAAAGTCATGAGGGATGCCTCGCCTCGGAGGGTAGGAGGTAGGGCATTCCAATGTGAAGGTGCTAGGTAGGGGAAGCTAGAGCCACTGCTCTAGTTCTTATTACCATAGACACACAGAGCATGTTGGCATAGGGTGTCCTAATTGGCCTGGTGGAGGTAGAGGGGTGAATCCTTTGTGAGAGGTATTCAGGTGCGGAGAGGCAGATGTACTTGTGGGTCAGTGTCAGAGTTTTGAATAAGATTCTCTCTTTTATTGGGAGCCAGTGGGCTGCTTTCCTGGCGGCGGCAATGTGCTCTGTTTTCGAGATGCCTTGAGCATAGACTTGTAGTCTATCCAGATTTTTGGTGGAGGCTCCAAGGAAGAGAACATTGCAGTATTCTAGCCTTGAGCCTGTGATGGCTCTGGCGATGCTGGTGCAGTTCTCTTTGGAGAGAAATGGCCGAGCTGCTTTAATTAGTTTGGCATGGTAGGCTGCAGAGGAGGCGATAGCACTGACTTGTTTGTTCATTGATAGGTTGGAGTCCAAATAGACTCTGAGGATTTTCACTGAGTCTGATAATGGGGTTTTAATGGAGTCGATAGTGAAGTGGATAAACTGTGAGTCTAGGTTTTTTAATGTGTCGGGGGAACCCACCAGGAGGAGTTCTGGCTTGCCAGAGTTGAGGAATAGTCTGTTTGCTGCCATCCAGGCCTGGATGGTGCTGTAGATGCCATTAAGCATGCCAGAGTCTGTGTCATAGTTGCCCGTGAGGGTGAGGAGGATCTGGATATCGTCTGTGTAGTTTGTGTAGGAGATACCCATAGCGTCGAGGATGAGAAAGGGTGGGCGAGTAAAGATGTTGTAAAGGGTGGGAGAGAGGCAGGAGCCTTGTGGTACTCCACAAAGAATAATGGTGGGTGAGGCGGAGGCCAGGTCAGAGAATACTTCCATGGTTCTGCCTTGTAAGAAGGAGGTGATCCAGGTTGTGGCATCTCGGGAGAATCTGACTGTAGGGGAAAGGTGGTGACATAGGACATTGTGGTCTACGAGGTCAAATGCTGCAGAGAGGTCGAGGAGTAGGTGTAGGGCTAGTTTTCATAGGTCTCTGGCATCGTCCATCTGATTTTTTAGGTCAAGTAAGGCCGTTTCCATCCCGTGCCTAGGGCAAAAGCCATATTGACGTAACCCTAGGAGCTTGTTTTCTTCAATGAAGTGCTGTACCTGCAGGTAGGCTGCTTTGTCCAGTATCTTGAGCAAGAAGGGGACGGTGATGATGGGCCTGTGGTTATTGGGGGAGGTAGGGTCAAGAGTGTTTTTTTTTTAAGAGGGAGCGTTCCCAGGCTTCCTTGAGGCAGGAGGGGACTTTCCCAGTGGCAAATGAGGCGTTGATGAAAGCAGTCAGGAATGGTGCGAGGGTCTTGGCACAGTCTTTAATAATAGAGGCAGGGCAGGAGTCACCCTTACAGTTGGACGGTTTGAGGGTCCTCATGAGGTAGATCATGTTTTGTTCCTGTATGGCTTTGAATGAGAAAAGCGGGGAGGAGTCAGGGGGGAGGAAGGGGTGGGGGTTGTGGTGGTGGGGAGCAAGTGCTTAATTGATTGGATTTTAGTTTGGAGTGTGCTAAGTTTGTTTCATCACACCATACCTTATCTTTGGTGAAGTTTAGGGGGGTGGGCGTAGGGGTCTCTAATTCTCTGAAGATAGAGAAGATTTTTTTGTTATTGGAGTTGGCATCAGAGATTCTGGAATTCAAAAGATTTAGCTTTGGCAAGGATGATTGCAGTGTTGTACTCTTTCGAGCGGGTTTTGAAGGCGAGTTTGTCTTTAGCTGAGTGGGAGGTTTGCCATTGTGTGAGAGCTGACCTTTTTCAGTGCGGAGTATGAGGAGGTCTGGGGTGAACCAAGTATTGGAGAGACTCATGGGTATCTGTTTGCGGGGTTTGAGTGGGGCTATGGCGTTGACAGCTGATTTGATGGCAGCATCGTATGAGAGTGCAAGTGTTGTACTCTTTCGAGCGGGTTTTGAAGGCGAGTTTGTCTTTAGCTGAGTGGGAGGTTTGCCATTGTGTGAGAGCTGACCTTTTTCAGTGCGGAGTATGAGGAGGTCTGGGGTGAACCAAGTATTGGAGAGACTCATGGGTATCTGTTTGCGGGGTTTGAGTGGGGCTATGGCGTTGACAGCTGATTTGATGGCAGCATCGTATGAGAGTGCAAGTGTTTCTGGGTCCGTGGAGAAAGGTGGTCTGAAGGCTGGGCCTTGGGGATAGGGTAATAGTCTCTCTTTGGTTAGCTGGCGAGAGCTTCTTGCAAGGGCAGGTGCTAAGGGTCAGGAGATGGTGTAGAGGAATTAGATGTGGATATGCTGAAAGAGATGATGTGGTGGTCAGACCATGTGGTAGGGGTATTTCCTGTGATGGTGATAGGGTAGTTATATTGGGCGATCCAATCAAGGGTTCTACCTAGAGAGTGGGTAGAGTCGGAGATAGTGTTCTTGAATCCTAGAGTCTCAAGGGCTGAGTTGAGGGATTTAGCAGCTGGATCCTTCATGTCATAGAGACCTAGATTGACATCACCGAGTAGGATTAATTTGGAAGGTTTCTTGAGATTATCTTTGAAGAGGTGAGTGAGTGAGGCCTGGAAGTTGCCTAGGGGATCTGGGGGGTGGTAGACAAGTTGCATGGCGATGGTGCAGTGAGGAGAGAGGCTGAGTTTGAGTTGGAGGTAGTCTCTGTTATTACTCATAGATTTCTCTATCTTTCTAATGGCTAGGCAGTCTTTGGCTATTAGCGCTACACCTCCACCTTTGGATGGGTGATCTTGTCTGATGATGGTGTAGCCGGGGGGGAGTGCAAGAAAGAGTGCAGGGCAGAGGCTTCATGTAGCCAGGTTTCTGTGACCATGAGGAGGTTGAGGTTGTGGGTGGAGATGAGGTCATGTATGTCTAGAGCATGAGCATTGATAGATCTGGCATTGGCCATGGCGTATTTGAGATGCGGTTCTGTGGTGACTGGGGCTGGAGAGTGGGTGGGGGGGACCTGGAGACGGGGTGGTCGGTGCATGCGTGGTTATAATCTTGTCAGTATTGAAGTTCTTAGTAGTCAGAGTTTTGGGCTGGGGAGACCCATGTGAGGTAGAATTCAGTACATTGCAATTAACATTGGGGGTGGAAAAGTGTGGTATCACAGTAATCACGTCAGGTGTCCCATTTTCTGGAGTGGTGGACACAGGTGAGGTAAAATTCAGCACATTGCAATTAACATTGGGGGTGGGAAAATGTGGTATCACAGTAATCACATCAGGTGTCCCATTTTCTGGAGTGGTGGACACAGGTGAGGTAAAATTCAGCACATTGCAATTAACATTGGGGGTGGGAAAATGTGGCATCACAGTAATCACACCAGGGGTCCAATTTTCTAGGGAGGTAGACACCAGGGTGGTGGCACTCAGCAATAAGTAGTTTGATATGGGCGAGTTAGTGTCAAGTGTGATAGTTGTTGCTGTTTGGTGCAGGAGTGGTGGCTTCAGGGAAGGCGTTCTTGCAGTAAGGGCAGGAACCTGAAGTCTGGATTGTAGGCGGGTTTTGCGATTACACATAGATGGTGGTAGTGAGTCAAGTGTGACTCCATTCACGCCGGCGCATAGCCTCGTTAGTCTAGATGCTAAGCAAGCAGGAATATGGAGTGGATTGGAACCGAAATCCTTAACTTGGATGTGTGGGAAATGTCTGCAGCAGTCGGTAGCATCCATTTTAGCGGAATCCAGGTCAGATATGATGGCCAGAGAATGATTAGGAGAATCTATTTTTCGGATGGAGTGAGTAGGGCTGGCCGGCGGGTAGCAGAGTTCTGTGCTCTAGTCCCTGACAGTCAAGGACAGGAACGGACAGGCGTAGGCCTTCTTCTGGGGGCCTTCGTCGTGGGAGGCCGGCTTCCGCCTCCTGTGGCTCCCAATAGTGTAAGTAGCCAGAGGAAGAGGTTGCTAGGCAACCGGTATCAACATGAAGGATATCAAAGGGCGGCGGCCATATTATAATACAGGCAAATTCATTTTCCGTCTCTCCTCGTGGTGTACAATGGAGGGGCAGCCTCACATTGACATCAGCATACTGGTGTGAGGGCGCAATCTGCTGTGGCAAACGCCATTGTCGGCGCGATTGTGCAGCGCAGGCTCTAGGTAGCGCTCTGGGGAAGGATCAGGCGTCGTGCTGACCCTGCAGCAAGGATGCTGCTCTCCAGTCACGTGCAGCGGTCAAAGGCACTGCTCCTGCAGCACTGGTGGGGTCGGGGAGCTCCTGCCCTGGCTGAAGGATGGTGGGGATATGCTATCCATAGGTATCTGAGGTTCCACTCGACGCAATAGATTTGCCAGGTCTTAGTCCGTTATTACCTTAAGGTTAACTGGCCAAGCAGGTAGGTAATCATCTATGAAGGCTCCATGGTTGTAAGCCAGTGTGTGTATTTTTAAACAGCGGACCTGATTTCAAGCATTTTGTGTGGGTGTCTTTCTTTGTTCCTTAAACAATGGGCTGTTATTTGCATCGTGACATGTATGTAATGAAGATGCCACTGCAGAAAATCACCTTGAACAGATATGTTTACTTTGAACATAAAACTTCTTTCTAACAGTTTTCTAAATGCATGTGGCATGCTGATAAAATGAATTGCCAGATTGGTTCTTGGCTATGTATATTGCATTCTGTATTTCAGTATACACGTACATGTGTGCACTTAATGAATATGCAGAATACATTATAAGGACAATATTTGAATATTTATCTTACAGCCGGCATTGCTTCTCTTGAGCTTCTAAACGTTTAGTTGGGGTGAAAAACTCAGACACAATCCAGGCATGTTGTGATTATTTTATTTCAAATATACTGAGTTCAATGTGATGTGGACGATAATGACCATCAGTGAAACATATCAATGGTGTATACCCCAGAAGGGACTGCACTGGGTGATAATTAACAGAGATAGAAATGTTTTTACTTGAAATTGAAGACGTACTCTGATTGGATGAAATACTAATTCCATTCCTGCTATTAGAAAAACAATATTTCCAAAGAAAAATATACATGGCTGTGATTCTTCTTTCTCATACATATTTCATACATGCCAACGATGCACTGTTACACGCTAATATGGGCAAAGTAAATAATTGCAAAACTTCAAAAATGCATGGCCAAATCTTATATTCAGGAGAATTCTGCTTCTCTTGACCGAATATGTAGTGACTTGTCAATAAGGAAAGAAATCTCAGAAAAATCTTTAGAAGAATTAATGTCATAGTTAGGATGAGCACACTAACAAAATGAGATTCCCCAGTTCTGATTAGACCAGCAGCTGGAGCCCCTCTAGCATGGTCAGCTCATAAACATACACAGCATCATCTAAGACATCACTAATGACATCATCAATGCATTGCAGACAACATTATGGCATGATTTAGTGAGCATTTGAACGGCATCATTTTCATTTGTTACTGTCTGACAATAGTGAATTGTTATTTATACGGATAACAGGGTTGACAAAAATACATAAAGTTAAAAGGTTGCCGAGACAACAAAATAAGTACAACGTTTTGCTGTGTGGGAAAAAGGATGCAACATATTATATCACCAAATTCTGAGTTTGGAGGCAAAGTGGGGGGAAACATCAATACTTGGCAACTTGTTCTTTCGCGTACCACCAAAAAAATGGGGGATTAAACATAGACTGAATTAGCAACAGCAGTAAATGCTCCAAAAGACCCACTGACTCCATGAATGGGGACTAACGCGGCATTCCCTAAACTCATAATATGGCTGCTGCACTGCAAATGGTGTGCTGTAATGATAAACGGGACTGGCAGAACATCTACATAACGAGGCTCTTTTCCCTACTCTGCAGCTAAATGCGCTGATCTTGCACCGTCATCCTGATTTGAACAGGAACACCATGGTCCTGTACAACGGGTCTCGGGAGGATAGCCCATGGGCAACGCACTCCCCTTGGAAGCAAGACGATGCAAAGCAACTCTGGGTCTGCGCTTAGAGACCTCTGGGTGCTAAGCGCGTTATAAATAACCAATTATAATGATACAACACTACTGTCTGCAGGAATCTCAAATGAACTCACTGCGCATTTGGAAGGGCTAAGTCAGCCTGCTGGATTAAGAGGAATTTGTAAGTGTAGGCGAAACCTGCAGAATCTTTCAGATATCCTGTTAAATAAAAAAACCTGCATATGATAACAGCAACATGAAATAGCATGCCTTGGTAGCCCACAATATACTGGCTGTCCTAAGGGTAGCATTCTAAATGTGAGAGTATCGACCTGAGATATTCTTAGCACTTGCTTGATTGCCTTCATTGGGTATCCACAACACCATCATCAATGAACAATCACATCTTAACTCATGTGAGAAGGAATTCTCTGAACTTTGGACATGTGAGCTGCTAAACAAATGTCCTGTCAGGAGGAGATATCCTGATGGGAAATAGAAAACAGGGAATCAGTCATGCAGTGAGAATCAGTGAAGGTCTCCAGGTGCAACCAGTAACGACTAATTGCATTTATATCAGAGGCCATGTGCTCATTGTGAAGCATCAGCATCAATCAATATTGCAGCATCAGCATCAATCAGCATTGCAGCGTCAGCATCAATCAGTATTTCAGCATCAGCATCAATCAATATTGCAGTTGTTCACAAGTTGTACATTTGAAACAGTGTCAGATAGGTACTACTGCTGGCTTAGTGGGCTGCAAACATCGGTCCCTCTCAATATTACGGGGTGAGCTACCTGACCCCTAACTCTGTGCGTTGCCTGGTAAATTGTCAAGCTAGTGTCAATGGTAGGCTTGGAGCAACTCACTGTCCATCTGGATTTTCCACTTAAACACCTGCAGAAATGGCTTCAATGACGCCATACAATGGCATGACTTAAAAAGTAATGCAGTGAAAATGGTTCACCCTTACAGTGTTAGGATGTGACCATTGATCCCTGCTTCCCAACACATGGCACCTTCCGACCCAAGGGTGAGCCAGGCGCCATGGCAGCACAGATCTGTGACATCCTATATGCTATCTGTTGGACCGGATGGACAGTGAGTTGCTGCAAGCCTACCATTGGCACTGGCTTGATAATTTACCAGCCAACGCACAGACTTAAGGGTCAGGTAGCTGACCAGGTAATAATGAATGCATGGTCATCCATCCTTTAGATGCCCGATATACATTTCACTGTTCCCTTGGACATTTTGAAATAGAGGTGTATATATAGGGAATTCATGCTACAAGTGCCAGCCCACCATTCCATTTGGCTGCCTTCTAGAGCAATAGCAAATTTCCCTGAGACCCATACTAGTATGAGGAGCCACCTAAAAAGACAGCTAGGTATAGACAATAGGGGCCTGATCACATCCAGGCTCGGACCGGAGTCATGAAATATTCCCCTTAGATGCCAGAAGTCGGTATCCCATTCCAAGATGGCCACCTTGCAAAGCGATCCATACTTGCCTGCTGGCCCCCACCCCCAAGATAAAATGCATTAACATGACTGTGGCAGAAACATTGCCAAGCAACATTTTCAAACACTGCGTTAGAGCAGAAGGATGCGGTAGGAATCCATTGCGAACGACTAATGCAGCTTGGGTAAGGTAAGCGGCCATGTATGTTTACAGTTAACGACACTCGGACACGAGACCAGGCGGTGATACACCATCCTGCCCGCATAAGCACTTCCACTGATACCGCCTGCATTAGCACATGGTAGCATAGTGACCAAAACCATATTGCTAGCACTTTAATTAGCCGGTGTGCATGGGCAGTTTTGACTCGTGCTATGCTCCTATCGTATGTCCTTGCCTTTTTCTGCAGCGACACAAGCAATATACGAGATAGGAGGCCTCAACGCACCATTCCATATTTACTGTTTACATGACCAAATTAGTTTAAGATAATGTGGGACTGTGGGGCACGAGTGTAGGGTACTTGAGAACCCCTTTCCGGAGCCTGTTCTGTGCCCAAAGTCATGGCGCAGGTACTTGTTGACACTTGTAGCCTCATAAACAATGACTCTCCACTCCACGAGACCTAGCTGAACAATTGTTCATTATCTTCTCTAGGTCACAGAAGAGCTACCAGATTCTGAGCGAAGGATCACAGCGAATGATACGTTTGCACAACTCGATGGTCCTGAAGATGATGACCCCCAACCACATAATTCATCGAAACCGGTTGACCCCTTTCTGCCTCGATATCCTCAAAGAAATAGGCATACAACACCCTGACGAGTGGCCGGTAGAGTGAGCAGCTCACATTCTGCTCCTCAGCTCTGACTGATTAAGGTGTTTAGTCAACAGATAGCGCCCATCATGCAGCCACTGGACATATTGCATTGTGGGTTAATAAAAGGATTCGTTATCCATTTGAAATTCCCCTTTGGGATGTCCAGAATTGTGATTAGATGAGGCAATAAGCTCCTCCTGGTGCGGGCTATCATATATGTTTTTTTAATCAGATACCACACAAAATATTGGGTTTTGTTTACAGGGACAGCTTCTTCCCTCTTTCCTTTTATATAGGTGGCACACCATCACCGACCTAGGGACAGAACCCCCTGCTTGGGACAGAGTGTGATTGTATCTAAGAACAGTGTTAATGGTTCTAAACATACATTGTGACTTTGAAAGAATGTGTGTACCTGAGTGTGCTCCAAAAACCGCTCTTGTGTGTTGAGGCAGAAAAATCCATAAGAGACAGAACCACGAGTTAGATCCATAGAGCCATATCGCACCATAACAGGACTTTGTAAAATTGTAAACATGAGGATACAAGAAAAGCTAACATCTGTCATGGAGGCAATAAAGAAATATAAAACCCCCATTTATAATGGCTTTACCTAAATATGTGTTTGGAGTGATGTACTCTCCTAGATTGAATGCTGTCAGAAGACGCCACCTGGGACACGTTATTACAACATTGAAAGTGTATTTTAATTTGTTTTTTTTAGTAATGTGACTATAGATGATAAACCTCCCAGAATGCAACCGATGGAGACATGCAATCCATCCTTGATCTAAGGCATCCCCTCAGTGACGCAGAGACCTCTGGAATGAAAAACATGTGTAATGCGGGAATGTGAGAACACACCAGAAGTGCTTTGTTGACACTGCCTGTGGACATCCAATAACGAATCTTCTCAAGAAAGAAACTGCACCTATGTTTGTTAATTTGTTGTCCACATAAATATAAACAATAACAACCAAAAGAACTGTATCAGAGCGGGCAACGGCCTAAGAATTAGGGTAAAAACCTGTGACACCGAGAAAAAAAACCTGAACGATAGTGCAGGAAAAGTGCGTAACATAAGTTTCTCTACGATCAGACATGGCAAAATGCAATCTTTGCATGGCAATGTCCTGGATACAAAAAAGGTATTGGTAAAGCCAAAGGTTTTGGCTTTTGTGTAGGTGTGAGAAAGTCCATGCAACTTGGCCATACAATGGAAACAGCTGGCAAATTCTGTTAGTACTTGGGATATTTACTTCGAGTTGAAAATGTGGAACCTAAATGGTTAAAATCTAGTGATGCGTTGCTGCGAAACAGACTCATAATAGCCAATATGGCATCTGTGATTATATGAAAAGACAAACGTTTAGTAATACATCCTGTATGAGAAATTGCATATCAACATATTCTTAAAATTAAGTGAAACACATTTAGATAAGAGAGGCATACGTTTAAACTGTTCAGTGAAACAACACTCTTGCATTCATTGAAAACATATTAGGTGGCGTGATGTTAACGTGATGGGTTCACACAGCAAACCCTCGAGCTTCGACAAGTGGAGGAAGCTAAACACTGAGTCGCTATTGTGAGGCCAATGATCACACTGATGACATCACAGATGACACCAATCATGGCCTCACAAAGGACATCGCAGAGGACATCACTCTCTACATCAGCAATGGCATCATTGAAAACTACAGAACCCTGATGACATCAAAGCCAACATCTCAGTGTAAATAATGGGAATCTACCCATCAGAGCAAAACATTGTGTCAGTCTATTTCAAGATATAAGAGAAAGATACTGTGTAGTATTTGTAGTGCTTGCCAATAGAATTGTAATTTGTATTTGTATTTATTGTGTTTATAAAGCGCTTTAATCCAAAGCGCTGTATATTATAACAACAAGATACATAGAAATGTATAACAGTAGAAGCAATTTACAAAACATGAATCAAGCCAATAAAACAGTAAGTACAGCAATTAACCTGTGAGGGTAAGTGAGGGACGGAGGGGTGAGGAAGGGAAAGGAGGAGGGGAAGAAAGGGTATTAGGGTGAAGATGTAAGGAGGGGGAGGTAAGGGTAAGGGGGAAAGGAGTGGTAGGGAGAGTAGAGTAGGAGAAGAAGTGAGGGAACGGAGAGAGGAATGAGAGGGGAGTATAGGGTATCAGGGTGGGGAATGGAGGAGGAGAGATTTGAAGGAAGCACGGAAGGAGGAAAAGGTGGGAATGGAGCGGATAGAGAGAGGTAAGGAGTACCAGTGTAGGGGGGCTAAGAGCTGAAAAGAGCGGAAACGGGAGGAGGCACATGGGGAAGGTGGGGCGGTGAGAAGGAAGAGATCAGCAGAACAAAGGGAGCGGGAAGGGGTGTAGAAAGAAAGGAGAGGGGAGATATTAGGGGGAGCGAGGTCATGGAGAGATTTAAAGACGAGGGAGAGGAAATTAAATTTAAGTTGGGAGTGAAAGGGAAGCCAACCAAGGTAAGAAAGCAAAGAGGAAATGGAGTCATGAGGAGCAAGGAGGCAGAGGGTACAGACAGCTGAGTGGTAGATAGATTTGAGGGGGCAAGATGAGATGCAGGGAGTCCAAAGAGTATAGAGGGGCAATAGAAGAGGCAAGAGAAGATGAGGGAGGAGATTAAAAGTTTAGTGGCATGGAAGGTGTCAGAGGAGCAGACTTTGCGAATTCTGAAAAGGTGGAAGCGACAGGCGCGAGAGGTAAGAGAATTGTGGTGGGAAAAGGAAAGGGAGGAGCCAAAGTAAATGCCGAAGATGCGAGCGTGGGCAGAGATGGGGAGATGTATGTATCTGAGGGGAAACACTGGGCCTTGTCATAGATCAGGCAGATCTGATACTTTTGAGTGGCCTGCAGGAGACTGCAGTCTGCATAATGGCTATGCCCCTGGCAATGTGGCCTTTGGTCACAGCAACTGGCTATGGCTTGTGGCCGAGGAACCCTTCATGAGGGTAAAGTGACGACTGGTCTAGGGGACATGCCAGGTCCAGTGGCTACTTTAAGGTCCAGGCAGGGCCTCGGTCATGGCCAACACCATGGCCCAGGCAAGGTAGCAACAGGCCAGGGCTGTCCTCAGTGTCTTCTAGTTTCCAGCGATGCCATGGATAATGTCATAATTGATGTCATAAATGATGTCATTGATGCCCTCATGTGCCTTACTTTGGGGGGCTAAGAGATAAAGTGGTTTGCCATCCAACACTTGTTGAATCTGAAGAGTTTTGGTCTGCAAACATATGACCTTAATATTCCTTCACTAAGGTTTTAAAGTATTTTGTTTTACTGAAAATATATACAATGAAGTTTATTTCTATCAGGGATATTGTTTGAACGCAGCATTTTCTGTTCATGTATGTTTAATCATCATGCTATGTTTGTAGGTAGTGATTTAAGAAGTGTGACCTATGATGCTGTCACAGGTTAGGTTTTGTTAGCTGCAATTTCAAATGTTCAATGATTTTAAAGCATAATTTCTCAGTTCTTGCTGAAAAGTATAATTTGACAACAATGAGGAAATAATCGCTTTGAACAAATTTACTACACAATGCGTACATGATTGTTATTGTGCTTTTAATGCTTTAGGGCTAGTCAAAACATATAATTATGAATAAAAAAAAACTTGTTATTAGACCAATGTTTTGAAAAGCTTCCAAAGAGACGGGCGTGGGAGGTTAACCGTAATAACATTATCAGACAACTTTTACATTACACTGGCATCCACTGGCTTGTGGCCAAGGTCACAGTGCGAGCCGGAAGCAAAGACTGTTCCCAGTCAGTAGGAAGTGCCCAGCGGCTGCAGAGACGACAGCAACAGAACGGACGCCATTCCCCTGGGTTGGGAATCACAGAGGCAGTGAGAAACAGAAAGTAAAGCGGGCTCTGATTGGACCACCTCGCACCCCTAATGAACCAGGCCAGCCATGGATGAGCTATATTGGCAAGAAGGCAGTATGATGGTTTTAGTGTGCATGTTGCTGCCTTACTATTAAGTTGCCACCCTATTGGCTGTTTGGCTACTCTAGATTATATAAAGTACACACTTTTCTTTGTATTAAAAACCAAATCGTGTTTTAAAACAATAACTGTATGAATCAGGAGGATATATTTGATCAACCTGTGGCACTTTGTCTGCTATATTAGAGTTGAATGTCCAGTACCAAGTGTAAAAAAAAAGTGTTATTTTTTTTTTGTACATGTCAGAATAAAGCATCATTATACAATAGAAATTCATCACAAGAACAAATGGCAAAATGAAAGAAAAGAATAACAATTAAATCAGTATACATGCAACTCTAACAAATCCAAAAGTGCATCGCAAAACATATAGGACATACAGTGCATAATAATAATACAAATTGCACAGGAAGGGATGAGCCACAGTGGTATGCAATCACTGGGATGGCACAAATGTATGGTCATCAACTGGCCAACTAGTTATGTTATGTTACTTGCCATTTATATAGTGTTTGTTAGGATCTCAAAGTGCTGGTGGGTTGAACGCCCTCGGGAACCGCAGTTCTGGTCATTAGAGGGAGATAGTGTCGTAGGGTGTGTGGGTGCAGCTGATATGTGTGCAGCTGATGTAATTGCCGGATGTTAGCTCATTCCTAGCAAAAGGTGTGGTGCTGAAGATATCAGTTCAATGTGTGCAGTCTGGTGGGTGGACACCCAGATTGGGTTCTGGCTGTGTTAGGCCTGAAGGACACTTATGTGAGCAACTAAGCCGGAATGTCATCAGCTAACTGTGTTTTATTAGGGTGATGAGGTGTTCATGGGGTAGTATTCGTATGTGAACAGATGGACGAATTTTCTCAGGGGTATAGCTGTGTTCTAGTTGAGTGATGGTGTATAGTAGAGAGTAAGCGTAGTGATGTGATATAATGGTTATCTTTAAAGAGCCCGAGACAAGGCACATGAACAGAATGGCAGGGAACACAGCGACAAATGAACACGCAGTGATAGGGGGCTGGGTTTACAGCGACGGAGGGGGCATACGTATGTATAACATCAGCATGGGGAACAGGAAAGCAGGGTACACAGTGCCACACATGTGGAGCATGCTAACATTTACATTTGCATTTCTATCTAGATGCGACTCAGGCTAATCTTCACAATTTCATTTAGGTTATGTTATGTTGTGTTATTTGGCATTCATATAGCTCTCCATATATCATTGGTGTGATCCCAAAGCGCTGGTAGGATGAACGCACTCGGGGACCGCAGTCCAGGTCAGTAGAGAGTGAAAGTGTCATAGGGGGACATGGCTAGGCGAAATGTCAGCTGATGTAATTGCCAGATGGTTGCTGCGTCCTAGGGTTAGGTGGCGAAGATATCAGTTGAATGTGTGCAGACTGGTGGGTGGACACCCAGATTGGGTTCTGGCTGTGTTAGGCCTGTAGAACTGGTATGTGAGTGGCTAGGCCGAAATGCCAGCTGATGTAATTGCCAGATGGTAGCTGCCCCCTAGCGTTAGGTGGAGAAGATATCAGTTGAATGTGTGCAGTCTGGTGGGTGGACACCCAGACTGCTCTTCTATCAAGTGTGGCACCTGTCGACATTTTACCATCCTGTTTAGATTGATACAGGCTAATGTTTACAACTCTAAGTGCGGCATTGCTAACATTCACAAATCTGTCTGGGTATGGCGCATGCTAATGTTCACAATTCTAACTACGTGTGGCACTGCCAACACTCACAATCCTATCCAGATGTGATGCAGGCCAACATTCACAATTCTAACCAAGTGTGGCACTTGTCAACATTCACAATCCCATCTAGGTGCAACACAAGATAATGTTCACAAATCCAACCAAATGTGGCACTCGCTATTATGTACAATTCTGTCCGGGTCAGGCTAATGTTCACAATTCTCTCTAAATGATGGACAACTTAACATTCACAATCCTATCTAGATGAGATGCAGGCTAATGGCCACAATTCTAACTAAGTGTGGCATTGCTAACAGTCACAATCCTGTCTGGGTCTGACTCAGGCTAATGTTCACAATTCTAACTAAGTGTGACATTGCTAACAGTCACAATCCTGTCTGGGTCTGACGCAGGCTAATGTTCACAATTCTAACTAAGTGTGACATTGCTAACAGTCACAATCCTGTCTGGGTCTGGCGCATGATGATGTTCACAATTCTGTTTAAATGGACAACTTAACATTCACAATACTATCTAGATGAGATGCATGCTATTGTTTACAATTCTAACTAAGTGTGGCATTGCTAACAGTCACAGTTCTGAGGTAAGGTAATGCTGAGTGGCAGGGTTTTCCAGAGTAGAGTAATTGCCCTACTCTCCACCCATGCCACACTTACTTTGTTGGTTGTTGCTGGTTGATGGCTGGTCGCTGGCTTCCCCTGCGGACACCTCAGTGTGGCTCAGTAGCCAACTACAGAGGCATCAGGGGACCAATCACGGACCGAGGGAGGGGAGGGGAGGCGGGACAAAGCATACAAGTAGGGAAGTGGGAGCGGGCTGGGGAGGGAGTGAGGAGAGTGCAGGGCTGGGAGGGGTTAATCTGGAATATTTACAGTGGGGAAACGCCTCTGGAGGGTCAGGGAGGCCAAAATCCGCTCACCTGGGGCAATTTTCAAAAGGAGCTGGCTTCAAGCAGCACAGCTCGGTAGCCTACTACAGAGGCATCAGGGGACAAATCACAGACTGAGAGACGGCAGGGGAGGGGGGCAAAGCATACAAACAGGGAAGTAGGAGCCGCCTTGGGAGGGAGTGAGGAGGGTGCGTGGCAGGGCTGGGGCAGCTAATCTGAAATAATACAGCAGGAAAAAGGCTCTGGATGGTCTGGGAGGCCAAAAAGTCTCAGCTAGGGCAATTTAAAAAACGGGATGTAATCCCAAACTTCAAGGCAACCATGTCTAGAGCTAGAGTCTCAAGAAACAAAAACTCAAAATCATTCAGTCAAACTGCTCTTTCTCCATCTAGTTTATAAGATCCCTCGAGAATCATGGAGTTGCAGCGATTTCAATGTACGATGGCTTAACCTATGGAACAATTGCCCTCAGCTAGCCTGTTTCCTGCTTGCAGGAGATCAAATTTGCTCTTTTTTCATGGAAGCAATATTATGCCCAAGTAAACAATGTCTATCTCAGTTCTGCTTAAGTAAAGATGGTGATTTGCTTATAATTTCGGCCCTGACGAAGACATGATCTAAGTCAGGCCCACTGTCGAAACTAAGACCCCCACCAGAACTAAACCGAACAAAATTGGCTGTGTGGTCAGTTGAGTGGGCCATCGTCATTCTAGAGCAGTTTGACTGAATGGTTTTTTTATGTTTTGTTTCCTGAGGCCCGGTATTCCCTATGTATTTTGTGATACAGTTTTGGATTTGTTAGAGTTTCATGTATGCTATTTTAATTGTTATTCTTTTCTTTCTTGTTGTCATTTCTTCTTGTGAGGAACTTCTATATGCTTAACTATGGTTTTGTATACATAAATAACACTTTTCTGGACACCAGGTGCTGGACATTCAACTGTAATATAGTAGACAAACTGCTGCAAGTTGATTAAATGCATACTCTTGATTTATACAGCTATTATTTTGAGAACTATTTGGTTTTCCTATGAAGAACAGTGTGGTCTTTATGCAATTTCCCCTGCTCTTTGCACCCTTCAGGGACCCTGGTGTATCTAACAGTGGCTGCTTTATATTAGGCATGGCAGTGGCAGGGTGAGCCGATACACCTCTGGTATTTTAGGTCGGGGGTGAAATAACGTAATGTCCCTCTCTTGCTAGTCTGTGTACTTTAGGGGACGCTGCTGCCACGAGTGCCTGCTGCCTGCCTTTCAACAGCCCGACAGGCAAGGGTGTACATAGTGGTGAGCCTGTGTTGTGCAAGCTGTCACGTGGAAGCTCTGGTTCCCTGTGGCGTGTGGCAATGATGCAGGATTTGAACCACACTCGGCTGATGGCCAGAGCTGTTGCAGGGACACTGAGACATGGCTGTGTGTTACGCGGCACAGAGTACTGGAGTCACTTACCAATAAAGGTGCGTTCACCTGAGCCCTTCTACGTGTCCTTCTTCTGGGCCGCCTACGCCCAAAAACAGTGTCCAACCACTGTGCCTTGGTTGGTGCTGATTTGCAGAGCACCAGCGAGCATTAGGCGATGCTAAATTGAAAAAAACTATTTTCTAATGACGTAATATCCTGATCCCATAAGGCAATGGAGGTGAACCATTTTGTTAAGGCTATTACATTGGAGTACCTGGGGCAGTACCAGTCTTAGCAGTGGCAGTGCCCCTGGCGGTTTAAGAAAAAGTTATCGGCACTTTTAGGGGCCTGAAGTACCGGCAGGTCAGGCCTGCCTGTTGGACAGTGCCCCTACTGGCAGAATCAAAGTGAACCGGTCCGGAAAAGGGGCTCATGCTTGTCAGTTAATTGTCATAATTATAAAGAATTTACCATACATTTAGTTGTGGTGAATAAATAATTCAGGCAGAAACGTGGTACAAAAATACAGTGAAAATGTCTCTTTTTTGCACTAGAGCAAACCTTGCACTGGTGCTTATACCATAACAAATGCACGTGTCATGGTTAATGGTTTTTGAAGGTACAACCTTGTTACATCGCCAGGCTTTTGCTTTTGCTGAGATTTTTTCCAACAAGCTTTTGCAGAAAAACTCATTGAAAAACATGGGGGCAGCGTAAGGGGACGTGGGGGTGTGGAATAGGGACTAGATAATAAGGATGAGCACTTTGGGGGAACTCCCCCAAATCAAATAAAAAATGTTGATGAGTTTTTTGGCTGAAAATATTCAGCAAAAAATACTGCAAAAGAAAACTGTCAATCTAAGAACATGTGCCAGTGTTTTGAAAAATAGGGCAATGTTTCCCCTAGTGTTAATACTGTGCAACTTGGCATTTGCACCAGTGCAACCTTCTGTAATCTGACCCATGGAATCAAACATGAAGTGAGTGATAATGATCATGCATGAAACATAAACAATGTGCTTAACCCAGAGGCACTTCATTGGATGAAACACAGTAAACATGGGCATATGCCATTTACAGAGAATGGAAATTCAGACTTTTTCTTTTGTGCTCAGAGTACAACTGAAAAGGAAAAATTACTTTGATAAAATGCTAATTTTATTCCCAGAATTTGAAAAAATATTTACCAAAAGAGATACAGTCAGTAACTAATGTAAAAGGGAGATGCTTTAGTCTGGTGAATATTTCATCACAATCCTGCTCTCATAGATCATTACTTTTTGCACTTGTTGGGCCTGGTGTATATACAAGGCTGGTTCCTTGCGCGGAAGATGAACTTAAACGCACAAGAACCAGTCGCTGCAGGAGGGGCATCTACGACTGGGTACGAGTGCTCATCAGGTCCAGCTTTCTATGCCCGCATACTATAAATGGTAACAGCTTTTAATTTAGTATTTTTGTATTTGCATGTATATGAAGAATGTGGATGTCAATATGGAGTACATATGACTAACGACATATATACAGATGGAAGACACATTCCACAGAAGGGTGATTGTACAATTGCACAAAGATGAGAACAAGCAGTGAGACATTTTCCGTGGGTGTTAACCAAGTGGGACATAGGTCAGGGACAAGAAAAAAACAAACTCGACAATATAAGAAACCGATGATTTATCGAGGTATCATTAACCTAGAGGGCAGGTACTTAAAATATGCAAAATCACATTATCAAGCAGCACTGGAAGAAATGGAGGGAGGGTGGGGAGAGTGCAGGAGATCAGCATCATTGGCAAGTGAGTGAAGTTTAGGTGATCGTTGGGGCGATCCACGGTTGAATTGGGCTTGATTATGATGAGCCGAGGGTTCTAATGGAGGCGTGCGATTAAGTAGAAAGAACAGAGATGGGAGGAGGAGCTTGGGGGCATAGGACAGAGGAGGAGTAGAGAGAACAAGAGGCTTAGTAGACAGAGATATAGTCAGACATGTACTGAGGAGCAAGACCATTGGTAGGTTTATAGACTCAGAGAAGGAACTTTAAAAATTAGAGGATGCGCATGGAGAGCCAACACGCCCTGTTTCCGAAGGTAGAAGTGAAGGAGGGTCTGGATAGAATGTAGAGGATGCAGTTAGTGAAGTTGAGGACTTTTTGTAGAGGGAGGCTGGAGTAGAAATCCTCAGAAGGGGATTCAACTAGGCTGAGATCAACATGGACCTCACCACAACATCACCAGAGATACTCATTCCAGCTGCCCTGTGCGACCTGCAGAGGTGAGGGGACCTACAATAACTACCTGGTGTCAATCTATGGACTAAACCTGGGACTCCTGACCCAGAAACCACCATCTTTGGAGGGTATTTCCATCCTCAGAAGGCTTCCTCTGGGCTGAGATCAACATGGAGCTCACCACAACACCACCAGAGATACTCATTCCAGCTGCCCTGTGCGACCTACAGAGGTGAGGGGACCTACAATAACTACCTGGTGTCAATCTATGGACTAAACCTGGGACTCTTGACCCAGAAACCACCATCTTTCGAGGGTATTTCCATCCTCAGAAGGCTTCCTCTGGGCTGAGATCAACATGGAGCTCACCACAACACCACCAGAGATACTCATTCCAGCTGCCCTGTGCGACCTGCAGAGGTGAGGGGGCCTACAATAACTACCTGGTGTCAATCTATGGACTAAACCTGGGACTCTTGACCCAGAAACCACCATCTTTGGAGGGTATTTCCATCCTCAGAAGGCTTCATTTGGGCTGAGATCAACATGGAGCTCGCCACAACACCACCAGAGATATTCATTCCAGCTGCCCTGTGCGACCTGCAGGTGAGGGGACCTACAATAACTACCTGGTGTCAATCTATGGACTAAACCTGGGACTCTTGACCCAGAAACCACCATCTTTGGAGGGTATTTCCATCCTCAGAAGGCTTCATCTGGGCTGAGATCAACATGGAGCTCACCACAGCACCACCAGAGATACTCATTCCAGCTGCCCTGTGCGACCTGTAGAGGTGAGGGGACCTACAATAACTACCTGGTGTCAATCTATGGACTAAACCTCGGACTCTTGACCCAGAAACCACCATCCTTGGAGGGTATGTCCATCCTCAGAAGGCTTCATCTGGGCTGAGATCAACGTGGAGCTCACCACAACACCACCAGAGATACTCATTCCAGCTGCCCTGTGCGACCTACAGAGGTGAGGGGACCTACAATAACTACCTGGTGTCAATCTATGGACTAAACCTGGAACTCTCGACCCAGAAACCACCATCTTTGAAGGGTATTTCCATCCTCAGAAGGCTTCATCTGGGCTGAGAGCAACATGCAGCTCAGCTCAACGCCACCATAGGCACTCATTCCAGCTGCCCTGTGCGACCTGTAGAGGTGAGGGGACCTACAATAACTACCTGGTGTCAATCTATGGACTAAACCTCGGACTCTTGACCCAGAAACCACCATCCTTGGAGGGTATGTCCATCCTCAGAAGGCTTCATCTGGGCTGAGATCAACGTGGAGCTCACCACAACACCACCAGAGATACTCATTCCAGCTGCCCTGTGCGACCTACAGAGGTGAGGGGACCTACAATAACTACCTGGTGTCAATCTATGGACTAAACCTCAGACTCTTGACCCAGAAACCACCATCTTTGAAGGGTATTTCCATCCTCAGAAGGCTTCATCTGGGCTGAGAGCAACATGCAGCTCAGCTCAACGCCACCATAGGCACTCATTTCAGCTGCCTGAGGATGCCTGCAGAGTTCAAGGGACCTAAGAGAATGCCCCAGACCCGTTCTACAGACTGCTCCCATGACCCTGGTAAAGATTCTTTAAGAAATGCATTCAGGGGTGTCCTGTCCCAGGGGAATCCATTTAAGGGCTGAAGGGCTGTTAGAGCCCCCCGCCCAATTAGGGGTGCCATTGTGCAACCTGAAACTCCCCTTGCAGTCCTCCATCTAGCTTCTTACCTGTATACTGTGATCCTGTAGCAGTTGCTTTCATTTTCAAGAGAGGACTGGCTTCCAGTTTCCTGTTTATGTATTTCGCCTTCTGAACTACTTCTGGGTTATTTCAGGAATTTAAGCACTCACCAATCGCCCAGCCATCCGGAGCAAAGTGAAGACAGAGTTAAGGGTTCTTGTAATTATCTTTTTCCTTTTTCATGTCTTGTTCCCTGTTGGCTCCTGTTTGCCACTGGTTGCCAATAAAGAAGCCACCCGTAAACCACACAAACAACATTAAAATCAAATTCCACCGTGACACTCCAATGAATTAACTAATTTCATACACCTGCATTCTGCTTAACTGCCACTCTACACCTGCTCGCACATATTAAATCAACCCCCACCATGCACCATTATTAGCAACATGGTTCATCACACTTTCTCATCCACCACAGAGACCACCCACACAAACAAGGTGGTGCCATCACATATAAATGTGCACTTACACATAGAAATCCTGCACACCCACCATAACCATTCTGTGAAGCTCTCTCTCTCACTTGCTCACCTCCATTAAACCCACAACCTACCTTTACCCACCTCATTTACCTCCTCCAAAAACACAAGCCCTGCTTCCACATTGACTGGTCTGAATTCACAACTATCAACAACAGTTACTCATGTACCAATATCTACTTGGGCGACTTCGACTCAGAAGGCCTAGCAGAGAGCAACCCCATACTAAAGGGTATACTCACTCCACTCACCCCCTGTGACCTCACACAACTCATCACCTACCCCACGCACCAGCTGACAACACCTAGTACTTTTGATTTCAAGCCAAAATCATGTCTCTGTGGAAAATGGATTCTCGTTGTCGAGCTCAGACCACTTTGCAATCCCCTTCACACTCACTCTACCACAACGGATTCCCTCACATGCCACACAATCCCTCATCCCCCATCCAGACAAATCAAGCACGTTACAAACACAGCATAAGTAACACTCATACCAGGCCTTGTGTCCTCAAACAAACATCCATCCATTCTCCTTAACAATTACAACAAGATCACCACACAAGCACTAGGCAAAATTGCCCCTTCACAACACAAAAGCCCCACAGCCCATGGTTCAACAGTTCCCTGCTCTATAGCAACTAGGAAGCCAAATGCCTGGAAAAAGAACCCATGCCCCAACACCAGAGCACCACTCAGACACTGCAGCAACAAATACAAATGAAGTATCGGAAGAGACGTGCTGCCGAACAAATGATGTGTGAAGGGATCATTGTAATATACGAGCTGCTGCCATGTCATGGACCTTGCTAAGGGTGTTGCATGGGCCCACATCCGGATGAATTGGAAACATCTAACTCAATCAAACCCCGGGTTGGTTGATGTGGCAGAATTTGGTGGATTTGACCATCGTGCATGAATAAGCGGAAACTGATTTCTATATTGAAATAGTTTCCGTGGAGGATCGATTCCGACGTCCTACTTGCTTACCCTAGAGTTGGAACTTGGGGAATGAATATTGGCCTATAAGGAAAAAAAAGGGGCGGATTAATTATTCTGTGCCCTACGTCCTGAAGAAGGAACTGTGTGACTGAAACACGTGTTGATGATTTACTGTGTGCAATCTGGATTAACAAAAAAAACAGATAAAATATGAGACCTGATATTATGGACTGGGTCACTAATAAATGTGAAAACTAAAGGAGACTGTGTTAATAGCAGTAGCATATATTGTTTGACAAGCCAAATTGGTTTTATTTATGATTGTTTGAATGTGGTAGTATGGGACTATGAATGAATGTTCAAGATATGAATGCTAATCTGATGGAATGAATTCATTGTATTTTTTTATGTTTTTTATACCATACATACACTGATTATGTGAAATGTGTATTGATTAAAATTTACATTTGAGTGAAGAATGTATGTGTCATCCCGTTCTACTGGTCCACCCTTCTCTAATATAATGTACTTTACCTGAAGGACCAGGGACTAGAATTGCAGGTTCACCCCTTTATCTATAATATAAATACAAAACAGCCATACACAATGACAAAGCCACCCATCACCTCTAAGAACACTAATCTGCTACCATTCGTACACAGACAATATTCAATATTATCAAATACCTCCCCAAACCATCTTCCACACCTTCCACGCCCCCATCCACTACAGTTTGCAACTCGCTGGTGGACTACTTCAACTCCAAAATACACAATACTAGGCAGTCCTTCCCCTCTGCTCTCCCTCTCGCACTCCCTACATGATGCATGCCCACCACGAGCCACATCTAATTGAATCACCATCCTCACTCCCCACTGGCTCAACATCATCAACTCCAGTCTCTAACATGGCACTAGCCCATCTGCAGTGAAATAAATCTCCCCATCTTCAAAAATGAATCTGTAGACCACAAGCTCCCTAAAAATGACCGCCCCATCACTATCCTGCCATACCTCACCAAAACCATCAAACGCTTTGTCCCTACCCAACTGCAACAACACACTACCACAAACCACCGACTTAATCATTTCCTATGTGGCTTTTGGACTGGACACAGCATATAGTCTGCTACACTTCACATCGTCATCGATGACCTCCACACATCACTGACAAAGTAAACAACACTACTCATATTCTTTGTCCTCTCTGTAGCCTTCAACACCAACAACCACACCATTCTACTTGATATCCTAACCCATAGGAGAACAATTATACTTCCAAATCTCACCCCCCTCACAACTCCAAGCCCTCAAAATGTGTCTCTACACCATCATCTCCTGAATGGCCACCCACATTCTCAAACTAAACCCTTTCAAAACAGAATAACTCATCTGCCCCCTAGAAACAAACCCCAAATCACCTCCTGGAGCAAAGAACTTGCAACAGATTGCACACAGAACTCCCTCTACACACCTGCCGAATCCCTTGGCTTCACTATCAAGCCTCACCTTTCCTTCACAAATCACATAATTGCTGTCACCAAAACATCCAACCAGTATTTACATCTCCTACGAAAGAACAGACACATCCTTGCTCCCGATGACTTCTGCACTGCAGTCTAATCACTAGTTTTCTCCAAACTGGACTATGGCAGAGCTCTCCTCACTGGACCCTGCAATAGCACACTTGTCCCCAGCAAGCCATACAAAACCGAGCAGCCAGACTCATCTTCCATCTTTCCAATAATTCACACATCAACTTAGCCCACCACCACCGGCAGCCTATACCCCAAACGATTACCTTCAAAGGACTGTGCATTGTTTTCAAAGCCATACACCACAAAACCCACCTTACCTACACAATAAACTCAAACCCACCATCAAAACAAACACCAGACAAACAAGCCAGCATCTCCTCCACATTCCTCTATGCAAACTAACATGCACACAACAACAATAATTTACCAAGTGGGCACCTAGAGCCTGAAACTCCCTACCTGTTCACATGTGCACTGCACCCTCTAATCACCACTTTCTGAAAGAGCCTCAAAGCATACCAGTTTCCACACACATAACCCTGCCCCTCAACCTCACCTACTACCACTTGTCTATCCCAATCTTTCTATCCTATCCTGAAAATGTTGTTACTTCAGTTTCACTTCACATCTTTTCAACCTTCGATCATTGTAGGGTGCTCCAAGACCCTCTGGGTAGGGCAATCACTGAACAAAAATGTCAATAAATACATAAATAAATAGATAATTAGGAAGAAAGGTGTAGGCACAAGTTGTTGTCCTGTTTGCTGAGCCGAAGGATACTGATTAGAGCAATCTTATAGTAGGTAAGAAATATGCATTACGTATGGCTTGACAATATTAAAGTCCACCACTAGCATGACAAAGGGGATATCGTTGAGAAGTGACTCAAGGAGAAGGAGGAGATGAGAGGACCTGAGGCTTAATAGAGAGCCAGTGGGTTAGGACTGGGTAATTGAATAGTAGCACATAGGTAAGCGGATGCCAGAGGAGGCTGAGTCTGCAGTGCTGAGGGCCTTACTGATTAGGTTCCCCACTCTACCACCCTTCCCAACAGGTCAGTGAGCATAGGAGAAGGTAGTAGAGTCAGTGTGGAGAGCCTCTTGAGTAGCAGATCATGAAGGGAGATCCAGGTTTCTGTGATAAGTAGAGCTGAACGTCGAGAGTGGTAATAGTTGAAGAGATCAGTGATGTAAGACTTGTTGCAGAGGGATTGTGCATTCCAAAGACCAAGTAACAGAGCGATAGAAGAAGGGGAGAGGTGCAGGTGGTGTGCAGTAGGGACATGGGATAGATGTGATTGGTCTATCCTGGGAAAACTGAAGTGTTTGAGAGGTGAGGGTGCAGGGGAAGAGGATGGGGCTCGGGAGGGGGAGAGTGAGGTAGAAGCTAGCCCAAGTTGTGATTCAAAACTACATTAGAAGGGTATAAGATGAGTGAGTATAAGGAGGAATAGTGTGAAGTCCATGTGTATGCTGGATGGTAGAAGTAGTAGTCAAATTAAGACAGCGGAGGGGAGTTGCAGCCCAAGAGGGATGTAGGGTGTGGGCGAGTGGAAAGAGTGGGAGAGAAGATTGGCTGGATGGTGCAGATGAGCACTCTGAGTTAAGGTAGAATGGGGATATTGGTAGCCAAAAGACAGTTAACAAGCCCAACATGGGGATGGCATTGGTTCTTCAAGGTAAGATGGATGCTCTGTGTGCAATCAAGAGGCTGGGGAACAGCAAGCAAAGCACAGCACTGTCCTAGCTTGAGCAGGGGCTGTGGCCGTATACACGTTCTGGCTCCTAACAGTCCCAAGCATGATACCAAGGGGGAGCCAAAAACAAGGAAAGAAGTGTGTCACTTAACCCTCGGAAGCCCATCAGAGTGCTTAAATTGGCTTCCAGAGTTACGTATGCAGGCACCTAGGTGTTGTGGGTACGGGGAGCATCATGTCTCTGGTAGGGGCGTGGATGGGCAGATTTCATTTAAGGCGGTTGTCATTTTTATAAAGATTAGATACTAACATGTTTATAAGAAAAACACATCCTCAGTAGCATGGATTTTAAAGTTATTACGTGCAAACTAAAAAAAAAAACCGAATATGTACCAATTTTGATGAGTTTTGCTACCAGACCCCGCTACCATGCTCACCTCATGACAACCCACACAAGACATCACATATGACAACACAAATGACAATGTCGTTGATGTTACTGGTGACATTATGACACTTTGAAAAAACGTGTGCATGTACTTTTGTTTGTTAAATATATCAGTGAATTGGAATGTGTAATGCTAACAGTGTGGGAAACAGTAACACAGTGCTCTCACGTGGCACTTCTCGCGGGAATCAAGGTGTATACTGGGCTGAGTCGGCCAGTCAAGTTTCGAAACCTGTATTCATCAGGTCTCCTGTGGCAGATATCATTGCAGCATCATGCATGACTTGGACATATAGGGCCTGATTCCGGGAACGTTTTGCTATGGGATTGTGCCATTATAAAACACTTACATGAATCAGGCCCATAGGCTCCAGGTTATATGCACCAGTGAGTTCTTAGCCCCACCAATAATTGTCTGTCTCGAGGGCTGGGAAAAATGTCCACACACCATGCAAGCAGCAGAAATCTGCATTACTCCTTCAGGCTCGCCGAGTTGGTAGCCCGGAGCATTTGCAAGGGGCCGGCCCGTGGGGAGCATTATTGCCATATAGCATTTAGAAATTCAAAGGAAGGGCTGTGCAGCCACAGTAGCTTCTATTCAATTGTTTTCAAAACGTTCCATTTGATCTCTGCCCGCCATCTTCTGTCAGTGTGGCACCCTGCTTGGGAGCCCACAGCGCACACGCTCTGGGAGGATAGAATTCTAAATGTGAGAGAATCGACTTCAGATAATCCTCTAGTTGTTTTGATTGCCTTCCTTGGGGAACCACAAGCCACTCAGCAGTGAATAATCACATTTCAACTCCTGTACAATAGGAATGCTTTGAACTTTGAGTGGTGGCCAAACAAATGTGCTGTCAGGAGGAGGTGTAAGGCCTGATGAGAAATAGAAAAACGTGAATCAATCACGCAGCAAGAATCCAGAAAAGTATCCACGCGCAACCAGTAAAGGTCCACATCACGACTAATTGCATCTACATCAGAGACCATGTGTTCATTATAAAGCATCAGCATCAATCAATATTCTACTTGTTCACAAGATGTACATCTGAAACAGTGCCCTATAGATATTACTGCTGGCTTAGTGGGCTGAAAACATTGGTTGATGATTAAAAATGGCCACCCACACGCAGGAATTGATCAATGAAATGAGCCAATCATCTCTCAAATCACGATGCCCTGCACATTGTGTGCTGGCTACTCTGGATTTCATGAAATTGACACAGTGTGTCTCAGTGCAATTAAACCCTGAGGGATTGATGTTGCACAAATAGCGGTAAAAACACAGGACCACGAATAAGGCGAACTAAGGAGCCACGCAATACCTTACCACTACAAAATTACAGGGAGGAGGATACCGGAGCCCTGGGAAAAGGCAGAGGATTGAAGCATCACATTTAAAGATGAAGAAACATTTTCACCGCCAGCTTAAAAGTGACGTGGTTTAGACCAGCAGTTTGCAACCAGCGCCTGAAACCTCTCACCATTGACTATTCTGGCTAGGGCTGATGGGAGATGTAGTGCAAATAAAGGCAAAGGCTGTAGAGCCATAATTTAGACCCTATTTCTAAGAAAATTAGTATGTACATGTATTCATGTTTTCCTTCTTTAATAATTGATATCAATGATAGATGAAAACTGTTACCTGGGGATATTGGCCCTTGTGTTTGGCATCAGATTACAATCAGTATTATCCTCCATCACATACCAGAAGGTACTTTTAACAGTGATTTGCTCAGTTGTTTGTTAGTTTGACCTCAATTCTGGGACGAATATTTCAGAAGAACTGATGTGCTGCAGGAAGGATTCTCAGTGGCAGGTCTGATGAGTGATTGTTCCCTTGGTTCTTTCGTAGGACCGATGGTAGGGTGACAATTATTTTGCAAGGACAGGCATCATGGTCCAGATAGCAGAGAGAAGCAGAAACTAGTAACTTCTTCATCATTTTACAGCAGAAGGAAAAAATAGGCAGATGCAGTCTGGGAAGAGAATCCTGTTTGAAGCCTGGCATGTTGTTGTTGCCTTCACAAGTACCTAAAAGCCTAAGTGTTTTATTGAGAAGCTGTCGAGGTCCTGGAAAAGATGGAGGCTACCACCCAAACAGTCAGTCAGCCATTCAAATAATGTTTAAAAAAAAACATGCAAGCGAAAAAAGGATAAACAAGTTACCTAGATAGACCAGCACTGTTAAAAGACAGAAACAGATGATATTATCTTATTCTATTTACACAAAAGCTCAAATAAATACTGTAATAGTGCTGAAATAAATATATCAATAAATATCACTAAAGATCTTATCAGGTAGATGTTAAATGCTTCCATCTTCTCCTTAGGCAGATGCTAAATAGCGTTCAACGGTCCAACAGACTCAATAATCCTTACCTTGAAATAAGTAAAATAGTGCCAGTTGAGACTGAGTACAATTAGACAGTCTTAACAATGGGCCTGGACGGTGGGGATGGGGGGGCGTTTTGGGGTAATATAAATCATAAAAGAAGATAAAACGAACAATGTCCCCCTCCACTGACATGTTATACCAACAACCAGAGGCTTTGCTGAGGGGTGGGGGCTATAGCCCCAGGTCTTTTGGTTGAAGCCCTGAATAGAAACTCAGGTGCTACAACCAAAATGCTAGCTAGCCCTGAGTCCCGCCAGTCCTGACATTAGCTTAGCCCTGATCTTTTCCAGACCTAGCAACACCCCTGCCAACAACTTCACTCATATTCAGTCAATTGCCTTTTAGCCGCCGGTAGAAACTGATTAAATTGAACAAAGGTAATGTAATTATCAAAAACCCCATCGTGATAGGCATAGGGAAGAAAGGATGCCACTGTAGACATCCATTAACACACTAACATGCTAGAGGTCTCTTTTTCAGCAAACACTCTCTTCAGAGTGTGCTTGGAATTGAATGGCAATGTGGCAGGTTCCCAAAAGGATTCAAAAGCCCCAGACTAGACAGGATGTTCTTAACACCAATGAGCAAGTGAATAGCTTTACAGGTATCACATGTATGGGAGGATAGAACATTGTGTGGTGTCTCTTGCATGCACACAGCCTTGTTCTTAAGCCGTATCAAGAACCACACAGGAGCGGGCATTAGCTATAAGATCCCAGGAATAGGAACATTCTGGGAGTCTTAGTATACATGCTCTTCTGCTGTTGCTACCAGAACCCCTCGTAATTATCTCAAGAAGTGATGCTTGGCTCAGTGAAGGGAGACAACAGCCCAGACTCGATTTGCCTATCGTGCCAGCCTGCAACATTTGGCGTCCTTCCCATCAGTGCAGGATATACCACTCCTCCACCAAAAAGATGTCCATAACGCAAGCCTCCCGTGCATGTCTATTTCATGTGCATAGTCATTTTGTCCAGATGAGAGGAGCCGTTATCTGTGCTGGAGACTCTCACTCCCAGATCATCACACGTGTGTACTATTTCCAGTGGCTGTAAAGTTATCTGAAAATATATATGTATTGCTCTTCCATTGATATATGTAAGCCTTTGACTAATAGACATTAACTGGCATTCATCGCAAATCCATAATTTGAACATTGCCTTTAAGGGGGACTTGTACTGCAGTAGTGCATGATATGATATGATATGATATGATATGATATGATATGACATTTATAAAGCGCCTATACACAAGTGTTTCAAGGCGCGATGAGGCAAGGGAGGGGAAACCGAGGGAATACAGAAATAGCGATCCTACTAGGCCAGGTGACATTGAGATTGCGCAAGTGCAGAGGCAGCGGAAGGAAAAGGGTAGGGGTTAGTGCAGTACATAGAATAACAGTAAGATGAATAAAGCCAATAATTAAAAGTGTGACCAGCAGGTGGCAAGTGCAAGGGTAAGTGCAGACATCAGGTGTCAATTGCTATTTGGGGCTGTAGAGATACAGAACAGTCCCAGAGTGCAAGGGCTGCCAGGGGGGCAGTTCAGGCGTGCAACGGTCAGGGAGGGGACCTGGGCCCGAGATCAGCGATAACCAGTGCAGTTTCAGATTCAGCCAGATTCAGCATCTGATTAGCACAATGTCATCGGCATATGCCTCACAAGGACAGTGCCTGTCAGCTGTTCTCAGTACATACAATCTAGAAATGTGAAAGGTCTGCTTCAAACCATTAAGATGGAACTCAAAAGAAGTGGAGAAACCACAGTGTCCTTGTAGCACTAAGAACACATTGATTCTCTCATCCTCATATTCATAGGTGACCAAGGCCACTCTGCCAGGATATAACTATACCAACAAAAACATGATGTCCTCATTATTTCCCACTTTAGTAAGTGTGTAACATAATTCTGATCTTTCCAGTTTGCCGAAAATTGTGGCCATGCCTATGAATGTCTGGTAACAATTCCCACACCTAGCTGCATGGTACTTGTGCTCTATCAACAACACAATATGCACACGCTGCTGAGCGTTTCCCAAGGAATTAAGAAACCCTAAATGTAACCCTGAGAATAAGCTGTTCAGTCCATTAATTAAGCTTGGATAGGACATAGTTTCCTAATCGGTTTCACAAGATGTCTCATAGGGAACTAAGAAGCCTTTGTGAGAACATGAAAGAGTTAAATTTTCAGAACCTGAGAACTGTATGTGGGAGCGAGGGGCCAATGGGTCCCTCTCTACCATCACTACTCAGTACAAAACTTGGACCAAGTGCCTCTAGTGGTGGGTACGCCCCTCGCCCTTATGCAATACTAACTTTTGGTTATATTCGTGTAGATGGGACCACTGAGCAGGACACAGGGCATCCATTTTCTGTACCCCCTTTCGACTCCATCTTGGTAACTAGGCCTCACTGCGATAGTACAAAATGCATCTCTCCCTTTTGCCTGCCGCTGTAGCTCGGAGCACATGGCCCCCACCCTCATCCCCACTCCAACTGGAAAACTCTGCGGCTCCATTCTCACGCTGAGGCCGGAGCTGCTTGCAACAAATACTAAATGTAACACAACCCTTTTCCTCTGAGATCACTGTCCTGCATGTGAACCAACATGAGCCAAGCACATAGCTCATCCATCTCCACAAAAGTGTCCTTGCCCTCTTATCCTCGCCAGTTGAAACTTATTGCCGTTCTAACCCTGTGTCCTTGCAAGGCATCCCTTTCATGTGCCAGACTGAGAACCTCGCTATAAAGCCCACACAACAGACCCTTGTGCAGTATATCGTGCCCAATACTAACAAGTGCCACATACCTGAGATTCTTGTGAGACTAACCCTATAGTTCAATGACAGTATTATAGTGGTCAAGGCCCTTAAACCTGTGACCTGTGTAACCCAAATGTGTAAATGGTGTAAACCCTTGAGTGATTTGTATAACAACATGAGATACTACTAAGAGTCTTTTGATCAACTGTTATTTAGTGCATGCATTATTCAGAATGTATTTGCTTAGCTTAGATAAGTGACCACCGTGATTCACAGCGACCTGACCTTCACCCATCCGGAGCACAATGTCTGACGTCAATCCTCCCGCCAACCCAGCAACCAACCCGAAGGAAGAGATGATGCCCACACCTAAGTTACCACCACGGCTGACCAATCCTGGTCCAACGTAGCATCATATGTCAAACTTGTAGAAATATTATATAAGTGTGTTGTAACTTGTATGTGGTCAGAGCGCTCTCAGAGATCTACATAAACCTTCCTTGGAACTCTCGTAGCCTGCGCTTTTGTGCCTTATTCTCTGTCCAGGGAGTGTCTGTCTTATTTATTTTACACGTGTTAGACAGGGAGGTGCCTCGAGGCCAGCGCCGAGCGTCGAGATCCAGGACACCCCCAGCAAAACCATCACCTCCACAGTCGACCAGCCTGTGCGCACTACGAAGAAGGGGCAAGGGTTCCCGGTTGACGAATACCCGACTGAAAAACTGCTCGCCGAGGCGGGCCATGGTTTGGTTGGGGTGCGAGCCTGACTGGGGTCAGACTGCGAGCGGTGATCCTCGGGCCACCTGACTGAACACGTGAGTGTCGGTTGCGAAGGTTACGAAGGAAAGCTAAAGGGGAAATAGGGGGGACAGGTTGTAACGGGTAGCAGGGAAAGAGTAGGGCCTGTGTGAGTGATGATGAGGCTTTTCTGATCTATCCTTTATATGGCCATTAGGTTTTGGTAAGAAGTGAAGAGAAAAAAGAAGTGGTATCCTAGCCTGAACGGGGTAGAAGGCGATGCCGCATAGCATTGTCTCGTCCAGTGCAGAATAAATAAGTGAAGTTACAGAGAAAATAGTAGGAGTCTCGTATAATGAGTAGACTTGGAGTAGTTATTTAGAACATTCTTTTTCTGGGCACGAAACGATTCTTGGAGAAGAGTAAGAGAGTGGAAGAGGTGGGGAGTGAATGATAAGAGTAGGTTAAACGGGAAAAGGAGTGGGAAAAGGGGAGCAACGGGGAAGAAAACGCGCGCAGGCAGTGCATATGCATGATAAGTGTTATATGTGCTTTCGTGTTCTGTCCATTTTTTGTCAGGGATATCCAAGTACTGTGGTTGATTTGTGGTTAAAGTGGCAAAATATGCAATAATGAACTGTTGAATTTGAAGATGCAATAATTAAAGAGTTAACGTTGAAAGGGGGGATGATATATATATCTTGATACACATATATACATACAAATTACCAGTAAGTGACAAAGTTTGTGATATATTATTCAACTGGTGAAGAAGTGATTGAGTGCAAAGGGAGGTCAAAAGGTAAGTACAGCCAGAGGGGAGAAGGAAACATATTAACATGGGAGGAATAACACCACTGGCACATATTTGTCAGCACCTTCCGTTATACAGTGAGAAAATACAAACATATCATGATCAATGGTTGACAGAGATAAAAGGGGACAGTGTGACACCGATCTGGCCAGAGGGTGGGTCGTTCGACAAAAGAGTATTAGATTTGGTATTTACCCACCTGTTAGTAAGGTATAAGGGGAAGCAACTTCAAAATAGATGGGAAGTACTAGACCTATGGCGAATGTTTGAGGAAGCTGCACCTGCAGCAGAGGTACGCAAGGAGAAGGGGAATGAAACACAGAAAACACAGGAAGAGGTAAGTGGGACACCAAAGGGCGAGTGCACAACCACTACAGCTGAAGGCGATACAACAAAGATATACCCTCTAATGTCCAGACCAGCAGTAGGATATAGTGAGACCCTGTACGTGCCAGCCTGTCCAACTCCTACACCTACTACACAAGCAGTTTCCACAGCACCACCCCCTTATGATAAAGGAGGTTTGTATGGCCCAACAAGCGCACCCCCCATGAATTTAGCACATATCACTGGAGAATTAGACCGCCAGTTAGCGCATGCACAGATGGAGATAACGCGGCTACGAGAATTGTGCGATAGGAGCCAGATGCTGCCAGGAGGAGGAGAGGTGCCACCATTATCTATAGCGGGTCTAACACCAACATTACGCACAGCAGGAGAAGTGGCGCAAGCGATATCGGAGCCAGCACGGTCAGTATCATCACAAGGAACACGCATACCACAAGGGCAAGAGCAGGAGTGGCGGTCAGGGGAGTTCCTATTCCATCTGAATGACAAGCCAGTGAGAATTATACGCCCACCTACCCCAGAAAGTTAGAGGGGAGAAGGATGTGAAGGGAACAATGGACAGGTGTCAGAAATAGAAGAAGTGTGGAGTGACTTAGACGAGTATGAAGAGGCAGCTGACGAGACAGGGTCCCCACTACCAAACCGCCGGTACCCAGACACACCATCGCCATCACTATGGCAGGCTAGGTTAAGACAGCGAGAGGGAAATATGATGGTAAGTAAGACAAAGAAAGGTGCGGTAAGTAAGATAGGGAAGAAACACAAGTTGCAAATGCCATTGATACATAAAGAAGCAGGTAGGCCACACTACATTCCGTGGGCACAAATGGACAAAAACAACTTGCTCAAGGTCCTCCCCCCACTGTCGGGAGGGGCTGGAAAATGGATACACGCCTTTGAGAAAAACACAGCGGGAGTGCCGCTAGCAATAGGGGATGTGAAGAGCTTATTAGTGTCAGCAATAGGTGACCAAGCAGACGCAGTATGGGAAAGAGCCGGATTCCCTGGAGTAACGATGAGTTGTGATCGCCACGATGGATCAGCGTTCAATAATGTTCAAGCACAAGTATGGGATGCATTGAGGTGCACGTTTCCCGATATTCCAGATTTACATTTAGTGATGCAGTGTACAATGGAGGAGAACGAGGATCCTACACAATTCATACTATGGGTGCAGGATTTATGGAGAAGTGAAACTGGCACGGCGTGGAACCAGTCCACCGCCTTGTTTTATTTTATCATCAAGAAGGGGCTCCCGAAGGAGGTGCAGAAGGCCTTAGACAAAATAGCTGGGATAGAAGCCAAGGGCTGGCCTGAAATACAGAGTATAATTGTGCACCACTGCAGGAGGATTAAAGAAAGAGAAAAGGAGACAGCACAAAAAAGGTTGGCAGACGAGGCGAAGCTGGTACAGAACAAATTAGTGAAGGTCGCTGCCATCAATGCCAGCGCAACCACAGACCGAGAAAACGAGAGGGACGAAGGAGCAGGGAACAGACCAGCAACAATAGCAGCACTACCGGCTACAGGAGGGCCAGGACAGTGGAACGGAGAAGAGCAATACGGTGGACAACAGTGGCAAGACAGACCGGCAAGAGGAAGAGGTGGGTACCGCGGCCAGAGAGGGGGGTTTGGAGGTATGGGAAATAGGGGATTTGGCGGCCAAGGAATGAGAGGCGGACCACAAGGGTCATGCTGGAACTGTGGGAGATGGGGACACCACTCCAGAGATTGTATAATGCGGCCTTCAGGGTATTTCCAGGGGCAACAGCCCATGGAGAACGAACAAGGTTGGGGATGTCTGCACCCAGGTAGCCCCTACGGGCTACCAATGGGAAGTGGGAGACAACAAGACTACTGCTATAGCGAACCTCAGGTACAGCAAGGACAGCAACCACCACCACAACAAATAGTAAGGCAAAATGCAGTGGGAAGCGCGACCAGTAATTATTATGCAACGTCTGCAAACGGTGCACCTGCACCGTATCGCAGCGTAACAGTGATCGGAGATAATGTCTTCTCCGTGCCAGGGCAAGAAAGACATTCAGATTAGGACAGCCCACAGGGAACACTTGTGTGTCCAGTCCTATCTACCACCCTATGTGCAGAAGAGGAACCACTAGTGGGGGCAGAGATAGGAAATAAGCAGTTTATCTTCATGGTAGACTCTGGAGCAGAGAAATCATGCCTTATGGAAGGCCGGTTTCCACTCTCAGGCAGGAATTTAGAGACGCTGGGGTTCTCTGGGGCTATTTTAAAAGTTCCTTACACTAAAGATCTTGATATAACGGTGGGGGGTAAAACTGTGCGCGCACCCGTACTGTACCACAAAGACGCGCCAATAAATCTGTTGGGTAGAAAGTTGAATTTGACAATCTCTTTTACAGAACGAGGAATTGTGTGCTCAACACCGGGAGTGTGCCCAGTACGAGCAATGTTGATGATCAGCACAGTGATGAATGAAGTTGTGGTGCGAGGGGTACCCATTGATATAAGGATGTTCATATATGGTATCAAGGTGTTGGCACGGGTGATGCCAGAAATAACGAGAAAAGAATGGAGAACACCATCAGATTTCATATTCCGCCCAATTGTACACACAGATATCGTACCAGACACGATAATGTCCATAGACATTGAGGCAGTTCAAGTATCCAGTAAACGTATTGTGGTCATAGGACTCGACGCGCAGGGGTGCGAGTGGAGGACTGTGTTATGCATAGACCCAAATGTAATGCTACGAGACATAACAGATGAGGAATTGTTCACTGATGGTGAGGATGATGGAGAAATAATAATGGAAATGAGCATACCATGTGATATTATGGTCCAATACAGAGAGGTACACAACCCATTAATGGCTAGCGTTAAAGCTCCACCGACTATATTTGAGGAAGACATGGCAAAGGTAGCACCTGATATTTGGACTACTGGGCCCCACGATGTAGGGCTGCTGCATGAGGGGACACCAATAAAAATAAAACTCAAACCAGGTGCAATCCTACCAAGAGTAAAACAATATCCCATATCAAAGGAATCGGAGGAGGGAATTAAAGAAACGATAAATGCACTCCTGAAACAAGGCATTATAGTGCCATCAACCTCTCCTTGTAATACAGTGATTTTTCCGATCAAAAAAGCAAAGGGGGGGGGGTGTGGAGGATGATCCAGGATCTCCGCCCACTCAATGACGTTATTCAAAAAGAGTTCCCTCTAGTCCCTAACCCGGCATCAATACTGTGTAGTGTGCCAAAAGAATCAACATGTTTCACTGTAATTGATTTGAAAAATGCCTTCTTCTCAATACCCCTTGACCCAGGATCATGATATCTGACAGCATTCACATTAGGGAGCAGCAGGTATGAACATTGCAGACTCCCACAGGGATACTACGAAAGCCCCAGCATTTTTAACAGGGTATTGCGGGAAGACATTGGAAACATAGATGTAGAGAGCACCATCATTCAATATGTAGACGATTTGCTCATCTGTAGCCATACAGAAGAAAAGTGTCGAGAAAACTCGATAACATTACTGAATATGCTAGCTGCCAAAGGATACAAGGTAGACAAAGGGAAATTGCAATACTGCCTTGCCGAGGTTGTATACCTCGAACAGCTAATATCAAAAGATGGGAAGCGAATACTCCCAGACAGAGCAGCTGCTATAAGCAACATAATCATGCCAAAAACTGTGAAAGACATGCAAAAATTTCTTGGCATTTGTAATTATTGCCGAGCTTGGATCCTTGATTATGCAGCATACACACGCCCCTTACTGCAAGCATTAAAAGAGGCACAGAAAAATAGGGCCGCAATAAAATGGACGCAGGATATGATAACCCAGTATTTGAGATTAAAAGACCTTATCGCAGATGCCCCAGTCCTCGCTACCCAGATTACGAGCGGGAGTTTTTCTTATTTCCACACTGCAATGGGACACTGATGACAGCAGTACTAACACAGAAGACATCACTGGGTCACAAACCATTGGCTTACTACAGTGGAACACTAGACCCAGTAATGCAAGGTCATTTCGCGTGCGAACAGGCCCTCGCAGCTGCAGCCTTCGTGATTGAGAAAAGCGCCACCATTGTCATGGGATGTTCGGTAACACTATATGCGGAGCATTCCCTGTTTGACATCCTTGAGCGAACAAAATCAACACTAACAACCCAACGAGTTACAGCGTATGAAGTAATAATATCAAGCCCCAATGTACACGTAGTGAGGTGCAAGACAGTAAACCCTGCAACATTTATTACAGAGCCATGCACAACAGAGGACATACAGGAACACGATAATGCCACGTATGAGGGGGAAGGTGACGAGAACCCTAAAGCAAGTGATAATGCCCTTCAGGAGGGAGAAGTATACTTCATATCTGGGTCAGCATAAATAGACCCCGAGACAGGAGAAAAACACGTTGGAATGGTGGTAGTGCACATGGAGGAAGGTGAATATGAAACAATTGTGCAAAAGCGCCTTCCGTCCCATTATTCAGCCCAGGCGGCAGAATTAACTGCATTGATTGAAGCACTGCACACTGCTAAAGGCTGTGCAGTGACAATATACTCAGACTCAGCCTATGCAACTACCACAGCGCACTCAGGACTGTCACGGTGGCGTAGAAGGGGATTCAGGAGGGCAGATGGTTCCCCAGTACAGCATGCAAAACTGTTAAATGAGCTGATAGATGAATTAGCAGTACCATCAGTAGTGGCAGTGGTGAAGTGCCAAGCCCATACCAGCAACACAGACGCAATCTCCTTGGGAAACGCGGCAGCCGATGCAGCCGTGAAGGATGCCTCGTATTTCAATATGACACCAACACTTGAGTGTATCACAAAAGCAACTACAATAGAGCCACGAGAAGAAGCATAAACTAATACCCCAATAGCACAGATAATAGAGTTACAAAAACGTGCATCCCAAGAGGAGCAAGAGCTGTGGAACAAATGGGGATGCACACAATCAGCCACAGATCTCATCTGGAGACAAGAGACGACAGGGAAGGTTGTAATGCCCATAGAGTTACAGGAAATAGCATTCCAGCAGTTGCATTTCCACGGCCACATAGCAAAACAACACATTGCTGCAGATATCCAAGAACACTTGTTCATTCCCAACTTACAAGAGCACCTGTCAAAATTCATTGTAGAATGTATAACATACCAAACATATAATTCTGGAATGACATTAAGAACACTGCGTGGCACTTTGCCGCGCCCAACAGGACCGTTTAGAGAGCTCCACATAGACTATGCTGATATGGGAGAGCGGTGTAATGGAGCGAGATATCTGATTGTGGTGGTGTGTCCCTTTTCAAGGTGGGTGTAAGCAGGCCCCTGTCCCCACCCAGACGCGAAATGTGTGGCCAAATTCTGTGTGCGGGAGGTGTTTTCACGATGGGGGATATGCGATTTGATCAGATCAGATAATGGCACGCATTTTGTGAATGATCTCTTTGAGGAAGTGAAATCATTTTTGGAGTGAAGCACAAATTATGCTAGATTTATCACGCAATGGCGAATGGGATGGTAGAAAAGATCAACGGGTTACTGAAGAGTAAGTTGTCTAAATTGGGTTACACATTGAAGAAAAACTGGGTTTATTGCTTGCCCCTAGCACTGTTCCAACTCACGACGCAGCCGTGCAAAGACCTGTAAGGATATTTGGCGTGTTACAGCACAGAGTACAGCACTACTGCACAGGTAGCAATTTTTTTTTTGATGCAGCACCACCACATGGGTGTGGTGCATTGCTATATGTGTTGCCAGATTAACATGGACATATAAGTAAAGACAGGCTATTCAGTCAAAAACGATTTTAACATATAAGATGCAAATCTATTTTCACAGTTAAAAGCACACGTGCACATTCAAAAATGCACACTATTTTTCACCTGAAATGCCTATGGTGCAAGAGACACATTTGAAAATTAATAACTAACCTTATTAATAACTAACCTGACTAATAAAACTGCATTTAACATAACCCACTAATAAAAATGTGTCTCCACTGCAGAATTAGGCCTACTCTGAAAGTGAACTTTTAAACGCAAATTCATTTTTTTTCTTTTTCTCTGCTGCTCTGTCCACATAACTACAGGAGGCAAAGGACTCGAAGGAACAGGAAATCAGTTGGTTACAAATGGTTACTGTAGAAATGAGCCATTGTGTAGTGAGGGAGGAAATGGCATGATTGATTCTGATTGGAGCAGCGTCATAGCAAGTATCATGCTAGAGGCAGTGATTAGAGTTTTGCTGGAGGAGCTTGAGGAGAGGGGGAGGACAATCGAGATTTGGCAGAGATGGGAGAAGGACCTGTTTCCTGGCTGAAGCATTCCTGCTGCAAAAGCTGAGAATTCCAGGCAATAACTCCGGTTTGAGAACGAAAGACGCTTGTTTTCACTGGGGTTAATCTTCAAGGGAGCCAAATTCAGAAAGAGAACAGCTGGAGAAAACTCATGCTAAACAGATAAGGTAATTACAGAAGTGTGGGGGCTGAGTGTGTACGAGAATATTCAGTCAGTGTAGGAAAAGAGATTCCTGTGCTTTACTCATATGTTTAATGTTGCAAATTGAGTTCTTGTCTCCGCCACTCTCTTTTCAGTGTATCACAGACAATGCTGTTACTGTGCTATTTTATTTATTTCTGTAAAGAGTGAGATTGTGTTTAAATGCAACTTTTATAATACACAAAAATATTTGAAAGCAGACGGGTGGTGTGTTTTATATTTACCAATACAGTGCTGATGATGTGGGGAGATGTTTAGACAGTGCAATTGTCATTTTCAAGGTAGCTAAACATCAAATTTGGCTGCAGCCGTGTGCACAATGTAGTTCAGTACGAGCAATTGTAACTAACTGTGTGTGTTGTAGTTTGTCGGAGGTCTATGAGTCGGCAAAAAGGGAGGCCCGGGACATAGTTCACTACCGTATATAAGATAGTGAAAATACCACTTGATAGCTCGCTGCCGTAGATAAGACAGAGAGAAATTGCCCATGGTGGCACACTAAAAATGAAAATGTGGTGTTCCTGAAATGCAAGCCTGAGGTCTCTCTAGTGATTACACGAAAAATCTAAACAAAAATAAGGGGTTCTGGATATTGGGGCCACAAATAAAACAAGGGAATTATGCTCACCAAAATACCACCAACCACGCATATCAACCACGCATACCAACCACGCATACCAAATACGCATGTCTGTGTGCTGAAATAATGCATGTCCACTGTATTATTGTTGTACATGGCCCAATCTGAATACAAGGGGTGATTGTTGCTAAGTTATTTTTCGGCGGTAAGAAAATACCGTCAGGCCCCAAATCTCCACAAAATACCCTACATATTTATGGTGCGTTGCAGGCCGGGAAAGTGATCATAGAGTACCTACTGGGAGTGGCAAGCGTGTCTCACACTGCCATTTGCACATTAAAGGGAACCCATTTTATAATAGCAGTGTGCCACTAAAAACGAATTTCAGAATGTCACAAAGGGAAACCACATTCTCAGACCTAGTGCAATATTTAGAGGCAAAGTTGTTTGCACATGGGACTTGGTCGTCGAATAGCACGTTAGAATGGCGTGAACGCATTCAGGGTGAGGTGCAGAAAGAAAAACTAGACAATATTTTTGCAGAAGGCAGCATAATTCAGGTCTGCCTTACAAGATTATTGAATGCAGCCGATAAAAGTGCAGAGAAAGACTGTTTAATACGGCTATGCGGCAAAATATGGTTTATTTTGAATAAGTCCCTGCGAATGCAGGAGAATGATACTCAGCTAATTAACAGGTTAAAGGCTGAATTAGATGGGGCATGTAAAATTCAGGAAATGTTAAGAGCAGAATTGGATGTATGCCAAAAAGACATGCAATTAAAATGCAGAGACTTTGATGCTCAGTTATCCAAAAGCAAGAAACAATTTGAGGATAGTGAGCAAGAATTGGTACACTTAAAAGCCTTAGTGGACCACATTAGACAGGATGAGGTTGTTTCAGAAATGCAGATTTTACAAAAAGAACATTGTGAAAAAGAATGTGATCTCCAGAGTGCAGAACAAGAAATGATTAAAATGATTCAAGAAAGAGACAAGAGAAATAAAGAGTTCAATGACTGCCAAATGCAAATGTGCGACATGCAGGAGGTGATTAATAAGATGAGTGATGAAAACAACTATTTGCAAAATGAAGCAAACAGACTCCTTAAAAAGTGTAAGGACTTAGAACAGCAAATGTGCATTCCCAGGTCCCAGGAGAGGCGGGAGGGTACCACATTCAATGGAGTGGAGGTGAATTCTAGCTCTGCCCAAAGAGCTAGTGTTCCAGTGACTGGGCAGGTGACTGAACTTGGTTGCAGCGCCCTTGGGGGATTTGATACTCCCATTGGGGGCAGCCACCAATCTCATACACCTGAAAACAGGATTGAATCACAAAATACTGCAATTCCATGCATTGCAACAAGTAGCCCCATAAAAATAATGAAATCCATTAAAGCCCTGATCAAACCATTTAAAAAGGGAGGTGAATGCTGCATTGAGGATCATATAGAAGCGGTGCATGACATTTTTAAAGCACTCCAGATACCTAAGGAACAGTACAGACAATATTTTCATTTAACTTTAGATGCCCCGACGGCCAGCATCATAAGGGGATTAAATGAACAGCAGAATATGAACTGGTTGGAGTTTGAAAAAGAAATTAGGCGTCATTTTTCTCCTTTTCAGTCATTGCAGGAGGCAAAGAAAGTCGCTTACACAATTACTGCTGGACCTAATACATCCCCTAGCCAATTTTTACAAGACTTAAAAAGAGAATTTTCTCGTTTTGATGTATCTTTTGACTCAAATTCCAATGAGTTTAAAACTGCATACTTCTGTGGGCTACAGAAAGACATCATATCCCAATTGGTCCGTGAATTTGACCGTGACAAGTCCCTTGAATGGATTGTACATCAAAGCACAAAACTATATGAGGTACTCTATTGTCAGGGTAGAGAAAGTGATAAAATGAAAGATACTAGACCTAAATCTAAAGAACCCTCAGCCACAGTAATGGAAATCAGGTCAGTCAAAATGTCCCTTGAGTCTGCTCAAAGCCAAGGTAAAAATAATGTGACACCTGAACAAAGGGGTAATCAACAAAGATCGCCATTTCCTGTACCAATGTTCCAATCACATGATCCTAGTAATAGAGAGAGCTACATCAGCCCTAGGTATTTAGGGGACAGACCCCGGGTAGGATATCGGCCTGATATGGCAGGTATGAACAATAACCAGAGACAAAATCAAGGTCAAAGAATTGATGGTCCCTACCAGTCATTGGGGACACAGAGCAGATTTGATCCCAACACCATGATATATGGTAATCAGGATAGGCCCCGATATGTGGATCGATTTACTGATAATGGAAATCAACCTAGGGGCCAGTACCCACAATCTGAGAGACAGGACATGAGGCAAAACGTGAACTACAATCCACGTCAGTACAATGATTCCCCACTAGGGGACTATAATCAAAGGATGGGTGCAACCCGCTCCCCTCCACAAATGAATCAAGAGTTCAGAAACCATCCCAACCGACATCAATCACCTGAGAGGTATCAGAATAGATCCAATCAGGGGCAAAACAACCAATATCGACCTAGGCCACAGAAAGAGGATCCTAGAGAGATGGAAAGGTTCCAGTGCCTTGAGGCCCAAGTGAAAATGTTAGCTGAGCAAATAGGAAAGCTCTGTACAGCGCAAAAACAACCTTCCAAAGAGGGGGCTGATGGCCATAGCAATGACCGGGGGGCTTCCGAAAAGTGACTAAGTACTAATGATAACTGCAGTGCCAAAATGACAGATTGCTCTGATATAATTTTGCATAACGACTCTGAGATGCCTAATGGATTAAATGTGAAAGTGCCAGTAAATGAACTTGTGACAGAAAGTGCAAATACTTCTAAAAAAGAGGTACGGTTTAACCTAGAGCTAAATAAAACAGTAAATATTTGTACAAATGAAAAAGAAACATTAGGAATTCCAAAAGAACAAAGGGACAGATTTAAGAAAAATGACTCATGCATGGGGAATACCAGTGAACAGGGAGTAAGTGGGGATACTATAGCTCCTTCCCTGGGCAAGCAAAACAATGACCAAACACAGACAGAAAAAGGAAATACTCAAAAGGAGGGTACAAGTCAATCACCTGAAGAATTCTTTGAGCCACATATTTTTGAAGAGGCTGAAAGGGCTGGTATCACACTAAATGATCACAAATGCACAGAATTAAAAAATGACAAATTGCTGAATGATGTTGTTACACATGTTCAGTTGGAAGGTTGTAATGTGGTCTCTGATGTTACCCAGATTTATGGGCGAACAGTGGCCACACTCCAAAAAACCTCAGATCATGGAGAAATAAATAAAGTATCTCGCGCAGAAATGGGTAAAAAGGAGGGAAACATATCTTTCCATTTACCAATGTGTTTAGCCAAAAGTGAAAAAGACCTGAGAAAGGTGAGCCCTGAAATCAGTAAGAATTCACATTTCTTATGTGTATTAGAGGAAGTTGAGGACAGATATTATGCACCCATCACTGTAGAAGAAAAATGCCACACCTTTGCTATGATTGACACTGGTGCACAGGCCACAATTATGTCCAAGGAGCTGGTAAAGAGTATCAATGAAGGGAGACCCCCACAGAGTCAGATCACAGTGAAGGAAAATCAAGGTCCAGTGCATAACTTTAATGGGGAGGAGGTGCCCATCATAGGTGTAACTGAGGTTGACATAAAAATAGGAAAGCACAGAATGAAACAAGAGGTATTGATCACATCTATTTGTGAAATTCCATTTCTGATGGGGACAGATTTCCTGAAAAGATTGTCTCCTCTCATAGATGGGGTGAATGGAGTGCTGTGGTCCTTAACCAAAAAACCATTGAGGCCTAAGAAACTAAAATCACAAAACAGCAATATAAATGAATGTCACACCGTTGCCAAAACAAATGATGCTGTGGAGGTATATCTCCAGAATAGCTGCATACCTAGTGTCACTGTTATATTAATGTGTCAAGACAAAATGCAGAGCGACAATGAAAAACTACCTGTACAAATATACTTGGACCCAAGGAAAAATTGGCAGACTGCCATAGATGAGCACACAATACGTTTTTATTTAAAAGAGAAAACATGCAAACAGAATATTGCTCCTAAAACAGATTCAGAAAAACACATTACCACTCTGGCAGAAATACACATGGAAGATGAGCAACCATGGGTTCATGTTGGTATAAATGACTATTTTAAAACAATAAAAGCCACTTTAGCGTTTGGACATGAAAGGAGTTTCATTAATGAGAAATTGTTGCAAAAAATAATGGAGAGGGAAGAAATCCCGAAATTTAGGATTAAAAACCAATATGTTTCTGGGTTGGACAGTCCAGACTTTGAAAACCGAATTGCAGGCAGATGCATGCTTAAAATTAGCATTGGGCAGAAAACAATTTACCATAATGTATGGATAGTGAGTGGAGCACAAAATGAATTTTACATGGGCAATGACATCATGCACAGAATGTGTATGGTGTTAGATTTCCTTAATCAAAAAATATGGTCACGCCTAGGTGGTCCGGCACCTGAATTTGAAGACAAAAGAAGGGCTTATCATTGTGCACAACTGGTTCCTTATGCAATCGAATTACAAATGAGGAAAGATACTATTATTCCTGCATTTACAAAACAGTTTGCAATAACACTGAAATGCAAAAATGGACAGCAGATGAAAGGCTCTGATGCATTTGTATGCCTGAATGAATCCATAAAACAGCAAGGCCTGGATTATGAATACATTCCATTGGTAGATATTGGTGAAGGATCTGTAAAAATTATGGTAAATAATAAAGGTTGTCAGGATATTCATTTAGAGGAAAACTACCCATTAGGAATGGCCATACAAAAATCACATTATATGGCAGATTTAAATAACATGGTGATTGGAAATATTCCTGAAAAGTATGTAGATGCCAAGGGTGAGTTGCCAGAACACCTGGACTCTCAGCCCAAAGGAATATTTAAAATTCATTCTGTGTATCCTTATGATTCAAATGAGACAGTGTGCTGCCATCAAGAGGATTGCATAATATTTAATTTAAATGAAAATGAAACAGAAAATCAGCCCATTGAAGTGGAAGCTAATATGCCAAAATATTTAAAAGTGGCAGCTTTACAAAAAGACACAGCCACACAGTTAGAGGAAAGCGCCGAGATTCCCTTGCCAGAAGATTTTCCAGAATTTTCCAAAATGGTAGAAGAGCAGATCTCCTTAGCGGATGCGTGTGAAAGCAATGAGGATAGGGACAATCTGAGGGAGATATTTATGGAGTTTAAGGATGTATTTGCAAAAGATGCTTATGATTGTGGTTTAACGGATTTACATGTGGCCACACTACCAGAAGGGTGTAGCAGAAATCCAGTGTTTGTACGCCAGTATAGACTACCGCTGGCATGTTTAGAATCATTGGCAGAGATTATTAAAAATTTGGAATGGCGGGGAATCATCAGGCCCATTCATAACACATCCAATACACCTATTTTAGGTGTGTTAAAGCCAAATGGTCAATGGCAGCTATGTGCAGACTTGAGAGAGTTAAATAAAAGAGTACCAGTATCTAGATGGCCACTGCCATTCATTGATCAGGGCCTAGCTCAGGTACATGGTTCAAATGTATTTACCACATTAGATCTCACCTCTGGATATTGGTGCGTGCCATTGGCAGAGGAGATACAACATTTATTTTCCTTTACATTTTACAGGACTCAATATGCCTGGCTTAGAGCTCCGTTCGGGTACATCAATAGTGGGAGTGAATTTGGCATATTTTTGAGAAAGGCCATGCCGGATGCAGCGGAAAGAGGAACAATAGTTTATGTGGACGATGTCCTGATAAAAAATGAAAGCCTGAAAAGCCATTTTGATGAAATAAGACATGTACTTGGCCAATTGCAGAAAGCAGGCGCCAAAGTATCTTTGCAAAAAGCACAATGGTGCAAGAAAAAAGTGAACTTTCTAGGGCATGAAGTGACTGAACATGGGCTAAATCCACAAAAGAAGAAAATAGAGGCCATACAAAGATTAAAAGATCCTAAAAATGTGAAAGGAGTAAAAAGTTTATTAGGGATGACAGGCTATAACAGAAAGTTCATTGAAAATTATGCAGAAATCACTCAACCATTGACTAAACTGCTTAAACTGAATACTCCCTGGAAATGGGAAAAAGAGCAGTCTGATGCAGTGGCTAAATTAAAGGAATGTCTTGTAAAGGCACCATGTTTAGCATACCCCATAAAGGACAGGGATTTCTTTATAGAAATAGGTTTTTCTGAACATTGTATGTCAGCAGTGTTATCACAAAAACACGATTTGAATCACAAAACCATTGCATATGGAGGTAAGGCATTTTCCCAAGTTGAAATGAAATTTAATGAATGTGAAAAGGCCCTATTAACCACTGTGTGGGCGCTACAACACTTCTGCCCCATTGTTCAGGGAGAAAAGTTGATTATTGAAACAAATCATCAACCTTTGCAATTTTTAGAGAGTAAAAGAATTAGATCAGGTAATCTAGCGCAATCCAGAATCACTTCATGGACGCTGGCATTACAAGGTTTTCCCGTAGAAGTGAGATATGGACAAAATAAAAAGAACCCAATTGCTCAAGGGTTAGCTGACTTACATGACTGTGCAGCTGAACAAATACCAAATGAAATGGAAGTGGAAACTAGTTTGCAGGAATTTGAACAATCACCACACAAAGCTTTTGATGAAAAAACATGCAAGGATTTGCCAACTGAATATGTGGATGGTTGTGCTTTTCACATTGAAAATGACAGTAATAAACAGTTAGTGGCAGGAATAGGAAATGTCTGGTTGAAATGTGAAGGCGTCCCAAGTATAGGGATGAGGATTTGAGATAGGAGCAGTCAGGTGGCGGAATTGGCAGCCATTTATAAAGCAATTGCTACTGCAGTTGATAAAAAGTTCAGTGAAATTGTCCTGGTGACTGATTCTGTCTATGCACGGAATAGCTTTGTGGAGTATTTGCCTGGTTGGAAAGCAAGAGGCATGGTTACATACAACAAAAAGCCACTTAAACATGGACAAATGATACAAGCCATAGACAAATTGGTGTCAGAGAATAGTTTAACAATATACTGGAGAAAAATTTGTGGGCATTTAAAAACATCAGGAGAGGATAAGGAGGGAAATGATAAGGCAGACCACCTGGCTAAGATTGGGGCTGTGATGGGAGAATTGCTACCTATTGATTATTTAATGGGTGAAATACAAATTGATGCAGTGACACGTTCTAAAGCACCAAAGGAGGTAGATCAACCGGTGGTGCAGTGGAGTCATGACACGCCAGACCAAGATTTGATTGAGGCACAAAAGAATGATCGAATTTTGGGAATCTATTATAATCATTTGATAGATCCTAAACAAAATTCTTTAACAGAAAATGATTGTATGGGAAAAGAAGAGTTGAGGGTGCTATTAAAGAACAGAACACGAATTAGATTACAGGATGGACTCATGATTAGAGAGTCCATAACAGGACAAATACAGTGGGTAGTACCCCTTTCATTCAGAGGACTAATGCTACACCATGCACATGATGCCATAACTGCAGGCCATAGAGGTTCACAAAAAACATTAGAAATACTAAAAGATTATGCTTACTGGCCACATATGTCCCAAGATGTGGAATTATATACTAGAGGATGTCTAATATGCGCCCAATTTAAACCTGCTTCACCAATGCATAGAGCACCATTGATGAAAAGAGGCCTAACTCTCCCATGGTCAGATTTGCAAATAGACTATGTAGGTCCTTTAAAAAGGTTGAGCAGGGGAAACCGTTATATTTTGAGTGTGGTATGTTTGATGTCGAAGTGGATTGAATGCATTCCTGCACCAGATTGTAGTGGGCAAACCACAGCCACATTGCTGGTGAACCATGTGTTCTCAAGGTTTGGGTTGCCACAAAGAATTGAGTCAGACAGAGGAAGTCATTTCACAAGTACTCTAATGAGTAAGGTATGGCAAATACTAGGTGTGAAAAGGAAACTACATATCGCATATCGGGCAGCGTCTTCAGGTACAGTTGAAAGAAGCAATAGGTCTGTTGTGGATATTTTAAAGAAATTTGTGGCAGAAGCAGGTTCCAGCTGGGATTTACGTTTACAATTGGTTTTGATGGCAATCAGATCAACTCCTGCCAAAGCAACAGGTGTTAGCCCCCATGAGGTCTTGACAGGTAGGAAAATGGTGTTACCACAACACCTACTATACAGAACACATGAGCAGACACTTGTGAGTGCATCCACAGTTCATGAATATACTGATGAACTGAGGAGGCATTTGCAACATGCATTTGCTTTTGTGCAGAGAAATCTGGAAAGAGCTGTTGACAGTGCAAAGTCTTATTATGACAAAATGACATCATTAAAGGAATACAGTGTAGGGGATCAGGTGTACAAGTTTCATTTTGGAAGGAGTAAACAGAAAAATTCTAAATTTCTAGCAGCCATGCCATCCCATACATGAGATCAGGCAGCTTGAGCATGTAGAAACAGATAAAGTCCCTTGAACACAAAAAGAGAAAATAAATGGGTACAATCAGGAGGCAGTGACAAAGAAGTTAAAAAGTTGATTGTTATAATGGCACATAAACACTGTAATATATATAAAAATATATAATATAAAATAAATAAATAAATATATATAATGGAAGCTCATGGTTGGTGTGCAGAGAGAAAATGTATTAAATATTGAATGCTGTTTTATATGTGCTTGTTTTCTTTTTAACTTGTGTTTAATTTCAGGAAAAAAAAAAAAAAAAACAACGAAATATTTTTACCAAGCATGATTTATTTTTGGCAAAAGGGTGAAGTTAGTATTGTGCTATGTACTTAATTTGTTTATTTTCTATTTGATTTAGAAAATTAACATTATTTGGTCGGAGGTTCCGGGATCAGAGCCCACGGGAGACGATGGAGTCCTGGAGCCCACGTGGACGGATTCCGGGAAAGCCCCAAAGAGGGGTGAAGACCAAGGCTGCAAAGCGATCAGCATTGAAGATGATACCGATGATATGGTTAATGATGATGATATTTGGAGGGATTCAGAAGCACAGGTTGTCATTGAACCTGGACCAGCATCTGGTATCGCGGTGGAAGAGGCACCAGGATTCAACATGAGTGATAGAAGGATGATTTTCCAAAATATATACATACCATTGAATCCTGAGATTTTGGTTGAAAAACATTTGAACAATACCGGAATTAAGATTGAACAGACTAAAGAGTGGCTGGAAATAAGAAAAGAGGACACTAAGCAGTCAATAAGAGATATAGTAATGCAATTGGAAAAAACATTTGTGAATTCAGCAGACATTAATAAGAGGAGAGGAAAGAGAGGTGCGGTGATGCTCGCGATATCATTGGTAATTTCTATAGTTGGAGCCATAATAGGTACCACAATATCAACAGCCAATTCTATTTCGGTAGGAACACTGAGTACTAAAGCGCAACAACTGAGTATTGACCTAGAAATAATACAAAAAACATTAGATGGAATTAGAGGGGGACTGGATGAACAAGTAAGAATCATAAATGAAACTGCAATCATTCTAAATGAACAAGCGGATGTAATGCAATGGGCGACTAAAATAATACTTAAGCATGACAGAACTTTAAATGAAATATTGAACATAATGAGTCCTGTTGATAGACTATTAACGAATTATATGAGAGAAGTTCAAACTGCAGTTTCACAATTGATTCAAGGACATATCCCCTTGTATTTTGTTTCGCAGGATATGATTCGTCAAATGATAGAAAGATTGACCAGGAGGGAAATTGATATAATACAGGTAAAAATTGGATTCGAAATGGGTAATGCAATGCCGTTATATGTGGACTTGGAAAGACTAGAGATCGGATTTTTGCTATGCATCCCATATGTAGCCTCTGAACTTATTTATCAAACGAAGTGGGTACACAATGTGGGATTTTGGCAAGAGGACAAATTTATTAAGATTAAGACTCCAGAAGTTGTGGCATTTCAGTCATGGGAACCTGAAGTTTATTTAATACCAAACCTGGAAACATGTGTAAAATTTAAAGAACAAAATTATATGTGTCCAGGTAAACCGTTTGTTCCTGATGCCACAGATGCTATTTGTGGTTTCAAATCTGACCCAAGTATATCAGAGGGATGTGAAGTGATTATTAGCAATATGGGGAGTGAAGAAATGGCACAGGCTAAGATGGTCAGAGGTAAATGGTTGGTCAGCACCTGTTTAAAGAACATGACGGTAGTACATTTAAACCATGGAACATACGTGGTTAAACAGGTGAAATATAATGTTTTTTTATTTACAGGTTCCAAAGGATACAATTGTGTCAATTGGGGGGTTAACATTGTTTCATGTAACAAATGATGTTTGGGAAAGCCAAGTGGAAAATATCAATTTTTTTCAAAGGGATACTTTTCCAATAGATCCGGATGTGGAATATTTATTGAATCACAAAGAAAGACATGTTATAAAAATGAATTTGAGAAACAACAATATTACAATTAGTAATCTGGGGATAATAGAAGTGGAAAGATTTAATTGGGGAACCTGGGGGGAACGCTCAATAGTGGGTTTGGCTGTCCTCGTGCTAATCATGGGTGGATGGTTGATTGTGCTATCAGTAAAAATGAAAATGTTACTGATTTTACTAGCTACGTCAGGAAGAGAAAGATATCCCAATACACATGCATTTTAAAAGAAAAAAAAGAACAAGTTGTTTTTAGGAATTGGCTTGGATCGTAGCCAAGTTCTAAAAACAAAAGGAGGGTATGTAAGGATATTTGGCGTGTTACAGCACAGAGTACAGCACTACTGCACAGGGAGCAATGTTTTTTTTTTTTATGCAGCACCACCACATGGGTGTGGTCGCATTGCTATATGTGTTGCCAGATTAACATGGACATATAAGTAAAGACAGGCTATTCAGTCAAAAATGATTTTTACATATAAGATGCAAATCTATTTTTACAGTTAAAAGCACACGTGCACATTCAAAAATGCACACTATTTTTCACCTGAAATGCCTATGGTGCAAGAGACACATTTGAACATTAATAACTAACCTTATTAATAACTAACCTGACTAATAAAACTGCATTTAACATAACCCACTAATAAAAATGTGTCTCCACTGCAGAATTAGGCCTACTCTCAAAGTGAACTTTTAAACGCACATTCATTTTTTTTCTTTTTCTCTGCTGCTCTGTCCACATAACTACAGAAGGCAAAGGACTCGAAGGAACAGGAAATCAGTTGGTTACAAATGGTTACTTTAGAAATGAGCCATTGTGTAGTGAGGGAGGAAATGGCATGATTGATTCTGATTGGAGCAGCGTCATAGAAAGTATCATGCTAGAGGCAGTGATTAGAGTTTTGCTGGGGGAGCTTGAGGAGAGGGGGAGGACAATCGAGATTTGACAGAGCTGGGAGAAGGACCTGTTTCCTGGCTGAAGCATTCCTGCTGCAAAAGCTGAGAATTCCAGGCAATAACCCCGGTTTGAGAACGAAAGACGCTTGTTTTCACTGGGGTTAATCTTCAAGGGAGCCAAATTCAGAAAGAGAACAGCTGAACAGATAAGGTAATTACAGAAGTGTGGGGGCTGAGTGTGTACGAGAATATTCAGTCAGTGTAGGAAAAGAGATTCCTGTGCTTTACTCATATGTTTAATGTTGCAAATTGAGTTCTTGTCTCCGCCACTCTCTTTTCAGTGTATCACAGACAATGCTGTTACTGTGCTATTTTATTTATTTCTGTAAAGAGTGAGATCGTGTTTAAATGCAACTTTTATAATACACAAAAATATTTGAAAGCAGACGGGTGGTGTGTTTTATATTTACCAATACAGTGCTGATGATGTGGGGAGATGTTTAGACAGTGCAATTGTAATTTTCAAGGTAGCTAAACATCAAATTTGGCTGCAGCCGTGTGCACAATGTAGTTCAGTATGAGCAATTGTAACTAACTGTGTGTGTTGTAGTTTGTCGGAGGTCTATGAGTCGGCAAAAAGGGAGGCCCGGGACATAGTTCACTACCGTATATAAGATAGTGAAAATACCACATGATAGCTCGCTGCCGTAGATAAGCCAGAGTGAAATTGCCCATGGTGGCACACTAAAAATGAAAATGTGGTGTTCTTGAAATGCAAGCCTGAGGTCTCTCTAGTGATTACACGAAAAATCTAAACAAAAATAAGGGGTTCTGGATATTGGGGCCACAAATAAAACAAGGGAATTATGCTCACCAAAATACCACCAACCACGCATACCAACCACGCATACCAAATATGCATGTCTGTGTGCTGAAATAATGCATGTCCACTGTATTATTGTTGTACATGGCCCAATCTGAATACAAGGAGTGATTGTTGCTAAGTTATTTTTCGACGGTAAGAAAATACCGTCAGGCCCCAAATCTCCAAAAAATACCCTACAGACCACCACCTAAGCCCCCACGAAATTGTGACTGGGAGGCGAATACATACACCAGTATCCCCAATCAGGAGAGCCTCGGATGCGCACAGGGCTGCCACAGTGCTGGGAGAAGAGTTCAAGGAATACCTAACTCAGTTAACACGTGCAGTACGTAGCATAGCTCGACAAATAGCACCACCCTTTACTGAAAATGTGATGACTGACACTACTACACCCGCCGCAGATAGTTCCAGCGGGCCACTAATGCCGGGGGCACATGTGTATGTCCGCAGCTTTGTGAGAAGGTGGAATTCACCCAGGTTTCATGGCCCCTACGAAGTCATTTATAGTACCCCCACCGCAGTGAAAGTGAAGGGATTGAAGTATTGGGTGCACTTATCTGATGTGAGGAAGGCACACAGTAGTACAATCCACCCAGAGGAGCAAGACAGCGCCACTGGGACCACAAACGAGGTTGTAGGAAAATAATAAAAGAGTCAGTAAAAGAACATGCAGAGATACAAATGATGATATGTATTTTGTTCTGCACAACTTGCTTCTTCCTTTCTTCTTTCCTGCCTCTTCCCCACTCTCTTCTTCAATTGGCCAAGCATACTATTTATACCTCACCTATCTCTCCCCCTCTATCTCCCACCTTCATTTTTGTAACGGCTGTCTCTGCAGTAAAAGAACATGAACAACGGAATAACAGAACAAGCCTGACTGAAAATAATGATTAAATGTAAATTTGAACAAGACTGTAAATAATTGTATATATTATGATGACTTAACAAATTTATATCGCCCCTCCAGGTGAGCAATGGCCCAGCTACCCATGATCGGAGAGAGCAAATTAATGTTAGATAGCGATAGGGTCGCCACTAGGGCAAAAAGGTTCAGTGATGTTGAATGCATTTTGAAGTGTGCTGCAATTTTTATGTCGGTAATGCTGTTCTTTGCAGCGTGGTACTACACCCTTCTGTCTCTTGTTAATGACATGCAAATGGGAGGGAGCGGGGCTAACTTGATAAGAGAAGGATCACAAATGATATGGACTTGGGTAAGGACAATATGGCAGGAGTCACATGGACTTAATGTTAACCAAACAGATTGAATGCACCCCTCAGAATACGTAACTGTGGAATCAACAAGTGTGTCAATGTCTCATTTCAACATAAATACGAGCAATGCTTATGGATATAATGAATATGATGGAGATTATTATTGGACAAATGATTTAATTAACACTAGTGTTAATGCGCCAACAACCATACACTCTACCTCGCACATAATTGTTGCTACTGATGATGATACATATGCCATATTAAATAATAATGATACAACATGGGCTGGGATGTTTCCGATACATTACAAAAGGGTGAAAAACAATGATCAGGAAGGGAGGAGGAGGAGAAAAAGGGGGGCGGGAGGGAAAAGATACAACATCTATCACGATTTGGGGTTAGATGAAATAGAAAATCCCCGCCCACCTGATCAATCGAATAAATGGTATTCTGACATGAGCACCACGGCGAAGCAAGCAACAAATGAGAGTTGCTACGACTGCTCACTCATCCCACACGCATCAGGAACACCTAAAATGTTAGTACTGCAGGAAGTGCCCTTTTCGGAGGCCCAATGTTTGATTCATCTGGTTCTATGCAGAATAAGGAGCACATTCCAGGCGCACCCTGTCACATTGGAAAAGCTGGAGAACAAGAAAACATGCATGAGCCGACGCCAAGGAGTAGTTTGCCTCGAGGAACCACTTCTTGTCATCAACGGGACATGATTTGCAGACAATAAATGGCACGAAGAAACAATACAATGCAAAGCAGAAGCGCTTTTAGGCCTACCAAATGACACTTTCCAATGGATAAAAGGGGCATGTAGCCGCATCTGGTCACAACACGTCGCAAAGCTGACATGGGTCACAGCACTAGAAAAACCTATCAAAATACAAAAAGAAGTGCCACATGAACTGTGTTTCCACAGGGAAGGGAAGGTAAACATGGGAGAAGCAAGGAGATGTAACAAAACGGTAATAATCCCTGACATGAAGAAAGGCACAGCTGCATTAATGGACATGTATTGGGTTTGCGGCAAACAAGCTTACCTGCACCTCCCCGCATCGTGGAAAGGAACTTGTGATTTAGCGACCCTCCACACATCCCTGATGGTAATACCGGAGAGCCACATCTAAGGGGAAGCAGAGCAATAGGCTGGCATATCGGCAGCAGGGCAATCGGCTGAACCATCGACAGCGCCCCAACTAACGCTAACAGAAGGTCCAGCATATGAACTATTGTCAGAATATGAACTAAAGAAAAGATTGACACGAAGTAAAAGATCCTCCAATTACATCTCATCCGAATCATCGAAACTACTTGTTGAGATCCCGCAGAAATACAAGCTCTTTTCATCAGCAAAGACATTCATTGCCTCACTTCTCACCCCTGGACTACAAGCATGAGCAAACGCCAAATGGTTACAGACCGTGCGCTGGGAGCTCATTCAACTGGCTAACAACACTGAAGAGGAGTTCAACATGATAAAGATAGAACTCTGGGCGCTGCGCCTAATGACAATGCAAAATTGAGATGTCCTTGATCTCCTCACGGCGATGGACGGTGGTGTTTGCCGAAAAATTGGGGGGGCGTGTTGCACATTCGCGCCAACTGAAGACGCTGATAACGGGACACTCTCCCATGTGATAAGTGCAGTACACAACCTAGGGGAAAGGATGAGAGTGGAAGGAGGAACAGAGGAAAGTACATGATTCAACAATTTGTTCAGCTGGATACCATCATTGGTAAATGTGGCAATGAAAATACTGATCCCCATCATCGTTTTTGTGCTCCTGTTCTTTTGTGTGTGCCAACTGGGACTATGGTGTTGTGAGAAAAGCATGCCAACCTCGGCTATGATGATGGTGACAATGGGCCGACCGACAACGGTAACTACCATGATAGATGCACAAATACAAACAGTCGAGTACACCACGCCACAATACAGAATAACAGCAATTTACAGACAATATGGGGATATAGTGGATAATTTGTATTACACGACAATAAAGGAACCAAGAGAGTTGCAATGGTACCAAGAAGTATGGGTAGATCTAGATGGGGATGGAGGTATTTACTTAACGTGCACCCCAGATGAATATGCCAGAAGAGGGAACAGCCTTAGAAGTGTTTGCAGAGCTTGGATGCCCATAAAAGGTACCCCCGCGTGGGACGAGGCGGTGGCAGAGGTTGAGTACCACCGAAGGGAGAATGAAAAGAATAAAAAGTAGAAGTATTCATTACTTTAGATGTAATGAAAGGGGGGAATGTGTGGGAGCGAGGGGCCAATGGGCCCCTCTCTACCATCACTTCTCAGTACAAAACTTGGACCAAGTGCCTCTAGTGGTGGGTACACCCCTCGCCCTTATGCAATACTAACTTTTGGTTATATTCGCATAGATGGGACCACTGAGCAGGACACAGGGCATCCATTTTCTGTACCCCCTTTCGACTCCATCTTGGTAACTAGGCCTCACTGCGATAGTACAAAATGCATCTCTCCCTTTTGCCTGCCGCTGTTGCTCGGAGCACATGGCCCCCACCCTCGTCCCCACTCCAACTGGAAAACTCAGCGGCTCCATTCCCATGCTGAGGCCGGAGCTGCTTGCAACAAATAATAAATGTAACACATCCTGTTTCCTCTGAGATCACTGTCCTACATGTGAACCAACATGAGCCAAGAACATAGCTCATCCATCTCCACAAAAGTGCCCTTGCCCTCTTACCCTCACCAGTTGAAACTTATTGCCGTTCTAACCCTGGGTGCTTGCAAGGCATCCCTTTCATGGGCCAGACTGCCAACCTCGCTATGAAGCCCACCCAACAGACCCTTGTGCAGTATATTGTGCCCAATACTAACAAGTGCCACATACCTGAGATTCTTGTGAGACTAACCCTATAGTTCAATGACATTATTATAGTGGTCAAGGCCCTTAAACCTGTGACCTGTGTAACCCAAATGTGTACATGGTGTAAACCCTTGAGTGATTTGTATAACAACATGAGATACTACTAAGAGTCTTTTGATCAACTGTTATTTAGTGCATGCATTATTCAGAATGCATTTTCTTAGCTTAGATAAGTGACCACTGTGTTTCACAGCGACCTGACCTTCACCCATCCCGAGCACAATGTCTGACGTCAACTAACCCGGAGGAAGAGATGATGCCCACACCTAAGTTACCACCACGGCTGACCAATCCTGGTCCAATGTAGCATCATATGTCAAACTTGTAGAAATATTATATAAGTGTGTTGTAACTTGTATGTGGTCAGAGCGCTCTCAGAGATCTACATAAACCTTCCCTGGAACTCTCGCAGCCTGCGCTTTTGTGCCTTATTCCCTGTCCAGGGAGTGTCTGTCTTATTTATTTTACATGTGTTAGACAGGGAGGGCACTAACAACTGTTACTCGAAGCCCTGTGACTAGCTGGCAAAAGAGCACTAAAAGAGGTTTAACATGAATGTATCTCTAGGTGCCCGTACTGTCGTCCCAAAAACATTATGGGCCCAATAACTGGAAAACAGCCAAACCTTTAGGCCTTCATGACCAAAAGAGCCGACTTGGAAACGTTCTTTAGTAGGAGCAGCAGTGTCTGCTTCTTCTTACAGCATTTTAAGACACACAGGCAGTGGGCTTGGATGGCGACTCTCTTGGTTCTCTGATAGAGATTGAACTATCATCAGCATTTGACAGTATGAACCACGACCTGCTGGTGCTGGAATGAGCCCAAGCTTGGGGCATCATGCACGCAGTCCTGATGTGGCTGCACCCCCTTAGTGATGTGTCAGTTGCAGTCAGTCAAAGTCTATGCTTTTCACTCTGCATCCAAATCTTAAATCTGTAGGGTTCCTTTGTCACATTTTCGGTTTCATTTGTTTATGTCAATTTTGATTCAATTCATTCATTCAAACAAGTGGATTTGTTTTCTAAGTTATGCAGACTAAATTTTTCAGTCTTTGGTTCATACTCAGTTTGACTGCTTACAGGAAGTGTTTCAAGCGCTATGCAATTACAAATGCTTTATTTAAACTTATATTGATTGAAAACAATTTGTAAAAGGGACGCTAAGCAACCTTAACTTGCGCCACCACTGTGCACTTCTAAGAGTAACACCCAAGACATCAAAGATGACTTCACAAATGTCATTGATGACATCACTGATGACCTCACATTTGAAATTAATTTTGATGAAAATTCCCTACAAGGGGTTGTGTTTATAATGTTGGTAACAAGATGTCAGGGGTGTTCGGTACTATCATGAACTACTTAATGTATTAAAGAATGCACTTATCTAAACAACATTGTTTTGGAGTGTTGTTGTTAATACAGGAACCTAATCTTATATAAACATAGGCATTGGCTGAAGCATGCACCATAGAAGTACAGTAGTTATAATCTTGTAATTTTTGGAAAGTACACTAATGAATGCTACCTTATGCAAGTTTTGAGTAATGTTAAACATGTAATAACTAGCTAACAATTCAAGACTTACTACACTTGTGCTAGTACAAACAATACATATGAAGAACCACGATGCATACAAATCAGAGGCACATACAGGGAAACTAAAGTAATGAAGAAAGAACCAGCATCATCAGAAAATGTTAATAACATTAATGTTTATCTTCATGTATACAAATGAATAGTGTGTTTGAGGCCTGATTATTTCCCCATGTATGTGCATGAGAATGAGAGCATGAGAAACACTGCCCCCTACCTTAGAAGTAACAAATGTGCAACATCTTTCCCTGTCCACCTGCCCCTCCATATTAGTGCTTGGTGTCTCTTCCCTCTTTTCCCTCCCCACCTTTTGTTCTAAGCTCTCCTGCCAAAAAAAAAAATAATACATCAAAAAAACAACAAAAGAAATGTTCCTCTAGGAACCACCTTTCACAGTAAAAAAATAGAACTAAAAAAAAATGTAGACTCCATCTACTTTACATTTCTCAGTAAAGTACATAGACTCATTAAGTTTTTCCAACATTTCCATTAGCATGTTGTGTTATGCTAATGGGAATATTGTGGTGTTCATCCCCCGTTCCACGAACTGGAACAGTGGATACCAGCCAGGCAGCCCAAGTTATCAGCCCAAGCAAAGCGAGGGTGGATAACGAGGTCTCCGGACCTTTATCCCTCCAGTCCAGCCCCTGAAATTGGGGATGAAGGCCATTAGCACACCAGGTTCCCAAAACGGGAACACAGGGTGCTAAAAAAATAGATTTTATTCTTGCTACAACGGGATGCATGCGTTGCCCCTTGAAAAACTCCTATCACCAAAACAGATTTGCTTCTGCTCTGGCGCACTCGAGCAACTCAACAACAACAGAGGCAGGTACAAGCCTTTGTGTTTCTGTACATTCTACAAAACGGCACACTCTATGCATACCCAACAACACACATCCCTTACTACCCCTCTCACGTCCAGTAACAAATTCTCCAGAGAACAAAATCAACGAGAACCCTGAAACCCCCCATAACCCCCTTCTGCTGGCGTCAATCACAACATCCTTGATTTACTAACAAACCACTCACTGTCTGGAAGTGGTACCGGGGGATGCGGGAGAGGCCGACTCGTGACTGCTGACGAGGGACGTGATGGGATGAGTGGATCTGAGTCACCGACATCTGAGCCCCTGAGGATCCTGCCGGGCGAGTCACTCGGAAATGAACAAAGACAGAAGTCTGACACCCTGGGTCCTCCCCAATAAGCGGTGCTCGTGCTGGAGACGGAGGCAGAGACTGGTGCCCACTTTGGGCCCTGCACACCCACCACACCACGCAGAATCTTGTGCAAAAGGAATTGGGGAGCCCTTAGTTGAGGCCTTGCAAAACATCGGCCAAGTCTGTCCCAAAGCTGGGGCAGTCGGAGATGACTTGGAGGACACGGCTCCCCCCTCCCACAAACTACAAGTGCAGCCCTTTGATCACACTGATATCCACACTGAATACTCACTCCACTCAACAACTTGTCATAGAGATACACCCAATAACGATGGAGCCGGATTTGCAGAGTCCCATCAATTCGGAGTTAACAAACATTACTCAATCTACAAACATTTCGGGTTTTTTAGACCAAAACAGCTTTGTCGAAGACAACATAGAAATCCAAAAGGATCTCCTTCTGGACCAATCTATCAGTGACACGGCTTGTCCCCCAAGCGAAGTATCACCATCGGATTTCATAGGGGGGAAATCAATAGAGCCGAATCCGCTAGCAGGAGGTGTATTAAAACATGCCTCAATGAAACAAAGGTGTCAAAATCAAAATGCAACCAACGCACGTAAAAAAACCAAACCTGAATACTTGTAAACCTCAATCAATAAAAAGAATAATATGAAAGATAATCCCAGGAAAACCTACAAAATTAACACTGCCAAACTCTGTGGCAGGTTTTTTTCAAAAATCATCAGCCTTGGAGCAACCATTGATAGACAAACTCTCTGATGCTGAACTACTGGAAGGAGCAGATTTATCCACACAGAGGAGTCCCCAAGCGCATCACAGGTTTACCTGGTCTGGCCTGAGAGTAAACACACCTCTCCCCATGGTAAAGACTGGGATCCAGTACTTTAAGTAACCAGATCAACCTCCCCAAGATGACAATTTGAAACTGGCCGCTCTGAACTCACGAACACCTGACAAGCCTAGGGAGTGTTCAACTAGGGAAAAGGACAGTCAAGTTAATGAGCTGCAATCGAATCCTCAGACCCTTAATGGAGCAATTATGGTTAAAAATAAGGGAATACATCAATAATCAACCCCGCCATCTGTCTTTTGTGAAGACATTCCGTCTACCTTCCCTGAAACTATCCCATTACAACCGCAAATAACATGGGGGATGTACCACATGAGGCTACCATTGTGGAACACGAATTAAGAAATATACCAGAAAAAGAGTTACGAGCAAATGAGGAACTTGTCAAAAGGCTATCAAAGTGAAACATGATCCCAACGAGCCCCATGGATTGCCCCCCATGCTGTCAACATCATGGAATAGAAGATCCTCGACACTCTTTTCTAACAATGGGAAAGAGACTCCATCAACTAAACCTGACATTTTTGCCATAATGTCGGCTGTAACAATAGCCTTGGCGCCTTTTAGTAAACTATATGAATCCATCAACGACACCTTGAAGGATCATACAACTTTGGCAGCTATGCTGCACACCTAAATGATTTACTTAGAAGGTTACCTAACAGATTTGGAAGCAAGGGGGGGGGGGGTGGGAGGGATCGCAGGCTAGCCAAGTTCCAAAACCTATGAACCAAAGGAACCAGAAGCAAGTCAACAACTCAAGCAACCTGTGGACCACCAAAACATGTTAAAAATCTTGATTGCCTCCCAGACTGATGAGCACTTAAAAACGTCCCCCAGTTCCCCTGTTACAGTGGGTGGCATTAAGGGAAGGGCGCCATCGAGCTCTTTAGATAGAACAAACCCCACAAAATTGAAAGTCAGTGTAACCCATCAAAACCATCAAAAGCATTACCCGAGCATCCACAGAGACAAACACAAAGAAAACCAATAAACAGCTGTGTGGTCCTGAATTTTGAAGATGACATTCCATCCCCAGCCTCTGTAAAAGCTGATTCCTGAGAAGAAACACAGAGCGGGACAAAAGGGAATCCAATTGCTAAGCCACCTCTCTTAAAACACAACTGCTCTCAGGGTAAGGAGTCGGTGGCGTACCCACTCTTTGCACATGAAAAGAGGCAAAATAGAAAAGAAGGGAACAGAGTCATAACAATAGAGGCTCTAACAAAATTACCCTGAGCCAAACACAAACTCAAAGAATAGCAGGGGTAATGAAGCGAGCACAAAGGCTCCCAACATTAAGCAGATTGTAACACTCTCAGGCCAGTAGCCAAATCTACAAGAGAATCCATGACAGAAAGGTCCATTAGATCAACAACAAATTGTGATATAGGATTTCGAACACAGCACAGATCTCATGGAAATGTTGGATCACTCAGTGGAAAACTCAGAATCAGAACTCGTGCAATTACCACACTCGGTGGGGAGGCCGAGCAAGGAAACACCTCCAAACAACCAGAAAAACATTGAGGGGAAGCAAGAAAGCCCTTACCTGATTTTAAAAGACAGACGAGAGAGAGTACTAAGGTGTTCACATTCGAGAGCCATGGACAACAAGTATCCACCAGAAAGAGCAGTGGAGGAAAAGGAACTTTTAGAAAAAAAAACGCTTCCACACACTCCAAATAATAAGGTTAGACCATCCCCATAGAAAAGGAACATCAAGGCAACCAATTCGAAGAAAGACCAAAATCCAACCTCTGGAAACCTGAGGACAGGATGAAAAATCTATCCAAAACTAGAACTGGTTGGAATTCCAAACAAGGGCGCAGTCAAAACTATGAATATGAAAAGGACACTTCCATTCCCTACAGTAAAAAGCTTGGCAGCGAGAGGACCTTCAAATTGGAACATGTAGGTGACGTTCAAGACAAGATAATCTTGAACAGAAAAAACATAATGGCCTTGATCCACTGTATTCCCAACTGAAGGCAAATTTGCTCAGAAGATATAAAAATTGTGGAATTCAGCACTACTGGTGAAAGGGATTACGTGTACTTACATATTATATCCTCAATAATTCAAACCATGCTGACTACAGATCAGGAAAGTTTCCAAATGATGGAATATGACTTGCTTGACTTTCACACAGGCGGAGGGGTGGAGCACAGAGAAAAGAGTGCCAAGTATACCCAAAAGAAAGAAACGTTAAAGAACCGAGTGGAACTCAGGGACACTCCAAGGTCAAAACGACCTTCCTGGAAAGACTGCACCAAAGAACCCTCCACACGATCAAGGATAAAATCGATTACCAATGGGGACGAGTTCTTGGACACTGAGACGCACCAAAGTCTACAGATGATGGAGCAAAGGCCGGAGGCAGAACCCGCGGGGATAGACGGGAATGCATACATGGACCCTCTGGACATTGGGCACGTCCTGATGGGCCCTCTCCAGAAGTTGACAATAACCTTTGCTCGAGAGGAATCAGACACAGAAATCGAGAAGCTGGTAGCGAGGAAAACCAGGGAAAGTGAAAAAAACAAACACTCTAGATGGACATGGATCTCGTAGGCCCTTGCCACAAAAAGCTAGCCATCTAAAGGACCTATCGGCAAAGGAGAGGACACAACAAGAGAACTGGTTAAGATCACCCGGAAGTAACATATAACAATGGGCAGCTGGAATACAAGAGGTTTTTGCCACCTCTTGGAACTAAGCAATGTCAATTTGGGAGCTTTTGACATCCTATGTCTCCAGGAGACATGGCTCACCAAAAGGCCACTCCTGGATGGTTTTGAAACCTATCTTTCACCGGCAGTCTGTCGCAGGAGAGGTCGACCTTCCTCAGGCCTGCTGACTGCCATTACATCAGAAAGTGAATTTCAATACATAAAACCAATGACAACGAATATCCACTTCCAAGTGTACCTCTTGAACTGGACCCAGCAACACGCAAAAAATAAAAAGACAATGGTGACGCTATGATTTTGATAAATGCATACTGGAACGCCACAGTAATTACAAATGAGGATTACCTGGAAATGGCAGAAAACATCTTAGAACAAGCATATGCAGGCTGCCGTCCAAAATGTATCATAATCTGCGGAGACCTGAACGTTGTATGTCCTAAAAGTAAAGATTTCAAGTAACTCCACAAAAAAGCCCCACTGAATATGGTCCGTGGACATCTATGGATGGCTATGATGGCCTCTCAGGACCTATAAAACCTACAAACATCAGTATCCAATTCTACTCTTATAACTCCAAACTGGGAAAGAAATAAGCAAAGAGCAAACTTGGATCCCATTTTCATCTCGAGAGAGATGCTGGAGAATGTGATTGACTTTGAGATAATTAGAACAAATAACAGCGACCATAACCTCCTGAAGGTAACGTGCTCCTCTATTCAGGAGACCAGGTCCAGAATGGCCGCAGAGGTGAAGGCCTCCAAAGGGGGCACCAAGCTCAGATTGACTGCAAAATCAATCATGTAACTGACTGGTAAAAAAAAAAAAGACGCAGACACGAAATGTGCCATTGATTATCAACCACTTCTAACAATTTACGAAACCAAAAAAAAGGCTGGACCAACTGTGATTTAAAAACTCATCAACACGAATTCAACAAACTCTTAGTAACAGAGAGGAAAAAACTAAGAAAGATAAAACGGCAGGTGAAAAAACCTACCTCCTCTGTGCTCATAGAACAGGCAAAAGCGGCAACAAAGACCTATAAGATCTGGTTGCGATCCAAAAGAGCAACTTTGTGTCAGGCTGACGCCGCTGCGATGCTAAAGATAGTGTGCATCAGAAAATCCAGTGAATTTTGGACCCTAATCGAAACCACATCTCAAAACCAGAAAACCCCTTAAATAACAATGTGGGAGAAACAGCTTGGACTGATTACTTTACTCTTCTATTTCAGAAACTCAGAGACAAGATTTTCGCTAACCGGACTAATTCAGACAATCCGTGGATTCCAAATTGGGATTTGGAACATATTAAAAAGAAAGTATCCCGCCGGAATACCTCTAGGGATCCCAGCCCTGATGGCATCACAAATGCGGATCATAAGGAACACCCGCTAGAATGGGCAGCGTTCATGCATGAAGTAAAAACTAACTGCATGGATGCAAGAGCAATGCCCACTTCCTGGACAACAGCAACAATCGTGCCTATTTACAAAAGCGGCGCAAGAGACCAAGTTAAAAACTATCGCCCGATAGCACTATTAGACGTCATCGGGAAAGTCTTTGGGTGGCTTTTACTTGACAACTTTCAAATTTGGGCAAGAACCACTGGGCTCGAAGATCCTCTACAATCTGGATTTGTTAAAGACGCAGGAACAATGCCAAACATCCTCTTACTGAGTAATCTAAAGGGCAAGATTCATGAAGGCAGTCCCAAAATGTATCTCGCATTTGTTGACCTGGTTCAAGCATTTGACCAGGTCAACTGAGAAATACTGTGGGAGAAACTAACAGCACAGAACTGCCCAGAAAGCATGCTACGGCCAATTAGAGCCCTTCATCAAGACACATCAGTAAGGATTCATTTAAATAGAGGGGGCATGCTGTCAGATCAAATTCCAACAGCCAGAGGAGTCAAACAAGGGTGCCCCCTTGCACCCACTCAATTTAACTCTTATTTGTGGGACATAAAAGACTCAGAACTGAAAGTCTGATCGTTTCCTCCAACTTTAGGCAAGGCAATGATCTCGAGACTCCTCTATAAAGATGATCTAATCCTGCTGGACTACACCCCAATTGGCCTGCAGCGTCAATTAAACAAACTGGTAGCCTACATTAAGAAAAACAACCTCAAAATTAACAAGACAAAAACAAAGGTTATGATCATGGAAAAACAAACAAAACGACAGGAGACCTTTTGTTAGACCTTGGAAGGTGGCAAGATTGAACGGGTCAAAGAATTTAAATACCTGGGGGTGATCCTAACCAACATCAAACAAGAATGTCCCATGCAAAACTATCTGACGGAAAGAACAAAGAGACTAGTGATACAGGCAAGAGTTAAAGATAGAAAGTACTGCCGTTTCACAACAACACTGCTTGTACAATTTTACAAGGGAAAGATGGTACCTTCTCTAATCTACAGTGCAGATGCGCTGCCGACGTTTTCAGCCTCCTGTTGGCAATGGTTGAAAGGTCTCTTTTGGTGAATAACATTGAACCTGCCGGCCTCAACACCAGTATCATCAATACACCACAAACTGTGCCTCCAGTCACTACAATCCATGGTTGTTAGAAATACGGTGATGCTTTAAAGGAAAATAATTACCAGCAACTGAATAAACGTGATGACTATTATTCACATTGAAATCAAGGAAAAAAAAAAGTAATTTATTTGCGAATTGGGTTCAAAGAAACCGGAAAACTTTGGAAGAAATAGCTAGCTGATAGCAGGAACTCATTCAAAACCCTGCCAAATCTAAACAAAAACTGAGTGAATGGGACAGGATCCAGAGGACCTCTTTAACGACAAGAAGCAAACTGATAACTCATCTGCCACTGACAACAAGAGGACTAAACGAATTACCGATGTACATGACAACATTCGCTAATATGTCTCTGAGATATACTTTTCTACAAATCAGCTTGAATTTACTAATGACCAACGAGATCAGAGCCATAAGAAAGCTAACAACTGACAATTCTTGCAGTGTTTGCAGAAGTAAAGAACAACAAGAGACAATTAGACACCTTCTGCTGTCATGTACGGGATCGACTGCACTAAGAATGACTTACATCGGCCACATATTCACAGACTTGAGGATCGGTGATGAAGATGACTGGTGGCGCCACCTAATTGAGGGAGATAACACTTGTACATGATATCGGTCTCCCAGTTCTTCACGAACTTAAAGCTTCAGGACAAAAACTGAAACAGAAGAGGTTCTTGATACCGGTTAATGAGTGTATGGACATTCAGTAGGATCCTGGCATATGTTTCTCCTATCTCTCGTCTTGCCTTCCTTCCTCTCCTCTCTTAACCCTGCACTTCACTATTCAACCCGCGACCTAGAGGATCGGTACAGGCTCCTGCCCCCCTCTTTTCATCGCAACTTATTGCTTTCCTGACCGGAACTCGTTAATTTGTTTGAAAGTCAATGATTTTTCTGGAGATGACAATACTTCTGGTAAAAAGAGGATTTTACTAATTTGGAGGAGGATTTTGTAAAATGTTCTTGTAAAAATGTCTTTTTAAATTGAAACAAATAAAATAAAAAAAATGTATTTCATAAATTTGACAATGTTGTGTTTTTTAATATGTTTTTACCGCGATGTCCGCGGACACCGGTCGCTGTCCGTGAATCCAAGACGACGGACATTTCCAAAGATCTGACGCACTTCACGCTTTTCACCATCCAATCAGTGGGCGTGTTCGATGTCCGCGGACACCATGTTGCCTTCTAAGCCAATCAGAGCCCTGTCCGCGGACCGTACAGGGAAATGGGTTCGCAGACTGAACCCCGATATAACTCATTTTTTTGGACCTACTTTGGTCATTTTAAAAAAAACTACTGGACGGTTTTCCACCAAATTTACAAATTTTCAGGACCAAGCAGCCGCTCCTGCTGCAAATTTGGTGAAAATTGGTCCAGCTGATTGGGCTGTAGGCGTGAGTAAAGTTTTTCTCCATTCAGTCTATGGAGAAAAAAAAATGTGGGATCCCCTATAACTTTGCCCCCCCTTGATGAAACCTCATCAAACTCAGAGTGGGCCATATACTTTTTTTGCAAAGTTTGGTGAGGATTCATCCAATGGGAGCAAAGTTATAAGCGGCCCAAAAAGTGTTCTTCCTATGAGATGAGTAACTTAACCATAACTACACACCCGCTACCGCAGGCCATGTGATTTATAGTGAAATGTGGCATTGACAACAAAGCCAGCAATTTGCAAACCAGAAAAAGGCATAAATAATAACTAAATTAGAAATAATTTTAGGGGCTGTCCCCACATCTGACCACCAGGTAGAAGATCAACAAAAATGCATTCATAGAATGACACCCTCAGCAGCTGGTGGGTTGATGGGGCATTTCCATGTCCTACATATCCTATCTCATTACATTGGATGGACTTTGGATACCAAAGGCAGTCCCGGGTGTGTGAATGCAACATGTTCACGCTGTGGAGAAAATACTTCTGCTCTGCTGGATTGTAGGAGTGTGCCAGAGATGGAGAGACGCACAGTGTTGATCGTGGGTGATGCCTTTGTGCAAGATCTGCACAGGCATGCCCAGGAAAGAGGCTTTGCTGGCAATTTAGATTTGAAAGGAGTGGAGGCTTTGTGGTTCAGTGTCCATGTGTGCAGTTTTGGCGCAGTGCTTGCACTTTGCGTGCACTTCGCAGAGATGTGGCCACTGTCACTACTGTTCATGTTGTCATGTTGCATTATGGAGCCCTGCATTTAGGTTAAATGCCTTGTGCACGTTTGTTCCGTCAGCTAAAGAAGTTGATGAAAGCACTGATGCAGATGTTTCCCAATGCCAAGGTGGTTTTCTCATGCATACCACCAAGAAAAGTATGGGACTATCCCAATGTACTTTGTTCCCAGCCAGAGGTTGGAAGGTGTCTTTTAAACAGAAGCATGTGTGATTTTGTGTCCGCTGCTGGGATGTTCTCGTGTGACAATGACATCCTTAATTCTGGAAATGTGTACTTTGTCCATGCAAATGGCATTTGTTCGTCCACCATTGGAAATGGTATATATATTTTTTTTTAAATCTACATGATGCGTTGAAGAGGTTCCTGTAAGAATGTAAGGAGAAGAAAACAAAAACCTCTATAAAAAAAAACCAAAAAGGTGTTTGTTTACAAGCAACTACAAAAAAAGGATCATTGTTTAGCCACCACTAAAGACAAAATCCCCTACCCTGGTTGAAATGTGTTTCCCCACTCCCACACACAGCACTATAAGTCAGCGGACACTGCAGTAGTTCCAGGATTACACATGCCACATCCGGGGCTTTTGAGGATGGCCGTCATGGAAATGGGACTGTGGAGGCTAAGGGATTGTTCAATAAGGTTTCTGGTTGTGGTGTGTATGCAGAGACTGTGGCAGAAGGTGTATTTGTAGAGAGGAGCGCAGAAGCCTATGGTTATGGCTGTGTCTTTTAGGAGGCACAGTGTATGGATTTTGGAGAAGTCCTAGATACATCGGTTGAAAGTAAATGCAAAACACTGTGGAGTGGCTGCACATTTTGGATTCTATCATGTGGATGTGCACTGGTATGGAATACGTGCAATGACGTCGCTGATTTTGGTTCCTCTTTGTGCCACTTTGATTATTCTTCATTGTGGAGGGAACAGTTTAGGACATGTTAGCAGAATTGGGCTGCAGTTTGTGAAGAAGGAGGCCCTTTGCCAGGTCATGCGTATGTTTCCGAACTCCTGCATAATTTTGTGTCTCATTGCCCAAACACAAAGGTGGCTGCGTTCTTCTTCATTTGGTCTACAAATGGAGAAAGCGAGGCTCATTGTCAAGAAGGCTGTTTGTGCCTTTTTTAGAGATGTTGCCAGGCCCTACTTCCACAAAGGAAATATTACGTTTAGTAGCACAAAGATTTTTCCCTCAAATGGTGTTCATCTTACTGCTCCTGGCAATCAGCTTTTTCTGCAAACTATCCAAAATGCATTGCTGCCCTTTTTACAGCAAGCATTTTTCTAATAGGTGTTGCACACTTCAACCGTTCGAAACACAAACAAACACAACAAAAAGCCTCTTTTAACAGCCATCCCTTTCTCCCGGAAACGACTGCAATATTTTTGAGGGAGCTATGCCTTCCATTATTTACCACGCAATCTTCGGAGCTTATAGGCCACGCGGCGGCCTGCATACTTTCATTGGCAATTCCATTTTTGACCTCTGAAAGGTGGCTCTGAGAGGAGCTTTTTTTTTACTTTCTTTACTTTTTCCATTGTTTTGTATCTTTCTTGGTCTTTTAAGATACAACACAGAAGGAAAGGAAGGGAAGGGAGGCTACGGAAGGGGCACCAACCACAGGGATAGGAAAGGGCAAGTGCAGAGAGAGGAAGATTTTGGGTGGCCCTCATTTAGGTAGGGCACAGTCATTCTCATACTCCTGGACCAAACCCTTGAAAGCACTTCAAAGTTATTGCCCCCTGCAGAGTACCGCATTGCAGTACATGCACAATACAATGACCTTTGACAGGTAAGGGTCTGCTGAAGTGCATATGGCCTGCAAGGATGCTTTGGGGATCCGCTGCCCCACAGGAGTGTCCTTGATGTTGGCATAAGCAGATGCAGAGAAGGGCACTAGCCTCCGAACTGCTGCCTTGTGTTTCAATTTGAGGTGTCATTGGGTGTGGGTGCTGCTGATTTAGAGGCAGCAGCCAGGTGTCTCAATGTCAACAATGGCATTTGTGATGCCATCTTTGATGTCATGGGTGTTAGTCTTAGCAGTGCACAGTGGTGGGGTGAGTTATGGTTGCTTAGCTTGCCGTAACTGGCGTTTTTCTGGGGGTTTTCGGTTTTACAAGTAGACATAATTTGGATAGGTTGTTGTTAGTGCAAAGTAACAATAACGACCCTTTAACAAAGTTTTTGCACTGATTGTGCTAGGTTTTTCTTAGGGCAAATGAACCCTAACGTGCCTTTAACAATGTATTTTCCCTGAATTTGATAGGTGTTTAGTAGCACAACTTCACCATAACGTCCCTTTAACAACGCGTTTTCACTGAATATATATATATATATATATATATATATATATATATATATATATATATATATATATATATATATATATATATATATAAGCCCTGTATTTATGGTTCAGTTGCTCAACCCAAAGGAAGAGCACTTTTTGGGCAGTTTATAACTCCCTCCCCCCGACAAATACTCACGAGACTTTGCTAAAAATGTATATGGCCCCGTCAGATTGATTCTCCGAAGTTTGCTGAGATTTCATCAAGGGGGGGTGGCAAAGTTATAGGGCGGTCCCAAAATGTGGGGTGTTTCCCAAAGAGGCAATGGAAAAAAGTTTTGCTCATGCCTTCAGCCAAGGCTGCTGGACGGACATTCACCAAATTAGCTCAGGAGCAGCAGTTTTGTCCCAGAAGTGTGCTTTTGAAAATGTGGTGAAAATCCATGAAGTCTTTTTTTTCAAAACTACCAAAAAGTAGGCAACAATGAATTAGTGATGTCTGGGTTCGGTCCGCGGAATCACTTCTCTGTTTGGTCTGCGGGCGGTCCTCCAATTGGTCCAGGGGGTGGCGTGAAGTCCGTGGACATTGGCCACACCCACTGATTGGATTGTAAAAAGCATGAGGTGCGTCATATTTTTGGGAATGCCGACATATTGGATCCGTGGACATCGCCTTGCGGGAAAAGTCTGGAAACAGATTTTAAGTTATTTGCTGGTGGAAAGAAAGGGGCTAGGAAGGGTGCAGGAGTGGAAAAAAGATGATATGGGTCTATTTTTGTAGGTGGATGGGGATACCCAAGGTGTGGAACACCATGTGCACCTCAAAGGCATCATACGCACTGTGACTATTGTCCACATGGCCACCACAGTCACAGTGTCTCCAAACTCCCCTTTGAAGACCACGGTCCTGCAATGAGCATATGTATGTGTCCCTTGAACATTGCTCGGGCATGTCGTGCTCACCCCATACTCATCTAGCCCGCTCACATTTACCTAGAAGCTCAACATCTGTGCAGATCTGGTACTTTCTAGGCTGTACTATTGCAACAGCCTCTTCCTTAATCTACCCACCTTCTCTCTCTGTACCCTCCAGCTAATTCAAAATAAGAATGTAAGACTTATCCTTGGCCTCAAGACCAGGGACTGCATATCTCAATGTGGCTCTTCAACCTTTACTTGCCACCTCTGGTACACCTAATCTCTATATTGTTTTCTAACTTTCAGTGTTATGCGGATGACACTCAGCTCTCCTTCAAGCTCTTTTCTGCATTCTCTCCTCTTTCACTTATTCCTTACTGTATATCTGTGATTCAGGAATGGTGTGCCTCCAACAATGTCTGCCTTAATGTCAGTAAGATTGAGATCATTCTTATTGAACCCCTGCTACTGCTTTTCCTCTTTCACTCCGGCTGCCCGCTTTTCCTCTTTCACTCCAGCTGCCCTCCTTGGGTCCTGTACCTGCGCCTTCCGGCGAGGAAATAAATCTTGGTGTCATCTTCGACTTCACCCTCTCCTTCCGTCCACACATTAGAGACATCTCTAAGAAGCCCCAATACCAGCTCCACCTACTGAGAGGTATTCTTCCTTTTGTCACTTTCCTCCAGAAGCTCACTGTCTCAAGAGCCCTAGTTCTCTCTAGAGTGGACTATTGTAACAGCCTCTTTCTAAATCTTCTTGCCTCTACTCTTCGCCCACTGTAACTTATCCAGAACAGGACTGCAAGATGTGTCCTTGGGCTTAAACCAAGGGATCGTATATATCTCCAGTGCTAAAATCTATACACTGGTTCCAGTTGGTAGCTGCAAGAATTAAGTTCAAGACCTTCTGCATTGCTCCCAAGGCTTTCTGGGGCCAGGAACCACACTATATGCAACTTTATCTCCCAAAGCATTTTTCTTCTAGAGCCCTCCGCTCACCCCCCTCCAACTCTCTGAGGGTTAGATGCTTCTCCAGGTAGAGAGTGGGGGGGGGTGGATTTCTCTCCTCAGCTGGTGCCTGCCTCTGGAAGATCTTCTCTTTCTCTCTCAGATTTGAGCAGGAACACCTCAGGTTCCGGAAGCGATTGAAGACTTTCCTCTAGACTTCTGTTTTCTCTCTCTCCCCTGTTGATGTTCTCGTTCTACTGCACTAACTGGTTTCCTGGCCACCATCTAAACCTTACGGGTACCAGGGACCCTCATGACCAGTAGCCCCATGCACTGCCTCCAGACCCGCTGCGCACTATGGACTTTATCGGCAACCCTAAGGTACTATGCCTATTTACACTTACGTAGAGCCGGCCACCCCAGCGTCACTTATTAGAGGTTGCTTATTGCACTCTCCCCTTCTATCCCCCTGGCACATCTCTTCTCATTTCCCCTTGCACTTGCACGATCTGACTGACACAAGGCCTAGTAAGATTGTTTGTTCTGTTTCGCTTTGTTTTTCCTTTCCTTGTCGCGCCTAGAAACAACTGTGTACAGGCATGTTACAAATGACTTATCATATCATATCATACTTGTTTTGTTCCCTGGACGCCCCACCCTTTTTTGCGGCGACGTGAAAAAACATTGTATGGTGTAGGCGCTTCACAAATAACCAAGAAATAAATGAATAAAGTAAATGAAATTTGGACAGGCTGGAAAGTAGGTACCATGATAAGTGGCTGCAGATTGCAATAGACCAGAGGTTTATGTGCCACAGTGTTAGCCAAAATTGAAATAACAGGCGAATGAATATGTATTGCCAATGTGCATTATGAACATGCACCTGTGGTCTTTTCAAATTTACATCTTACAATGGAGGGCAACGAGAGGCATCTGCATGAATGCATACATGGATACGACTGTGGGAATACATCTACACAGAAGCTTGTAAGCCTGTACACCACTGTCCGTGTCTCTACACTTTTATGTGATGGCTGTACCTCTCTTTCCATCATTATTATCCCTTCAGGTCCCAGCAAATATGCAGGACAAACTCTGATGCCTTTGTGGTTGCTTTAAGGATCAAATTCAAGAACCCTGCATTATCCACAAGGCTGTCTGGAACCTGGGAATACATTACCTGCAGCTCTTTCTGACAAACTACTCTTCTTCAAGATACCTTTGATCCTGTCTCTCCAACTCTCTGCTGGGGAAACGCTTCTCAGTGGCCGATCACTATTCAGGTATACGGAAATATGTGCTGTTTGGACCGCGCCTGGGGTCATCGTTGAAAGATAACGTGAATATATTGGGAACAGGCACATTGATACTGTTAAAATGGAAGTAAATATTGTGATATGTGGTTTACTTGAAATATTTGTTGTTTTTCAGTACACTGATTGCCACTAATATTGTTCATTTTTGTGACATGTGTTACCAAAAACGAAACTGACTCTGGCATGCTGTGACGCTAGATGAAGAGTCTCATTGCTATGTGTCCTTGAATACACCGCACTAAGTATTTGAAGGACTAAATGTGTCAAAAATCCACAAAGAAAATATAAGATTCACTATATTGAAAGCTTACGCCAGAAGGTAAAGTTTCTGTTACTGAAAACTGTGTTTTGAAGCGGTTGGTCCTCCATTTACCGGAAGAATGGATTCTCAAAACGCAACGTAAGCAAGACTTTAAATAATATTTATGCAAGTGTGGATTGAAAGTGTGCTGTGCGCCATTTGATGAATGTTCTGATGGCTGAATGTTCAATTTGACTCAAAGAATAGACATTGTACATGTTAATTGTAACTTTAATGAATAGCCAACATAAAAATGTACTGTTTATGTTAAATTATGAAGTGGTTACTGAAATATGTTTATGTATTCTCAATTTTACATAGTTGTATAATCCTGATGTGTGCATGTCATGGGCACAGTCTATCGGCCCACGGCTTCATCAAGAGTATTTGGATGATAAGTATCAACAGGTATCTGTGATAATGATCATATGGGATGATCCCCAGATAGCAATCTGTCCTTCTGTGGTTGCAGTAACAAGGAGCAACATGAAAGCCTATTGGTTCTAGAAAAGTGCGGGTGTGAAATTGTTGTAATTATTTCAATTTTAAAGCACTCATTTATCCTCTGTAATGGAGCATCATCTGCGTAGATTACTCGTCAGTCATGGAAGATAACTTTTTGTGAAGAATGCAAAGACTTGGATTCATTGATTGATTGATTGATGATCGAATTTGGCATTAGAAGATCAATGTTACACTAAAAATTAGCACAATGAGAATTTCGGTATCTATGAACAGTGTTCAAAAAAGTTAACTAAGTTATCATGGACTTAATTAAGTGTTCTCATCATTGTGTCAAAATAAAAACTACTTATTACGGTCCAAACTATTGCTGTTTTCTTCAAATTAAAATGTTTCGATCATTTTTGTAAAAAGAAACAAATGGTTTGCGTTTATTGTGGATGTGTGTGTTTAAGTTGCTGATTCTGTGTTAGAACAGCTTATGACATTGGTGATGACAGTGTACATTTGGCTACGATGCCCACTAACATCATTGAAATAGGTGGAGCTCATCCTGAGCGTACAGTGAAGTTAGCATTAGGGGCGGGCAAACCTAATCCATGCTGCGAGGACCTTCGAACTGTGGGTGATAGAATCGTATTGAGTTTATCTAGTTTAATGAGAAATGTTAAAACGTAGATGTAATCTATAAGATTATTTTATTTTAGTTCTATTTTTTAACAGTGAAAGGTGATTTCTTAAGGAGTTGTTTTGTGTTTTTGTTTGTCAGGTGAGCTCAGAAAGTATGTTGGGGAGAGAAATGAGGGAAGAGGCACCAACCACAAATATGGAGGACCAGGTGGACAGGGGAAGATGTTCCCTCTGTGTTACATCTAAGGTAAGGGGCAGTGTTTCTCACGCTCTTTGATTACAGCTTCAAAGCACTTCAAAATTGCTTCCACCTGCATAGTGGTGTGTTGCAGTATATACGGAGTACAGTTGTCTTTGAAAGATATGGATCAACAGCCTCTTGTATCACTTGCAAGGTAGCTGGTGGGATTTTGTGTCCCATTGAAGTAGGCTGTGTGATTACAGTATTGGTTGAGGAAGATGAGGAGGAGGAAGATGAGGAGGAGGGAGACGGCATACTAATTGTTAAAAAAGGAACCACATTTCTGAGAGCGTTTCAGTGGTTGGATTTGGTGTGGTGGCGCATGGAGGTGGTCCCATAGGAGTACTATCCAGGTAGTCCGCGACTGAGTACAACGTTGACCCGGTGCATTTCACTTTGGTAACTTTAGACTTTTGTATATTCCCAGCAGTAGTAGAGAACTGCCACACCCATGATTCTCTCTAGGTGGCAGAGTTAGGCACTTCCTCTACCTCATCTTCTTGGTTCTCTTCATTGTCTTTTGAAGTACTGTGCTTTTTTGTTGTGCAGGTCCTCCATCAGGTGGTGGTGGTGGCTCTTGGGAGGAGGGATGGCAATAGCTGTTTTGCTAATATTCCTCCAAGTATGTGCTGTGTTCTAGAGTCTTAATGGATAATGACCAAGAATAGATGTAGGAGCTGGGCAAGAGTACAGTTCCTAGATGAGCTGAAAAGTGCAGTTTCGAACTGTTCGTGAAGCACATGTCCGTTAGCGCGCCTGGTCACGTGACACTGTCCCGAATGTCTGTGATGATGTCAGACATCTGCGAACGTCGGCGAACACGAAAACAGTGGAAAAAGTTGCAAAAAGTGTATAGAAGTGTTAAAAATGATGCTAGATAGTGGGAAATGGCAGATTTATAAGGTAAAACTTTGTAAATTGGACAAAAATGTTGCTATCTTTGGGTAAGTATGATATTAGTGAGTTGTAGGAAATTAGGGTGCTATGAAATTCACTCAAAACCCCCTGTTAAAGTGATATTATGGTTACGTTGTACTAATAAAAACCTATGAAATTCAATGAAAAAAAACTTTGTTAAAGGGGCGTTAAGTAAAATCAAAAAACCCCATAAATTCACCAGATATGGTAAGCTAAGCAACCATAACTTGCACCACCACCGTGCACTGCTAAGACTAACAACCATGACATCAAAGATGATATCACAAATGTCATTGATGACATCGCATATCTGGCCCACTTCTTTTTGTTCACTGACATATGTAGGCAACATGATTTTGCTCACTGATAGAGACAATTTTACTAATTAAATGGTGTTACACATTAACCTTAGTGTATGTTGTTAAGTCACTTTCCTTAGGATTTAGCCTCAGTTTATTGTACACATACGTGCTGAAATGAGCAAGCCTCAAAAACACAAATCATTTGTGTACTTCATGATAAAGTTGATACTGTTTTTTAGGGGGGGGTGTTATTTCGTTCCTCCTTACTTAGGAACATACCTGGTTTCACCATAGCTTTCTTGGGGTTGTGAAAACATGGCCAAATACTCCAACCACAAGGCTGTCAGGACTATACTGCAATGATGATCCATAATAAGGGTGAAACCCGGTATGTAGTTGTCCTGGCAGCCTTGCAAATGTCTGTCTTGGGTTGATTAAGCTATGTAGAAAGTAGCACTGCCCTCTTAGACAAAGACAATTTCCTCAAGAAAATGGTTTGCATTTGAGCCGATTTTCATACCCACAATGCCTTGTTGTTGTGGCTCAGGACTGGATGTGAACTTCCAGTGATGGCTACTAGATGGTGTTGTGGAATGTGTGACTTGGCTCAAATGGACTTCACTACTTTCACTTTTCAGTGTAAGAGTGTTTTTCAAACCTTTTTAAACCCACCATAACGTTCTTGTTGTTATACGTATTTAAACTAAACACACCAAGGTACAAATAGCTATTAAAACAATATAAAAACCCATCCCGTAAGAGAGAACACAGAATATGCAAATATAGAAAGATACAGCGCTCTTGGAAATGAAAATAGGGGTGAAAAGGCAATAATTATTCAAAGAGTTCAAAAGGATATATTGTTCAGAGTAAAAACAGTGCAAAAGTGATCTAACAAATCTCTAGGGCCTGGTTGGCTGTACTGCAAGAGAGAGGTGATACCTGACCTTACAAAGGTTCAGGCTGTCTGACCAGAATACACGCAGCCCTTCCACAGCTAAGCTCACAGGGCTGACACATTTGTCACATCAATTTGATGTTGCCTTAATAAATATGAGAGATACTAACCATCATACCTAAACTCAGGAATGGCGTATATGTGTAGTTTAGAGCAGCCACCAGGGTAGTAACTCTCATAGTTATGTGGTTTTTGGGAACAGGTGGACATATCTTAAAATCAGCCGCATTGCTACAATAACTTACCTGTCATTGCACCTGCCAGAAGACACCTGCGACCACTGAACCTGCTCTGTGCCACGGAGAGTAGGCGCGGCAGATCAGGGTGATGATTCAGCAGAGCAGAGTGTTTGCTATGCTTTTGGCATGATGTTTGTGGAGCGGGGTATCTGGTCAGAAGACAACCCTCTCTGAATCATTTAACATTTAATATCAATAGAAAAGCCAGGACTTCTACACCTATTCCAGATGGCAGTCCTTCACACGCCCTATGAAACTAACCAAGTAGCAACCCCTTAACCTATGGTCTCCAAATAAATAAAATGAGAGATCATACAAAACCGCTCCATCGACTTATTTATTCTTTTTCAATGTGTCCTGGACTGTGACTCACAATGGGAAAACCATAATTTGTTCAAGCAGGGCTGTTCCTCAGACAAAGCCCCTTAACCGACTGAGCCTGTCATCTTGACTAGTCAATAAATGGGCACACTCAATTTGGGTGATATAGTAAGGGCTCTTGTAACATTGCTAGGGTATCTCAGCAGGTTCAGCATTATGTAGGATGGAAAGATAGCTCAATGGATTACTGTGGAAATCTTTGTACCAACTGAAGGTCCCCTTTCAAATACACATTTAACTGACGCAGTCTTTCATCTTTTATTGTTCTATAACTGTAGTATCTATGAGTTGAGATAAACAAACTCAAAATTAAATGAAACAATTCCTAGTATCATGACACATTATATGATTTCATTTATGTCACAAAGTATCTGCTGCTGACAATCTTCCTTTAAACTCAAGCCCACCTATACTAGTGCGTACATACTTCCCGCTCTAGTAGCACAAACGCATTCTTCTGCCTTAGTTGATTGCATTACGAAACGTGTCAATCTGTCTCCTATACAGGATTCATTTTCACAAGGCCTTACCATGGCCATTGTTTCTCCCCATTTATAAATGCCTTCTTTGGATCCTAATGAAAAAGGAAATGATCGTCCCATTGCAGGATTCCCTTAGACAGCTAAAATTCTTGAAAAAGTGGTGACTCAATAACTTGGTGACTCTGCTGAGAACCATCAACTTTTTGAATCCATTGCAGTGGGTATTCTGCTCAGGACACATGACTGAAACTGCTTTGGTATCAGTATGGGACAATCATCTTTGTTATTCTGATTAGGGCCACCTGACTCTCTTGGTGATGCTCGACCTATTGGCCACCTTTAAATCGTGGACAATCATATTCTCCTATCAGGTCCCTCTTCTTCAATTGGAATTCAAGCATCTTCTCTGAACTGGTTTCTGGGATTTCTTTATAATAGGTATAAAGCTGTTAAAATGTGCCATTTTATTTAATCGCCTGTACTGGTTCCTTGTGGTGTTCCACAAGGTCCCTCTCCATAGCCCCTTCTTTTTAACATGTATGTCTGCTACTTAATGAAGATTATCCATGAATATATGATCTTAATTTCAACTCATATGGAGATGTTTTCTAACTGTTTTTCAGGATCTCCAGCCCTTAAAAGAACTTTTCTCTCCTACATGCCCAACTCTCTGAGATTAGGGGCAACAAAAAACTCCAATTTACCCCACCTAAAACAGAGATCATGCTACTAGGACCACCGGATCTCAGAAAAGATCCTCTGAGATGTCCTCTACCCCCACCCTGTTAATTTGTGGCAAAGTAGTATATTTGCCATTAGATCTTAAAGGCAATGTAGAAACCGTAGGAGTACAACAGCCATTAGAATAATCTTTGATTTTACTAGTTAATGGTGTCAGCAAAAGAGAAAATAATGTGGCAACAATTGTTCAACTTAAACAAAGTTAGAGAAGTCTACAATATTTTAAAGAAAACAAAGAATTCTAAAACTTAAGAGAAACTACAAAAATAATTTAAGATTCACCACAATCTTGCCAATTTGAACATGTGGATCTTGTTAATGCAGCAAACATTGTAGACCAGTATATGATTCACCCACTACATTCCAAAGACACCATAGAAGATGTATTAGACACATATCAAATGCATTAAGCTAAAGGATCTCCAATGAGCATTTGAGAGAAAGGTGTGGAAGCACATTCTTTTCCTCTACTCTTTCCTACAGGAAAAGGAGGAAGATAAAATGAAAGATCCACAAAAATGAGTGCATCAGAATATCACCCTTTACGAGTGTATTCTGAAGACGCAATATTCAGAAAAATTGTATAATACATGTTCCCCCTATTGTTCGAAAGTGAACTAACACCTTTATGTGATGGAGTTGCACACACAATAAAAAAACAGGATCTCATTTCTTAAACATGTCAGATACCCAACTGCTTCAAAGATAAAATACAAAGATTAAGTTTTGCAGTCAAGTATCACAAATCTCTTGGCAAACATGCGTGGTACAAAAGAATACTGGTTCTGATGTTACACCAATGTGCATTGTATGCTAAGGAACCTAGACCCAGTCACATGATTTGTTACTTTAAGTTGTGCAGAATATGCATGGGATGACTTGCATTACTTCTTACACACTGCAAAACAATAGACATACAAACACCAGGAGAACTCTCTACTTTTGAAATCCTCAATGTTTCAAGATACTTTCACTAGTGTTTCATTGACATGCTGCACTTCATCTGCAATAAAACAACCCCTCCACTCAGAGAAGTAGAACACTTCTTTTGGGGAAAAGAATATCAATCCAGAGGAGCACCACACATCCACATGCTTTTGTGGATAACAGATGCTGCGAAATGCGGCCATGACAGCGATGCCACTGTTTTACAATGTATTCAAAAATACATTATATGTGACATCCTTTCAGAAACCACACATAGTGACCTAAGTCCACAAATCTTACGCTTCGAAAACATAAGTGTGGCAAATACTGCTGACGTTGATATAAAAACAAAGGTAAATAATATACCAAATGTCGCTTTGGCTTCCCTAGACCCGCTTCCACCAAAAGACAAGTACATAGTTCCATGTCTTCTGTTAGGCACAGTGTAAAAGAAACATTTCCTAAAAACACATACAATCTTAAAACAGATGAGGCATCCAAGTACATCAATGATTAAAATGCAATGATTGCCCTCTTGTGGAAAGCAAATATTGGCATTCAATACTTTGCAGACAGTTCCACTGCAGTTGGAAGTAATGTCATAGCCAATCTCACCAAAGCTGAGAAGACTGAGATAAAAGACTTTTGGAATGACTTTTCATCTGATAAAACTCTGTCACAAAAATTGTACAGTGTTGCCATCAAAATGCTGTCACATAGAGCATGCGGGTGCTACAAAGCTGGAGATTGTTTAACAGGTACAGCCTGACATGTGAAATTCGAAAAATTATCTGGCTACACCTTGGTCCAGCTTCACCACGAAAAAGGGCACTAAAATCCTACCAAGAGATAGAAACAATAGCCACAAATGATCCCAACACCCAGGAAATATTTTAAAACAATTTACAGAAACATACTATCCAAACAGAAGTACTGCATTGGAAAACAAGTGACTGTATTGCATAGTCCACAAAAACTTCTAAAAAAAACAATTTAATGCAAGATGAGACATCTGGCAAACTTTCAGTCTCAACTTGTGAGGAAGCCTGGTAAAACTTATCCAGCCCAGCCTAATTAATCATATAAAGATATCTTGAAACTCTCCACAGCATAGAGAAATGTATTACATTGCCCTACATTCAATTCTTGGAGAAAAAAAGAAGAATTATTAGTTGACCATGACCATTACTCATTTGAAGATACATTTAAGTCAAATGAAAGCAGTATAGCAAACCTCAATTTTAAACAATACAAACAAATGTTGGACAATGGATGCCAACATATTGAAGCTCTACTAGATAAAGACAATCCTGAAGGCAGTTAACATTCTCTTACAGGAAGCCAAGAACCACTTGAAGAACCACTCATTCGAAATGATGTGGGAATATCCACGACTGAGGTAGAAAACACCACTAATCAATTTAAACAATCATAAGAAGGTTTTGCAGTGCTCCAATCACAGCTAAATGATGAAAAACTCACTGTTTATTTAGAAGCCACTGAAGAAATGGAACATGGACTTAAACATGCAACTAAAATATGTAGATGTAAAAATGATAACCCTCTGCTCCTGTATGTAAGTGGTGAAGCTGGTTCTGGTAAAACCTTCTTAATTAAATCAATCAGCAAATGTCTACAAGACATAACAAAGAGCAACCTTTCAGATGTTATAACAGTCCCCACAGGTCTAGCTGCCGACAACATATGAGGTGTAATTTTACAGCAACTACTTCTCCTCCCAGTACAACACCAAATGTAATTAGAATACTACAAATTATCAGCAGAAGATGCGACTGAAGTACACAGAATTATGAAAAAAAAGAAAGTCCTCCTGGTTGAGGAAGTAAGTACGGTTGCCAACCTCATGCTGACTTTAATTAATCTCAGAATGCAAGTAGTCCTAAAAACCAACTATGAAGAACTGTTTGGAGAAAAGCACATTATTGTTTTAGGGAACTCCTACAGTTAGCACGAGTAAAAGTCAAGCCATTTTCAAAACATTAGGACACAAACAATGCCGTAATACACTTGGCACCATTGAAAATGTAAATCTCTGTGAACATTTGTACTACAGAGAACTAGCTCAAAACATGCATCAGTCTGCAGAACTAACCTCTGCTAACATTTTAAAAAGCATTATAACTAGTCTGCTTAATAAAAGGTCGAAATCATCCATCTCAAAAATGAGAGTAATCCATGAGCTGTATGGACAAAAGACAATTGCACCTGATGTCATGGAACAATTCAATCAACAAAATGCATGTGGTTAATGCCAACACTTGCAAGCTGTAGGCAATTCAATGATGCAATGTTGACAAAAGAAAAGCAACCCACAATAGATATCAGCTCCACAGACAAACTAGAAGTGCATGACATGATGCTCCCTATTCGTCAAAAAGCAACAGCATGACGAAAAATCTTAGAAAATGTTATCTCCTACATAGCAGGATAAGAACAACTATTAACTCTGTGCCTAAACTGCAGAGTAATTCTAGAAAGTAACCTTGACATAGAACAAGGTTAATTCAATGGAGCAATTGGTACAGTTGTTGAATTCCAAACATATCCACATGACAACTACATTCAGTATGTCAACATCCACTTTGACAAAGTTACAGAAGTTAAAATAATAGGCCACACAATAGCATGTTGCCTTCTTTTCAAAGACATGTATGTATGAAGAGAAAAATGTTCTCTATATTTTGCATATGCTATCACTATTCACAAGTCACAAGGTCTAACCGTTTTACAACGGACGGATCGACATTGGCAGCACGGTCTTCAAAGAAGTTATGAGTTTCATAGCACTTTAATGTCCCCCTACACTCAATGGTCTATTCCTAGTTAGCTTTGATGCAAACAAAGTCAATGCTGACATTCCTTGCATCCTACAATACAACAGGCTATGTACACTGTACACCCCACCTGGCTATGTATCCTGTACATAAAAAACAAAACCTTTAAAAAAATAAACTAATAAAAACAGAAGCTATACCAGATCTCCCTAAAATAACACCCACAAATAAAGAACAACTGCTGCTGCAACAAATAATTCAAGCTCACACCTCTCTAGTTCAATACCAACTGCACGTCCATCAAAAGACAAAGAGACATGTGTCATCAAAAAAGTACTGCAGTACCATCAAAGGATACATAGGCATAACTCTCAAGTCCATTTAAATTCAGCAACACAACTATAGTAAATGGCTATTCAAAAGTAGCAATCAATCTTCTCTTCTAATTTCCACCAATTGTTTGTAACATTTACTTAAACGGCTCAGACCAGTTGTGTTTGCAAATGCTTGTCCTTCATGCATATGCCACAAATAATCTTGACAGCACCTACAGTGTCTCAATTATAAGGCAAGAATTGGACTACTGTGCAGAAATGGTAACATTCACCATAAACACACAGGTAGATCCACAGGTATTACGAATGCACTTACTACAAGTAGTAGAAACCAAAAACCTCCATATAAATGAAATCTTCTAGATGGCATACACATGGAAACACAAATGCACTCTCTGCAACCATGTTTCACAAGAGCATATCCCTAATGAACAATTTGTGTACGTATCCATACCAAATTTTGAATGGATTCCATTTAACCAGCTTCTGCAGAATGTAAATCAAAGCATATAATGGTCGTTTTTCAATTCAGACAATCATTCAAGCACACAAATAAACTCACACGGCCAATATGTCAAACTAATGCTTCTAAGGTACAATGCAGATGGTACCAAACATAACTGTAAACTCATTAGCTTTACACACAGCCAAGTATCTCTTGTCAAGAACACTTTCGTAACAGTAGGCATAATCTACCACACTGGTGCCACAACCACTTCAGGACACTATGCTGCATATGTCAAAATATAAGTGGTTGGTTTGAATGTAACAATGCTTTTGTTACTCCAAATCATTGGTTACCAACAAATCTAACTAATGCCTACCTAATATTCTTTCAACCCAAATGTACTCACTATAGTATACTACAATACACAGTTAGAGTACTTAGAACTATTTAAGTTCATTATAATACACTTCAAATATTTCATCACAGATATACTTACATAATACATCCATAGTACTACAATAGTACTTGTAACATCCAATAGAGTTGGGACACCCCAATGGGTATCTAACTATTTTGAACATACCCTTCATTACAACTCACTTCAAACATGCCAACACAGTTATACTTACAAAATACATCCATAGTACTACAATAGTACTTCTAAAATCCAATAGAGTTTGAATATGCCAACGGGTCTCTAACTACTTTAACCATACCCTTCATTACAATACACTTAAAATATACTATCACAGTTGCACTTGCATAATATATTTATACCACACACATGTTCTGTAACAAGTATGTACTTTAAAACCATGCAAATGCCACAGACTTTATGTAAATACAGTAGGGTTGTTTAATTCACCTTGGATTTGTTGTTCCCAATGACCCAATGATTAGTTCATGTTAATACAGCAAAGGTGTACCACGCATAAATTTTGCACCATAAAAAGTGTATACAATGTTCTATTCATGAGGGTAATAAACAAAAAGTAAATCTATATGTACAACTGTTTGTAATTAAAGGTTTAAAAGTATGTTGTTTAACAAATTGTACTTGTCTTCACAGAGAAACAAAGACCACAGATTCCGGCCTTCTTACCATATTCAACTAACTATCCACACCCAGTATCAATTACTCTTGGCATATTACTATAGCCATAATTACTAAGAACACACTATTATAAATGTGACCAGTGTCTACAATTATACATTACAGCCTTCTTATAATATTCAAGAAATAATCCACCCCACTAACAAGATACTAATGTAGCCAAAATCAAAAAAGACAAAATATTATAACCATACACTGTGTCCACAATTGTGGCAGTATGATAAATACCATATATAATTAAATCATATTGTCCCACAATATTAAAAATACTGTACACTCCCGCTAGAGTAGATATAATTACTATACAAATATTACTATGGCCATGGCCAGTGTCCAGACATATGTCTGTGTCCATGGCTTGGAATGTGACCATGGACAGTAAAATTGACCACAGACTTGGTGGCACCTGCACAGCCTTTTACTCCTATAAAAAATGATTGATTTTAACTTTGTTCCAATCCCCTACCCATCCCAGGCACTCTTTCACTGACAAAATAATCCCAAATGTATTTTCCAGAGTTTTTTCTCAGCACACTGCCCAGACTAAGGCTTAGGTGCACGGATGCAACATTACTACCGCTTCAAAAGGTTTGACACAGCTCACAACAATTTTTAACAACCAATCAGTGTGCGCGTTTGATGTCTGCAAACAAAACACCACTCCCTGATTGGCTCAGAGGTGTCAGCAGACACCAAACCAGGAAATAAGGCAGTTGACCGGAAGGAGATATCAGCAATTTTTTCATACCTACTTTTTGGTCATTTAAAAAGAAATACTGGATACATTTACACCAAATTTGCAAAAGCACGTTTTACGGACCAATCCGCCCCTCCCCGCACAGATTTGGTGCAAATCCATACAGCAGTTTGGGCTGTAGGCGTGAGCAAACATTTTTCCCATTATGTCTATGAGGAGTTCAAATGTTTTGGCCTCCTCTATAACTTTGCACCCCAACCCCAACCCTGGACAAAACCACACAGAAATTTGCAAAATCATTCTGAGGTGGTCATATGCTTGAACGTCGCCAAAGTTATAAACCACCCAAAATCTGCTCATGCTATGAGTCAAGCAACTTAACCAAAACTACAGGCCCGCTACCGTTGACTGTGTCAAAAGCCGCCCTATAGTTAATGTGAGTTGGACTTCCATGGGAACCCCTCAAAATTCTATCATTAATACATTTTGATTTGAGTAATGGTTTTGGTCGAATTTTCTAAAGTGAGTACAGACCTGCACATCCACCCCCAGACTGCAAAGTTTCATAAAGATTTGTTAAAAAATAAAAAAGTTATTAAGCATCAATTTTTTTTTCCAAAAGTGTTGTTTACTTCCCATTCATTTTCCCCTAGCCAAACCCAGTAAATGTTTGCCAAAGCTCATAGCCCAAACCGCTGGATGGATTTGGACCAGGTCTGAAATAACTTGGGAACGAAGCATTTGGGGTTATTCCGTGCAGTACTTTTTAAAATATTTGGAGGAAAAGGGTGTGCCCCCTTCCAAAATATAGATAGCGGTATCTCAGGGATTTACCCAAAACCGCAGGTTTTTAGAAATGAAACAACCGCCATCTTGTTTTTCTATCGATGCAAGAGATATCTGCTGCTACAGCCAAAGATATGGTAAAATGAAACGTTGGAAAGATGCAGGTAAAAAAAAACATGCAAATGCCATCAGGCTAGAGTTTGGGGGGAGGCTAAAGGGCATCAAGTGAAATTTGGGAGTTGAAGGGGGTCTAGGGATTGAGTTTGCAACACAAAGCTTTCTGTAGCCTCGGCTATAGCCTTGAATAGCTGACATATTGAAGCAAACTGCATCACGGAAACAGCGTTAGTTGTGGGGTAAAGGGAGAGGGCAGGGGAGGTGAAGAGGCCATCTGAGGAGTGGGGGAGCTGGCACAGATGAGGGGAGCACTTAGTGTGGGTAGAAAAGCATTTTTTTCAGACTATTTGCTGATATTCTCGGCTATAAAGGACTATATAATGCAGAGGGTATATGTAGATCAGTAAATGTGGTTACAGTTTTTTTAAAAGATAACTTTACAGCTATAGTGACATTGGGGGTGAAATATCACTGGCCATGGCCTTGATTGCCACCCAGGTCTCCCATCAATGCAGTAACCAGGACAGACCCTGTTAAGCTTCAAAGTCAGTAAGGGGCCAGCCTCCTCAGGCCATGTTGCCCAATAAATGAGCCAGATTTACAAGACCATTTAGATAAATGGGCCAGCTCGTTCCTGGCTTTGAAGCTAAGCCGGGTCAGTCTTGCTTTGAAGCTAAGCAGGGCCAGAAAGGACATCTGCATTATTTGATATTTTAAACTAATGTCAGTCCTTGAGCGTTTTATAAGGATGTATATATTTGAGTGCACTATTGTATGTGTACCTTTCAAGTTTGCTTTATAAAGCAGAGTATTTTTGAAAGCTAGACATGAGGGTGAGGGGGTAAATGATGAGAGCAAAAGTAATTCATGAATATCTACCCACAATGTGGCAATAGAGTTTGCAATCGTGGACAGTAGTGCATTTATTTTCCCCTGATTGTGGCTGCTTTTCATGGCATCAGTAAAGGACACATGTGGGTTGACAGTGTTTTCTTTTAGGTTGGCAAGCTTGCTTAAGTATTTGGCTACCAGGATTGTACTCTGATTGTCATGTTGCCAGTGCAGATGATTACTCACAAGACTGCAAACATTTGTTTTGTATTTGGATTTATTTTTCCAGGGAATATTTCACGACAATTTGCTAGATTTAAAAGGTGAGAAGCTTTTATACTTTGCCAGCTGATTTATTGGAACATTTCCTCTATCAGGCTATTTTTCTGGTGTTCATTACTTTAGTTAAAAGTCCAATGCTAGTTTGTCATGCACACTTTCGTCTAAGGAGTAGATCTATTGAACTACATTTGTATATTTCACTTTAAGATACATGTTCAATTACTGTGCATATGTTCATGGGTGCAAGCTTTTAATTTTCACTAAGGGGACAAAGGTACCTGGACATATGTTATTTTTGGTACTGGTCATGTGTTTCCCTTTTATGTGCTGCTTAAATATGGTTAGTTGGGGTTGCGTGATATATGACATCAGTCACCAAGAGACTGGCCATAAAACAATGGGCTTGTAGCACGCTGCCTACTCCAAGTGTGTGATCATCAGCAAATAATATAATTGCACAAGGCATTAACTAAAAACATTGGGAGTTCTCAAAGCCTGCAATCTTTTACCCATAATAAAAAGAAAAAGATATGTTTACAGTTACATTGAAGGTGAAAAACCATTGGTGACACGGGTCTCCCATCCATGCAGTAACTAGGACTGACCCTGCTTAGCTTCAAAGTGAGTAAAAGGACAGCTCCTTCAGGCCATGGCGCCTAGCAAGTAATGCAAGGTTACAATACCACTTAGAGCAACATGGCATGACGTGGTCGGTCCCTTACTCACTTTAAGGCTAAGCAGTACTGTGCGTATATTCATGGGTGGCAGCCTTTGATTTTCGATATGGGCACAGAAAGTACCTGGGTATATGTTATTCTTGCAGCCGGTCATTTTTTTCCCATTTCTGTGCTGTTTAAATGTGGTTAGTTGGGGTCGTGCGCTGTATCACAACAGTACCAAGAGACCTGCCAGAAAACAAGGGGATGGGAGCACAGGATAGGACATTTTGGCTCGGCCTGTTAGGCGCACACCATTATGGCATGACAGTTTTGCTGTAGGTCCCGTTTGTGTGCGCTCAGTTAGACGCAGCCAGTTGGGCACAGGGACCACTCGGTGCAAGGATGTTTTGGCATGAGAGGTCGCAATTGGCACAGATTGAACATTCCAGCACTTTGCATTTTTTACCTCTCGGTGCTAGGATGTTTTGGCATAAGAGATCGCAATTGACATGAACCTGCAGGCACTTTGCATTTTGTAATATGGATTAAACATAAAAAAACATTTATTTACTGTAACATTATAAAACAGGATGTGACATGTATTACACAGTTGTTGCAGAATTGAACTCGCATTAAACATGAAACACATTTATTTACTGAAACATTATAAAACAGAAAGGAACATGTATTACACCGTCCCTGGGCAACATTATAAAATTGAAAAAAGAAATAAAAACACATTTGTGCTGAACAATGCCTTCGAGATCCCTGGCCTGGCCTGGTTTGAGACTCAGCGCTTAACCATTATACAACAATGATATTATTGTTTGGATTCTCACAAGTTTCATACTTAGCCTTTTACAATGGACAGATATGATATGATATGATATTTTATTTATATCGTGCTCATACACAAGTGTTTCAGAGGGCAAACAAGCAAAGGGAGGGGAACAGGAGAGAACAAAAATATGATTCTACTAGGTCCAGAGACATTAAGAACGCACAAGTGCATGGGAAAGGGAAAACGGGGAAAGTATGTGAAAGGGATAAGTGGAAAGTGCGGAACAGAGGAGGGAAACAAAATAAATAATAAGTGGAATAAATAAATAAATAAATGCAGTGAAAAAGTTAGTGCAGCCATGCAAGTGGCAAGTGCATGATTGGTCAGAGAGGGTATATCTGATAAGTGCAGAAGAAGAGTGGGGCACTGTATGGATACAGATCCCAGTGCCAGGGGTGACCCGGGGGCAGTGCAGGAGGGAAGCAGGTTGAGCAGGTAGCTGGGTCAGAAGGACAGAGGGTGACCAGGTGCACGGTGCTGAGAGAGAGCAGGGGAGAAGAGGGGCAAAGGCAGAATTGAAGAGGAAGGTCTTGAGCTGCTTCCGGAACCGGAGATGGTTCTCCTCAAGTTTCAGGGTGGTTGGGAGGTTGTTACAAAGGGAAGCCCGCGGCTTGTTTCTTTGAAAAATGACCAATCCTGAAGGAATTAGAAGCAGAGGAGCGAAGGGGCTCGAGAAGGGAGGTATTTACGGAAAAATAGTTAAGGTATTTCAGACCCAGGCCCCAGAAAGCCTTGTGGAGGATGCAGAGGGTTTTGAAATTAATCCTTGCAATCACTGGTAGCCAATGAAGGGATTTCAGAGCTGGAGAGATACGATCCCAGGGCTTGAGGTCGAGGGAGATAGCAGATAGGAAGGTCCCAAGTGTGACCTAGGAGGGACATTCAGAAAGGAAAGAGGTCAGCCATGCCAGAGCCTGATCGGTGATACCCATGTTATCACAGAGATGATTGAGCAGGATAGTATGGTTGACCATGTCGAAAGCAGAGGAGAAATCAAGAAGGATGAGGACAGAGGGGATGTTAGAGTCAAGGTTTGGAGAGTAGGTCTTCGCAGATGTTCAGGAGATCAGTTTCTGTGCTTCTGGCAGCTCTGAAGCCAGACTGATGATCATGGAGATAGCCAACAGAGTCAGAAAAAACATTAAGCTGGGAGATGGCCAGCTTTTCCAGGAGCTTCCCCAAAAAGGGAGTAATGGAAATTGGGTGGTAGTTATCCAAACAAGAGGGATCAGCTGTGGGTTTCTTGAAGAGAGGGTGCAAAAGGGAGTGCTTCAAGGGGGAAGGGAAAGATCCAGAGGCAAAAGAATGGTTGAAGAAATTGGCAAGGGCTGGAGCGAGGGTATCGATGTGGTCCTTAATGGTTTTAGAGGAACAGGGGTGGACCTGTTTTGATGAGGCTTTCATAGATCGGACCTGTCTAGCAACCCCATCCGGGAGAAAATGGGAAAGGAGGAGAAAAGGGTTGGGAGGTAGCTGAAGGAGGGTCAGCAAGCCGTGAGGGAGAGGGGAGAGGAGGGGGTGGAGGAGAGAGAGGACAGGATGTCCTGGGTTTTGGAAATAAAGTGAGAGGCAAGGGCGTTGCAAAGAGCCTGGGAGGTGAGAGGGGCGGTGGAGACTGCAGCAGGGTTGGCCAGCTCCTTGCAGATTTTGAAGAGTTCAGCCGAGTTGTTAGATGCCGCAGAGATGCGGGCTTGAATGTGGGCTCTCTTCTTGGAGCAGACAGCGAGACAGTATTGTCTTTGGAGCAGACATAAGGAGGCCGATTCATGGAATAAATGTGCGCCGAAAATACCGGCGCAGAGGGGCCAATACGTGCGCTGCGCCGAAAAATAGCGAAAAGCGCAGGGAAACCAGCGCACGTCGATTCATGTAAGTCCGTGCGTAAGAAAAGCATAGGACGTGCGCTGAAAAAGTGCGCGGCGCACGCCGGCGCACAGGTCAACCAACGGCGTGCGCCACGGCCACTGCGCTATCAGTCCGAGCGCAGCGCACAGCTCTAAAGTAGGCGGAACACAGGGCGGGACACTCGGAATGGGGAATAAAATGGGGCACAACACTCGGAATGGGGAAGAATGTGGGCGGCACGGGGAAGTACAGGAGGCAAGTGCGCGGAACGCCCACACGCTCTCCGGCAACACGTATTCATGGATTCGAACAGGGCAAAACAGCGCTCGATCAAACCAGCGCACAGGCCCAAAAACGTACGCCACAAGTAAGCAGGCGGTAGCGTCCCGACGCACTCAACGAAAGTGCGCCAAAACCTGCGGCAACAAATACCACCCACATACAGCAATGGGCCATACCGTGACCCCACAGGACTAATGATGTGCAAAGGTGTACGCCATTTACACGGACACCCACTGTTCAAAAATTCGCGCGTGTGTGTACAACGGGTTGCGCGAGAAGTCACTCGCGCGATTGCCCTGGGTACGTGTATCCCAGGGTGCGGGGAAGTCCCACACGCGATTGCCCTGGCCACGTCGATACCAGGGGTGCGTGTGAAGTTCCACACGCGAAAAGCCAGGGTACGTCATTTACAGGGGTGAGCGGGAAGTTTCACACGCGAAAAGCTAGGCTACGGGAATTCCAGGGGTGCGCGTGAAATCCTACACGCGAAAAACTAGGGTACGTCATTTACAGGGGTGCGCGGGAAGTTTCACACGCGAAAAGCTAGGCTACGGGAATTCCAGGGGTGCGCGTGAAATCCTACACGCGAAAAACTAGGGTACGTCATTTACAGGGGTGCGCGGGAAGTTTCACACGCGAAAAGCTAGGCTACGGGAATTCCAGGGGTGCGCGTGAAATCCTACACGCGAAAAACTAGGGTACGTCATTTACAGGGGTGCGCGGGAAGTCCCACACGCGATTACAGCAGGGTACGTGTATTTCAGGGGTGCGCGGGAAGTTCCACACGCGAATAGCCTGGCCGCATGTATTTCAGGGGTGCGCGGGAATTTCCACACGCGAATAGCCTGGGCGCGTGTATTTCAGGGGTACGCGGGAAGTTCCACACGCGAATAGCCTGGGCGCGTGTATTTCAGGGGTGCGCGGGAAGTTCCACACGCGAATAGCCTGGGCGCGTGTATTTCAGGGGTGCGCGGGAAGTCCCACACGCGATTACAGCAGGGTACGTGTATTTCAGGGGTGCGCGGGAAGTTCCACACGCGAATAGCCTGGCCGCGTGTATTTCAGGGGTGCGCGGGAAGTTCCACACGCGAATAGCCTGGGCGCGTGTATTTCAGGGGTGCGCGGGAAGTTCCACACGCGAATAGCCTGGGCGCGTGTATTTCAGGGGTGCGCGGGAAGTTCCACACGCGAATAGCCTGGGCGCGTGTATTTCAGGGGTGCGCGGGAAGTTCCACACGCGAATAGCCTGGGCGCGTGTATTTCAGGGGTGCGCGGGAATTCCCACACGCGAATAGGCTGGGCGCGTGTATTTCAGGGGTGCGCGGGAATTATCACACGCGATTTGGCTTGGTACGTGTATTACAGGGGTGCGTGCGAAGTTACACACGCGATTAGGCTGGGTGGGTCCTGTCACCCTCGACGGCCCCTGCAGGCAGCCCACAAAACAGGGGACTACCCTGCACACCTGCTCATGTCTCCCACCACCCCCACCCCCCCAGTCACCAGGGGTACCCTCCACCAGGCCCCCACTCATGTCTCCCACCACCCCCACCCCCCCAGTCACCAGGGGCACCCTCCACCAGGCCCCCAACCATGTCTCCCACCACCCCCACCCCCCCAGTCACCAGGGGCACCCTCCACCAGGCCCCCACTCATGTCTCCCACCACCCCCACCCCCCAGCAGTGCAGGGGCAGGCTCCACCAGGCCCCCACCCATGCCTCCCACCACCCCCACCCCCCCGCCACCAGGGGCACCCTCCACCAGGCCCCCACTCATGTCTCCCACCACCCCCACCCCCCACCATCCAGGGGCACCCTCCACCAGGCCCCCACTCATGTCACCCACCACCCCCACCCCCCAGCAGTGCAGGGGCAGCCTCCACCAGGCCCACACTCATGTCTCCCACCACCCCCACCCCCCAGCAGTGCAGGGGCAGCCTCCACCAGGCCCACACTCATGTCTCCCACCACCCCCACCCCCCCAGTCACCAGGGGCACCCTCCACCAGGCCCCCACTCATGTCTCCCACCACCCCCACCCCCCAGCAGTGCAGGGGCAGGCTCCACCAGGCCCCCACCCATGCCTCCAACCACCCCCACCCCCCCGCCACCAGGGGCACCCTCCACCAGGCCCCCACTCATGTCTCCCACCACCCCCACCCCCCACCATCCAGGGGCACCCTCCACCAGGCCCCCACTCATGTCACCCACTACCCCCACCCCCCAGCAGTGCAGGGGCAGCCTCCACCAGGCCCACACTCATGTCTCCCACCACCCCCACCCCCCAGCAGTGCAGGGGCAGCCTCCACCAGGCCCACACTCATGTCTCCCAGCACCCCCACCCCCCCAGTCACCAGGGGCACCCTCCACCAGGCCCCCACTCATGTCTCCCACCACCCCCACCCCCCCAGTCACCAGGGGAACCCTCCACCAGGCCCCCAACCATGTCTCCCACCACCCCCACCCCCCACCATCCAGGGACACCCTCCACCAGGCCCCCACTCATGTCTCCCACCACCCCCACCCCCCAGCAGTGCAGGGGCAGGCTCCACCAGGCCCCCACCCATGCCTCCCACCACCCCCACCCCCCCGCCACCAGGGGCACCCTCCACCAGGCCCCCACTCATGTCTCCCACCACCCCCACCCCCCACCATCCAGGGGCACCCTCCACCAGGCCCCCACTCATGTCACCCACCACCCCCACCCCCCAGCACTGTGGGGAACCTGCCAGCAGGCCCCCACACATGTCCCCCTGGCCCCAGGTCCTGACGATACACAATCATGGCAGTAATGGCCAGCATACCCAGCACAAACACCCAGGCAAGGATTGCATCCACCCACATAGTGAATGCAATCACATGACACAACCCCAATGCCAAGTATGCAAAAGAACACATGTCCGTCACACACACATACACAATGGGTGCAAGTGAATGTCAAAACCCATATCATGACATGTAACAAACCAATGAGAAAATAACACAAGTGTAAGAAAATATAAAAAATGTATTAAATACCAAAAATAAGTGAAATTTACAAACATACAACGATGTGGCTAAGTAAATAAATGGTCCATGTCCGAGAACAAAAGTGATAAACAAAAAAACAAAGGAAAAAAATTAAAATGAATTTGTCCAAAGCAATATCATTTAATAGGAAATTAATGAAAAACCATTACGTCATGGTGAAAACAATAAGAAATTAAAAAAATGTATCTCCCAAAAAAAAAACTATATACAGGAATGTTCCAGGGTCCATGAGCCCAACACCAAAAATGAAACCTACCACTAATTAATGAAATATATATGTACAAAAAAGTGGCCATTGTCCGAGCGGTCCAAAATAATAAAAATAAATAAAGGAAACCTAGCACTAACTAACTAAATAACTATATACAAAGGCAGCGGGCAAGTCCTGCGGCTCACTTGGTGATGTTGCTGGCCAGGGCATCATCGAACTCCATGTCGATGTCCTGGAGGCGGGACTCTGTCCTGGCCCCGAGGTCTCGCAGGGACAACCCCATGTCCACCTCAAACTCCCTGCGAGCTTCCTCGAGGCACTCAGCCCGCCTCAATGCCCGACGCATGGAGAACTCCGCCCTGACCATGGCGAGCCGCTCCTCTTCCGCCCGCTGCCGCTCCGCACCTATCCGCTGGCGAAACTCCTCCCACACGGAACACACCACCATCCCAGGGTTGCCCTGCCCTCCGGCAGATGCCTGCCCCTCGGATCTTGATGGCCCAGAGCCATGATGCCTCCCACGTCGAGCCCGCTGCTGCCTCCGACGCCACTGCCTCTGCCAGCACGACGGCATCCAGGCTGATGGAAACCACCGACGCCGTCGTGCACGTGCCCTGCCCGATGATGCCGTCACATCTACCATCTGCTGGGGTCCACTTGCTGTGTTGTCCACCCCTGCTGGACCTCCGACTCCCAACTGTGGCAGGGATGGGATCCCCACCGAGCTGGCTGCATTGGTCGGGGCAGGTCCACAGGGGGCCCTGGTGGCATCTGGGCCGGAAGACGGCAAGGAGAACGACCGGTGGATAGCCTGCACAGAGGAGGAGAGGGCCGTCAGATTGGCCAACACATGCAGGAAACCCCCGAACATGGCCGATCCCAATTGGGCCACGTCGGCACGGTGCACTTCGTGATGACGTGCGTGCTCCTCCCGGGAAGCACGCACGTCATCACGAATCACAGCCGTGCGCATCGCGACCCCAATCAGGACCTTCTCCACGCGGCCAGGGGTTACCACGTCCGCAGGTGGAGGGGAGTCAGGTGACATGGACATCCCCTCTACCTGCGGACGGGCCTGGGACGGGGCATCCCTGCTGGTGCATGGTGGTGCACTCACAGGGTCAGGGACAGTGACATGCACAGGCCCCTCCACGGTGACCTGTGCTGCCTCCTGCCCCTGGCCCTGGACTGCACCACTTGCACCAGCAGGGATGCTCCCACCAGGCCCCATGTGTGCACCAGTGTCGGCCTCCTCCTCCTCTGTGCAAACCACCAACCTGGATGGCTCCTCACCGTCTCCCGCCGTAGCAGGCCCCTGTGGGGGCTCACCCACCCCTTCCGCTGCAGCCGTGGGGGCATCCCCGCCGCCTTGCTCCACAGCGCCGTCTCCGCCCTCTTCTTCATTAGCCGCTGCGTAGAGGGAGACAAAGGACACAAGCATCAGGCTACTGTACAATGGTCCCCTAGACAGGAAGCAATAGCAGATGAGCACCACTGTCAAAGTACACTTACATCATGTCCCTCCACAACACATGGTTCAGTCCAGGCAAAACACACACAGTAACAGGCATGGTGCATGCCATGGACATTTCCATGCATGTCCAATGGACACTAGAAACATTCAATGATATGTAACTCACATGCATCATGGCTCATGCATATCACATGCACACACTTCACCTCAGTCACATCCATCTGGCCCCAAACACACCGAACACAGGCGAAACAAGGGTAAGTTGGGTGCGTCACTGAATCTGTGCATTGTCACACACATGTGTCATGCATCCATGGCATGCATAAGTCACAGACACGCAGGTCAGGCACACAGACATGGCTACCATATATGTACCTGGCATCAGCACCCATCCTTCACCCCCATCCATGTCCAGGTACAGAGACTGGCATGCTCTCATGTCCAAAATCTGCATAGGGCTCCCCATGCCGCATTTCAACACATGCAACAACCATGTGGGTCACACATCACTGGTCGCACATGCATTACCATGATGTCCCTGCACACATACATGCATACATGGCACACATACAGGCAAGTATCATAGAACCAGCACACCGCAACATGCCCTGTCTCACACAGTAATGCTTGGACACATACCGCTCAACTCCAGACGGGCCTCCCTCTCAAGGACCTGGGCGTGGAGCGCTGGGCGTACGCGTTCCAGGACCCTCTTCTGGATGGAACTCATGCGGCCCCGGCCCCCCTCCACGAGGCGCCGGGCCTTCACAAGGGTCCTGGACCTCAAGTCCTCCCAGTGCTTCTTGATCTTCTGGACGTTGCGGGTTGCCACCCCCTCCGCGTTGATGGCAACCACACAGTCAGCCCAGATCCTCTCCCGTCCTTCCTTGCTGGCGCGGGACGATCCAAAGAGGGCATCATACTGCCCCAGGACATGCTCCACCAGGACACCAACTTCGGTGGCAGTGAAGCTGGTGCCCCTCTGCCCCTCTGGCCTGGGGTTGCCACTGGTGCCAGATGTGGAAGTGCCCGACATGGCAACCCCAGAGGCAGGTGTGGGTGGGCAACTGGGTCCTGGGGCTGGGCTGTGGAGCGATGTAATCCCAGTTGGGAGTCTTCAGTTCCAGCAGGGGTGGACACAGCAACTGGACCCCTGCAGATGGCTGATGTGCAGGCACCAAATGGCAGGGCATGGTGGCAGCAGGCAGGCAGGCAGGCAGGCAGCAGCAGATAGCACGTGGGAGGCTGCTCGGGGCACTGGGGGGCAGTAACTCGGCCTTCTGGGCAGGAGCGTGGTGTTCCGTGTGTTTTCGGGTGGCCAGCTTGATACGGAGTGATTTGGCACGTGAAAATCCTGCACGTCAGCGTGAAATCCGAGGAAAGGCCCTTAGCGCGTAAGCGCGTCAGCACGCATACGCGATTCTATTGGACCAGAGTCCCTCAGCGCGTAAGCGCGTCTGACGTGACCCGCACGGGCGTTCCCCACTCAGCACGTGATGATGGAACACACGTGGAAATACTGCACGTCAGAGTGTCATCGCGTGATTGGCCTATGTACGTGTATTTCATTGCGTGTAATTGGACAAAAGTGCGCGTACACGCGATTGGCCTATGTACGTGTATTTAATGGGTGCGTGGCCACTTACACACGCAAGTACGTCAGCGAACCTGTATCCCGTGGTGCGTGTGAATTTCCACACGCTATTGGACTGGGAACTGGATTCCAGGGGTGCGCGGGTCACACGCTCGCCTAGAACACGCGCAAAGCATAAAATTGCGGACTTTAACAATAACAAGCTCAGACGCCAGGATGAACATACCGTTCCTAGCAGCAGTGGCAGTGGGCTACCAAAGGAGGAGGAGGAGGATAGTCAGGGCCAGAATATTCACACCCAGAACCAGCCTTTTCGGGATGCCTGATGACCAGGTGTATGGGAGGTACAGGTTTCCACCACACATCATACTGGAGCTGGTGACTGAGTGGGAGGATGACCTCACATCACCCACCCTGTGCTCCCAAGCACTCAGCCCCCTGGAGAAAGTCCTCAATGTACTGCACTTCTTAGCCACTGGATCATTTCAGCGGACAAGTGCCATAGTGGGTGGGGTGTCACAGGCCACCCAGTCACGCTGCCTACACCAGGTCTTGAACATCATGACTGCACGCCCATCAGTCCGCAGGCACATATACCTGCCCAGAACACCTGCAGAAAGGCATGTTGCCGCCCTGGATTTTTACGGAGTGGCACGATTCCCCAAAGTGCTAGGTGCCATCGACTGCACCCATGTGGCTCTACGTCCCCCCAGGGCATCAGAGCACATCTATAGGAACCGCAAGCACTGGCATTCCATCAACGTGCAGGTAGTATGTAATGCCAAGGGAATCATCACCTCAGTATATGCCAACTATCCCGGGTCCACCCACGACAGCTTCATTTACCGAATGTCCACCCTATGCCGGGACATAGATGCTGGGCGGCATGGCGATACATGGCTGCTTGGTGAGTATGTATGCCACTGCACATGCATGCATGTTGGATACTGAGCAAGGTCACAACCCCACCAATGATACCAATCACCACCTCCACAGGGGACAGTGCCTACCCTCTCAGCCCCCACATGATGACGCCAATTCGGAACCCCACCACGCCACCCCAGGTAAGACATAACACAGCCCACATTACAACCAGGGGCATAGTGGAGCGCACATTCGGAGTGCTAAAGTCACGCTTTTGCTCCCTTGACCGTTCTGGCGGGCAGCTGTTATACGCTCCCCCAGTAGTGTGCAGGATCATAGTGGCAGCATGTGTCCTGCACAACGTTGCAACACGCCGGGGCCTGCCCGTGGACATGGTGGTGCCCCCACATCCACAACCACATGCACGGCCGCTGCGCATGGGAGGGGAAAGGGCACGGGGGGAGGCAGCCCGTACGCAACTGGTGGCCAACTTCTTCACCTAGGAATCACAGTGTTGGCTAGTGCACACTGCTCTGGCACATACCATCTGACGATCAATGATGACACTACCTGACAATGTCACAATATTTCTTGGCAATAAACTGTCAGAAACACATCAGCCTGAGATTGTTAACATGGAAGTGTCACTATGTGTGCACCCCTACCTACACATACACCAGCAATGCATAACTATGAAAAGACACAACTCCATTCATCAAAAATGCATTGGCACAGGCGAATTGCTACATTACAACATTGCCATGTCACCCAATCCCTTCACAGTCCCGCCACAGAGGACACCATGTCATGGTATGTGAGAGCAAACAAACTGACCCTCACAACATGACACCGGTGTCACAAATTGCAGTGCCCCAAATGGAACATAGCCGCACTTGAACAGCTAACCGTGATGGAGGCACTACTATACACCTGTGTAAGAGTCATTTCAATCAAATTACACACCAACCCACCCTGAAGCCCACCAAAACAAGACACAATGCATGTAATCAATGCTAGTCTCAATACCTGATTGTGCTGGTATGTCCTCACCGTCCAGATGTACAGTGATGGCGCCACGCAAAAGTGTCACTGCACATCTACCGACATGTAGTCTGACTCCAGAGAGTATGCCCGTGTGAAGAACTGTGTGAAATACCTGAAAAACATGAGTAACATATGTAAGTTGAGGCACATATCAAACCATCATGCATAGTTAGGTGCAACAACAATGTACACCATGAATGTCTACACAGTATTGACTATGGACTGCCCAACAGCTCATGGAAGTCCAATGTCACCGTGTAATTTGCTGTCACTTGGGCACACCCTTTGCAAGCCCATGGAAACGGAAGCAGGAGGGGTGTGGATGCCAGATACCCAAGCATCGAAACCAAACTCAGGACAAGCCTGCATGTGCCCAGCCACAATACAGTGTATGCCCAGGTACCCACACAAGGCAACACACTTGAAAAACAAAAATATGATAAGAAAAAATGGCCATGAAAGGGCCGGCGGGGAGGGGGGGGCCACCTATGAGGTCCGAGGACAGGATGCACGCCACAATCCACCTGTGTGGATCATGGGAAGTAAAAACACCCCATAGGCTCGTGGCCCACACGGCTACTCTGTTGTGGGAGATGAGTCGCTATCGCTCTGGCCAGACCCTGCAGCTGACTCAGGAGGTGGGGGAGCTGCCTCAGAAGATGGTGTGACAATGGGAGGCAGCCCACGCAAAGCCCGAGTTTGCTCCTCCATGGCTGCAAGCAGGCGGGTCTGGAAGGTCTGGTTCTGGATTATGATCATGCGGAGGTCCCCATGCAGTAACTTCCGGGATGACCTGACCTCCGCACGAGTTGCCTGCATCTCGGCCGAGAGCGTCCGTGTCAGACGCTCCAGCTGCTCCTCTGTCCTTCTATGGGATGAAGCCTCAAGCTCTGACAGGGTCGACCTGAGGTGATGGAATTCTTCCCTCAGGCCTTCCCTGTGGCGCTGGGACTCCATGGAAAGTGATTCCCGCAGAGTCGCCAGTCCTGCCCGCCTGTCCATGTTGGACGCCAACATGTCCTCCCTGTGTGCCTGGCAGATGGACTCTGTAGCCTGCTCCAGTCGCTCCATCAGCCTTTCTGGGGGGACAATGGAAGTGGCCACCCTATCCATGGCCTGTGCAATCATCTCGGATGATGCTGCCTGTTGGGTGGCCATACCGTAGATGGATTGCTCCCAAGCGGTATTGCCAGGTGGCATACGGCCACCACGTTGGCGGGCACCACACCTGCCTGGGGCAAGGCGGACTGCGCCTTGCTGTGCCGGCAAAGCCTCAGGCTGCAGGACTGCATTCCCTCTCTGATCTGCAGCCCCAGGAACAGGATCAGAGATTGTGTGGTGTGGCCCTGCATCCGTAACCACCGGAGGCTGAGCTGCCGACACTGACATCCCCATTGAGGGCAATAACCCGGCTGCAGGTGGGTCGGACAGAGGAGATTCTCTCCCAAGAACACTCACCTGCGACTGCACATAGGTGTCATCCTCCGAGTCTACACCTGAATACTGCTCGGGGGAGGAACCCCCAGAGACACCCCTCGACAGCACGACCTGCAGCACTTGTGGGTTTTCACCCACAAACACACCACGTCCCTCACTTGTGGAAGGTCGGCCCGGGTTGCCCTCCTGGGACGGCTCCACCACCACATCCCCAGCATCAACAAGTGCGTCGTCCCCTGCAAAGACATGAATGAGAGAAATGGAAACAGGCATTAGCACCATGGCATACAACAAGGGCTGATGAACAACAGAGCCAGTAGTTCAATGACACATGTCCCACATGACTGGGAAACCTCCTATGCATTCACCATCACTGGGTCTGGAGGGGAGGCTCAGGGCACACAATGATGACACAGAGAATGGAGAGCAACGCCTGCTCCCCATGCTGCCTAGCACTGGCATCACACATTGGCCGGTGATTGCCATGTCAAATGCACATGCCATCACACACATGGCATGTGACATAGCCACCAAGTGAAGAGGGAGAGGAGGGCAACTATTTTGGATTTTGGCCACTCTGGTCCTGACATTGCTTCATCACATCAAGAAGTTAACATGTTGGACATGGATCTGCTAGTCCCAATTGGCCACGATGCACAGTGCCTTGTCAACATTAACAAAATGCAGTAGACAATGAGATTCCACCTCCCCATCACCTGTAATGGATTCATATAGCATTCGTGAAGCACCTGTACAGAAATGTATGAAGGAACAGCGGAGCACTGAGGGGTGGTGGGGCAGAAGGGGATGCCATTCAACAATCCTACTGGTGCTGGTGTCATTCATGTAACGCAAGTGCAGAGGTGGGTGGCACAATGAAGTGCAAGGGGAAGTTGCGGCTGGTAGTGCTGTACAAGGTAAGTAGGACTTAACGGCGAGGGCAGATGGTGGTAGGCGCAGACAAGTGCTGGGGGGGTGGCCTATAGGGGTACAGAGGCAGTCATGCAGTGCTGTGGGCTCGGAGGGGACAGGGGAGGTACACACTGCATCTGGCTTGGCAAGGTCCTTGCAGATTTCAATGTGTCCTGCAGAGTTGTCAGATGCCGCAGATATGTGCCCTTGGATTGGGGCTCTCATCTTGGTGAGAAGGGTGAGACGCTATTGCCTTTGGAGCAGGCGGCAGGCCAGTTTGCCAGAGGATGAGCATGATGCAGGCCATTTCCTCTCTGCCACCCGGCACCTGTGTTTTGGGTTCACAAGATGCGAGTCATGCCAGGAGTCAGCATTGGCATGGGGCTTCAGGCGGATTGTCATGACCGTGGCAAAGACATCCAGTGTACCTGACATAGAGTGGAGCATGGAGTGGGCCCTGTCAGGATGGGAGTGAGCCTAAGGGGGAGCTGGATGGGGGGTAGATTTTGGCAGCATAAGCCTCGACTGACACACACTTCATGGGTTGGAATACCAAGAAGGTGTGTGACAGTGGTGAGGGTGGCTTTGCCTGTGGGGTGGTGAGGGTGAGGTGGGAGGAGAGGAGAAAGTGATCACTCCAGGAGAGAGGAGTGCAGAGAGGGATGGAGAGGGGAAGGTCAGATGAGATCAGAGCATCAAGAGTGTGCCCTGCAGAATGAGTAGGGACAGACGGGAGATTAGAGGCTGATAGGGAGTTGCTGAGGTCACGGAAAAGTCACGTGGGGGGGACAACAAGCATGCAGGTGGATGCGTACATCACCAAGGAAGAGGATTTCAGTGTCTGGGGACATGAGTGAGGAGGAGAGGTGAGGCCACTCAGAAAGGAAGTAGTACATTTGACCATTTTTCCGATACACAGTACGCACAGTTTGTGAATGTCAAGGTGAGATGGAGAGAGACGTCACACAAGCCATTCCAGAGGGGAGTAGGTCTACGTAGGAGTGACAGTGGCAGGAATACCCTCAGGGAAGGCAAGGGCACACCCCCCCCTGCACAGTAGTGCCGGGCCAAGGAGAGGATCTCCTGAACGTCAGGTAGGAGTGTGTCAAAGATGCAGACAGAGCTGGCCGTCAGACATGTTTCCATGAGACCAAGGATGTCAAGGTGCATTACCTCATGTAAGTGACATATATTGGAGGAATGCCTGATGCAGCGGCAGAGTAAGGAGTGTAAATGTGGAGGAGGTTGACAGCCTTGTAGGACTTACGGGGAGTGCTACAGATCAGAGGTGCAGCTTGTGTAGGAGTTGGAGTGGGAGACGGAGAAGGATCATGGGAGGGTGCAGGGAGGCAGTGCAGGATAGATGAGGAGAGAGGAGGGGGGACAGCAGGAGAGGAAAGGAAGTTGATGAGATGTGGGTAGCATTTGTCAAGGAGAATAAGGTTGGCCTGAGGTCCTTGGACTGAGATGCTCCCATTACCATACTCATCAATTGTGGCCTCTGAGGATTGGAAGGAGGCCAAGAGTACACCCCAACGGGTCACACCATTGATGGTGGAAGAGGAGCAAGGAGAGAGGACTGGGACCATGTGAAGGGTCCATGGGACAGGCAAAGGCATGTATGAGCAGATGTCAGTGAGAGTTAACCTTGAGTAGGCTCAGATGTACTTGTCAGCAATAGGGTGGGTCGCATTGGAGGGCAGGGTGCCCTCATTTGACTGTTTGCAAGCAGGTGTCGTGAGTAGGGCACGATGGTCTGAACAGTAGAAGTCAGGGAAGATAGACCATGAAGAGCAGCATGGAGTGTGAGGGAATGGGGCTTGAAACCAGATGGAACAAGAGCACACAGGTAGGAGGTGGGTGTCAAGGCAAAATCCAGAGTATGACAGCATGTTGAGTGCCATGTATATACAGAGGACGCATTAGCATGTGGTATCATTGCATGTCAGGCATGTGACGATGGAACTTGAATGGCTGGGGGAAAGTGTAGGAATGGTATGTAAGACATAAGATGAATAGACAGGGGAGAATGAGCAACAATGTCGTGACAAAATGACAATTCAAGGGGAACTTCCATGGTGTAGGGCCATATGTGCACTGTTGGCAGTAGGGATAGTGGTGTGGGCACATGGTGTTGCACTGAACATACTGGATGAGGCACATGGGTGACACTATCAACTCTGCCACACACCACCTTGACAGGCACCCAACATGAAGGCTTCGCACACACACCATGCACATTGATATAACACACATGCATGTGCACTCACCGGATGATGCCTCGTAATCAGGGAGATCTCCCACACCTTGGAGTTGTCCCTCGGTGACGTAGGATCCAGCTACGGACTCGTGTGGTGTGAGTTCTATTTCCTGTGCTGGGGACCCACCTCCAGTCACCAAGGTTGCGGCATGACTTGAGGCCAGCTTATCCTTTGCCCTGCGCTTAAGGTCATTCCAGCGCTTCTGGCAATCACTAGCTGTGCGCCTCACTACTCCAAGGGCACTTATTTTGTCAGCAATGGTCTGCCAGTGTGCCTGGCGTCTGGCATGTGTGGTCTTGGACCCTGCAACGATGACCATTTCCCTATCATGGTCTGACACATACTGAACAAGTGCATTCAGTTCGGCGTCTGTGAAGCTGGGCTTCCTTGATGGGCCGGACTGTGCAGCCGTGCCTGGGGCATCAGCCTGTGCCGGACGTGCACTCTTCCTCTTCCGCTTGGAAGGGGGTGGGGATCCAGAGTGTCCTACGCCGCTGTGGACACTAGGGGCAGGAGCCGTGGTGGACTCAGTACTGGGTGTGTGGGATTGCACACTCAGCATGGGAGTAGGTGCAGGCATTGGGGGTAGAGGGATAGGGTCAGGCCTGATCTGAGGTGCATGAACTAGGACCGACACAGTCTTGGCAGGGTGTATGAGAGGTGGGGTGGATGGAGCCACACCCTGGCCACGGGGGGCAGCAGATGACCTATCTGGCATAGATGCGCGTGTCCTGATGACACCGATGTGCACCGGTGCAAGTGCAGTGGACCTGCTGACCTGGATGTCAGCGATGGAGTCACCCTCGGACAGGTCTGGTGCCACAATGGGCTGGTCCAACAAGGGCTGATCAGGGTTGGTATCAGCCACATGACCCTCAACCTGGGGGGGGAGGGGGGGAGGGGGGGCATGGGTGTCCCTGACTGGTCCTCCAGACTGGGGGGGACAGGGGCACCCTGCAAGTCACAACCACGTCCCCTAGTGGATCCTCCACGGCCACCACGTGTGGCTCGGCCACCTTTGCCACCCTTACGGCTTGCACGCCTCCCAACCATGGCACTGATGTTATTGTGCGTATGGGAGTGGGTGTGCACAATTGTCCTGGGCAATTGGGTGTCAAAGGGGTTGGGTACCAGATGGTATTCGTACCCTAGTGCAGTGGCAAGGCTATATGACACCCCTGGGGAAAGATGACGGGTCACGCAACGCACAGGCACCCCAAAAAAGTTAAGGAACGTGCACGATACCCCTCCTAGACCACGTGTGCATATGAAAAACCCTGCACTACGCTGTGGCATCCAGTAACACAGTAATGAACGTATGCGTGTCACACGCAGCCTAGATTGACCTCTGAAGAGGTACGTGACACAAGGGGCAAGCACAGATGATAGATGCGTGCGCAACTCACCGTCTGCCAGGGAGAAATGCGTCAAAAAGACGCGCGTGTGCGCGTTGGCAACACCCCCGCGAAAAGAAGAATGGGACGCTGTCTGAGGAGACAGGACAACAGTAGAAGGGAACGCTGTGTGAGGAAACAGGCCCAGGAAAAAGAGCAAAAGAGAAAAAGCTGTCAGAGGTAACAGGGAGTACGACCTTTGAACGCCGTGAAGTAAATCGCGTGTCAACTGACAAGAAGTACAGAATACACCAACTCGCTCTCCACGAAAAGCACGTACAAGGAAATGGCGTACTACATGTACCTTTTATGCAGGCCCACAGGTCCTGCGTCACTTCCGCGTGTAGGCGCTGAAGGGCCAGCCTCCAATCACACGCATTGACACTGGCTTGTGTTTCTTTCACGCGTGTTGGGAAACGGCCGTGCGTTATAGACGCGCTTACGGGCCTGGCCCTTTGGACCAATCACGCGTGTTGGGAAACACCCGTGCGTCATAGGCGCGCTTACGCGCCTGGCCCTTTGGACCAATGAAATCGGGTACGCGTGCTGACGCGCTCGCGCGGCACGTGTTTATTTTTCACGTGGGTTGGGAAACACCCGTGCGTCATAGGCGCGCTTACGCGCCTGGCCCTTTGGACCAATGAAATCGGGTACGCGTGCTGACGGGCTCGCGCGGCACGTGTTTATTTTTCACGCGGGTTGGGAAACACCCGTGCGTCATAGGCGCGCTTACGCGCCTGGCCCTTTGGACCAATGAAATCGCGTACGCGTGCTGACGTGCTTACGCGCTGAGGGCCTTTCCTCGGATTCCACGCAGACGTGCATGATTTTCACGTGCCAATTCACTCCGTATCAAGCTGGCCACGCGTTCACACACGGAAGACCACGCTCCTGCCCAGAAGGCCGAGTTACTGCCCCCCAGTGCCCCGAGCAGCCTCCCACGTGCCATCTGCTGCTGCCTGCCTGTCTGCCTGCCTGCCTGCTGCCACCGTGCCCTGCCATTTGGTGCCTGCACATCAGCCATCTGCAGGCGTACAGTTGCTGTGTCCACCCCTGCTGGAACTGAAGACTCCCGACTGGAAGAACACCACTCCACAGCCCAGCCCCAGGACCAAGTTGCCCACCCACTCCTGCCTCTGGGGTTGCCATGTCGGGCACTGAAACATCTGGCACCACTGGCAACCCCCAGCCAGAGAGGCAGAGGGGCCCCAGCTTCAGTGTCACCGAGGTTGGGGTCCTGGTGGAGCGAGTCCTGGGGCAGTATGATGCCCTCTTCGGAAGTAGCCGCGCCAACTATGAAGGACGGACTCGGATCTGGGACGACATCGTGACTGCCATCAACGCGGAGGGGGTGGCAGTCCGCGACAACCCACATGTGAGGAAGCGTTGGGAGGACTGCAGGTCCAGGACCCTCTCAAAGGCCCGGCGCCTCGTGGAGGGGGGCCGGGGCCACATGAGTTCGATCCAAATGAGGGTCCTGGCACGCATACACCCAGCGCTCCACTCCCAGGTCCTTGAGAGGGAGACCCGTCTGGAGTTGAGCGGTAAGTGTGCAGGCATTGCTGTGTGAGACAGTGCATGTTGCAGTGTGCTGGTTGTGTGATGCTGTATGTGTGGAATGGGCCTTGTAGGCATGTATGTGTGCAGTGTTGTCATGGCGATGCATGTGCGACCAGTAATTTGTGGATCACATGGTTGTTGTATGTGTTGCTATGCAACCTGAGGAGGCCTATGCAGATTGGACACATGTGAGCATGCAAGTGTATGTTCGTGGACATGGGTGTGGGTGAGGGATGGATGCTGATGCCAGGTACATGTATGGTGTCGAGGTCGGTGTGCTTGACCTGCATGTCTGTGACTTTTGAATGGCATGGATGCATGACACATGTCTGTGACACTGTACAGATTCACTGATGCTGCCTAATCATCCTTATATCCACTGTGTTTGTGATGTACGAGGCCACATGGATGTGACAGAGGTGAAGTGTGTGCGTGTGATTTGCATGACCAATGATGCATGTGTGTTCCATGACATCGTACTTTAGAAGAGTGCAGTGGACATGTATGTTGATGTGCATGCCATGGACCATGGGTGTTGTGTGTGTGTATTGCCTGACCCATGTGTTGTGGAGGGACATGATAGGAGTGTACTTTACCCTTGCCAGTCATCTGATATTGCTTCCTGTGTAGGGGACCATTGTACAGTGCCCTGATGCTTGTGTTCTATGTCTCCCTCTATGCAGCGGCTAGTGATGGAGAGGGTGGAGACGGCGCTGTGGAGGTAGACGGCGGGGATGCCCCCACGGCTGCGGCGGAAGGGGTGGGTGAGCCCCCACAGGGGCCAGCTACAGCGGAAGAGGGCAAGGAGCCATCCAGGTTGGTGGTTTCTACAGAGGAGGAGGCGGCCGAGACTGAGGCACACCTGAGGCCTGGTGGGGGCATCCCTGCTGGTGCAAGTGGTGCAGTTCAGGGCCAGGGGCAGGAGGCAGCACAGGTCGCCGTGGAGGTGCCTGTGCATGTCGCTGTCCCTGACCCTGTGAGTGCACCACCATGCACCAGCATGGATGCCCCGTCCCAGGCCCGTCCGCAGGTGGAGGGGGTGTCTATGTCATCTGACTCCCCTCCACCTGCGGACGAGGGGACCCGTGGGCGCATGGAAAAGGTCCTGATTGGGGTCGCGTTGCGCACGGGGGTCATTCGTGATGATGTGCGTGCTTCCCGGGAGGAGCACGCACATCATCACGAAGAGCACCGTGCCGACGTGGCCCAGTTGGGATCTGCCATTGGCGCGGGTTTTCTGCAGGTGATGGCCAATGTGTCGGGCATCTCCTCCTCTGTGGAAAGTATGCGCCGGTCGTTCTCCTTGCCGTCTTCCGGCCCAGTTGACACCAGGGCCCCCTGTGGACCTGCCCCGACCAATGCAGCCGGCTCAGTGGGGATCCCATCCCTGCCACAGTCGGGAGTCGGTGGTCCAGCTGGTGTGGACACCATGGCAACTGGACCCATGCAGGTGGAGGATGTGCCGGCATCATCAGGCAGGGCACGTGCACGACGGCGTCGGTGGATACCATCAGCCTGGATGCCGTCGTGCTGGCAGAGGCAGTGGCTGCAGAGGCAGCGGCAGCGACGTGGGAGGCGTCATGGCTCGGGGCCATCAACATCGGAGGGGCAGCCATCGGCTGGAGGGCAGGAGGACCCTGGACAGAATGTGTCTTCCGTGTGGCAGCGGTTAGGCCACGCAATAGATGCGGAGAGGCGGCGGGCAGAAGAGGGGCGGCTCGCTATGGTCAGGGCAGTGGACTCCATGCAGAGGGCCCTGAGGCGTGCCGAGTGCCTCGAGGAGATCCGCAGGGGCTTGGAGGTGGACACTGCGTCAGCCCTGCGGGCCCTCGGGGCCATTGAGGAGGAACGCCTCGGGGAGATAGAAAGGGAGTTCGATGATGCCCTGGCCCATAACATCTCTCAGTGAGCCGCAGGACTGGCCCGCCGCCTTTGTATATAGTTATGTAGATAGTAGGTTTCCTTTATTTTAATTTATTATTTGGGTTGATTGGACAATGGCCACGTTTTTTGTATATAGTTCGCATTAGTTAGGTTTTGGGTAGGTTTCATTTTATGGTTTTTAGGGATATTGGACCCGGACAATCATCTTTGTACATAGTTTGTGGATGTTTTCGATTTTATTATTTGGACCATGGGGCAATGTGTTTGTTTTTGATTTCCATTTTGATTGACTTTGCACCCGTTCTTTTGGATTTCACCTTTCATTGGAAATTTTTTTTTTTTCCTGTTACTTTGTGTATTCATTTAGGTGTTTATTTTTTTTTCTTTCTTACATTTTAATACATTGTTCTTTTGATTCTATTGTGTGGACTTCTCTCATTGGTTTGTTGACTGTCACAATCTGGGTTTTCACAGTCATGTGTTGCCATTGTGTGAGTCTGACGGACTTGGACTCATGCGCATACTGCTCATTGGTTATGTATCATGTAATGGGTATTTGATTTTTGAATGGATGTGTACCTTGGATGTGTGTATGGACTGGGGTGACATGGGGTGGGATGTGGTTTCCCATGGGATCCTGGGATCTGTATTGTGATTTCCTATTGGTAGGGGAACATCTGTGTGGGCCTGGTGGAGGGTGCCCCACAGTGCTGGGGGGTGGGTGTGGTGGGAGGCATGAGTGGGACATAAGTGGGGGCCTGCTGGCAGGTGGCCCACAGTGCTGGGGGGTGGGGGTGGTGGGAGGCATGAGTGGGACATGGGTGGGGGCCTGGTGGAGGGTGCCCCATGACTGCTGGGGGGTGGGTGTGGTGGGAGACATGAGTGGGGGCCTGGTCGAGGGTGCCCCTGCACTGCTGGGGGGTGGGGGTGGTGGGAGACATGGGTGGGGGCCTGGTGGAGGGTGCCCCTGCACTGCTGGGGGGTGGGGGTGGTGGGAGACATAAGTGGGGGCCTGGTGGAGGGTGCCCCTGGTGACTGGGGGGGTGGGGGTGGTGGGAGACATGAGTGGGGGCCTGGTGGAGGGTGCCCCTGCACTGCTGGGGGGTGGGGGTGGTGGGAGACATGAGTGGGGGCCTGGTGGAGGGTGCCCCTGCACTGCTGGGGGGTGGGGGTGGTGGGAGACATGGGTGGGGGCCTGGTGGAGGGTGCCCCTGCACTGCTGGGGGGTGGGGGTGGTGGGAGACATGAGTGGGGGCCTGGTGGAGGGTGCCCCTGGATGGTGGGGGGTGGGGGTGGTGGGAGACATGAGTGGGGGCCTGGTGGAGGGTGCCCCTGCACTGCTGGGGGGTGGGGGTGGTGGGAGTCATGAGTGGGGGCCTGGTGGAGGGTGCCCCTGCACTGCTGGGGGGTGGGGGTGGTGGGAGACATGGGTGGGGGCCTGGTGGAGGGTGCCCCTGCACTGCTGGGGGGTGGGGGTGGTGGGAGACATGATTGGGGGCCTGGTGGAGGGTGCCCCTGGTGACTGGGGGGGTGGGGGTGGTGGGTGACATGAGTGGGGGCCTGGTGGAGGGTGCCCCTGGTGGCGGGGGGGTGGGGGTGATACTGGACATGGGTGGGGGCCTGGTGGAGGCTGCCCCTGCACTGCTGGGGGGTGGGGGTGGTGGGAGACATGAGTGGGGGCCTGGTGGAGGGTGCCCCTGGATGGTGGGGGGTGGGGGTGGTGGGAGACATGAGTGGGGGCCTGGTGGAGGGTGCCCCTGCACTGCTGGGGGGTGGGGGTGGTGGGAGTCATGAGTGGGGGCCTGGTGGAGGGTGCCCCTGCACTGCTGGGGGGTGGGGGTGGTGGGAGACATGGGTGGGGGCCTGGTGGAGGGTGCCCCTGCAATGCTGGGGGGTGGGGGTGGTGGGAGACATGAGTGGGGGCCGGGTGGAGGGTGCCCCTGGTGACTGGGGGGGTGGGGGTGGTGGGTGACATGAGTGGGGGCCTGGTGGAGGGTGCCCCTGGTGGCGGGGGGGTGGGGGTGATAGGGGACATGGGTGGGGGCCTGGTGGAGGCTGCCCCTGCACTGCTGGGGGGTGGGGGTGGTGGGAGACATGAGTGGGGGCCTGGTGGAGGGTGCCCCTGCACTGCTGGGGGGTGGGGGTGGTGGGAGACATGAGTGGGGGCCTGGTGGAGGGTGCCCCTGGTGACTGGGGGGTGGGGGTGGTGGGAGACATGAGTGGGGGCCTGGTGGAGGGTGCCCCTGCACTGCTGGGGGGTGGGGGTGGTGGGAGACATGAGTGGGGGCCTGGTGGAGGGTGCCCCTGCACTGCTGGGGGGTGGGGGTGGTGGGAGACATGAGTGGGGGCCTGGTGGAGGGTGCCCCTGGTGACTGGGGGGTGGGGGTGGTGGGAGACATGAGTGGGGGCCTGGTGGAGGGTGCCCCTGGTGACTGGGGGGGTGGGGGTGGTGGGTGACATGGGTGGGGGCCTGGTGGAGGCTGCCCCTGGATGGTGGGGGGTGGGGGTGGTGGGTGACATGAGTGGGGGCCTGGTGGAGGGTGCCCCTGGTGGCGGGGGGGTGGGGGTGATAGGGGACATGAGTGGGGGCCTGGTGGAGGCTGCCCCTGCACTGCTGGGGGGTGGGGGTGGTGGGAGACATGGGTGGGGGCCTGGTGGAGGCTGCCCCTGGATGGTGGGGGGTGGGGGTGGTGGGTGACATGAGTGGGGGCCTGGTGGAGGGTGCCCCTGGTGACTGGGGGGGTGGGGGTGGTGGGTGACATGAGTGGGGGCCTGGTGGAGGGTGCCCCTGGTGACTGGGGGGGTGGGGGTGGTGGGAGACATGGTTGGGGGCCTGGTGGAGGCTTCCCCTAGATGGTGGGGGGTGGGGGTGGTGGGTGACATGAGTGGGGGCCTGGTGGAGGGTGCCCCTGGTGGCGGGGGGGTGGGGGTGATAGGGGACATGAGTGGGGGCCTGGTGGAGGCTGCCCCTGCACTGCTGGGGGGTGGGGGTGGTGGGAGACATGGGTGGGGGCCTGGTGGAGGCTGCCCCTGGATGGTGGGGGGTGGGGGTGGTGGGTGACATGAGTGGGGGCCTGGTGGAGGGTGCCCCTGGTGACTGGGGGGGTGGGGGTGGTGGGTGACATGAGTGGGGGCCTGGTGGAGGGTGCCCCTGGTGACTGGGGGCGTGGGGGTGGTGGGAGACATGGTTGGGGGCCTGGTGGAGGGTGCCCCTGGATGGTGGGGGGTGGGGGTGGTGGGAGACATGGTTGGGGGCCTGGTGGAGGGTGCCCCTGGATGGTGGGTGGTGGGGGTGGTGGGAGACATGGTTGGGGGCCTGGTGGAGGGTGCCCCTGGTGACTGGGGGGGTGGGGGTGGTGGGAGACATGAGCAGGTGTGCAGGGTAGTCCCCTGTTTTGTGGGCTGCCTGCAGGGGCCGTCGAGGGTGACAGGACCCACCCAGCCTAATCGCGTGTTTAACTTCGCACGCACCCCTGTAATACACGTACCAAGCCAAATCGCGTGTGATAATTCCCGCGCACCCCTGAAATACACGCGCCCAGGCTATTCGCGTGTGGAAATTCCCGCGCACCCCTGAAATACACGCGCCCAGGCTATTCGCGTGTGGAACTTCCCGCGCACCCCTGAAATACACGCGGCCAGGCTATTCGCGTGTGGAACTTCCCACGCACCCCTGAAATACACGTACCCTGCTGTAATCGCGTGTGGGACTTCCCGCGCACCCCTGAAATACACGCGGCCAGGCTATTCGCGTGTGGAACTTCCCGCGCACCCCTGAAATACACGTACCCTGCTGTAATCGCGTGTGGGACTTCCCGCGCACCCCTGAAATACACGCGGCCAGGCTATTCGCGTGTGGAAATTCCCGCGCACCCCTGAAATACACGTACCCTGGCTTTTCGCGTGTGGGACTTCCCGCGCACCCCTGGTATTCCCGTAGCCTAGCTTTTCGCGTGTGAAACTTCCCGCGCACCCCTGAAATGGACGTAGCCTGGGATTTCGCGTGTGAAACGTTCCCGCGCACCCCTGAAATGGAAGAAGCCTGGGATTTCGCGTGTGAAACTTCCCCGCGCACCCCTGTAATGGACGTACCCTGGCTTTTCGCGTGTGGGACTTCCCGCGCACCCCTGGAATTCCCGTTGCCTAGCTTTTCGCGTGTGAAACTTCCCGCGCACCCCTGTAATGGACGTACCCTGGCTTTTCGCGTGTGGGACTTCCCGCGCACCCCTGCAATTCCCGTAGCCTAGCTTTTCACGTGTGAAACTTCCCGCGCACCCCTGAAATGGACGTAGCCTGGGATTTGACGTGTGAAACTTCCCGCGCACCCTTGAAAATCGCATGGGCCGCTTGCCGTGATGGTCCAGGGTTAGCGCAGCCCCTTGCGCTGGTTTGTGATTTTTATGAGATTTCCCAGCGCAAGGGGCGTTCCTGGGGGCGTAACTGGCGCTGCAGCGAGTCGCTGCGCCACTGTGCGCCACGGCTGCCTGGGGAAGCTAAAATCCATGAATACGCTGTGCGCCTGATTCGGTTTTGGCGCACGCGGCTGGCGCAGACTATCGCACGCGCACGCTGTGCGCCAGCCGCGTGCGCTACTTGTGCGCTGAATTCTATGAATTACCCTGTAAATTGTAGGCAAAAGTATGAAATGTATGCACCACTAACCACAGAGCCATTGTGGCATAATGGTTGAATTCCGGTCCTTGAACTCTGGCAGACCAGGGTAAAGAATTATTTTTAAATTTAAAACTGTATATTTTGGACACTCTGTATTCTGGACTATTTAGTCTTAACAGGCATGCCTTTGATCCATGTGACCACCTTCATGGAAATGTTCACCCAATCACTGAATTATTTTAAGAAGCTCTTTTGAGCTGCACCACCAATGGATTAACAATTGTTGTGCGTCTTCCATTGCACTTGAGCCAGAGCAAAAAATTCTTTCTTTGTAGCTCAAGGGAGGGGCTTGCCACACAGTCTCATTATTCCCTTAATATATTGCGCTACTTTTAGACTTCGAATACGGTGGGGGAAAGTAGACACCACTCCCCTCCAGGCCCTTATTCTCACTTTCCCCAGCTGAAAAAAACATATTTTACTCCCCCCCTCCTCTGATTCTACACTTCGTACCTCCTCCTTCAAAAACTTGCATATCACCTAATGTTATTCAACCCAAACAAATAGAGGTGCAGGAGAAATCATGAATATAGCCAAGTTACATGTGCTGGATATATTGTTATATGCCACGCGTCCCTTGTTATTTGCAAGATGATCATTCAGATTTCCTTTTTACTTTGAATTCTGGGACTTGTAGTACAGGACACTTGATGGACAAAACAAAACTACAAGTCACAAAATGCAACTACAACAAAAAACAAGAACTGGACGGACAGCTTCTGAATTACATGGTGACATGCACGCACACACACACACACACTGACACTGAAAACTCACACTCAACATGCCACAATGCTCACATACACCCACGGGTGCACACGTGTGCGCACACACTAGCACTCTCCATCATGGAGCAAATGCACACTCCACGAAAAATACCTCTCACACACACCGTCACACCATGTTCACATATACACACATGCTCACATCAAACATCGACACATTGCATGCACACACTCTCAGGTAACATGCACACCCACACACCACACATTTCTCCTAACACTGCACATATATTCATAAAGAGGACTAGACTGTCTCTGGGCAACATTATACAACAGAAAAATGAAATAAAAAATGACATTTCTGCGGAACACTGCCATTGGAGAATCCTGGCCTGCAGGAGTTTAAGATGCAGCACTTAACCAGCATGCTACAATTATGTTAACATTTAGATTCTCACGTGTTTCATACTAGACTTTTATCATTGAACAAATTAAATGATAGGCTAAGTATGAAATGTATGCCTTATAAAGCACAAGGTTATTGTGGTCTAGTGATTAAATGCTGGGCCTTGAAATCTGGCAGACCAGGATTCAAGGCTGTATTTTCTTTTGATTTAACTAAATTAATTTAATTAAAAGAAAAGCAACACAACTGGGAGGTGGTGAGGTTTGTTGCAGTGCAGTCCTGTGATCTTATTTGGCATGAGGGCGTTTAGACATGGCTGCAATGTCAGCCACGTCCAAACATCCTTTGTGCCAAAAAAACAGCCATGGAATGGCTGTGCCAAATCGGTGCGTGGCAAGATGATGGTGCCGAAAAGGGGTTTATCGCTTGTAGCACACTGCTTAACCAAAGTGTGTGGTCCATGACAAAATAATTTAGTCTCACTGTGCATTGCATAAAAACATTGTGAGTTCTCAAAGCCTGAAATCCGAAGGCAATGCTAGTGGTCTGGTAGCATTTTAAAAAGGACAGTGGGCACCACTGCCATGCCTGAAGACCAAGCTACTGGTCTGGAAGCATTCTAAAAATCTATGGAATAACACAACCCGAGAAATTCAAGGAAAAAACCTTAGTTGCAGGGACATTAAGGTGAGAACATAACACAACAAACCCCCTAAAATTCAGCTAAAGCCACCTTAACTTCACGCGCCCTGTTGTGCCACCTAAGACCACAATGATGATATCACAGTTTATATCACTGATGACATCACTAATTACATGTCTGAAATCACTGATGACTGTACAAATCGCATCACTGATACCATCACTGGTGACAACAATAAGACATTGAATATAACTGTTTAGATCAATAAGGGAATTAGGCATAACATCATTTATAAGTTAGCTTATGAAATGTTTGATTACCTTAATAACAATTTAGGCTGTGGAATTGGCAATGACAAAGGCTGGGGTCACTGACCAGTACCAAAGGCCATAGCTAGTGGTCGGTTAGTGTTACAAATGACCAATGTGCATGGTTAGAAGCCATCGAAATCTATGGTTGGTAGCCTATAAGTATTTTGAAATATTCAGTGCACATGAGTGAAGGTTGTGACCACTGTCCATAACTGAAGGCCATGACTAGTACCCATTCATGTGTTAAAATATATGACCATGCACACTGTCCATGGTTGAAGGCCATGCTTAATGCCAGTTACTCTTGAAATGTAATTAGTGATGTCATCAGTGATGTGATCTGAGATGTCATCATTGTGGTCATAGGCTGCGTAACACAGGGTGCAAATTTAAGGTGGCTTTAGCTGAATTCCAGGGATGTTGTTGCATTAAGTTGTCACCTTAACGTCCCTGTAACTAAAGTTTTTTTCTTGAATTACACAGCCCACGGTAGCGGCCGTGTAGTTATGGTTAAGTTGCTAAATCCATAGGAAGACCTCTTTTTGGATGGCTTATAACTCTGCTCCCCAAAGACGAATCCTCACCAACCTTTGCAAAAAAAAGTATATGGCCCGCTCTGAATTTTTCTACAAAGTTTGGTGAGGTTTCTTCCAGGGGGGCAAAGTTATGGGGGGTCCCAAATTTAATTTTTTCCATAGACTGAATGGAGAAAATCTTTGCTCACGCATACAGCCCAAACCGCTAGAAGGATTTTCAACAGATTTGCAGCAGGAGTGGCAGCTTGGTCCCGGAAACGTGCTTTTGTACATTTGGTGGAAATCCGTCGAGTAGTTCAAAATAGGTCAAAAAAATGTGTGATATCCGGGTCCGGTCCACGGACTCACTTCCCTGTTCACTCCATGGACAGGACTCTGATTGGCTAGGGAGGCGCTGTCATGTCCGCGGAGACATAACTTGTACGCTGATTAGTTGGAATGAAGTGTGAGGTGCGTCACATTTTCTTGATGCACCCGCCATGTTGGATCTGCTGATATCCGCGGACAGCGCGGTGTGGAAAAGAGCAGAAATGAAATTTTGGGGAGTGTGTTGGTGTGTAAGAGTGGCTGGAGAGGGTGGGGGACTAAGAGATGGGTCAAATGCTGTATTTCTTTAGTTGGAAGAAGGCAGTGCTGTGATTGCGGTATCCGCGGTCACTGTGGCAGTCCACGGACATAATAAATAGTGGCCAGACTGTTGTGTATTTTATTATGCTCTGATGTATTGGTTTGGGGTAATTTGTAGAGTATTGGGTGAAGAGGGTATGTATTGAAGAATGTGTGCATTAGCTGTAATTACTGTTTTAGTATGTTAAGTGAAGTTGCTAGGTCTTGAAGTGGTTGTGTTATGTTTTTGGGTTGTGGTCAGTGGGCAGGTGTTTGCTTGCAATTGTGTGTTATGCTGCGGTGGTTGTGGCCAGGGCCTATGTCTTCTATTTTGTACATTATGTTTACAGTTGTTGTGCTCTTTTTATAAAATGTTCTGCAGCAACACACACACACATGGTTTGGTACTTCAGCAGATGTGCTTTTAAACTTTAGTATTTCTTTTTTGTATGTGTGTAGTAGATGGTTGCCATCTGTAAAGTGGATGCTGCTCTGTGCTAAAGATATTGAAATTTGTAAGTGGGTATCACTTACAAAATATTTTCTTTTGGTGTGCTCTATTTCTTTGAGTAGTTCTTTGGCTGTACCATGCAGAAGAATGGTATTTAAATTGTCCAGTGCTAAAGCAGTACTTTTTACACAGTACAGTTTATGAACGAGTTTCTTACAGTTGAATGGTGTGCTCCTAACATTTTGATATGATGGAAGGTGCTTTTGCAAGTAGGTCCAAAAATGCAGGCTAATGAATGTCCTTGTAGTCCTGTGTATTTGTGCACTCGACAGGAGTCCATAGTTTGTAATAGTTTTATTTTTAATTTGTCTTTGCCTTTCACATACTGATTGAGGAACTGGCATAAAGATGTGAAAGATTTTTTGCGTACAATACACATTGATGTGCACAGGCATTTGTAGACTGGACGTATTGGTTTGGTGGAATGGAAGATGATGCTAAGTTTGCTGGGGATATTTTTGCGAGCAGCGTTTCTTGTTCCATGTTGGTATTGTTAACCTTTTCATACCTTTGTCCACTGCTATGTATGGCAATTGTGTTTGTTTGCTTTTGTTCGTAAGCTTCTTCATTGAAATATGGTTCTGTGCTGGTGGAGTGACTCCACTCACCTGTGCAGATGTTTACAAAGCTATCTTTGTTGATATTCCGTTTGTTGAGAAGTCCTTGTAGTTTAGTCATTTGTTTTGTTAGTGGTTTCATTCTGTTTAAAACTGATATTAATAATTTCCTTTTGAGAAGGATTGCACTGTCTGTGAGAGCTTCTAAGATTAGTTTTCAGTGGGAGGTTTTAAGGGTTGAGCATGAATTGTCCCCTGTTTTTATAAGGTTCTGAAGGACTCTGTGGCCAAACATTTTTTGTAAAATATTTTTTTTGGTCTGCTTACTTGTGGCTGCATCAAGATTTATAGGTGCAGCGTTAGCACTAGTGGTAGCTGCTGTCTTCTTAATACCTTTCTGTTTACTTTTACATTTTGAAAGAGGAGTCAAAGTTTCTTTCCTGCATGCTGCCTTAGTATCGCTTAGTGACTGTATTAGCTGTTTTGTTTGAACTTTTGTATAGATTCGGCTAGAGGCAGATGCCTATTTTGGACACTTTAGTTTGATTTGCTCTATTTTGGCGTTGCTTTCTACAGAGTTGCTTTTTGGTAGGCATTCTTTGGTGTCTGTTGGAGAAAAAAAGAGAGTGTGGGTTGGGACTTTGTGCAATGTATGTGTGCATTGTTCATGAGTGTCTGAGTATGAGAGTAGGCATGCATGTAGAGGTGTTACTTCAGGTTGGGAAGGCTATTCTCGTATCTGTGTGTTACTATACTGGTGTTCAAATGACAATACAAAGTGTGCACCTGCTGAGGTGCAATCAGTAATACTGAATCTAATGCTGATACAATTGTTTGTTCTGCAATACAAGAATACTACACTGTTTGAGTAACAGCCAGAAAACTATGACAGTGTCACGACCTTATCTCCCTCAAGGGTACACGGGTCCTTATGAACCCTATTGGGGCCTCCTCGGATGCCCTGGAGCCAGTCCTGGCGCTGCTGGCATAGGAGACGCTCACTGGGACGGGCTTCCTATGGCCAATGGATAAGCATGGCCGCCCCCATGCGGAATACTGGAGAACTGTATGCTGCAGTCTAGCTTCCAGGGTGGGGCCCGCCCCAAAGGCACCTGGGATACTACCTAGCTATTTAAACCATGCCCGACCAAGAGCACGCGCTTCGCGTTATTCTGCCTTTGCAGCGTGACGCTCATCCTGCTCTGCATCCTTACCTGCTCAGCTTCATCCATCGTCTTCGGAGCCTTCCTGGGCCTGACCAACGCCCCGCTTGCCAGCTCAGCAGCATCCTTCGACCTCGGAGTAACCAAGGCAAGACCATCGCCATACTTACCAATTCAGCGGCATCCTTCAACCTCGGAGTAACCAAGGCAAGACCATCGCCACACTTACCAATTCAGCAGCATCCTTCAACCTCGGAGTAACCAAGGCAAGACCTTCGCCATACTTACCACTTCGCAGCATCCTGTGGCTTCCTAGTCATCCGAAGCAGGTATCATCTCAACTCTCTCCCGTTAGCTGCTTCATCTGTTCTTCGAAGCCGCCCAACTTGCGCTGCTCCCGATTTCTTCATTGCTTTGGGGGTTCCTCCAACTCCAGCCCGTCGAGGTCTGCAAGACAAAGTTAGCAGGTTAGTCATTTGCAAGGACGCTTTCAGCGCCGCATGGCGACTCAGTTTACCTGCTTTGACCAGTCTTCGGCTTTCTTCGCGACCTCCACCACCAGCAACGAGGGCAAGAGTTAGCTCATATACCAAAGACTTATTCTCACCTATAAAGACTTACTCTCATCAATAAATACACTAAGACTTACCTGAAGAAGGAGTTGCAGCCGGTCTGAACTCCGGTCCTTGCCAGTGAAGCAACTCGGTGGAGCGGGCCCAAAATCGATGCGCCCCTGCCCGGAGCGGCAGGACGGAGAGCGCACCGTTAACATCAATAAGGTGAGAGTCGCCCTTAGGGAACCTGCACAGGAACGTGGGAGGTGGGCGATCTAGTAGGAAATCATCTAAGCTGCCCCTCCTGTCTTCTAGAGCTGAATCCGCTTATCCAGCGGTCTGGGACGGGCGAGGGGTACCGAAGAGCCCTCAGGTGTGTGTCTGGAGATGTCCCCGTGGAAGAGAACAGGTGAGCGTTACAGACAGTATTGCACTTACTTTGTTGGATGCAAAGAGTACTTTTTTTCTGGGTTCTGTCTTGTACTTGAGACGCTACTGGCTTTCAAGAGTGTGGTCTTCACTGCAATTGTGAAAGAAGGAAGTTAGTACATATGTGTTTTAATGGCACAGTAATTTCACTTGAAGTATGATATGATATGATAAGGCATTTATAAAGCGCAAATACACAAGTGTTTCAAGGCGCGAAGAGACAAGGGAGGGGAACAAAGGGAGGACGGACAATGATCCTACTAGGCCAGGTGTCATTCATATCGCAAAGGGGCATGGGATGGGGGCAGGTACAGTGCAGTACATGGGAAAGATGAAAAAAAGAAGTAAGTCAACGGCCAGCATATGGCAAGTGCAAGTGTAAGTGCGGGAATCAGGTGTCAAGTGCTGTATAGATTAGTTACATTTGCAGAAGAATTTATTTCCAGGAACAGGTTTAGTATGTGTTAAATTGCATAACTTTGTATATGAATGGGGATTTTGGAGCATCAGCATCATTGCTAAGGGGGTTAGTGGAGTATTTATGAGTGTGTCCTATGAGGTGCACTTTTGAAAGTGTATGTGTTGCACTATTTAGTGTGGTAATGGATTAGTGGAAGTTATAATAAGGCGAGAACAAATCTTAGAAAGATATACAGATTGAAAAGGAGAATGTTTTTGTGTGTGGAATTCCATTAAGTTTTCTGTGCATAGATGCTCGCTACATGAGTGCAGGAAACCTTTCAGTTATTTGACTTATTTATTCAGATTTCTATTAGTACTGTTCTGAATGTACACATGTATTTGTTTGGCTTTGCAAGAATGGTAAGTGGCAGGCACTCTGTTTAAATGCATGCAATGTATGTACTTTCAATGCTTTGGTTAAGGGGTAAGTGGCTGTCAAAATGACAGAAGGAAATAAGAGAATAACAGTTTGCACATTACAATGAGTAACATGGGTAAATGGAAACTTTGAAAGCAGACAGATGTGTAAGTGAACATGATTATAGGAGATGGGAGAAATTAGAGTATGCTTTTTTTGCAGATTATGCAGGGTCAGTGGCAGGTACCCTGTACATATGCATTTATAAAAGAGTTGGAAATGTCCTGTAAACACAATATGCATACCCGTGGTTTGTATTGATGTACGTAGATGTGGATGAATCTGGATGGAGAAATCTTGGAGAATTTTACATTAGTTTTGGCTGTAGGTGATTTGCAATCACAGGAGACGTGTACTCAGAGTGATGAAGAGTTCATCTAAAGTTCTGAATTGTGATGACAGAGTTAGATGTGGAGTTCTTGGATGTGATTGGTGGATGGTTGTGTGACTGCTTATGTGTAGCCAATGAGAGAGTGGTAAAGAGAGTGATGTGGAAAGGGAAAAGGGGCTGCCCCTGTGTTAAGGGGGTCACGGACAATGCAGTAGTCCGTGGACAGGGCGTGCTTTGGGGATTAGCCAATCAGGTGTTGAAGTTGTTCTTTGTAGGAAGAGAGGCTGTGTGTAGTGAAGATGGCAGAGGTGAAGAAAGTGAGGGTGTTGGTAGTTGGAGATCTGTTTGTAAATGTTTTAGAGAGGTATGCTAAATCTAAAGATATGGCTGCCAATTTTGGAGTGGGGGTTTTGTGGTCAATTGAGCCTGGTTCCAATTTGCAGGCAGTGATTGGAGTTTGTAAGAGTGTGTCCTTGTGGAACAGTCCAGATGTAGTGGTACTTGGTTCAGGAATTGATGGTGGTTCTTCCAAGTGCCAAGGTTATTTTTTCGGAAATGCTAACAATGTTTTTTCACTATTTATATATATATATATATATATATATATACATATATATATATATATTACATGGCCACGGTAGTAGCCATGTAGTTATGGTTAAGTTGCTGTTTCCATAGGAAGAGCACTTTTTGGGCGGCTTATAACTTCGCTCTCCCTGGACGGATCCTCACCAGACTTTGCAAAAAAAGTATCTGGGTCACTCTGAATCTTTTTGCAGTTTGAAGTTTGGTGAGGATTCGTCCAGGGGGGGCAAAGTTATAGGGGGGGTCCCAAAACTTTTTTTTTCCCCATAGACTGAATGGGAAAAAAATGTTGCTCGCGTCTACAGCCCAAAACGCTGGACGGATTTTCACCAAATTTGGACCAGCAGCAGCGGCTTGGTCCCGAAAGCGTGCTTTTGCAAATTTGGTGAAAATCCATCCAGTAGTTTGGGCTGTAGACGCGAGCAACATTTTGACCAAAAAGTAGGTAAAAAAGAATTGTGATATCTGTGTTCCGTCCGCGGACACACTTCCCTGTTCGCTCCGCGGACAGTGTCCTGATTGATCAATCGGATTGCGTGATGTTCGCGGACATGCAACATGTTCGCTGATTGGACGGCGTGGAGCGTGAAGCGCGTCAGATTTTCGGTAGCGCCCGCCATCTTGGATTCGCGGTCGTCCGCGGACAGCGCAGTGAAAATTTGTTACAAATTTGTATTTAGTAGAGTGTGTTGGTGTGTAGGAGTGTTTGGGGAGGGTGGGAGTGTATGAGATAGGATGAAATTTGTGTTTTTTATGTGTTAGACGTTCTTTTTGTGTTCGATTTGTCTGCGGACATCGCAGGTGTTCTGAAATGTTCTAAATAAACTGAATGGGGGGTGTTCTGAGGACTCAATATATGTCCGTTTTGTTCGCAAGCAAATTGAAACTGTTCTAAGAACACTCGCAGTGTCCTGAAATGTTCTCAAATAAACAAAATGGGGTGTCCTGAGGACGCTGTCTGTATTGTTCGTTGTCAAGTTGAATATGTTCTAAGAACACTCGCGGTGTCCTGAAATGTTCACAAATACACAAAATGGGGGTGTTCTGAAGACGTTGTCGAACACTCGCTGTGTCCTGAAATGTTCGTAAATATGAATGGGGGTTGTGGCTGACAAGTTGAATGTGTTCTAAGAACACTTGTGGTGTCCTGAAATGTTCGCAAATAAACAAAATGGGGGTGTCCTGAGGACGCTGTCCGTATTGTTCTCTGTCAAGTTGAATGTTTTCTAAGAACACTCGCGGTGTCCTGAAATGTTCGAAATTAAACAAGATGGTGGTGTTCTGAAGACGCTTCTAAGAACACTCGCGGTGTCCGGGGAATGTTCGTAGGGGGTGTCCTGAAGACGCTGTCCGTATTGTTCTCTGTCAAGTTGAATGTGTTCTAAGAACACTCGCGGTGTCCTGAAATGTTCGCAAATAAACAAAATGGGGGTGTTCTGAAGACGTTTCTAAGAACACTTCCGGTGTCCTGGAATGTTCGTAGGGGGTGTCCTGAAGGCGTAGTCCGTATTGTTCGCTGGCAAGTTGAATGTGTTCTAAGAACACTCGCAGTGTCCTGAAATGTTTGCAAATAAACAAAATGGGGGTGTCCTGAGGACGCTGTCCGTATTGTTCTCTGTCAAGTTGAATGTGTTCTAAGAACTCTCGCGTTGTTCTGAAATATTTGTAGGGGGTGTCCTGAAGATGCTGTTCGTATTGTTCTCTGTCAAGTTGAATGTGTTCTTAGAACACTCATGGTGTCCTGAAATGTTCGCAAATAAACTAAATGGGGGTGTTCTGAGGACACTGTCCGTATTGTTCGTTGCCAAGTTGAATGTGTTCTAAGAACACTCGCGGTGTCCTGAAATGTTCGCGAATAAACAAGATGGTGGTGTTCTGAAGACGCTTCTAAGAACACTCGCGGTGTCCGGGGAATGTTCGTAGGGAGTGTCCTGAGGACGCGGTCCGTATTGTTCTCTGTCAAGTTGAATGTGTTCTAAGAACACTTGCGGTGTCCTGAAATGTTCGCAAATAAACAAAATGGGGGTGTTCTGAAGACGTTTCTAAGAACACTTGCGGTGTCCTGGAATGTTCGTAGGGGGTGTCCTGAAGGCGTAGTCCGTATTGTTCGCTGGCAAGTTGAATGTGTTCTAAGAACACTCGCAGTGTCCTGAAATGTTCGCAAATTAACAAAATGGGGGTGTCCTGAGGACACTGTCCGTATTGTTCGTTGTCAAGTTGAAAGTGTTCTAAGAACTATTGCGTTGTTCTGAAATGTTTGTAGGGGGTGTCCTGAAAACGCTGTCCGTATTGTTCGCTGGCAAGTTGAAAGTGTTCTAAGAACACTCATAATGTCCGCGGACATTAAAAGTTTCCATAGACCATAGTTGAAATGTTTGACTCATAGAGTCTTGGGTGCATGGCCAAATGTCCATGCACCCAAGACTCTATGCCCTGGCAACAACCACCGCAGCATATCACATCCATATTTGCTTATAACTTTGGGTGAAAAACAAATGTATAAGGAACAAAGGTATTAGATACTATGGATGTGATATGCTGCTATGGTTCTCCTTATTATTGTATACTTACTGTTTGGTCTAGTAACCGGAGTACATGTATTTCTTGTTAATTTCTGTGATAAAAGAAAATAGCATGTTAGTATTAGTATTTTGTAATGACTTATTACATTGTATAATCAATATACTTTTTTTTTTTTGGACCCTCATATTAAGTAGATTACAAATCTGAGTACTGTGCAATTTGCTCAGTTTCTGTATTTGTTGCTAAAATCATTGGGTCTGTGGGAGAAAAAAAAATCCATGTTGGATTAAAAAAAAAAACTTTTTCTGTTATGCTACAGTTTATTTGTTTGTTTGTTTTCAGTGTTCACTTGTTGTTTTTGGCTAATGCTTTATACTTTAACTTGTTGTATTTTTTTGGAGCAGTAACATATTATTTATTTGTTTTGATATTATACAATTTTGGAGCAGTTAGATACCAATTGGCATATTCTAACTGTCTATTTTTTTAATATATTTTAGTGGTATTGATTTATCTATTTGGATATTGTTAAATTTTGGGACAGTTAGATACCAATTGGCGTATTCTAACTGTATATTTTTTGGTCTAATTTAGTGGTATTCATTTATCTGATTAGTTGTTGTAGAATCTTTGAGCAGTTAGATAGCTTTTGGAGTATTCTAACAGTTTATATTTTTTTAACACAAGTTTACTTAGGGTTTAAATACAGTTTAGTTATCAAATGTTGGTTTTAAGAACATCAAATAAGCGTTTGTAAGATTTCCTGGTAATCTCTGCTTTAGAGTAATGTTACTATCATTACATTCAAACCATCCACATTTCTTTTTTATATATGCAGTGTAGTGCCCTGAATTGGTTGTGGCTCCTGCGTGGTAGATTATACCTATTGTTGTGAAGGTTTTCTTACCAAGTGATATTTGACCATGTGTGAATCCAGTCAGCTTGCAGTTGTTTTTGGTACCATCTGCATTGTAACGTAGAAGCATTAGTATTATGTATTTACTATGTGTTTGTATTACTAACGTGGAGTGATTATCTGAATTGCAGGTAGAGCATAATCTACCATGGTTTGCATTTTGTACAAGTCGCTGAAATGGAATGGATTCACAATTTGGTATTGATATATATATGAAGCGTTCATTGGGGATTTCTTCTTGTGTCACATTGTTGCAGAGAGTGCATGTATGTTTCCACATGTATGAAATCTGAAAGATTTCATTTATAGGTATGTTTTTGTTTTCCAGTACTTGTAGTAATTACATTAGAAATTCTTGTGGATCTTACTGTGAATTTATAGTGAATTTCACCATTCCAGCACAGTAGTCCAATTGTTGTCTTATTCCATAAACACTATACGTGTTGTCAGGATTGTTTGCTGCATTTCTGTGAAGTACTAACATTTGCAAACACAATGGGTCTGTACTGTGTAAGTGAATGTTGTCAACAATTGGTGGTAATTGAAATAGAATATTCATTGCTACATTTGTGTAGCAATTTACACCAACTATATTTGAGAATTTAAATGGTCCAGGTAGTTCTGTATCTAACTGCTTTTTTTGGAGTTTGTCTTCCTTCTTTAAAGAAGTACCTGGTTTACTTTCCCTAATTGATTCTTTTTTGCTTGTGGTACTTGATGAAGTATTAGTTTCTTTTACTCTCTTTGGAGGATTTGCAGTGATTTATTTTTCTTTTATAACATTTTACTTTTTGTGGAACAGAATATGTGTTTAGGTGGGGAGTGTATAGTGAGCGAAGTCTATTATTTTCTAAAATGCAAGGAATATCAGCATTTATTTTACTTGCATCAAAGTTGATTAGAAATAGACCGTCAAGTGTACATAAGCGTGATAGTGCTACATAGCTCATGCCTTCTTTAAAGACTGTGTTACCAATATCCATCATTGCTTTGTCTAGGGTAAGACCTTGTGATTTATGAATCGTGACTGCTTATGCAAGAGTTAGGGAAAATTGTTCTCTGCGTACATACATATCTTTGAAGAGAAGGAATCTAGCTGTTGAGCGTCCTATCCTTTTTACTTCTGAAAGTTTGTCAAAGAGTATATTGACAAACTGAATTTTGTTGTAGCGTGGGTATGTTTGAAAGCCAACAACTGTACCCAGTGCTCCATTAACTAGTCCTTGGTCCACGTCAAGGTTACGTTTAAGCATTACTCTGCAATTTAAGTATAATTTTTATATCTTTTCTAAGCCTGCTGTGTTTGAGATTGATTTTTCTAAACTATGTAGTCTTGTTGTGGCTTGGTCACACATGGGTAGTGTCATGCCATGTACATCTAGTTTGTCTGTGGCGCTAATTTCCATGATTGGTTGCATTTCTTTACTTAGCATGATTTCATTGAATTTGAAACAGCTTGAAAGAGTTGGCATTAAGGCCATACAATTGACATTTTTGTGGGCTAATTGTTCCATAACATCTGTAGCACATGCATTATCGCCCTAAAGTGCATTAATGTGCCGGGTTTTCAATATTGCTTCTGCTTCTTTAGAAAGTATACCAACTCTGATACTTTTTAAAATGTTGGCATAAGTGAGATCTGCAGATTGCCGCATGTTTTCTGTTAATACTCTGTATTGGAAATGTTGCCAAAGGTTGACATTTCCAATGCTGCCAACAGTTTTACGGCAGAGTTTGTGTCCTAATTATTTAAAAATAGGCTCACCTTTTACTGGTGTTAATTGAAGCAGATCACCAAAAACAATAATGTGTTTTCCTGCAAAGAGCTCTTCATAGTCTGTTTTGAGTACTTCTTGTAATCTGAGGTGAATCAAAGTTAACATCAGGTTGGAGACAATGGTCACTTCATCTATCCGTAGCATTTTCATTTGTTTCAATACTCTGTATAATTCCATTGCAGCTTCTGCAGAAAGTTTGTAATAGTCTAATTTGTTCTGGTGTTCTACTGGTAATAGTAGTAATCGGTGTAATGTAACACCACCTATGTTGTAGGCAGCTAAACCTGTGGGGGCAGTGACAACAGCTGACAGTTTGTTGTTTGTCAATTGTTGAAGGAACTTACTAATGATTTTGATTAGGAATGTTTTGCCAAAACCAGCTTCACCACTGACGTACAGTAGTATAGGTTTATAATTATGGCAGGAACATTCTTTATTTTCATGTTTTACACCATGTGCAATTTGTTTTGTTACTTCTTGAAAAATGCTACTTTGCTCATTGTTTAGTTTTGATTGTAGTATAGTTAAGTCTTCCTTATCTTCATACTGACACATGGGGGGCGATACATGTAAAAAACCTGCGCCGAAAATCTTCGTGCAAGCAGGCGCAAGCAGGCGCAACAGGCGCAAGCGGAAAAAAACAGGCGCACGCGTGCGATTCATGGAAGTCCCTCCGCGTGTACACCTCGGGATGTGCGCCAAACCCGTGCATGGCGCACAAGTCACTGCAACATCCCGAAAGGCGTGCGCGACGCGCACAGTGAAAGCGCACAACCTCGGCGCATACACCAGAAAGTGGGCGGGACACGGGGCGTAACGCGCGGAATGGGGAACAACGCGCGAAAATAAGGGCGTAACTGGGGATGTACTGCAGGGAAGCAGACGGAACGCCCACACGCACTCGAACCACACGTATTCATGGAATCGAATAGGGCAAAGCCACGCACAGCCAAAGACACGCACAAGCTGAAACACGTCCGCCACACGAAGGCAGACGGTAGAGTCCCAGCGCATCACAAAAGTGGCAACATACAGCAATTGGGCCTGTGCGAGCGGGGTACGTGTATTTCGGGGGCGCGCGGGAAGTTACACACGCTATTGAGTGGGGTAGGTGTATTTCGGGGGTGCGCGGGAAGTTACACACGCGATTGAGCGGGGTACGTGTATTTCGGGGGCGCGCGGGAAGTTACACACATGATTGAGCGGGGTACGTGTATTTCGGGGGTGCGCGGGAAGTCACACACGCGATTGAGCGGGGTACGTGTATTTCGGGGATTTGTGGGAAGTCACACACGCGATCTCATCAGGGTACGTGTATTTCAGGGTGCGGGGGAAGTATCCCACGCAACATCAGCAGGGTACGTGTATTCCAGGGGTGCGCGGGAAGTTCCACACGCGATCTCATCAGGGTACGTGTATTACATGGGTGCGCCGGGAGCAGCACATGTGAATTGCACGTGTGGGTCCTCCCAGGTGTTCCCTCTACAGCCTCCACGGCCCCTGCAGGTGGCTCACACCACAGGGGCCTACCCAGCACATGTCCTGCAGGCACCCCATCCACCATGGCCATGCCCACCAGCCAACCCACATGTCAACTTGCACTACTGCCCACCAACGCATGTCCCCCTGCACCCCCAGCCACCAGGGGCACCCACCACCAGGCCCCCACCCATGTCTCCCACCACCCCCACCCCCCAGCAGTGCAGGGGCAGCCTCCACCAGGCCCCCACCCATGTCTCCCAGCACCCCCACCCCCCAGCCACCAGGGGCAGCCTCCACCAGGCCCCCACCCATGTCTCCCACTACCCCCACCCCCCAGCAGTGCAGGGGCAGCCTCCACCAGGCCCCCACCCATGTCTCCCAGCACCCACACCCCCCAGCAGTGCAGGGGCAGCCTCCACCAGGCCCCCACCCATGTCTCCCAGCACCCCCACCCCCCAGCCACCAGAGGCAGCCTCCACCAGGCCCCCACCCATGTCTCCCACCACCCCCACCCCCCCAGTCACCAGGGGCACCCTCCACCAGGCCCCCACCCATGTCTCCCAGCACCCCCACCCCCCAGCCACCAGGGGCAGCCTCCACCAGGCCCCCACCCATGTCTCCCACCACCCCCACCCCCCAGCAGTGCAGGGGCAGCCTCCACCAGGCCCCCACCCATGTCTCCCACCACCCCCACCCCCCAGCCACCAGGGGCAGCCTCCACCAGGCCCCCACCAATGTCTCCCAGCACCCCCACCTCCCAGCAGTGCAGGGGCAGCCTCCACCAGGCCCCCACCCATGTCTCCCAGCACCCCCACCCCCCAGCCACCAGGGGCAGCCTCCACCAGGCCCCCACCCATGTCTCCCAGCACCCCCACCCCCCAGCCACCAGGGGCAGCCTCCACCAGGCCCCCACCCATGTCTCCCAGCACCCCCACCTCCCAGCCACCAGGGGCAGCCTCCACCAGGCCCCCACCCATGTCTCCCACCACCCCCACCCCCCCAGTCACCAGGGGCAGCCTCCACCAGGCCCCCACCCATGTCTCCCAGCACCCCCACCCCCCAGCCACCAGGGGCAGCCTCCACCAGGCCCCCACCCATGTCTCCCACCACTCCCACCCCCCAGCAGTGCAGGGGCAGCCTCCACCAGGCCCCCACCCATGTCTCCCAGCACCCCCACCCCCCAGCCACCAGGGGCAGCCTCCACCAGGCCCCACCCATGTCTCCCAACACCCCCACCCCCCAGCAGTGCTGGGGCAGCCTCCACCAGGCCCCCACCCATGTCTCCCACCACCCCCACACCCCAGCAGTGCAGGGACAGCCTCCACCAGGCCCCCACCCATGTCCAACTCATGTCTCCCACCACCCCCACCCCCCAGCACTGTGGGGCACCTGCCAGCAGGCCCCCACCCATGTCCAACTCATGTTCCCCACCACCCCCACCCCCCAGCACTGTGGGGCACCTGCCAGCAGGTCCCCACCCATGTCCAACTCATGTTCCCCACCACCCCCACCCCCCAGCACTGTGGGGCACCTGCCAGCAGGCCCCCACCCATGTCCAACTCATGTTCCCCACCACCCCCAGCACTGTGGGGCACCCTCCACCAGGCCCCCACCCATGTCTCCCAGCACCCCCACCCCCCAGCCACCAGGGGCAGCCTCCACCAGGCCCCCACCCATGTCTCCCAGCACCCCCACCCCCCAGCCACCAGGGGCACCCACCACCAGGCCCCCACCCATGTCTCCCACCACCCCCACCCCCCAGTCACCAGGGGCAGCCTCCACCAGGCCCCCACCCATGTCTCCCAGCACCCCCACCCCCAGACACCAGGGGCAGCCTCCACCAGGCCCCCACCCATGTCTCCCACCACCCCCACCCCCCAGCAGTGCTGGGGCAGCCTCCACCAGGCCCCCACCCATGTCCAACTCATGTCTCCCACCACCCCCACCCCCCAGCACTATGGGGCACCTGCCAGCAGGCCCCCACCCATGTCCACCTCATGTTCCCCACCACCCCCACCCCCCAGCACTGTGGGGCACCTGCCAGCAGGCCCCCACCCATGTCCAACTCATGTTCCCCACCACCCCCACCCCCCAGCACTGTGGGGCACCTGCCAGCAGGCCCCCACCCATGTCCAACTCATGTTCCCCACCACCCCCACCCCCCAGCACTGTGGGGCACCCTCCACCAGGCCCCCACCCATGTCTCCCAGCACCCCAGCCCCCAGCCACCAGGGGCAGCCTCCACCAGGCCCCCACCCATGTCTCCCAGCACCCCCACCCCCCAGCCACCAGGGGCACCCACCACCAGGCCCCCACCCATGTCTCCCACCACCCCACCCCCCAGTCACCAGGGGCAGCCTCCACCAGGCCCCCACCCATGTCTCCCAGCACCCCCACCCCCAGCCACCAGGGGCAGCCTCCACCAGGCCCCCACCCATGTCTCCCAGCACCCCCACACCCCAGCCACCAGGGGCAGCCTCCACCAGGCCCCCACCCATGTCTCCCAGCACCCCCACCCCCCAGCAGTGCAGGGGCAGCCTCCACCAGGCCCCCACCCATGTCTCCCAGCACCCCCAGCCCCCAGTTACCAGGGGCAGCCTCCACCAGGCCCCCACCCATTTCTCCCAGCACCCCCAGCCACCAGGGGCAGCCTCCACCAGGCCCCCACCCATGTCTCCCACCACCCCACCCCCCCAGCAGTGCAGGGGCACCTGCCAGCAGGCCCCCACCCATGTCCAACTCATGTTCCCCACCACCCCCACCCCCCAGCACTGTGGGACACCTGCCAGCAGGCCCCCACCCATGTCTAACTCATGTTCCCCAGCACCCCCACCCCACAGCACTGTGGGGCACCTGCCAGCAGGCCCCCACCCATGTCCAACTCATGTTCCCCACCACCCCCACCCCCCAGCACTGTGGGGCACCTGCCAGCAGGCCCCCACCCATGTCCAACTCATGTTCCCCAGCACCCCCACCCCCTAGCACTGTGGGGCACCTGCCAGCAGGCCCCCACCCATGTCCAACTCATGTTCCCCACCACCCCCACCCCCCAGCAGTGCAGGGGCACCCACCACCAGGCCCCACCCATGTCTCCCAGCACCCCCACCCCCCAGCCACCAGGGGCACCCACCACCAGGCCCCCACCCATGTCTCCCAGCACCCCCACCCCCCCAGTCACCAGGGGCAGCCTCCACCAGGCTCCCACCCATGTCTCCCAGCACCCCCACCCCCTAGCCACCAGGGACACCCACCACCAGGCCCCCACCCATGTCTCCCACCACCCCCACCCCCCAGCAGTGCAGGGGCAGCCTCCACCAGGCCCCCACCCATGTCTCCCAGCACCCCCACCCCCCAGCCACCAGGGGCACCCACCACCAGGCCCCCACCCATGTCTCCCACCACCCCCACCCCCCCAGCAGTGCAGGGGCACCTGACAGCAGGCCCCCACCCATGTCCAACTCATGTTCACCACCACCCCCACCCCCCAGCACTGTGGGGCACCTGCCAGCAGGCCCCCACCCATGTCCGACTCATGTTCCCCACCAACCCCACCCCCCAGCACTGTGGGGCACCTGCCAGCAGGCCCCCACCCATGTCCAACTCATGTTCCCCAGCACCCCCACCCCCCAGCACTGTGGGGCACCTGCCAGCAGGCCCCCACCCATGTCCAACTCATGTTCCCCACCACCCCCACCTCCCAGCACTGTGGGGCACCTGCCAGCAGGCCCCCACCCATGTCCAACTCATGTTCCCCAGCACCCCCACCCCCCAGCACTGTGGGGCACCTGCCAGCAGGCCCCCACCCATGTCCAACTCATGTTCCCCACCACCCCCATCCCCCAGCAGTGCAGGGGCACCCACCACCAGGCCCCCACCCATGTCCAACTCATGTCTCCCACCACCCCCACCCCCCAGCAGTGCAGGGGCACCCGCCACCAGGCCCCCACCCATGTCCAACTCATGTCTCCCACCACCCCCACCCCCCAGCACTGTGGGGCACCTGCCAGCAGGCCCCCACCCATGTCCAACTCATGTTCCCCACCACCCCCACCCCCAGCACTGTGGGGCACCTGCCAGCAGGCCCCCACCCATGTCCAACTCATGTTCCCCAGCACCCCCACCCCCCAGCACTGTGGGGCACCTGCCAGCAGGACCCACCCATGTCCAACTCATGTTCCCCACCACCCCCACCCCCCAGCAGTGCAGGGGCACCCACCACCAGGCCCCCACCCATGTCTCCCAGCACCCCCACCCCCCACCCACCAGAGGCACCCACCACCAGGCCCCCACCCATGTCTCTCAACACCCCCACCTCCCCAGCAGTGCAGGGGCACCTGCCAGCAGGCTCCCACCCATGTCCAACTCATGTTCCCCAGCACCCCCACCCCCCAGCACTGTGGGGCACCTGCCAGCAGGCCCCCACCCATGTCCAACTCATGTTCCCCACCACCCCCACCCCCCAGCACTGTGGGGCACCTGCCAGCAGGCCCCCACCCATGTCCAACTCATGTTCCCCAGCCAACATGTCATCACAATCTAGATCCCTGGTCCCTATGGTCAGCCTCCAAATGCAAAACACCCACCCGAGTATTGCATCCACCCACTTATAATTTGCAATTACATCACAGAACACCAATTGCAAGTTCCGAAACAAACACATTTCCCTCACATACACCCAATGGGTGTCAGTGAATCTCAAAACACATATCATGAAATGCATGAAACCAATGAGATACCACACATTGAAGTTCACCAAAAAAAATATGTATTAAAGGAAACATAAATAGAATAAAAAATGAAGAAACAGAAATGTGAATGTACAAAAATTAAAAGAAGCATGTCTGTGAAAAAAAGCAAAACCAAAAATAAAATTCCAAAGTAATGTTGTCCAAAGTCAATGTCCACAAAACAAAATCCAATGGGAAATAAAAAAGAAAGCCATTGCTCCATGGTTAAAAAGTGAAAAAAAAATACAATCCAAAAGTGAACTATGTACATGGGAACAAGCCAGGGTCCATTATCCCAACAAAAGAAAGGGAACCTATCTAATTACACTAACTAATAAAATAAACTATATACAAAAATGTGGCCAATGTCCGAAAGGTCCAAATAAAATCAAAACAAAAATGAAACCTAACACTACCTACATAACTATGTACAAGGGCAGCGGGCTAGTTTCACGGCTCACTTGTGGATATCCCGGGCCAGGGCATTATCGAACTCCTCCTCAATGTCCCGGAGGCGGTCCTCCTCCATGGCCCAAGGGTCCGCAGGGCCGTCGACGTCTCCACCTCCAAACCCCTGCGGATTGCCTCGAGGCACTCGGCCCGCCTCAGGGCCCTCCGCATGGAGTTCTCCGCCCTGACCATTGTGAGCCGTGCCTCTTCCGCCCGCTGCCGCTCCGCATCTATGGCGTGGCCCAACCGCTGCCACACGGAAGACACTCTCTGTCCTGGGTCCTCCTGCCCTCCGGCCGATGCCTGCCCCTCCGATGTTGAAGGCCCCGAGCCTTCATGGCTCCCACCACCTTGCTGCTGCTGCTGTGCCTCTGCCCGTGCACTGCCTCCTGCTGCCTGTACGTCCTCCGCTGGCTGGGGTGCAGTCGTAGATGTGGCCACCCCTGCTGGACGTCCGACTCCCGACTGTGGCAGGGATGCCTCCTCCACCAGCCTGGCCGCACCGTCAGAGGCAGCTCCACAGGGCACCCAGGAGACTGATGGGTGGGAAGATGGCACAGAGGACGACTGGCGCGTAGGGGGTCCAGTTGAGGAGGGGGTCGTAGCAAGCCCCATCAGACGGAGGAATCCAGCCTGGGTGACCTGTCCCAGCAGGCTGAAGTGGTCAACGAGCCATTCGAGATGACGTGCAGTCTCTTCATGAAAAGACTGCAGGTCACCTCGCATGGCCCGTTGACGCAACGCCACACCAGCCAGGACAGGCTCAACCCGGACCTGGATAGCCACGTCCGCAGGCAGAGGAAGGCCAGTTGACGTGAGCTCATCCCCTGCCTGAAAATGGGTCTGGACGTAGGCATCCCTGCTGGTGCAAGATGATGCAGGGACAGGATCAGGGACAGGATTGCACACAGGCACCTCCGCGGCGGCCTGTGCTGCCTCCTGTCCCTGGTCCTGCACTACACCACTAGCACCAGTGGGATCCCCACCTCCAGACCCCGTCTCTGGAGCTTGCACGGCCTCCTCCTCCACCAAACCCCCCACCAACCTGGATGACTCCGTGCCATCTTCCCCTGTTGGGCCCTGTGGGGTCCCAGCTGCCCCTTCTGCTGCCGAGGAGTCCAACTCCAACCTCCGCCTCTTGGACCTCCCCCCGGCAGCTGCGGCCTGGGACGCGGCACCGGACTCCTCACTCCCCGACGAGATCACAACATGGGAGGGGAGCCGGGCCTTGCGTCTCCGGCTGGCGGTGCGATCCCTGCCGCTGTGCTCCACAGCACCTTCTCCGCCCTCTTCATCAGTTGACGCTGCAGACAGGGAGAAAGAAAACACAGGCATCAGGGCACTGTACAATGGACACATACACACATGACAGTTGTACATGAGTGGCATTGGCAAACCTCAGACATGTCATCACAATCCCCAACACACATGTCATTACAACTCGCACACATGAGCCATACCACAGCCATATCGCAACTGCCACCACCATCCATACACATACAACAGCATGAGCAGCCAAAGGTGAGCCAGACATCACATGCAACACAGGAAGTGCACCACACATGTACACACACCACCACACTTGCATGCATGTGTACACCTCTGCCAAGTGTCGCAGTGTTCAGACTTGCATCCATGTCACATCTGCCCATCAGGCTTCCACATACTGCTGTCACATGCATCCATGCTGCATCACTGTTGCACCCTTGACAAATACACACACATGCACATGTACACAGTGCTGATACACGCAGCCAAAAACAACATAGCTCGGGGCTCTGGGGGGCAGTAGTTCGGCCTTCTGGGCAGGAGCGTGGTCTTCCATGTGCTTATGCGTGGCCAGCTTGATACGGAGTGATTTGGCACGTGAAAAATCTGCACGTCAGCGTGTAATTCGAGGAAAGGCCCTTAGCGCGTAAGCGCGTCTGCACGCATACGCATTTTCATTGGACAGAAGGCCCCTCAAGCGCAAGCGCCCCTGTGACGTGACACGTACAGACGTGCATGCGCATTTCAGCGCACGTGAAAAACTGCACGTCCGCGTGTAATACGAGGAAAGGGCCTATGCGCGTAAGCGCGCGTGGAAAACTGCACGTCCGCGTGTAATACGACGAAAGGCCCTTAGCGCGTATGCACGGCAGCACACATATGCGATTTCATTGGACCAAAGGCCCTTAGCGCGTGAGCGCGTCTGTGACGTGACACGCACGGGTGTTTCCCTCATTGCACGTGATGACAGAACACACGTGGATTTCCACCAATCGCGTGTGAAAGTTCCCAGCACACCGGAACACACGTACCCAGGCTAATCGCGTGTGGAACTTCCCGCGCACCCCGAAACACACGTACCCAGGCCAATCGTGTGTACGCTCACTCCCCTCCGATCACACGCGATGACACTCGGACCTACAGTCTTACCACGTATCCGAATACGGGAAACCCGCGCATGGCAAAAGACGTGCACAGGCGTCAACGTGTCCGCCCACACGAAGGCAGGCGGAGGCGTCCCCGCGCACAGCATAAAAGTGCGCGCAAACAACAAACGCGTATATACAGCTACGATGAATGCCCCATTTGTCGCTGCACTGATCGTGGGACACCGCAGGAGGAGGAGAATAGCCAGGGCACGCATTTTCGCACCACGGACAAGCCTTTTTGGGATGCCTGACGACCAGGTCTACGGCAGGTATAGGTTTCCACCCCATATCATCCTAGACCTGGTCAGGGAGTGGGAAGATGACCTCACATCCCCCACCCTTTGCTCCCAAGCATTGAGCCCCTTGGAGAAGCTGCTCAATGTCCTGCATTTTTTGGCCACTGGGTCATTTCAGCGGACCACTGCCATAGTGGGGGGGGGGTCTCACAGGCCACGCAGTCACGCTGCCTACACCAGGTACTGGCAATCATGACAGCGCGCCCCTCAGTCCGCAGGCACATATACATGCCCAGAACACCCGCAGAAAGGCAGGCCGTTGTCCTGGATTTTTTCAGGGTGGCACACTTCCCCAAAGTGCTCGGTGCCATAGATTGCACCCATGTGGCCCTACGTCCACCTAGGGCCATTGAGCACATCTACCGCAAGCACTGGCATTCCATCAATGTAAAGGTGGTATGTGATGCAAAGGGAATCATCACCTCTGTCTATGCAAACTACCCTGGCTCCACCCATGACAGTTTCATATACAGAATGTCCGCCCTGAGCTGGGCCCTGGAAGCTGGGCAGCATGGCGACACATGGCTCCTAGGTCAGTACAAATGCCCTTGCACATGCATGCAAGTCACACACAGACAAATATCCAAACCCTAATAATCTCAACTATTATCACCTCCCCAGGGGACAGTGCCTACCCTCTGAGCAACCACATGATGACGCCAATCCGGAACCCCACCACACCACCCCAGGTAAGATACAACGCCGCCCATATTGCAACCAGGGGCATAGTGGAGCGCACATTCGGAGTGCTCAAGTCACGTTTCCGCTTCCCTTGACCGCTCTGGTGGGCAACTACTCAATGCACCACCAGTAATGTGCAGGATCATTGTGGCAGCATGTGTCCTGCACAAGGTTGCAACACGGCAGGGCGTCCCAGTGGACATGGTGGTGCCCCCACATCCCCAACCACAGGGACAGGCGCTGCCCATGGGAGGGGACAGGGCACGTGGCGAGGAAGCCCAGACCCAGCTTGTGGCCACATTTTTCACCTAAACTCCGACCCCTGCGGAGTGCACACAGGCCTGGCACATACCAGGTGACAATCGATGATGACAAAGAGACAGTCAACTGTCACAACCCTACCACCCTGAGATAGTTGCCATGGAAGTGCCACATCGTCTGCATCCCTAGCTACTTAAACACAAGCTATCCTGTGTGACCAAAAGGCACACATATGACATATGACATGATATGGGCCATACACAAGTATTCCAAGGCGCAATGAGGCAGGGAGGGGGGAACAAGGGAACACAGAGAACGGTACTACTAGGCCAGGTGTCATTGAGATCGTGCAATTGCAGGGGTAGGGGGAATGGGAAAAGTGCAAGGGGAAGGGTGGGGGGCAGTCCAGTACAGGGGAAGTAGCCCAAAAAAATTATACATAGGTCGCCTGGTGGCAACTACAAAGGTAAGTGCAGACAAGTGCTGGGAAGGGAGGGCTGTAGGGATAGAGAGACAGTACTGCAGTGCAGGGGTTGCCAGGGAGGCAGTGCAAGTGGAGAGTGGCTGGGCCAGGGACCGAGGTCGTTGAGAGTGGCCCAGTTGCAGCTCCTGTGCAGTTCCAGTAAAGAATTCTGCAAGGGAGAGGCAGAGAGTAAGCAGAAGCAAAGAGGAAGGTCTTGAGGTGCTTCCAGAACTGGAGATGGTTCCCCTCAAGTTCAAGTCAGGCCGGAAGTCTGTTCCAGGGGGAGGGCCCTGCTGCGGAGAGAAATCTACCCCCAGCTAGTTGCTCTGAGAAGCGGATGACCCGGACATGCAAGGTGTGCATCACACACACCTGCAAAACAGGCCATGGCCATCACTGTCATGTCACTCAAACCCTCCCAAACATCGACATGACATGGCAAGCAATACCCATACACCAACGCAGTAACGATAAGGTACACATTGCCATGTCCTAAATGTACAGTGGCATCGGACACTGCTGCCTGACCCGGAATCAGATGAAATGACAGACCAACAAAATCTCCCACCCAAAATAAGTCATTTCCAAATGCATTACAACAGTCGTAGACGTAACATCACAATGAATGCCTGTCTACATGCACATTATGCATTGCAAAATCAACACTGCAGCTCATGTGTGCAGTGTCCTACTCCTGCATCACACTGCTCAGCGCACAGCACAGTGAACAGCCATTGTGTGTGATGCACACCCTGAGCATCACATCTAAGTGACAGACCACGTCAAACATCAAATTAGGCATGTACTGGATCCATAATCGGTCACAGACATGTGCTGCCAGGACACAGTGGGCACCAGAAGGCAAACAGTGTACACGTGGATATGCAAGGGTGGGAGTACATGTAGGGCATCAGAGTGCAAGTATGTGGTTCTGCAAGGACATGCACTCCACATATGCATGTGCACTCAAGTGACCATCAGTGTTCCCTACACATCACATGTGAACATCCACCATGTGTACACCCCAGCATGTCAAACCACAACTATCCCCTCGCACCTGAAAGGAAAACACAACACATGAACAGGCATTGATCAGCAGAACACAACATGTACATAGGATAACACCATTACTATGTCAGAGTTCCCATCACAGTGCAGGGCAAGGCAACTATCAACAACAACCCCCCCCCTCCCTCACAAATGACCATGACCCACTGAACAACTGCACCTGGGTCATGGAGCCTCCAAACCTCAATTCCACCTGGCCACAGGATCACCTTTACCCTTCGTCACCATCTCCCACCTTGTGTGTAAAAAGATGCCTGAACCCTCAGAATCCACACTCATTTCCAAAATCACAAAATCCAAGGCATAAAAACGAACCCGAACACCCTCCAGTAGATGACTTGATGTAGCAGTACCTCACAAAGGCCAAGTACTCCCACAATGATGCAACAACCAAGGTAGCACAGCAAAACAATGTCACGACAGGATGTGACACATGTGTGGTACATGACATAGGATGATGCACCATGAATGGATGTGTACTGTCACAGGTCCCCTGTACAGGCGCGGGAGTGTCACGAAACAACCACCCCCACCATGTCCCGGGTGCCTGCAAGGTCAAACTCACACAGGCCCCTGAGACCCTGGTGGGGAATGAGGTTCAGGGATATGCAGTCGGGACAGGTGTTGACACACTGGATGACTGGAATGAGTGGCAGGAGAGGGGAGGAGGAATGACACATGAAACTAGGGAATGCACGAAAATGTACAACCTACATGAACACATACACAATCCAAACAAACTTGCACATCATTGTCATGGCCTTCTGTAGTCCAGGCTCAGGAGTGGTACGAACCAACCACCCCCTCTAGGGTTTTGGCGCCTGCAAGTTCGGGGCTTACACAGGCATCCGCAACCCCAGTGGGGAAAGAGGGTCAGGGAACGTTGCTTGGATAGGCACGGGAAGCAGGAACACCGGGTAGAGGGTACAGGTGTCAAAATTGCATAGGATCACGGGTGATTAGGGAGAAAAAAACATACCAAATTGAACCACACATACATCCATGCATCAGTACACTCCCCAGCAAGCCTATGCAGAGCAGTTCGTAAGAAAAACAACAAGACACTTAGCTCTGGTTTTGAGTGCTGGCCTCCTGCCTGCGCACGCTAAGGTCCGGTTACAGGAGCACTGCAATGCTGCAAAGAGAGCCACGTCAACAACCTGTACGTGCCAATTACACAAAAACACAACACCAAACATGCCCCATAGCAACAAACTACTCTACAAACAGACAATCTGTGCTCGATGCTTCGTACCCATATATAACATCACCCCTGTGATGGGTCATACACAGTCAATGCAGTAAGTCAGCCGCTGGTGGGTCCGTGGCAAATGGAACACCAATGTGTCATAATTCACACAACATGCAATGTTCCCTGGGTAAGCAGACAGACCCATATAGCAAGCCATGACTACAGAGCAAGTTGCGTACCACCATGACCGAAACAAAGTTGGCAGTGCATTTATCATGAAGTACGTGGAAAAGACATGCACTGCACCGGAGTATGTCCCTTGCTGTATGTCCCTGTGTGCTGCCCCTTTCCATGTCTCGGAAGGCTACATGGTTGATACAAGTGCCTCAATGGACCTTGGTGTACCGGAGGGTATGTGCCACTGCCCCTGCATGTGTCCCAGACAACCCTACTATCAACAGCCATCAGTCCACAAACACATCTGAGCTGCATTGTGTGCTTCAACACCAATATTTGTCTAAGCTCACCCTCAGTGCTGTGACTAAGCCTGCATGTGCAACTCGCCTGGTGCAAGCTTTGCTGTGTCGTGGCCCCCCTGTGATGCTCACCTTGCCTGGAGTTCCTTGGAACATGTCAGCAGTTCTAAGATGTGGGTCTGCAATCACTGTGCCTCTGCTTGTGCACACATGTGCATGTGGGCACCAACAAACGGGTCCAGAATTCTGTCGTCCAATGGGCCATGTCTGCTGGCAAAGGTGCTCTGGAGGCTCATCCCCCTGCAGAAAGGGCATGAAACACATGATTAATGCTTCAAAGTCATCTGTGTGTGTCTCATCAGGCATCTCATTACTTGACCATGTCAGAGAGTCACATCACGAATCACACCATCAGTCCGTCTTTCACCTCCAAAGTGTGGAACACTATCTACAGCATGAATTGCAACAAGCACGTGTACAGGAAAGATATGAAACATACTACACAATGCATAGCAATCAATGTCCACATTAATCATGACACACCCCATCTAGCAAAAGCTGAACAGTGGACAATGACACCTAAATCATCCCCACTAGGGGTGTCAACACAAGTCACACAGCACCAGACATGCCACAGATATGACAGTCCAAAGCCCTTGTGTAAAATGCTGTAACACCGAACCATCCTTGCGAGCCCATGGATAAGGGAGGCAGGAGTGGCATATGTGAGTCAAGGACCCCAAGCAGCAAACACATACACAAGACAACCATGAAGGGCCCAGCTGGAACAGACAGTGGATGCCTTCAAAAGCCACAAAGCACCGCACCGTCACATGAAAGCACAATAGAATAGCAATTTTAAACTAACTCAACTATTAACTAATTACACTAACTATGGAAAACCTACATTACCTATTTAAACTAACTATCAAACAGAAACTTAACTAACTAAACTAAAAGAAAAATCAAAAATGGCCACATACGACCCGGGGGGGAGGGGAGGCACCCAGGAGGGGGGAGGTACAGGGTGCTGCTCAACATCCACATGCGATGATGCTGAGCCAAAAAAAAAATCCTCCATGGGCTCAACGCCTGCACAGCACGACCTATGTGGGAGATAGATGGTCGTCCGAGTCTGGCTCATCCTGGAAAGGAGGACGTGGCACAGTAGCCTGGCCATGCCTAGCCGCAGCTTGCCCCTCGTCGGCAGCAAGTCTGCCGGACGGGTGAGCCTGGTTCTGTGTGGCGATGTGACGTAGGTCTGCATGCAGAACCTCACGTGATACACGTGCTTCCTCTTGCAAGGTAGCACGTGTAACACGGAGTTCCTCCTGCAAGACCTGGCTGGACAACCGCTGCACCTCCCGGCAAGGCTGTAGCTCAGCCGAGATGGTACGCTCAAGCTGTGCAAACCTCTCCTCTGCCTGCTGCCTCTGGGACATCATAAGGACACCCAGAGTGGATCTGAGGGAAGCATACTCCTCCCTCAGGGCATCCATGTGCGCCTCTGCCTGAGCAGCAATTGCTTGACGCAGAGACGACATTTCAGCCTGGCGTGCCCTGTCTGAGGCCGCCATGCCCAGCCGGAGCGAGCGGGCCGTGGACCGTGCCGCCTGCTGCTGGAGAAGCACCTGCCTAGCAGGGGGGACACAGATCGGGCCACACGCTCCATGCTCTCAGCGATGTTCTCCATTGCTGCCCCCTGCCGTTCGGAATTGGCAGTCATGTCTTGCTCCCACTCAGTATACAGCGGTTGCGCGCGGTGACCGCGTTGCCGGGCTTGACACCTGCGGGACCCAAGGACCGGGGGTCCTCGCTGTGTTGGCACCGCCTGCGGCTGCACGACTACATGCCCCCGTCGACGTGATGTCCCAGGCACATCAGTGACTGGTGTGGAGGGTGACCCTGCGTCCTGATCCACCATGGGCGGAGGAACCAAGACTGTCTGATCCCTCAGTGCAGGTGTCGCAGACAGAGGAGTGTCCACATCAGAATCACTCACCCCTGACACATGGACTTGATGCTCATCCAGCTCAACATGGAAGTCAGAGTCGTCATCAAGGCTTGACTCATAGGCAGCCAGAGACAAGATGGACTGTAGCACTTGGGGGTTTTCGTGGCCTACCACCCCACGACCCCCACTAGTGCCGGGTTGATGTGGTGTTACCAACCCTGTGTCTGGCATGACAACACCATCCTCTGCCTCCATTGCGTCATCACCTGAAAAATAGAGAGAAAAAGGTCAATACACATGTCAGAAGCACACGACACACACACACACCGACAGCAAAGGCATCCGGCAGACATGTGACACACAACATATGACCTGGCATGCATGCTGGGTCTACTTTGAATAGCTTCTGTGATCAGACCTGTTGAAACGTGGCAGTTTCCATGGAAGTGGGTCTATGCAGTGCAGAAAATGTGTACGCCACTCACTACCTACATGTACAAGCACTACATGGTGTGTGCCAGGAAATGTGAAGGCAGTGCAATGTCAAATTCAGACATCACGTGCATTGTGCATTCAATGTGTACCATGTCTAGAAGCCAAGCACCCCTCCACCCCAGTACCAAAGCAGGGATGCCTAGCATGGTATCAAAAGGCTGACCATACACCTGTGTAATGACAGGCAGTGTTGACTGGCATCAACAGCTTAATGTGATTCAAATTACAACACTGCAAATGATGCTGGGACAGTGGGCAGGACACATGATGAAAACTCCGGAGGCCGCCCACGTGTGAAGAAGACACAAGAGTTGGACAGAGTCATTGGCCATTGAACAGGCTGAGGCCTGTGAGCCACACAGATTGTCAGGGCCTAAACATGTGTGCAACGCAGGACTGAGCCACAGTTGACATGGGGAGGCCGATGAGATGGCAGGCAATGTATGTAACCAAGGACTCATATTACAGTGATCATCCAGTCAAGGACACATAGGGGCATGGGTGCAATGCACATGGAGCATGAATGGGCACTCATGTCCCTGCGGGACATCTGACCCATGCACAGTACAAGTGAGATACCCTGCATCGAGTACTAAGGCTGTACCACACGGCATATGTCTGGCAGTTTCTACGCTGGAAGTTAGCATCTACACAGGACATATGAACAAGAAACTACACATTGGCAAGATTGGAGCAGACCAGTGCAAAGGTGGAACTGGAGTGCAGAGTGGCGGAGGAGGGGCAAGGGAGCATGCCCACATGGAGTCCCGCATGCAGGCAGAGGAGACATGCATGACGGTAGCATTGCATTACTTACACATCAGAACCATGTACACGTCACATGTAGCAGCAATCATGCACAACACATCCCACAAGTGAAACACACACGTCCTCAACAAACACGCATCAACACTCACTGGACTGGGCATCAAAGTCCAGCATCTCTCCCACTCCTTCGACCAATTCAGGTGGTATGAACTCCGCAACGAGAGCCTCATGCGGAGTGAGTTCTTCCTCCTCTGGTGCAGGCCCACCGCCAGTCACCAGAGTCAAGTTGTAATTTGAGGCACGCTTGGCCTTAGTGCTGCTCTTGATGTCATTCCAACGCTTTTTGCACTCCTGCGCCATGTGCACCTCATGGCCGAATGAACTGACATGTTCCGCAACTTGCTTCCAGTGGGTGTCACGTTGGGCAGCCGTAGTCTGACTATTGGCACCCACTAGCATGTCACGGCTGTGCCCCCGCACGTAGTCCACGAGGAAGTCCAGTTCCTGCTTACAGAAAGGCTTCTTCCTCGACGTGCAGGAGGTCGTGGCTGTGTGTGGGTCCCAGCCTGTGCTGCAGGTGCAACCTTCCTCCTCTTGGACTGTGGCGCAGACCCTGGCTGGCTAATGCCGCCCTGACCAGTATGGCCAGTGGGTTCGGTGGATTGAGCCAAGGGAGTGGCAGGTGGAGGGATGACCAAAGGCCTGACTTGTGTCAGTGGCAGCTGGGTGCCCACTAATGGACCCTGCGCAGCAACATCAGCTGTGGCAGGGTCATTGACCGCAACGGTCCTGGTTGGCAGACTCACAACCGGGGTGCTGTTGGGTGCATCTGCCCTGCACTTGCCAACACCCGGCTGTTCGGGGCAGCAGATGACATGACTGCCCCAGGGACACGTGTCTTGGTCTGAGCAGCCCGGCCTGCCCCTATGGTTTCCCCCCTGGCCTGTTGGAGATCTACCAAGGGCTCTTCAAGTGCCAACGCAGCCTGCGCTGGCAGACCCTGAGCCTGGGTGGCGGTGTCCACAGCTGCACCTGCAGCTACCACTACCCTTGGGCCCATGGCAGTCGATGGAACGGACTGCCGGGTCATATGGGTGCCAGTGCCAGATGCAGGAGCTGCATCCCCCGGAACCACAGGGGGTGGTGGCATGGCTGCACCGACACATGGCACAACATTGTGCTCAAGTGGCGCACCCCTGCCTCTTCCCCTCTGTGGCTGCCCTGGACACCCTGGAGTCCCCCTACTCCCTGGTCACCACGGCCACGTCCCCGACCACGCCCGCCACGAGGAGTACGCCCAGCTGAGGTGCCCCTCACCTTTGGTGGCCTCCCAACCATGGCACAGATGTAGTAGTGCTGGCACAGATGGAGTGGTGCCAATGGGAGGTGTACACCACAATTGACCTGGGCAATTGGGGTGAAGGGGTGGAAAGCAAGATGTTAACAGCCCCCCTGCACCTGCAAGGCTGTATGTGACCCCGGTGATGTGGTGACGGGTCACGCAACGCTCAGGCACCCCAAAACTGCAGTAAAACCGTGCACGCAACCCTGCAGCCTACGTGCGTGGATTCAACCTCCCGCAGTACGCGGTGGCACCCAGTAACACGAATAAAGCGTACGCGTGGGACACGCAGGCTACTATGACATCGAAAATGGGTGCGATACACAGGGGCACCCGCAGTGGGAAAAAGAGCGTGTGCGACTCACCGTCTGACTAGCGCGATGCAGAAAAACACGCGTAGCCAATACCCCCGCCAAAAGAAGAGATACGTCCTTGATAGCTGTGAAGTTGTGATGGCGCGCGAAACAACAGGAAGCAGCAACACACATCGGTCTCCACGAAAGGCACGTACAGCGAACTGCTGGGCCCGCTCACCTTTAACCCGTGCTGAGGGAAACGCACGCGCGCATCACGTCACTTACGCGCATGGGCGCTTTCCCCGTATTACATGCGGACGTGCAGTTTTTCACGCGCGCTTACGCGCATGGGCCCTTTCCTCGTATTGCACGCGGACGTGCAGTTTTCCACGCGCGCTTACGCGCATGGGCCCTTTCCTCGTATTACACGCGGACGTGCAGTTTATCACGTGCGCTGAAATGCCCATGCACGTCTGTACCCGTCACGTCACAGGGGCGCTTGCGCTTGAGGGGCCTTCTGTCCAATGAAAATGCATATGGGCCTTTCCTCGAATTACACGCTGACATGCAGATTTTTCACGTGCCAAATCACTCCGTATCAAGCTGGCCACGCGTAAGCACACGGAAGACCACGCTCCTGCCCAGAAGGCCTAACTACTGCCCCCAGAGCCCAGAGCACGCTCCCACCTGCCATCTGCTGCTGCCTGACTGCCTGCTGCCCACGTGCCCTGCCATTTGCTGCCTGCACATCAGCCAGGGGTGCTGTTGCTGTGACCACCCCTGCTGGAACCGAAGACTCCCGACTGGGATTCCATCGCTCCACAGCCCAGCCCCAGGACCCAGTTGCCCACCCACTCCTGCCTCTGGGGTTGTCATGTCGGGGCAAACACCATCTGGGACCACTGACAACCCCCGGCCAGAGAGGCAGAGGGGCACCAGCTTCAGTGCCACCGAAGTTGGTGTCCTGGTGGAGCAAGTCCTGGGGCAGTATGATGCCCTCTTCGGAAGTTCCCGCGCCGACAAGGAAGGACGGACTCGGATCTGGACTGACATCGTGACTGCCATCAACGCGGAGGGGGTGGCAGTCCGCGATTTACAACATGTCAAGAAGTGCTGGGAGTACTTCAGGTCCAGGACCCTGAACAAGGCCCGGCGCCTCTTGAAGGCAGCGGATGCCAAGGGGCGCCGGGTCACTTGTCGGAAGAACAGATGAGGGTCCTGGAACGCATATCCCCAGCGCTCCACGTCCAGGTCCTTGAGAGGCAGACCCGTCTGGAGTCGAGCGGTGAGTGTACATGCATCCTGATTGTGAGCAGTGCGTGTGGTGATTATTCAGTAGTGTGCAGGTTGCACATCTGTTTGTATGGGGTCGAGTATGTGTGGGGGTGTACAGGGCCGTGGGGCTGACACATGCAAGGGCTGGAATGTGTGAGACATGGATGGTGCTTGTGTGTGTAGGCTTGCATGCCAAATGCAGTTGTGTGGGCACACATGTTTGGATGAATGTGTATGTAAGTAGACATGTCCGTGATGTCACGCATGTATGTTGTTTTTGGCTGCATGTATCAGCACTGTGTACATGTGCATGTGTGTGTATTTGACAAGGGTGCAACAGTGATGCAACATGGATGCATGTGACAGCGGTATGTGGAAGCCTGATTGGCAGATGTGACATGGAGGCCCGTCTGAACACTGCGACACTTGGCAGAGGTGTACACATGCATGCAAGTGTGGTGGTGTGTGTACATGTGTGGTGCACTTCCTGTGTTGCATGCGATGTCTGGCTCACCTTTGGCTGCTCATGCTGTTGTATGTGTATGGATGGTGGTGGCAGTTGCGATATGGCTGTGGTATGGCTCATGTGTGTGAGTTGTAATGACATGTGTGTTGGGGATTGTGATGACATGTCTGAGGTTTGCCAATGCCACTCATGTACAATGTCATGTGTGTATGTGTCCATTGTACAGTGCCCTGATGCCTGTGTTTTGTTTCTCCCTGTCTGCAGCGTCAACTGATGAAGAGGGCGGAGAAGGTGCTGTGGAGCACAGCGGCGGGGATCCCACCGCCAGCAGGAGACGCAAGGCCCGGCTCCCCTCCCATGTTGTGATCTCGTCGGGGAGTGAGGAGTCCGGTGCCGCGTCCCAGGCCGCAGCTGCCGGGGGGAGGTCCAAGAGGCGGAGGTTGGAGTTGGACTTCTCGGCAGCAGAAGGGGCAGCTGGGACCCCACAGGGCCCAACAGGGGAAGATGGCACGGAGTCATCCAGGTTGGTGGAGGGTTTGGTGGAGGAGGAGGCCGTGCAAACACCAGAGACGGGGTCTGGAGGTGGGGATCCCACTGGTGCTAGTGGTGCAGTGCAGGACCAGGGACAGGAGGCAGCACAGGCCGCCGCGGAGGTGCCTGTGTGCAATCCTGTCCCTGATCCTGTCCCTGCATCATCTTGCACCAGCAGGGATGCCTACGTCCAGACCCGTTTTCAGGCAGGGGATGAGCTCACGTCAACTGGCCTTCCTCTGCCTGCGGACGTGGCTATCCAGGTCCGGGTTGAGCCTGTCCTGGCTGGTGTGGCGTTGCGTCAACGGGCCATGCAAGGTGACCTGCAGTCTTTTCATGAAGAGACTGCACGTCATCTCGAATGGCTCGTTGACCACGTCAGCCTGCTGGGACAGGTCACCCAGGCCGGATTCCTCCATCTGATGGGGCTTGCTACGACCCCCTCCTCAACTGGACCCCCTACGCACCAGTCGTCCTCTGTGCCATCTTCCCACCCATCAGTCACCTGGGTGCCCTGTGGAGCTGCCTCTGACGGTGCGGCCAGGCTGGTGGAGGAGGCATCCCTGCCACAGTCGGGAGTCGGACGTCCAGCAGGGGTGGCCACATCTACGACTGCACCCCAGCCAGCGGAGGATGTGCAGGCAGCAGGAGGCAGTGCACGGGCAGAGGCACAGCAGCAGCAGCAAGGTGGTGGGAGCCATGAAGGCTCGGGGCCTTCAACATCGGAGGGGCAGGCATCGGCCGGAGGGCAGGAGGACCCAGGACAGAGAGGGTCTTCCGTGTGGCAGCGGTTGGGCCACGCCATAGATGTGGAGCGGCAGCGGGCGGAAGAGGCACGGCTCACAATGGTCAGGGCGGAGAACTCCATGCGAAGGGCCCTGAGGCGGGCCGAGTGCCTCGAGGCAATCCGCAGGGGTTTGGAGGTGGAGACGTCGACGGCCCTGCGGACCCTCGGGGCCAAGGAGGAGGACCGCCTCCGGGACATTGAGGAGGAGTTCGATGATTCCCTGGCCCGGGACATCCACAAGTGAGCCGTGAAACTAGCCCGCTGCCCTTGTACATAGTTATGTAGGTAGTGTTATGTTTCATTTTTGTTTTGATTTTATTTGGACCTTTCGGACATTGGCCACATTTTTGTATATAATTTATTTTATTAGTTAGTGTAGTTAGATAGGTTTCCTTTCTTTTGTTGGGACAATGGACCCTGGCTTGTTCCCATGTACATAGTTCACTGTTGGATTGTATTTTTTTTTCACTTTTTAACCATGGAGCAATGGCTTTCTTTTTTATTTCCCATTGGATTTTGTTTTGTGGACATTGACTTTGGACAACATTACTTTGGAATTTTATTTTTGGTTTTGCTTTTTTTCACGGACATGCTTCTTTTAATTTTTGTACATTCACATTTCTGTTTCTTCATTTTTTATTCTATTTATGTTTCCTTTAATACATATTTTTTTTGGTGAACTTCAATGTGTGGTATCTCATTGGTTTCATGCATTTCATGATATGTGTTTTGAGATTCACTGACACCCATTGGGTGTATGTGAGGGAAATGTGTTTGTTTCGGAACTTGCAATTGGTGTTCTGTGATGTAATTGCAAATTATGCGTGGGTGGATGCAATACTCGGGTGGGTGTTTTGCATTTGGAGGCTGACCATAGGGACCAGGGATCTAGATTGTGATGACATGTTGGCTGGGGAACATGAGTTGCACATGGGTGGGGGCCTGCTGGCAGGTGCCCCACAGTGCTGGGGGGTGGGGGTGGTGGGGAACATGAGTTGGACATGGGTGGGGGCCTGGTGGCAGGTGCCCCACAGTGCTGGGGGCTGGGGGTGGTGGGGAACATGAGTTGGACATGGGTGGGGGCCTGCTGGCAGGTGCCCCACAGTGCTGGGGGGTGGGGGTGGTGGGGAACATGAGTTGGACATGGGTGGGGGCCTGCTGGCAGGTGCCCCACAGTGCTGGGGGGTGGGGGTCGTGGGGAACATGAGTTGGACATGGGTGGGGGCCTGCTGGCAGGTGCCCCACAGTGCTGGGGGGTGGGGGTGGTGGGGAACATGAGTTGGACATGGGTGGGTGCCTGCTGGCAGGTGCCCCACAGTGCTGGGGGGTGGGGGTGGTGGGAGACATGAGTTGGACATGGGTGGGGGCCTGGTGGAGGCTGCCCCTGGTGACTGGGGGGTGGGGGTGGTGGGAGACATGGGTGGGGGCCTGGTGGTGGGTGCCCCTGGTGGCTGGGGGGTGGGGGTGCTGGGAGACATGGGTGGGGGCCTGGTGGTGGGTGCCCCTGCACTGCTGGGGGGTGGGGGTGGTGGGGAACATGAGTTGGACATGGGTGGGGGCCTGCTGGCAGGTGCCCCACAGTGCTGGGGGGTGGGGGTGGTGGGGAACATGAGTTGGACATGGGTGGGGGCCTGCTGGCAGGTGCCCCACAGTGCTGGGGGGTGGGGGTGGTGGGAGACATGAGTTGGACATGGGTGGGGGCCTGGTGGAGGCTGCCCCTGGTGACTGCGGGGGTGGGGGTGGTGGGAGACATGGGTGGGGGCCTGGTGGTGGGTGCCCCTGGTGGCTGGGGGGTGGGAGTGCTGGGAGACATGGGTGGGGGCCTGGTGGTGGGTGCCCCGGCACTGCTGGGGGGTGGGGGTGGTGGGGAACATGAGTTGGACATGGGTGGGGGCCTGCTGGCAGGTGCCCCACAGTGCTGGGGGGTGGGGGTGGTGGGGAACATGAGTTGGAAATGGGTGGGGGCCTGCTGGCAGGTGCCCCACAGTGCTGGGGAGTGGGGGTGGTGGGGAACATGAGTTGGACATGGGTGGGGGCATGCTGGCAGGTGCCCCACAGTGCTGGGGGGTGGGGGTGGTGGGAGACATGAGTTGGACATGGGTGGGGGCCTGGTGGAGGCTGCCCCTGCACTGCTGGGGGGTGGGGGTGCTGGGAGACATGGCTGGGGGCCTGGTGGTGGGTGCCCCTGGTGGCTGGGGGTTGGGGGTGCTGGGAGACATGGGTGGGGGCCTGGTGGTGGGTGCCCCTGCACTGCTGGGCGGTGGGGGTGCTGGGAGACATGGGTGGGGGCCTGGTGGAGGGTGCCCCTGGTGACTGGGGGTGCAGGGGGACATGCGTTGGTGGGTAGTAGTGAAATTTGACATGTGGGTTGGCTGGGGGTCATGGCCTTGGTGGATGGTGTGCCTGCAGGACATGTGCAGGGTAGGCCCCTGTGGTGTGAGCCACCTGCAGGGGACGTGGAGGATGTAGAGGGAACACCTGGGAGGACCCACACGTGCAATTCACGTGTGGTGCTCCCCGCGCACCCCTGTAATACACGTACCCTGATGGAATCGCGTGTGGAACTTCCCGCGCACCCCTGAAATGCGCGTACCCTGCTCGCACAGGCCCAATCGCGTGTGGGACTTCCCGCGCACCCCTGGAATACACGTACCCTGATGGAATCGCGTGTGGAACTTCCCGCGCAACCCTGGAATACACGTACCCTGCTGAGATCGCGTGTGGAACTTCCCGCGCACCCCTGAAATACACGTGCCATGCTGATGTCGCGTGTGAAACTTCCCCCGCACCCCAAAATATACGTACCGTGATGAAATCGAGTGTGGCACTTCCCGCGCACCCCTGAGATACGCGTACCCCCAATCGCGTGTGGAAATTCCCGCGCACCCCTGAAATACACGTACCCTGCTGAAATCGCGTGAGGCACTTCCCGCGCACCCCTGAGATACGCGTACCCTGCTCGCACGGGCCCAATCGCGTGTGGAAATTCCCGCGCACCCCTGAAATACACGTACCCTGCTGAAATCGCGTGTGGCACTTCCCGCGCACCCCTGAGATACGCGTACCCTGCGGAAATCGCATGTGGAACTTCCCGCGCACCCCTGAAATACGCGTACCCTGCTCGCACGGGGCCAATCGCGTGAGGTACTTCCCGCGCACCCCAGTGATACACGTAGCCCGCTTGCGTGCTGGTACAGGGTTAGCGCAGCCCTTTGCGCTGGATTGGGTATATTGATGGCTTTTCCCTGCGCGAGAGGCGTTCTTGGGGGCGTAACTGGCGCTGCTGCAGGGTCGCTGCGCCACTGTGCGCCACGGCTGGTTTTGGTGGCTCTAATCCATGAATACGCTGTGCGCGGAAATGGATTTTAGCGCACGAGGCTGGCGCAGGGATTCGCACGCGCACACTGTGCGCCAGCCGCGTGCGCCACTTGTGCGCTGAATTCTATGAATTACCCCCATGGTGTTTTCTACTTCTATCATAGCTAATTCTGCCTCATTTATTATTAGTGGTTCTCCCAGTGGTTCTTGGCTTCCTGTTACAGAAGGTTGACTACTGTCAGGAGTGTCCTTATCTAGTTGGGCTTGGAGTTCTTCTTCGTGTTGCTGTTCATTGTGCAACATGGTTTTGTACTGTGTAAAGTTTACATCAGTTATAGTGCTTTCATTTGCTTTGAAAGCATCCTCATATGAGTCATAGTTATCTAGTAATTGTTCTTCTTTTCTCCATGGTTTGAAGAGTTGTAGCAGGGACATGTAATATACTTCTTTATGTTGAGGAGTTTTTAATGACAATTTGATATGATTAATTAAATTTGGTTTAGTGAGTTTAACTAAGCTGCCTTCACAGTTTGTCACTCTATATTTACCTTTTTTTTCATCAGGTTTCATATTATTTTTGTATGTGTAGTTTTGGGCTATGTGGTATAGACACATGTTTTCCAACGTATTACTTCTGTTTGGGTAGTATGTGTCCAATAAACTGTTTTTTAAAATGTCTTGGCTGTTGGGATCATGTTTGGCTATTGTTTCTATATCTTCATATGATTTTAGAACTCTTTTTCTAGATTTAGCTGGAACAAGACTTAGCCATACTATATTTTCAGATTTACCATACAATGCAGTACCAGTTAAACGATCAGCTGTTTCATATGATCCACATTCTCTATGGGTGAGCATTTTTATGCCCAAGCTGTATAATTTCTGAGATGCTGTTTTATCTGATGACAGGTCATTCCAGAGGTCTTGGAGCTCTGTCTTTTCTGCTTTAGTTAAGTATGCTGTGACATATCGTGCAACTGCAGTAGAATTGTCTGCAATGTACTGCACATCTATGTCTGCATTTCATAAGTGGGAAATGATTGCATTATAATCATTGATATATTTTTCTTCTTCTTTTCTTTTTATGTAATATGTATTTTTAGGTGACTTACCTTTAACACTATGTCTAACTGAAGACATGAGGTTGTTCACTTGACCTGTATTTGTAACTGGTCTAGGGAAACCAAATCGGCATTTGGTGTAGTATTTCCCTTTGTTTTTGTATTTGCAACAACAATATTTTCCACATTTGTGTCTTTGAAATTGTAAAATGTGTGCATGAAGATCACTATTTGTGGCTTCTGATAGAATTTCACAAGTGACAAATTTTTCAATAAACTGTAAAACAGTGGCATCACTGTCTTGACCAAATTTAGGAGCATCTTTAACCCATAAAAGCATGTGGATATGTGGTGCTCCTCTGGCTTGGTATTCTTTTCTCCAAAAGAAGTGTTGCAGTTCTCCAAGGGGAGGAACAGTTTTATTACAAATAAAATGTAGCATAGCAATGAAGCGATGGTGAAAATATCTTGAAACATTAACAGGATCCAAAGAACAAAGTTCTCCAGGTGTTAGTATATCTATGTTTGTTTTGTTTTTATTTGATATGCGTAGGAAATCATGTAAATCTTCCCATGCATATTCTGCACAACTTAATGTAACATACCAAGTGGGTGGGCCAAGGTTTCTGATCATACAACATACATCTCCATGACGTCGAAACCAGTACACTTTAGTACCACGCATATTTGCTAATAGATTTGTAATATTTGATTGTAAAACCTCATCCTTTTGTTGCACTTTTTCTAATAATTGTGTAGCTGTCATATTTTGAAAGTGTGATCCTGATTTTAATATGTGTGCAACTCCGTAACATAAAGTTGCTAGTTCACTTTCAAAGAGTAGGTGGAATATGTATTCCACATTTTGTCTAAATCTGGGATCTTCAGAATACATCCGTAATGAGCGGTATTCTGAAGCTGATATTTGAATAGGTCTATCATCATACCTTCCTCCTTTGCCAGTAGGAAAGAGTAGAGGAAAAGCACGTGCTTCTATACTTTTTTCCCACATGCTGATTGGCGATCATTTTGTTTGACGCATTTGGTAAGTTTCCAGTACATCTTCTACGGTGTCATTACAGTGCAAAGGATGAATTGTATAATGGTCTAAAGTATTTGATATTGTAGCAGGATCTAGTAGCTCAAATTGACCAGCTTCTTGTGTTTCTTGAATTATTTCAGTTGTATCTTTCAAGTTTTCTTCAATATTAATTTCTTTGTAATATTCATTATTCTCTTTAAGATTTTTGAAGGCTTGTCTAACTTTATATAAATCTAACAGCTGTTGCCATATTTTTTTGTCTTTTGTAGGTACTCCATTTACTAAGATTATTAAAGATTGTTGCATTAGACGTTGCACTCCTAGAGTATGCACATTTTCTTTTAGATCTAATGGTAAATAAATTACTTTTCCATGAAGGCCTTTTACCAATTCAGAGGGAGGTAATTTTGCTGTTTTTGGTTGGAGGTGTATTATTGCTTGAAATGGGTGTACTGTTTGAATTATGATGCTCTCTCTCATATAAATTAAGTTGTTGTAGGGTTTTGGTACTGGGTATAATTCCAAATTATTTGTGATAGCACGTGAAGGAGTTTGGTTGTTGTCAAGTTTTGTAGTGCAGTTACTGCAAAGAATTAAGGGCTCAGTTATTTCGTATTTGTTTTCTGCTACAAGGTACTGAGCTAATTCAAACCATTTAGAATCTTTATTGTCTTCTATTTTGTATGATAGGTCTTCAGTTTTTGTGTTACCTTTATAAAAAGTTCTATGGCAACATACACATACATGGTTTGGTACTTCAGCTGATGTACTTTTAAATTGTAGTATTTCTTTTTTGTATGTGTTTAGCAAAAGGTTGCCATGTGTAGAATTGTTGATTAATTGGTTTAAAGCTATTTCATTCTGTAAATGGCTTTCACTTACAAAATATTTTTTCTGGATATAGTGAATTTCTTCAAGTATGTCTTTTGCTGTACCATGTAGAAGGATGTTATTTAACTTTGCTAGTGCTAAAGCAGGACTTTCAGCATAGTACAGTTTATAGACAAGATTTCTTATAGTTGAATGATGTGCTGATATTCTTTTGATCTCATGAAAAGTGGTTTTACAAGTAGGTCCTGTAATGCAGGCCAATGAATGTACTTGTAGTCCTGTGTACTTGCGCACTGGTTAGGTATCCATATTTTGCATTAATTTAATTTTGATTTTGTCTTTGCTTTTTACATATTTATTGAGGAATTGGCGTAAAGATTTGAAACATTGTTTGGGAATGTTACACATTGACGTGCATGGCCATTTGTACACTAGACATTCTGATTCAGTTGAATGGAGGGGTAATTCTAAGTTTTCAGGGCATATTTTTGTAAGGAGTACTTCTTGTTCCATTATGGTATTATTCACTTTTTCATAACCTCGACCACTGATATGTATGGCAATTGTATTTGTTTGCTTTTGTTTGTACGCTTCTTCATTAAAATCTGGTTCTGTGCTTGTAGTGTGATTCCATTCACCTCCGCAGATACTTAAGAAATTCTTTCTGTTGACATTTCGCTTATTGAGAAGTGTTTTTTGTAATTTAGTTATTAGTTTTGTTAGTGGTTTCATTTTGTTTAACAGTAAAATAAATAACTTTCTTTTGAGAAGAATTGCACTGTCCATCAACGCTTCTAAGATTAATTTCCTACGATAGGTTTTAAGCATTGAGCCTGATTTCTCTCCTGTTTTTATCAGATTTTGAAGGACTTTGTGATGGTACATTTTGGCTAAAATACTTTTCTTGGTATGCTTACTTTGCACTATATTAAAATTTGAAGAAGTAGTTTTATCTGTAGTGATAGCTGATTTTCTGTTAATTGTTTTTTGGTTTGTTTTACATTTTGATAGAGGAGGCAAAGTGTTTGTACTTGAAACTTCTTGTGTTTCACTAAATGACTGTATTAGCTGTTTTGTTTCAACTTTTTTTTACAAATTCTGCTAGAGATGGATGCTTATGTTGGACACTTTTATTTTCATTTGCTCTAATTTTGCGTTGCTTTCTAAGGACTTGACTTTTGGTAGGCATTCTTTAGGGTCTGTTGAAAAAAATAAAGAAGATATGGGTTGGGGTGTTCTGGAATGTATGTGTGCTGTGTGCATGAGTGTTTGAGTAAGATGATAAAGATGTATGTAATGGTGTGTGATTGTGCATTGGGAACTACAACTAGTAGGGATAGGTATTCTTGAATTTATGTGTTACTAAACTGGGGTTCAGATGACAAAAAAAGTAAGCTAGTGGTGTGAAAAAGTACAAATAGTAAATCTAATGTATACAATTAAAACAGTTGTTTGTTCTATAATATGAAAATTGTAGCGGTTCAGTTGGGTAATTTGTGTGTCCAAAAATAGGAATTTGTGGGCCATTCTGGCTGTAAATCGCTGTTTAAGACATGGAGATTTTTCGACAAAATTGTACACAATCTCTATTTTTAGGCACAGAAATAGCTGGTATTAACGTTATAGTATGTTTGATTAATAATACAAATATTATGGTGATATTCTACTTTCTTTTTTTCTTAAATTAACAGGTAACTTCTTAGTTCTTCTTTGTTCTTCGAATTTGGCTGCTTCTTTTCAGGAGACTGGGCTTCACTGCAATTGTAAAAGCTTCAAATTAGTAACTTTGTTTGTATATAGTGCTGTTTTTAACTTAGATATTGATTTTTTTAATTGAAATCCTCAGTGCCTTCTTTAAAACCATTAAACTGATTTATTTACATAAGATACATTGCATCAGTTCAGTACATATGATATGTTCTTAATGAACAAATTGTATTGAATGACTAACTGTAGCAAAAAAAAATATCTTTACTATGTCTTGTGAAATTTATAATATACCAGTGAATACCACTATTTCTGTAAGTAAGCTGTTCTAGGTAATAGCGCCTCAATGTCATGTCTAAATTAAAGTAATTAAGAAAATAAATAAATAAAAACAAAAAAATATGAAATTGTATAAGTATTTTTTTAAAGATTTAAACATAGATTGTGCTTGCATGCAATTTTGTTTGAATATATGTAGTCTATATATTTCATTTAAAAAATGTTAGTTTAACATGATTTGAGTGTGTGTGTATAAGGAAAGTAAATAGTATAAAGGTTTATAAGTGATAATTGATTTTAGGAAATTGAAAAAAATACAGTAAATTCATTTTACAGATTACACAAGCTAAAAGTCTGTTTGAAAATGTGTTCATCTACTGTACAGAAAATATGCATACCTGAAGTTTGTGTTCATGCATATGAATATGCATGGAGCTGCAAGTAGAAGTCTTGGAGACTTGTAAAGTATTTCTGGTAGATGGTGCTTGCCAATGATATATCACTTGTACTCAGAGAGATTCACAGTACATTTGCAGTGCTGATCTATGATGATGCAGTCAGATGTAGAGGTCTTGAATGTGATTGGTGCATGGTCATGTGATTTCTTAGCTACATCCAATGAGGGAATAGCAGAGAGAGTGAAGGGGAAATGGTAGAAGGGCTGTTCATGTTACGATATGTCCGCGGACATGGCGGTAGTTCGCGGACATCGGGAGTTACATCCGGGGATGTTTGGGTTCAGAAGTCATGCAAATGAGAATAAGCACTGAAAAGGGATTGGTCAGGAAAGTTTAGTGGGTGTGTTGTGCCAGGAGAGAGTTTCTCAGATACTCTTTTTGCTGAGAGAACAAAAGATAGCTATGGCTGTGTGTTTCAGAAAACAGATTGTTTGGATTTTGGGAGATTAGTGGATATATTGGTTGAAGGTGCATGCAGAAAGCTGTGGAGTAGCTGTAGATCTTGGATTCCCAAATGTGGAAGAAATGTGGAAGTACACTGGCATGGAGTACGTGGAATGTAGTGGTTGGACTTGCTTCCTCTCTGTGCTACTTTGGAGACAGAGCAACATCAAGACATAATTGTAATTCATTGTGGAGGGAACAGTTTATTACATGTGACTGGAATTTTTTTGCAATTTGCTATGAACAAGGACTTGGGAAGGTTATGGACATGTTTCCTAATTCTCAAGTGATATTTTCACGGATTGCGCAGAGACAAATGTGGCTTCGTTCTTCTTCATTTGGTCCACAAATGGAAAAAGCAAGGCGCAATGTTAATAAGGCTGTTTGTGCCTTTCTAAGAGATTTTGGCATGTCCTCTTTTCACAATGAAAATATTATGTTTCGTAGTACATACATTTTTCGCAGAGATGGAGTCGATCTTACTTATGCTGGCAATCAGATTTTTCTGAGAAATGTACAAAATGCATTGCGACCTTTTTTGGAATTACAACAACCATTTTGAAGTAGGTGTTAAGCATTTATAATTTTTGACTTACAAACACCTCCCAAAGGCTCTTTTTAGAGCCACCACTTCCTCCCAGAGAAAATTGCAATGTTTGTGATGGGGTAGCAACCCACTTTTTTAAATGTTCGTGAACTGTCCGCGGACTTCTAAAAAATACAAAGGGCCCTGCTTTATTTATTTTCACTTCTATTCTTTAACTGTGAAAGGCGGCTCTGAAAAGAGCCTTATTTTTTTTTTGATTTTTGATATTTTGTATTTATTTTGGTTTTTTATACATGACACACTAGGAGAAGAGGGGAAAGGAAGGTAAAGGGGGGGACACCAACCACAGGGATAAGAAAGGGTGAGCTGAGAGAGGAAGATATAGAGTGGGTTTTATTTGGGTAGTGAGCAGATCTTCTCGTGCTCTGAGACGATAGTATCAAAAGCACTACGAAGTCGCTCCCCCCTGCAGAGTACTGTGTCACAGTACATACATACAACAGTGACCCTCGAAAGATAAGGGTCATCAGCATTCTGTATGGCCTGTGAGGCAGCTTGAGGAAGACGCTGTCCCATAGAGGTGGTCCTTGTGGTGACAGGATCAGAAACAGAGGATGAAGTAGAGGAAATCAACCTGCTACGTTCTTCGCAAGGTACAACCCTGCAAATAGCCCCAGAGTGAAATGAACTCAGGTGTCGCTTCATAGTAGTTGTCCCAAAGCTGTACATACCGCGCTTCACGCAACTGAGTATCATTTTGCACTCATTGCAGGTAACACGGTTTGCACGAGCCTTAGGAACATTCCCATGAATGGTAAATAACCGCCACACCCAAGACTCACGCCTAGTGCGGGTAGTAGGGTTTTCCTCTACCTCATTCTCATCATCCTCTTCTTCCTCCTCCGCATCCTCACTCCTGTTCCCCTCTTCAGGCCCTTGGGGAGATGGTGGTGGTGGAGGGGGTGGGAGTGGTGCTGAAGCAGGTGCAGCACCAGGTGGCAGTTCAGCAGCCAGGGATGCCATCCCGATGATGGTGTAATCTGCAGGTGGCAGCAAAAATCTTGGTGTTTCGAAGAATAGCCAGAAACACAATGAGAATAAGCTCTAGGGCGTGGTCTTTTATAGGGGTGCTTGTGCGCGGTCCGCGGACATGCGCGCTGTCCGTGGACAGATCGAACACAAAAAAAAGTTTGAAAAGTTTCAAAAGGTATGTAGAAACTCAGGATTACTATGTGGGACTTGTGCCATGGTGAGATTTTATTGAAAAATATTATGGATTCATTGAAAATGTACTTTTAATTTGTTCGGGGACCCGAACAGTGTCCGCATTCAGAACACGCGATCAGTGTGGGCGCGGTCATATGATCCGTTTGCAAACAAGTCCGCGAAGGAAGCGCATGTCTGCAGGACACCAAATGCACGGAGATTGGCTAGCACATGCGCGTTGATGTTCTACGGACACTGTTCGGGTCCTGAACTAATTAAAATTGCGTCACACGTGAAACGAACATTTCAGGACACTGCGTGTGTTCTTAGAACAGTTTAAATTTGCTAGCAAACAGTAAGGACAGATACAGTGTTCTTCAGGACACGTTCAATTTCGTTTATGTACGAACATTTCAGGACACCAATTGTGTTCTTAGAACATTTTCAACTTGCTAGCGAACAGTACGAACAGGTATAGTGTTCTTTAAGACACCTCCATTTTCATTTATTTACGAACATTTCAGAACACCTGCACTGTCCGCGGACACCTACATTGTTTTTTTTTATTAAAAAAACGAAACTATTTACAACACAATATAAAAATTAAACTTTATTTAACATATATTAATAATTTATGACAGAGAAGGTGAGGCAGAAACAGAAACAAAAACAGGAGAATTAGGGATTTCATCATGATTGTTATTAGCTGAAGAAGGGATGGAAGTCTCATCAAAACGTTTTGGGTAATGGAGAGGGTTTGGGGATAATTGACTGGGATATGGTGAGGGGGGACATGTACATGTGGGGCAATAGTACGAGGTTTTTGGTTTAAAATGATCTTCCACAAAAGTTTTCAAATTATTAAAATTAGTCAACAATAAATCAATTTTTTCTTCTATACTGTGAAAAGTGTTATCCATAACAGGTTTTTCTGAAGTATTTTCTATTTTGGTATGCTCTGTACAAAAAAAAATATATATATGTTAAATGTATACAAAATAATAATAATTAAATGGTTTATATTATAAAGTGTTTACCATTAGTTTCACTATCTTGTGACATTTCTTCATGTGGGAAATGTTCCTCTAGCCATTCCAGAGTACTAGACATTACTGTGAGAGAAAAAAAAAAAGATAATATATTTTTTTTATCTAATACAGAAAGTTTATAAATATATGAATAAAATAAAGTACACTTACTATTTCAGGTAAGATATGTCCTATGTACTCAGTGGGTCTGCTCTTGTTCTCAGTTCTGTCGTGTTTGTGAGGTAATTATGTTGGAAGCCAATTTATTTTCTTGTGGTATATTCCATTTTAGAACATAGTACATTTAAATGAATGGTTAGTGTGTTGTATATATGGGTTACATTTCTTATGTACATAGTACATATAATGTGTTTGTGTGCATTTCTTTGAATTTGTTAAATGTTCCTATGTTATGATATAATAATCAAACATACCCCCCCAGAGTTTTTAGGTAGTGGTACTGTTCTTCGAACATGTCCGCGAACATTAAATGAGTTTGCGGACATCAAGTACAGTAGAAGAGATTCAGTCAGTTCCATATGATATGTATATAAAGTGAAAGTCATTATTGTTAAGTTGCACTACTAAAAACCTACGAAATTCAATGAAAAAGCTTTGTTAAAGGGATGTTATGGTTAAGTTCTGCTACTAAAAACCTATGAAATTCAGTGAAAAAACTTTGTTAAAGGGACGTTATGGTTAAGTTGCGCTACTAAAAACCTATGAAATTCAGTGAAAAAACTTTGTCAAAGGGACGTTATGGTTCCAAGTAAAACCGAAAAACCCCTGAAATTCGCCAGTTATGGTAAGCTAAGCAACCATAACTCGTGCCACCACCCTGCACTGTAAGACTAACACCCACAACATCAAAGATGACATCACAAATGTCATTGATGACATCACTGATGACATCACATGTCTGGCTCACTCTTCTTTTGCTGACATATCTAGGCCACATGGTTTTCTTCAGTAACAGTCAGAAACTAAAAATGTTATTTTATTTGTAGACATATCCTTCAAGTAGGTTCTTACAGTAATTCCCTTAGAGTCCAGTCACATCATATGAAACATATACATAGGGGAAGACACAAGCTTGAAAGACAGCAATCCTTTTTGTGCATAAAGATAATCAATAGAGTTATCAGCACTTTCTGATACTTCTGTTGTTTTTTATGGCTGTACTTTCCCTGTATACGGTCATATTTGTATACATTGTACTCACACTACTTTCCTTAGGGTCCAATCACATCAAGTGATACATATACATAGGGTAAGTGGTAGCATTGAAACAGAACAATCATTTATTTGCTTGAAAATAATCAGTTAGGTTATGAATTGTTTCTGCTACTACTTGTGCTTTTTTGCTAACTTCACTTTCCTTGTATATACCCATATTGGTATGTGTTCGTGTCTCTTTGTGTTTTGTCTATAGTAATGCAATTATGTAATACATGGGTTTTATTAGCTTCTTATTACATATTTCACAGTACACAAAAATCTATTAAGAAAACAATTATCATTTCATTATTCAACATATTAACATTACGAATATTACACCTTCATCCTGTACGCTGCACACAATGCTATGTTTCTGCATGAGTAGCTTAGTATACTAGATAGAACCCCATAATAGAATGCTATTTATATCAATGCATCGTTCAATGCACTAATTAGGGTATGATATTTATTGCAATGATCCTTGACGCTTTTTTCGCAACATTATAATAAGAATCCCTTGTACACATATTTCATGAAAAGTACATACACATGTGATGTCATCAGTGATGTCATCAATGACATTTGTGATGTCATCTTTGATGTCGTGGGTGTTAGTCTTAGCAGTGCACGGTGGTGGCGCGAGTTATGGTTGCTTAGCTTACCATAACTGGCGAATTTCAGGGGGTTTTCAGTTTTACTTGGAACCATAACGTCCCTTTAACAAAGATTTTTCACTGAAACAAACTAACCATTCATTTTTCACTAACAAACTAACCATTCATTTAAATATAATATGTTCTAAAATGGAATATACCAAAAGAAGATAAATTGGTTTCCAACAAAATTACCCCACAGACACTCCAAAACTAAGAGCAAGACCAGACCTACTGAGTATTCAGAACATACCTTACCTGAAATAGTAAGTGTACTTCATTTTACTCATATATTTATAAACTTTCTGCATTAGAAAAAAAAAATATCATCTTTTTTTTTCTCACAGAAATGTCTAGTACTCTGGAATGGCTAGAGGAGCATTTCCCACATGAGGAAATGTCAGAAGATAGTGAAACTAATGTTACACACTTTACAATATAAACCATTTAATTATTAGTATTTTATATACATTTAACATATATATTTTCTTTTGTACAGAGCATACCAAAATAGAAAATACCTCTGAAGAAACTGTTACGGATAACACTCTTGACAGCATAAAAGAAAAAAATTGATTTATTGTTGACCAATTTTAATAATTTGAAAGCTTTTGTTGAGGATCATTTTAAAACAAAAACCTCATACCATTGTCCCACATGTACATGTCCCCCCTCACCATATCCCAGTCAATTATCCCCAAACCCTCTCCATAACCCAAAACGTTTTGATGAGACTTCATCCCTTCTTCACCTGATACCAATCATGTTGAAACCCCTAATTCTCCTGTTTTTGTTTCCGTTTCTGCCTCACCGTCTCTGTCATAAATTGTTAATAGATGTTAAATAAAGTTATATTTTTATATTGTGTTGTAATTAGTTTCAGTGTTTAAAAACAAGAAAATTCAGGTGTCCGCGGACAGCACGGTTGTTCTGAAATATTCGTAAATAAATGAAAATGCAGGTGTCCTGAAGAACACTATACCTGTCCGTACTGTTCGCTAGCAAGTTGAAACTGTTCTAGAACACACGTGGTGTCCTGAAATGTTCGTAAATAAACGAAAATGGAGGTGTCCTGAAGAACACTATACCTGTCCATAGTGTTCGCTAGCAAGTTGAAACTGTTCTAAGAACACAAGTGGTGCCTGAAATGTTCGTGAAGAAACGAAAATAGAAGTGTCCTGAAGAACACTATACCTCTCCGTAGTGTTCGCTAGCAAGTTGAAACTGTTCTAAGAACACACACAGTGTTCTGAGATGTTCGTAAATAAATGAAAATGGCGGTGTCCTCTAATGATTGTAAATAAACACAATGGGGGTGTCCTGGAGAACACTATACCTGTCCGTATTGTTCTCTAGCAAGTTGAAACTGTTCTAAGAACACAAGTGGTGTCCTGAAATGTTCGTAAATAAATGAAAATGGAGGTGTCTTGAAGAACACTAATCCTGTCCATTATGTTCGCTACCAAGTTGGAACTGTTCTAAGAACACAAGCGGTGTCCTGAAATATTCGTAAATAAATGAAAATAGAGGTGTCCTGAAGAACAGTATACCTGTCCGTACTGTTCGCTAGCAAGTTGTAACTGTTCTAAGAACACACGCGGTGTTCTGAAATGTTCGTAAATAAACGGAAATGGAGGTGTCCGGAGGACGCTATGTCTGTCTGTATTATTCGCAAGGAAGTTAAACTGTTCTAAGAACAAACGGATGTCCGTAACTGTTCGTTTGATGTGTGACGCACTTTTAATTACTTCAGGACCTGAACAGTGTCGTAGAACATCAACGCGCATGCACAAACCAATGTCCGTACATTTGGTGTCCTGTGGACAGCCGCTTCCTTCGTGAACATGTTCGCAAAGCGATCATGTGACCGCGCCCATGCTGATCGCGTGTTCTGAATGCGGGCACTGTTCGTGCCCCGAACAATTTAAAAGTACATTTTCAAGAAATCCACAATATTTCTCAATAAAAACTCACCATAGCACAAGTCCCACATACTAATCCTGAGTTTCTACATACTTTTTGAAAGTTTTTGAACCTTTTTTTGTGTTCGATCTGTCCGCGGACAGCGCGCATGTCTGCGAACCGTGTACAAGCACCCCTATAAAAGACCACGCCCTAGAGCTTATTCTCATTGTGTTTCTGGCTATTCTTCAGAGCACAGCTATTTTTCCTGCAACTTGCAGATTACACCATCATCGAGATGGCATCCATGGCTGCACTACTGCCACCTGGTGCTGCACCTGCTTCAGCACCACCACCATCCGCTCCACCACCACCACCTCCCCAAGGGCCTGAGGAGGGGAACAGGAGTGAGGATGCAGAGGAGTAAGAAGAGGATGACGTGAATGAGGTAGTGGAAATCCCTACTACCCGCACTCGGGGTGAGTCTTGAATGTGGCGGTTATTTACCATACATGGGGATGGTCCTAAGGTTCGTGCGAACCGAGTCACCTGCAATGAGTGTACTCAGTCGCGGGAGGCATGGTTTGTACAGCTTTGGGACCACTACCATGAAGCGACACCTAAGGTCATTTCACTCTGCGGCCATTCGCAAGGTTGTACCTTGCGAGGAGCGTAGTAGGTTGATTTCCTCTACTTCATCCTCTGTTTCTGATCAGAAGTGAAGGAACACCTCTGTGGGACAGCGTCTTCCTCAAGCTGCCTCACAGGCCATACATAATGCTGATGACCCTTACCTTTCGAGGGTCACAGTTGTGTGTATGTACTGCGACACAGTACTCTGCAGGGGGGAGCGCCTTCATAGTGCTTTTGAGACTATCGTCTCAGAGCACGAGAAGACCTGCTCACTACCCAAATAAAACCCATTCTACATCTTCCTATCTCAGCTCACCCTTTCTTATGCCTGTGGTTGGTGTCCCCTCTTTACCCTCCTTTCCCCTCCTCTCCAAGTGTGTTGTATATAAAAAAACAAAAAAAATATAAAATAACAAAAATCAAAAAAAAATAAGGCTCTTTTCAGAGCCGCCTTTCACAGTTAAAAAAGTAGACGTGAAAATAAATGAAGCAGGGCCCTTTGTATTTTTTAGAAGTCCGCGGACAGTCCGCGGACATCTAAAATTTTGGGGTGCTACCCTATCATAACCATTGTAATTTTCTCTGGGAGGAAGTGGTGGCTCTGAAAAGAGCCTTTGGGAGGTGTTTGTATGTCAAAAATTATAAATACTCAACACCTACTTCAAAATGGATGCTGTAATTCTAAAAAGGGTTGCAATGCATTTTGTATGTTTCTTAGAAAAATCTGATTGCCAGCAAAAGTAAGATGTACTCCATCTCTGCGAAAAATGTTTTACTACGAAACATAATATTTTCATTGTGAAAAGAGGACATGCCAAAATCTCTTAGAAAGGCACAAACAGCCTTATTGACATTGTGCCTTGCTTTCTCCATTTGTGGACCAAATGAAGAAGAACGAAGCCACATTTGTCTCTGCGCAATCCATGAAAAAATTACTTGAGAATTTGGAAACATGTCCATGACCTTCCCAAGTCCTTCTTTCATTGCAAATTACAAAGAAATTCCAGACACATGTCCTAAACCGTTCCCTCCCCAATGAATTATAATTATGATTGGATGTTGCTCTGTCCCCAAAGTAGCACAGAGAGGTAACAAGTCCAACCACTTCATTCCACGTACTCCATGCCAGTGTACTTCCACATGTGGGAATCCAAGATCTACAGCTACTCCACAGGTTTCTGCATGCACCTTCAACCAATGTATCCACGAGTCTCCCAAAATCCAAGCAATCTGTTTTCTGAAACACACAGCCATAGCTATCTGTTCTTCTCTCAGCAAAAAAGAGTATCTCACATCCACTAAACTTTCCTGACCAATCCCTTTCAGTGCTCATTCTCATTTGCATGACTTCTGAACCCAAAAATCCCAGAATGTAACACCCGATGTCCGCGAACTACCTCCATGTCCGCGGACATATCGTAACATGAACAGCCCTTCTACCATTTCCAGTTCACTCTCTGTACCATTCCATCATTGGATGTAGCTAAGAAGTCACATGACCATCCACCAATCACATTCAAGACCTCTACATCTAACTGTATCATCATAGATCAGCAGTGCAAATGTACTGTGAATCTCTCTGAGTACAAGTGTCATATCATTGGCAAGCACCATCTAGAAGAAATACTGTACAAGTCTCCAAGATTTCTACTTGCAGCTCCATGCATATCCATATGCATGACACAAACTACAGGTATGCATATTTTCTGTACAGTACATGAACACATTTTCTAACTGACTTTTAGCTTGTATAATCTGTAAAATTAATCTACTGTCATTTTTTCAATCTCCTAAAATCAACTGTCACTTACAAATCTTTATACTATTTAATTTCTTTTTACACACACACACTCAAATCATGTTAAACTAACATTTTTTAAATGAAATATATAGACTACATATAGTCAAACAAAATTGCATGCACACTCTATGTTCAAATCTCAAACAATAATACTTGTACAATTAAATATTTTTTTAAATGTCTTTATTTATTTAATTACTTACATTTATATAGGACAAGCAGCCCATGACATTGAGGCACTATTACTTGGAAGAGCTTAGTTACAGGAATAAGGGTATTCAGTGGTACATTATGAATTTCACAAGACATAGTAAAGATATTTTGTTTGCTACAGTTAGTCATTGCAATACAATTTGTTCATTAAGAACATATCATATGTTTTCAACTGGTGCAACGTATCTTTTGTAAATAAGATAGTTTTAATGGTTTTGAGGAAGGCGCTGAGGGTTCAATTAAAAAAATCAATGTCTAAATTAAAAACAGTGCTATATACAAACAAAATTACTAATTTGTTTCTTTTACAATTGCAGTGAAGAACATTCTCCTGAAAAGAAGCAACCGAATTTGAAGTACAAAGAACAACTAAGAAGTAACCTGTTCATTTTAGAAAAAAAGTAAGTAGAATATCACCATAATATTTGTATTATTACTCAAACACACTGTAAGGTTAATTCATGCTATTTCTGTGCCTAGAAATAGAGATTCTGCACCATTCTGTCCAGAAATCCCCATGTCTTAAACAGCGATTTACAGCCAGAATGGCCCACAAATTACTATTTTTCGACACACAAATTACCCAACTCAACTGCTCGAATTTAGATGTTATAGAACAAACAACTGTTTTAATTGTATAGCATTAGATATACTATTTATACTTCTCCACACCACTAGCTTACTTTTTCTGTCATCTGAACCCCAGTTTAGTAACATATTAATTCAAGAATACCCATTCCTACTAGTTGTAGTTCCCAATGCACAATCACACACCATTACATACATCTTTATCATCTAACTCAAACACTCATGCACACAGCACACATACATTGCAGAACACCCCAACCCATACCTTCTTTATTTTTTTCAACAGACCTTAAATAATGCCTACCAAAAATCAAGTCCGTAGAAAGCAATGCAGAAGTAGAGCAAATTAAAATAAAAGTGTCCAACATAAGCATCCAGCTCTAGCACAATTAGTAAAAAAAAGTTGAAACAAAAGAAGCTAATTCAGTCATTTAGTGAAACAAAAGAAGTTTCAAGTACAAAAACGTTGCCTCCTCTATCAAAATGTAAACCAAACCAAAAAACAATTAGCAGAAAATAAGCTATCACTACAGATAAAACTGCTTCTTTAAATCTTGATATAATTCAAAGTAAGCATACCAAGAAAAGTATTTTAGCCAAAATGTTCTGTCACAAAGTCCTTCAAAATCTTATAAAAACAGGAGAGAAACCAGGTTCAACGCTTAAAACTTATCGTTGGAAATTAATCTTAGAAGCGTTGATAGACAGTGTAATTCTTCTCAAAAGAAAGTTATTTATTTTAGTGTTAAACAAAATGAAACCACTAAGAAAACTAATAACTAAATTACAAAAAAGACTTCTCAATAAACGAAATGTCAACAGAAAGAACTTCTTAAATATCTGCGGAGGTGAATGGAGTCACACTACAAGCACAGAACCATACTTTAATGAAGAAGCGTACAAACAAAAGCAAACAAATACAATTGCCATACATAGCAGTGGTCGAGGTTGTGAAAAAGTTAATAATACCATAATGGAACACAAAGTACTACTTACAAAAATATGTCCTGAAAACTTAGAATTACCCCTCCATTCAACTGCATCAGAACGTCTAGTGTGCAAATGGCCATGCACGTCAATGTGTAACATTCCCAAACAATTTTTCAAGTCTTTACGCCAATTCCACAATCAATATGTGAAAAGCAAAGACAAAATCAAAATTAAACTACTGCAAAATATGGATACCTGTCCAGTACGCAAGTACACAGGACTGCAAGGACATTCATTGGCCTGCATTACAGGACCTACTTGCAAAACTACCTTCCATGATATCAAAAGGATATCAACACATCATTCAACTATAAGAAATCTAGTTTATAAACTGTACTATGATAAAAGTCCTGCTTTAGCACTAGCCATTTTAAATAACATTCTTCTATGAAATAGCTGTTAACCAAATTAGTAACAATTCTACACATGGCAACCTTTTACTACACACATACAAAAAAGAAATACTAAAATTTAAAAGTACATCAGCTGAAGTACCAAACCATGTGTGTGTATGTTGCCGCAGAACTTTTTATAAAAGTAACACAAAAACTGTAGACCTATCATACAAAATAGAAGACAATGAAGATTCTAAATGGTTTGAATTAGCTCTCTACCTTATGGCAGAAAACAAATACGAAATAACTGACCCCATAATACTTTGTAGTTACTGCACTACAAAACTTGACAACAACCAAACTCCTTCAAGTGCTATCACAAATAATTTGGAATTATATCCACTGCCAAAACCCCTTCAACAACTTAATTTATATGAGAGCATCACAATTCAAACAGTGCACCCATTTCAAGCAATAATACGCCTTCAACCAAAAACAGAAAAATTGCCTCCCTCTGAATTAGTGAAAGGTATTAGTTGAAAAGTAGTGTATTTACCATTAGATCTAAAAGAAAATGTGCACACTCTAGGAGTGCAACGTCCAATGCAACAATCTTTAATTATCTTGGTAAATGGAGTACCTACAAAAGACAAAAAAATGTGGCAACAGCTGGTAGATTTACATAAAGTTAGAGAAGCCTTGCAATATCTTAAAGAGAATAATGACTATTACAAAGAAATTAACATTGAAGAAAACTTGAAGGATACAACTGAAATAATTCAAGAGACACAAGAAGCTGGTTAATTTGAGCTCCTAGATCCTGCTACAATATCAAACACTTTAGACCATTATACAATTCATCCATTGCACTCTAATGACACCATAGTAGATGCACTGGAAACATACCAAATGCGTCAAACAAAAGGATCACCAATCAGCATATGGGAAAAAAGTATAGAAGCACGTGATTTTCCTCTACTCTTTCCTACTGGCAAAGGAGGAAGGTACGATGATAGACCTATTCAAATATCAGCATCAGAATACCGCTCATTACGGATGTATTCTGAAGATCCCAGATTTAGACAAAATGTGGAATACATATTCCACCTACTCTTTGAAAGTGAACTAGCAACTTTATGTTACGGAGTTGCACACATATTAAAATCAGGATCACACTTTCAAAATATGACAGCTACACAATTATTACAAAAAGTGCAACAAAAAGATGAGGTTTTACAATCAAATACTACAAATCAATTAGCAAATATGCGTGGTATTAAAGAGTACTGGTTTCGACGTCACAGAGATGTACGTTGTATGATCAGAAACCTTGGCCCACCCACTTGGTTTGTTACATTAAGTTGTGCAGAATATGCATGGAAAGATTTACATGATTTCCTACGCATATCAAACAAAAACAAAACAAACATAGATATACTATCACCTGGAGAACTTTGCTCTCTGGATCCTGTTAATGTTTCAAGATATTTTCACCATCGCTTTATTGCTATGCTACATTTTATTTATAATAAAACTGTTCCTCCCCTGGAGAAGTGCAACACTTCTTTTGGAGAAAAGAATACCAAGCCAGAGGAGCACCACATATCCACATGCTTTTATGGATTAAAGATGCTCTTAAATTTGGTCGAGACAGTGATGCCACTGTTTTACAGTTTATTGAAAAATATGTCACTTGTGAAATTCCATCGGAATCCAAAAATAGTGATCTTCATGCACAAATTTTACAATTTCAAAGACACAAATGTGACAAATATTGTCGTCGCAAATACAAAAACAAAGGGAAATTGTCACACTCACCTGATTCCCACGGGGCGCTGGCCTGGTTTCGAGTGCTGATGCCTCTTCAATGGTGAAGCGCAGGGCTCTGAAGATGGATAGGACGGGCCCCTCAACTCTGGCTAATCTGGCTCACAGGAATATCCTCCTGTACGTGAAAAGGGAGTATTACAATCTGGCGGAATAATGCTCGAGCCTCCCACTTCCTTCCAACCCTCCTCGATACCGTTCCACGATTCCCCGTGAAGTCTCACCTTAGGGTCTGAAAGGACGAGCTCTCCATCCTGCTTCTGACGCAGGGGCGCGTTGAACCCAGTTACTTCACTGGATTGAGGTTGGATGGGAGTTCAGGTAAGCTTGATTATACTGGTAAGGCGCTGTAAAAGTTCTGTTGCAAGTTCAAAAGTTCAAGCTTTAAATAATAATGCTCATTGTCTTTTTTCAGATGATGAATGAAGATTCCTTTGGAGACTTCTTGCAACAAAGCGCTAATGTTGATGTCTTTTCCCCATAGGGGCCGGGGTTCGGAATGCCAGAGATATGGCGCCGACCCGAAGTGAAACGTGCAGTTCTAGTAAAGATCTGGTAAGTCCTAGATGAGCGCTCAGGTAATGTTTTTGCATTCGCTCATCTAATGTCTTTGTCTTTTTTCCCCATAGGGGCCGGGGTCCGGAAAATGCTTGGAAGCAGCAAGCCCCGAAATGAAATGGGAATGACCCAACAGGTAAGTCTTAGAAGGAAACTGAGCTTTTCCTATTCCCTTCCTTCTCTCACCTTGTGTTCTTGTCTTTTTCTCTATAGGCTCTGGGAAGTGGCTGCGGATCCGGATGATCGCTGCTGAAGATGGAGGCGCCCAAGAAAGGTGAGTGAAATGCAGCGCTGCAGCGATCAGAGCGAAATGCTTTAAAAAATGATGTCTTCCTTTTCAGGATCGTCGGTGAAATGTCTCCGTGATGCAGGTTTAGCAGGTAAGCCTTCTTCCTCCCCAATTCTCTTCTTATTACCCTTAGCAGGTGTCCCAGGATGCTGACAGGCGTGGCTGAAGTCCAGAAGCAGGAGCAGACACGGTGAGCGTCCAGCTGCTAGGTGCAGAACAACGCGAAGCACGTGTGGCTGTTCGGGTGGGGATTAAATAGCTTTGGCAGAAGTTCCAGGTATGTATCCTTCCACCGATCAGGTATGTATCCTTCCCCGACCACATCCGGGTGGAAAGTAGTCCCACAGGTAAAGTAGTCCCATTCAGGCCTCAAGAGGGCCTGGATGTAGCAGCATGGTCTGCATCAGGTAAGTGCACACTAAAACACTTGAACACATGTCCAGCTTTATGAGCCTGGCGCCTAAGGCGCCAGGACTGGGGTCCAACATGAGCCTGGCGCCTAAGGCGCCAGGACTGCATCCAAAGGGCCCCAGCTTGGGCCCGCTGGAACTTCCCTGGCTCCTTGGAGGTAGGCATCATGACAGAAATACTACACCAAATGCCCATTTGGTTTCCCTAGACCAGTTACAAATACAGGTCAAGTGAACGACCTCATGTCTTCAGTTAGACATAGTGTTAAAGGTAAGTCACCTAAAAATACATATTACATAAAAAGAAAAGAAGAAGAAAAATATATCAATGATTACAATGCAATCATTGCCCACTTATGGAATGCAAACATAGATTTGCAGTACATTGCAGACAATTCTACTGCAGTTGCACGATATGTCACAGCATACTTAACCAAAGCAGAAAAGACAGAGCTGCAAGACCTCTGGAATGACCTGTCATCAGATAAAACAGTGTCTCAAAAATTATACAGCTTGGGCATTAAAATGCTGTCCCATAGAGAATGTGGATCCTATGAAGCACCTGATCGTTTAACTGGTACTGCACTATATGGTAAATCTGAAAATATAGAATGGCTAAGTCTTGGTCCAGCTAAATCTAGAAAAAGAGTTCTAAAATCATACAAAGATATAGGTGAGCCTATTTTTAAAACATTAGGACACAAACTCTGCGTAAAACTGTTGGCAGCATTGGAAATGTCAACCTTTGGCAACATTTCCAATACAGAGAATTAACAGAAAACATGCAGCAATCTGCATATCTCACTTATGCCAACATCTTAAAAAGTATCAGAGTTGGTATACTTTCTAAAGAAGCAGAAGCAATATTGAAAACCCGGCACATTCATGCACTTTATGGTGCTAATGCATGTGCTACAGATGTTATGGAACAATTAGCCCACAAACATGTCAATTGTATGGCCTTAATGCCAACTCTTGCAAGCTCTTTCAAATTCAATGAAATAATGTTAAGTAAAGAAATGCAACCAATAATGGAAATTACCGCCACAGACAAACTAGATGTACATGGTATGACACTACCCATGTGTGACCAAGCCACAACAAGACTAAATAGTTTAAAAAAATCAATCTCAAACACAGCAGGCTTGGAAAAGGTATAAAAATTATCCTTAAATTGCAGAGTAATGCTTAAACGTAACCTTGCGTGGAGCAAGGACTAGTTAATGGATCACTGGGTACAGTTGTTGGCTTTAAAACATACCCACGTGACAACAAAATTCAGTTTGTCAATATTCTCTTTGACAAACTTTCAGAAGTAAAAAGGATAGGACTCTCAACAGCTCGATTCCTTCTCTTCAAAGACATGTATGTATGCAGAGAACAATTTTCTCTAACTCTTGCATACGCAGCCACCATTCATAAATCACAAGGTCTTACCCTAGACAAAGCAATGATAGACATTGGTAACACAGAGTTTAAAGAAGGCATGAGCTACGTAGCACTATCACGCTTATGTACACTTGACGGTCTATTTCTAATCAACTTTGATGCAAGTAAAGTAAACGCTGATATTCCTTGCATTTTAGTATACAATAGACTTCGCTCACTATACACCCCCCATCTAAACACATATTCTGTACCACAAAAAGTAAAACGTTGTAAAAGAAAACAAAATCAAACAGAAATGCAACAGGATGTCACTGCAAATCCTCCAAAGAGAGTAAAAGAAACTAAAACTTCATCAAGTACCACAAACATAAAATAACCCATTAGGGAAAGTAAACCAGGTACTTCATCAAAGAAGTAAGACAAACTAAAGAAAATCAATCAGATACAGAAATACCTGGTCCATTTAAACTCTCAAATATAGTTGGAGTAAGTTGCTATGCTAATGTAGCAATGAATATTCTATTTCAATTGCCACCATTTGTTGAAAACATCTACCTATACAGTACAGACCAATTGTGTTTGCAAATGTTAGTACTTCACAGAAATGCAACAAACAATCCTGATAACATGTATAGTGTTTATGGAATAAGACAACAATTGGACTACTGTGCTGGAATGGTTCAATTCACTATAAACTCACAGGAAGATCCACAAGAATTTCTAATGTACTTACTACAAGTACTGGAAATTAAAAACATACCTATAAATGAAATCTTCCAGATTTCATACATGTGGAAACATACATGCACTCTCTGCAACAATGTGACACAAGAAGAAATCCCCAATAAACGCTTCATATATATATATCAATAACTAATTGTGAATCCATTCCATTTCAGCAACTTGTACAAAATGCAAACCATGGTAGATTATGTACTACCTGCAATTCGGATAATCGCTCCACATTAGTAATACAAACACATAGTAAATATGTAATACTAATGCTTCTACGTTACAATGCAGATGGTACCAAAAACAACTACAAGCTGACTGGATTCACATATGGTCAAATATCACTTGGTAAGAAAACCTTCACAACAATAGGTATAATCTACCACGCAGGGACCACATCCAATTCAGGGCACTACACTGCATATATAAAAAAGAAATGTGGATGGTTTGAATGTAAGGATAGTAACATTACTCTAAAGCAGAGATTACCAGCAAATCTTACAAATGCTTATTTAATGTTCTTAAAACCAAAATTTGATAACTAAACTGTACTTAAACCTTAAGTAAACTTATAGTAAAAAAATATAATTGTTAGAATATTCCAAAAGCTATCTAACTGCCCACAGATTGTACAACAACTAATCAGATAAATGAATACCACTAAATTAGAGCAAAAAATAGACAGTTAGAATACACCAATTGGTATCTAACTGTCCCAAAATTTAAAAATATCCAAACAGATAAATCAATACCACTAAAATAGATAAAAAAATAGACAGTTAGAATACGCCTACTGGTATCTAACTGCTCCAAAATTTTACAATATCCAAACAAATAAATAATATGTTACTGCTCCAAAAAACTGCAACACGCCAATGTATAAAGCAGTAGCCAGAAACAACAAGTGAACACTGAAAACAAACAAACAAATAAACTGTAGCATAACAGAAAAAGGTTTTTTTTTTAATCCAACATGGATTTTTTTTCTCCCACAGACCCAATGATTTTAGCAACAAACACAGAAACTGAGCAAATTGCACAGTACTCTGGTTTGTAATCTACTAAATATGAGGGCCCAAAAATAAAAATGTTGATTATACAATGTAATAAGTCATTACAAAATACTAATACTAATATGCTATTTTCTTTTATCACAGAAATTACCAAGAAATACATGTACTCCAGTTACTAAACCAAACATATGCCCTGGCCACAACCACCGCAGCATTTCACACTCATAGTTGCTTATAACTTTGAGTCAAAAACAAATTTATAAGGAACAAAGTTATAAGCCACTATGTGTGTGATAGGCTGCGATGGTTGTACTTATTATAATATACTTACTGTTTGGTTTAGTAACTGGAGTACATGTATTTCTTGGTAATTTCTGTGATATTTAGTAGATTACAAACCAGAGTACTGTGCAATTTGTCAAGTGGCCATGCACCCAACACTCTATGCCCTGGCCACAACCACTGCAGCATATCACACCCATAGAGTCAAACATTTCAACTATGGCCTGTGGAAACTTTTAATGTCCGCGGACATTATGAGTGTTCTTAGAACACTTTCAACTTGCCAGTGAACAATACGGACAGCGTCCTCAGAACACCCCCATGTTTTTATTTGCAAACATTTCAGGACACCGCGAGTGTTCTTAGAACACATTCAACTTGCCAGCGAACAATACGGACATCATCTTCAGGACATCCCCTACGAACATTTCAGGACACCGCGACAGTTCTTAGAACACTTTCAACTTGACAACGAACAATACGGAGAGCGTCCTCAGAACACCCCCATTTTGTTTATTTGCAAACATTTCAGGACACCGCGAGTGTTCTTAGAACACATTCAACTTGCAAGAGAACAATATGGACAGCGTCCTCAGAACATCCCCATTTTTTTATTTGCGAACATTTCAGGACACCGCGAGGGTTCTTAGAACACTTTCAACTTGACAACAAATAATACGGACAGCGTCCTCAGGACACCCCCATTTTGTTTATTTGCGTACATTTCAGGACACTGCGATTGTTCTTAGAGCACATTCAACTTGCCAGAGAACAATACGGACAGCGTCTTCAGGACACCCCCTATGAACATTTCAGGACACTGCAAGTGTTCTTAGAACACTTTAAACTTGACAACGAACAATACGGACAGCGTCCTCAGGACACCCTCATTTTGTTTATTTACAAACATTTCAGGACACCTCGAGTGTTCTTAGAACACATTCAACTTGCCAGAGAACAATACGGACAGCGCCCTCAGGACACCCCCATTTTGTTTATTTACGAACATTTCAGGACACCACGAGTGTTCTTAGAATACATTCAACTTGCCAGAGAAATATACGGACAGTGTCTTCAGGACACCCCCTACGAACATTTCAGGACACTGCGAGTGTTCTTAGAACACTTTAAACTTGACAACGAACATTACGGACAGCGTCCTCAAAACACCCCCATTTTGTTTATTTACGAACATTTTAGAACACCGCAAGTGTTCTTAGAACACATTCAACTTCCCATCGAACAATACGGACAGCGTCCTCAGGACACCCCCATTTTGTTTATTTACAAACATTTCAGGACACCACAAGTGTTCTTAGAACACAGTCAACTTGCCAGACAACAATACGGACAGCCTCTTCAGGACACCCCCTACGAACATGTCATGGCACCGCGAGTGTTCTTAGAGCACTTTAAACTTGACAACGAACAATTCGACAGGGTCCTCAGAACAACCCCATTTTGTTTATTTACGAACATTTCAGGACACTGCGAGTGTTCTTAGAACACATTCAACTTGCCAGCGAACAATACGGACAGCATCTTCAGGACACCCCTACGAACATTTCAGGACACCGCGAGTGTTCTTAGAACACTTTCAACTTGACAACAAACAATACGGACAGCGTCCTCAGGACACCCCCATTTTGTTTATTTGCGAACATTTCACGACACCGCGAGTGTTCTTAGAACACATTCAACTTGCCATCGAACAATATGGACAGCGTCCTCAGGACACCCCCATTTTGTTTATTTACGAACATTTCAGGACACCACGAGTGTTCTTAGAACACATTCAACTTGCCAGAGAACAATACGGACAGCGTCCTCAGGACACCCCCATTTTGTTTATTTACGAACATTTCAGAACACTGCGAGTGTTCTTAGAACACATTCAACTTTCCATTGAACAATACGGACAGCCTCCTCAGGACACCCCCATTTTGTTTATTTACGAACATTTCAGAACACCACTAGTGTTCTTAGAACACATTCAACTTCCCAACAAACAATACGGACAGCGTCCTCAGGACACCCCCATTTTGTTTATTTACGAAGATTTCAGGACACTGCGAGTGTTCTTAGAACACATTCAACTTGCCAGCGAACAATACGGACAGCGTCTTCAGGACACCCCTACGAACACTTCACGACACCGCGAGTGTTCTTAGAACACATTCAACTTGCCATCGAACAATATGGACAGCGTCCTCAAGACACCCCCATTTTGTTTATTTATGAACATTTCAGGACACCACGAGTGTTCTTAGAACACATTCAACTTGCCAGAGAACAATACGGACAACGTCCTCAGGACACCCCCATTTTGTTTATTTACGAACATTTCAGAACACTGCGAGTGTTCTTAGAACACATTCAACTTCCCATCGAACAATACGGACAGCCACCTCAGGACACCCCCATTTTGTTTATTTACGAACATTTCAGGACACCACGAGTGTTCTTAGAACACATTCAACTTCCCATCGAACAATACGGACAGCGTCCTCAGGACACCCCCATTTTGTTTATTTACGAACATTTCAGGACACCGCAAGTGTTCTTAGAACAGTTTCAGCTTGCTTGCGAACAAAACGGACACATATTGCGTCCTCAGAACACCCCCCCATTTAGTTTATTTAGAACATTTCAGAACAGCCGTGTTGTCCGCAGACAAATCGAACACAACAAGAGCGTCTACCACATAAAAAAACACAACATTTAACCTATCTCATACTCTCCCACCCTCCCCAAACACTCTTACACACCAACACACTCTACTAAATACAAATTTTAAACCAAGTTTCACCGCGCTGTCCGCGGACGTCCGCGAATCCAAGATGGCGGGCGTTACCGAAAATCTGATGCGCTTCATGCTCCAAGCCGTCCAATCAGCGAACACGTTGCATGTCTGCGGACATCACGCAAGCCGATTGGCCAATCAGGACACTGTCCGCGGAGCGAACAGGGAAGTGTGTCCGTGGACCGAACACAGATATCACTAATGTTTTATGACCTACTTTTTGGTCATTTTAAAAGAAACTACTGGACGGATTTTCACCAAATCTGCAAAACCACGCTTTCGGGACCAAGCCGCTACTCCTGGTCCAAATTTGGTGAAAATCCGTCCAGCAGTATTGGGCTATAGGTGCGAGCAAAGTTGTTTCCCCATTCAGTCAATGGCAAAAAAAAAAGTTTTGGGACCCCCCCTATAACTTTGCCTCCCCTGAACGAATCCTCACCAAACTTTGCAAAATAATTCAGAGTGGTCCATATATTTTTTTTTTGCAAGGTTTAGTGTGGATTCGTCCAGGGGGATTATCAGCCGCCCAAAAAGTGCCCTTCCTATGGAAACAGCAACTTAACCATAACTACACAGCCACTACCGTGTACATCATGTACACATTGATGTACAAATAGCTATTAAAACATCATTAAAAAAATATACCATAAGAGAGAACACAGAATATGTAAAGAAAGAAAGATACAGCAATCTGGTTCATGAAAATAGGGGTGAAAGGCCAATAAGCAACCAAAGACTTCAAAAGGATATGTTGTTCAGAGGAAAACAGTGCAACAGGGATCTTAAAAATCTCTAGGGTCTGGGTGGCTGTCTTGCGAGAGAGAGGTGATACCTGAACTTGCAAAGGTCCAGGCTGCCTGACCAGAATACACGCAGCCCTTCCACAGCTAAGCTCACAGGACTGACACATTTGTGACATCATTTTGATGTTGCCTTAATAAATATGAGAAATACCAGCCATCATACCTTAAACTCAGGTATGGCTTATATGTGTAGTTTAGAGCAGCCACCAGGGTAGTAACTCTCATAGTTATATGGTTTTGGGAACAGGGGGACATATCTCAAAAGCAGCCGCACTACTACAATAACTTACCTGTCATTGCACCTGCCAGAAGACACCTGCAACCACTGAACCTGCAAAGGTCCAGGCAGCCTGACCAGAATACACGCAGCCCTTCCACAGCTAAGCTCACAGGGCAGACACATTTGTGACATCAATTTGATGTTGCCTTAATAAATATGAGAAATACCAGCCATCATACCTTAAATTCAGGTATGGCTTATATGTGTAGTTTAGAGCAACCACCAGGGTAGTAACTCTCATAGTTATGTGGTTTTGGGAACAGGGGGACATATCTTAAAAGCAGCAGCACTGCTACAATAACGTACCTGTTATTGCACCTGCCATAAGACACCTGCAACCACTGAACCTGCTCTGTGCCACGGTGAGTATGCGCGGCAGACCAGGGTGATGATTGACCAAAGCACGTGTGTTTGATATGCTTTTGTCATGATGTTTGTGGAGCGGGGTATCTGGTCAGAAGACCACCCTCTCTAACAGAGAATTACTTGAATCATTTTATATTTAATACAAATAAAAAAGCCAGGGCTTCTACACACATTCCAGATGGCAATCCTTCACACTCCCTATGAAACTAACCAAGAACCAACCCATTAATTAATGGTCTCCAATAAATACAATGAGAGATCATACAAAACCACTCCATCGACATATTTATTCTTTTTCCATGGGTCCTGGAGTGGGACTCACAACGGGAAAACCACACCCTGTTCAAGCGGGATGGCAACTAGACAAAGCCGGGCAATAAACCCTTACCCGACTCAGCCTGTCATCTTGACTCTTCAATAAATTAACACACACAAGTTGGGTCATATGCTAACGGATCTTATTACATTGCTACTTAACATTGCGGGTCCAGGGTTCGGCATGATGGAAAAATAGCACAGTGGATCAATGAATTTACTGTGGAAGCGTTTGTACCAACTAAAGGTCCCACTTTCAAATACACATCTAACTGACTCAACCTTTCATCTTTTATTGTTCTATAACAGGAGTATCTACGAGGTGAGACAAACAAACTCTGACTTTGTTATATGTTTCAAAGATTGTGATTAAAAAGCTCTATAATAAAATTAAATGAAGCCATTCTTATCATGTTATATTATATTTCTTATTTTATATTTCACTAAGCGTTTGCTGCTGACATTCTTCCTCTATTAAATAAGCTCAAGCCCACCTGCACTACTGCATACATACTTCCCGCTCTAGTAGCAAAAATGCGTTCTTCTGCCTTGGCTAATTGCATGTCTACATTTGTCAATTTGTCCATTACACAGGTATCAGTTCCACAAGGCCTTGTTTCTCCCTTCTTAAAACACATCCCTTGGATCCTAATGAAAAAGGAAATTATTGTCCCATTGCAGGCTAAAATTATTCAAACATGTATGACTCAATAACTAGGTGACTTTGCTGAGAACCATCAACTTTTTGGATCCATTCCAGTCGGTATTCCACCTAGGACACAGGACTGAAACTGCTTTAGTATCCAGATGGGACAATCTTCTTTGTTATTCTGATTAAGACCACTTGCCTCTTTTGGTGATGCTCGACCTATTGGCCACATTTGACACCGTGGACCATCATATTCTACTGTTCTGTCCAACTTTTTCAATTGGAATTCAAGGGTCTTCCCAGGACTGGTTTCAAGTCTTTCTTTCTTATAAGATTGGCCCTTTTACTTTCAGCATCTGGTTCCTTGTGGCGTTCCACAAAGTTCTTCTCTGCCGCCACTTCTTTTTAACATTTATATCTGCCACTTAATGATGTTTATTCATAAATATGACCTTCACTTCGACTCATATGCAGATGATTTACAATTGTTTTTCTGGATTTCCACCCCTCAGGAGACCTTTTCCCTCCTACAAACCTGCCTCTCTGGCTGGGCAACAATACACTCCCACTTAACCTATCCAAGACAGAGCTCATGCCACTTGGACCTCCAGATCTCACGAAAGATCCTTCAAGATATCCTCTACCATGTGCAATCTTCCTACTAAATATGTCAACAAGATAAAACATTTAGTAGTGATCTGGGACCCTGGACTCAATTAGTTGACCAGGTTACAGAGGTCACCAGATCCTGCATTTTCTGTTTTCGTATCTTAAAGTCCACTCTTCCTTTGACCACACCCACCTCTCATTCCCTGGTGGTTGGCACTCAGGTGATCTCTCAAATAGATTACCCCAATGCTACCTATGCAGGTTTGCCGCATTACTTAGTGAGCCGCCTCCAAATCAGACTGAACACAGCAGTAATTTAGCTAAGACCACTTATGTTTTTTTTGCCAGACACCCATTTCTCACTGCATTTCCTTGAAGAGGTCATGCCTGGGATTTTTAGTGCATCCATGGCCTGGCCACTAAATATCTATGTTCCAGATTCAAGCCTTGTCTGGCCTAATGTCCTCTTGATCAACTAATCAATATTTTCTAATCACTCCTCGTGCTCCTTGCTCAACCAGAGGAGATATAAGCTTCTCTGGTCGTGACCCTCGCCTCTGGAATAATCTCCCATTGCAACTCTCTTCCCACATGTTCTCCTATCACCTTCCATGCAAAATGAAATCCCCAATCTTTCTATATTCAATTTAGCATTGTTTGGGTTTCAACGCTGATGTTTTATCTAATAAGTTCTGGCCCGTGTTATTGCACCCTCGCGTAGTTGCAGACTTGCCTTCCTGTACACAGTGACGTCAATAGGTGGTATTTGGGGGGGCCTGCCCCCCCCTGGGAAACCCTGTGCCCCACCTTGTGCCCCCCTACCTATGACAAGTAGTGACCATGTTCTACCCCTACATTTGTATGTGCCCCCTACTTTTGTCTTTGGCCCCCTCTGTGCCCCTCCTAAATTTGATTCCTGGCGACGCCACTACCTGTACGTGGTACAATATAAGCCCCATAACCAATTAAACATGTTGATTCGCTTATTTCTCAATCACGTGACCCTGACTAATCCCGAATGGCGCACAAGTCGAGCTAAATGGATGCCGTTTAGTCTGTGCATGACAGACCGACCTCTCTGAGTGGATGCTGTAGGTTAAGAAGTCACTGTGCCCATGCCACCTGAAACCTAACGCAACCCATAGCAAAAAACAAATCGCTTCCTATCTCAGGCACTGTGAAAATTATTCTTTCAACCGTGTCTTTTTCGCTGCAGAGGCACTGCTCTGTCTTCAAGCCTGCGCCCCAGAACCAGCAGGCTTGGAAGGTGGCTGTGGTAATTTGAAAACATCCAATGTTCTCCTGTCAGCCGGCATGGTAGATTATGCCCTTAATTGGAAAATGTGCACCGGTGTGTAACCGCTGTGGGTATTGCGGCCTTCAGGAGAAAGGAGAGGACTCTTCTTTCAGGAGACAAAATAACAACGTGTCTGACTCTTAAACTAGAAATTAGACGTGCAAGTAATGCGTGCAAGTAATGCGTGCAAGTAATGCGTGCATGCGAGGCTGAGCCTGCAAGATTTCATTTATTTTATTTATTTATTGCATTTGGTTGTACACCCACACCTTTGGGTATCACGGCATAAGTATTACATATATCTTCGTTAGCAAATCCAGGTTCCATACATTATAAGTTGCAGCAGTATACATATATCTTCGTTATGGAATCCGGGTTACATACAATTTAGGTTGCAGCAGTAAAACAGGCATATGTGAGTAAAGTCTATCATATAATATGGTAGTGATCTAGTGTTACTCGGCATTTACCGCCTAAGCTAAAGAGCATTTAAGCAATATTAGTACTTGTCGAACAACCAGGTTTTGAGTTGTTTTTTGAACTTAGGTAGTGAGGTTTCATTGGATAGATGGGGTGGGAGAGAGTTCCAGATGCGGGGGGCTGCAATGGTGAAGCTGGCATTACCTGCTCTTGTGGTGGTGAAGCGGGGTATGTGCAGTTGGATGTTTGCGTTGGATCTGAGAGATCTAGGTGTGGCTTTGCGTGCTATGCAGCTGTTGCGGTAGGTGGGGGCAGTGTCAGAAAGGCATTTGTGGGTGATGGAGAGAGTGTTTTATGTAGGATTCTAGCCTGTACTGGGAGCCAGTGTGCATCTCTTGTATGTTGTGTGATGTGTTCTTTTCTCTTGATAGTGCCAACGGGGAGGTGGAAGAAATTCAGAGGAGGGCAGAAGGGGTGGACTGGCTGATCGGGAACTCTGGAGTATTCCTGATAGGCCTCTGCACCCTGGGACTCTTTTCTGTGGTATTTCCAAATTTTCTCAAAGGAAAAGGGTTGGGTTTGCTGAAAATGTGTAGTACAGAGACACTTTGAAAACTATTTCCAGGGTCTCTTTTGGCTCCCAGTCCACCCCTGGAAGGCACATCTGCCCGTATGCACAGAAAGGCGGGGGACAAGCCTAGAATTCGACACTGACGCTGTGCCATTCCTGACGACACTGACAAATCCTTCGAAGCACATAGCAGGACTGGCTTAAATTATTGAGGAGCTGCACTTCTCTTATAAAAGAGTCAAAAAACGTGACTTATGAATATATTTTTTAATCAAATGAAATACTTTCATAAATCATGGTTAAAAAATTATTTTAAAAAAACAAAATAATCCTAATTTGTGGTGCAGAAAAGATGTAAATTACAAACATTATTCAGAAGGTTGTGGTAGCATGCACTGAACTCATTCCACATGAGCTATGCATGTGAAGACATCGAAGGAAAGCAGTGTTCAAGTGCAAGATCATTAAATAGTCAACAGGATTCGGTGCAGCAAGCCAAGAACGTGCCGATGTATTTATTTATTTTTCCAGTTGCATAGTATGATTGTTTATTTATAACACGCTTAATATCCAGAGGTTTCTAAGCGCGGACCTGGGGATTGAACCTGTGTTATTCCATGTCCTTGCTTCCAAGATGGGCACGTTGCCCCTGAGCTATCCTCCCAAGAAGATAACGCACAAAGGCATTGGACATCTAGGTGCTCATTACAGGCATAATGAGACCAGTGAATGCATACACAAGATGGCTAATTGAACAAGTGAGTCTTGACCTTTCTCCTGAACAAACGGTAGGCAGGTTCATATCGGAGGTGAGGTGGTAGATTGTTCCAAAGGTTGGTTGCCACCACCAGGAAGATGGGCCCTCGAGCTCTTATACATCTGAATCTAGGGATGGCGAGGCATTGACTGTGGGTGGATCGCAGGGATCTGGCAGACGTGTGTAAGTCTCTGAAATAGATAAAAGGGGGATTGATTGACAGTCAGTGATGGGTGTTAGGAAAGATTTCCATTTATGTGTAATGTTCCCTCCAGTTGTGAACCCCCACATTTTTGACTTTGTCTGACAATCCAAGCCTGACTTTTACCAGTGGAGCCCAGCCTTCTGCTGCACTCCGCTGGGCTTTTGCTCATCTTGTTGATGAGAAACTGACGCCCTTCAGACTGTCAGTGCTGGGAGACTTTGTTTCCCTTAGTCTTTCCCTGTGTTTGCTTTTCTTGGTAACTTGTTATCAGTGCACAATGTACCTTTCAGTACAGTGCGCTGGTGTCTCATTTTCATTTCTAATGCCCTTGACACCCTCAAAGGATTTTAGGTAAATGTACAAGTGTGCCCAGGAAGGAGCTGGTGGCAGCTGTTACTTTTAAAGCATTTTTTATTCTTTCAATGGTCCAAGCCGCGTGTACCGCATTTGGCTCAGGACAGTGGCCAGTGCCTAAAATGGCAATATCACAAAGTCCTTTGTTCTGTCCTTTCGCCATTTTGTCCCTTTGCCTTCGACAGGTTGAGCAGACCTTGGAAATTCCTTATTTGGTCATGCAGGCTCCCGCGCAATAGAAGGTTTTTGCGGGCTTCTGCATGCCTTGTTTTTGTGCACCCAGGTTATGGACAGGAGCTGACTAGTTCCAATACACATCCTGGGAGCCAGGATTTCTGGTGTGCTGGGATGACTGGGACCACCGTGGTTCATGATTGCTCTATGTCTGGGATGGTTGAATCTGAGCAGTTCTCCAATTGGGTGCCCTTCGATTTGGCGCAAGACAAATTTAGGATAAGAGAAGGCACTCTAAACCCATTCCATGGTTCTCACCAAAGAGTAAAGGAGCAAAGTATCCTGAACTGAAGGAAAAGATCTGTGGAACCGCTGGCGAATCGCTAAAAGGTTTGGCACCCTGAACAACCTTGTTGTCCCATCAGAGCCCCTGTTTCTCATCGATCACAGAAGGCCTGCAACTGCGCTTCGACCCTTTGGAGTAGTGGGACCAACTACTCCCGGAACCTCCTGCCTAACCTACAATCAAGCCCCTTCAAAGTGTTCCTGGACTGACCAGCTCATACAGGACCTTTGCTTTAGAATTGCTGCTGTCTTGAGTTTTGACTTGAGACTTTGGGAACTGTAAGCTCTTGGAAAGGCACTCTCCCACCGACTTTCGTACACCTAGCATTGTAGGTCTGGAATTAGGAGAGTCTGCCTGAACCCAAGCCTATGCGGTGCTCGTTTTGCCCTGCTGTGGTGACAAGCTTCGTGGGTGCCTTGCTGCTATGCCCTTCTGTGTCGTAACATGAGCTGCAGTGGAACTGGCCCGATCCCTTCTGCAGAAGCGGAGAAAGGTACACTGTCCTGCTGTAGACTGAGGTCCGGAAACGCAGCCCCTGAAAGCCGGGGAGACGAGCAACTGTGGGACTCGAAACTGCATGCGAACTGGAGTTGGTAAAGTTTGGTCTGGATTGCGTCAAGGGTCGGTGAGTACTTGCAACACTTACCGGTGGCCCCTGGCACATCCATACAATTTTACACACGAGTGTCCCCCAAGGGCCACTAGCCTTTGTTAGGCTAGCCTGCGCTGCCATCCTATTCCTGATTCCTGGAAATTGCTCTGCCTCTTGTGGAGACCCTCCTCGAATTATGGATCTCTATTCTCCATCGCCTCACCCCCCTTCCTGTGCCACTACAGTCCCTTGAAGAGACCTGTTTTGTACTTTAACGCAAGATTGAGCACTGCCACGCTAAACGTACTTTTGAGCACAGAGTCCACACTTCATAGGGATTGGACTGCCTATTAGTGAGGGCTTGGGTTGCTGAAGAATTGCCTAAAGTATATTTGCACTGTCTGACCCTCTTCTGTTACAGGCTGCAGATCAATACGTGTTTGAATATTGCTTTAAGACAACAGATACTGTATATATGTTCTGTGGTATAAGGTTGCATTTGAATCGTTAATATTACTGTAGTTTCATCTTGTGTTTGACCTAAAAGGCCTTTAATAAATGTATATGTATTTTTGATATATACACCTGACTAAGAGTAATTTGTTGTGTTGTTTGCTGTGCGTGCTCATTGTAGGCTTTCGATCACCCTCCCCGCTCTTGAGACCTAGACTTGACCGCCTCCAATGCTACCTTGATTGGTCTGGCTTGTCCAGAAGGCTACCCTGTTCCAAGAAACTAGGATGGCCTTCTGAACCTCTTCCCACCAGGTCAGAGTTCAGAAATCCATCTTAACAATGGGTGATAGAGAGGAATTTGAAATTAATTCTTTGCGGGACAGGGAACAGTGAATAGATCTCCAAACTTCTGAGATATGAAAATACTTACTCAGGTCACACGCATCATGGAGAGCATTGTTTTGGGTGACTTGGAGCCTCTTTCAGTTTTTTTTCTGAAGTGCAGCAGAGTAGGGCGTTGCAATAGTCCAGCTTGGATCTGACTGGGGCACAGGCAACAGTGGGGCGATTGTCAATGGAGAGGAATGGTTTGCTCGCATGTATGAGCTTTGTGGTTTGAGCTGCTGTTGAAGTAATGTCGATTTGGTATGTCATGTTGAGCGAGGCATCAAGTTGGAGTTTTCACTGAGGTGGAGACAGAGATCTTGTGGCCATCGATATGGAAGAAGTGGAAGGCAGGGTCAAGTTTCACAAGGCCGGTTGATGTGCAGAGTAGAAGGAGCTCAGTTTTCTTATCATTCAGGCACAGGCTGTGCTCGGCTATCCAAGTTTGGATAGTTTCGGTAATAGAGATCACAATAGTGGGGTCATGGGCATGGACACCTGAGAGGGGAAAGAGGATTTAGATATTGTGTGCTTAGGTTGTGAAGGATATTACCGATCAGTCAAGGTAGTCCAATAGTCATTTTGTGTATACATTGTAGAGGGAAGAGGAGACACAGGAGCATTGCAGGACCCCACATGAGTTAGGTTTAGGGGGAGCAACAGCATCTCCTCTGAAGACTCTCGATGTTCTATTGTCAAAGAAGGAGGAATTCCAACTCGTGGCTTCAGGAAAAAAGCATGCAACCGAAGTCAGATGGTGTCATAAGTTCTTGTGGTCAACTAGATCAAAAGCTGCTGATAGGTCAAGTAGCATAAAGATGGACAGGTTGCCTGAGGTATTGCCATCATCAAGTTGATTGATTTTTTAGGTCGAGGAGGGCTGTTTCCATTCCGTGTCTATGGTGGAAGCAAGATTGGTAGTGCTGAGGATGTGGTGTGTCTCCAGGAATTCTTGGATTTGGGTGTAGGCAACTCTATCAAGAATATTCAAGAGGAAGGGGACGGTGGTGAGAGGCCGGTAATTAGTGTGGATATTAGGGTCTAGTGAGGGTTTTTTGAGCAGGTGGATAATCCAAGACTCTTTAAGAGGGCCCGGATAAAGCCTGAGGCAAAGGAAGAGTTGATGACGGCAGTAATAAGAGGAAGAATGGGTTATATGCATTCTTTTACCAGGGTGCCTGGGCAGGATCCCCTTGGTAGATAGACAGTTTGAGCCCTTTCATGATGGTGGCCAGGATGAGCTCAGAAATATTTCTGAAGTTGAAGGGTTCACTGTGGGCAGCAGAGAGGGCCGGGAGGTTGTGTGATATGCTGTCCGGTAGGGAGGCCAACTTGGCAGGGATTTTGCATTGCAATTGTGTCATTTTACGGTAAGGGCATCTTGGATGTTACTACACCAACGCTGTCTTTAGAGATGTTCGAAGGGGGTGCAGTGGGAGACTCTAATTCTCAAAGGAGGGCAACAGTTCACGTGTCTGGAGGAGGTCTGCGCAATTCTCTTATTGTAGGAACTTGCTTTGGTTGTGTGGATGGTTTGTTTACATTTATGTGACAAGTCAGAGACAGGGGCTTTATTGGTGATGGTGGGGGCTTTCCGCCATGTAGCTTCAGCTGCTCACTTTTTTGCCCGTAGTGCATGGAGTTCAGTGCTAAACCAGGTATTTGTATGCCTGGTATTTCTTTTATTTGCACGGTGTGAGAGGGGATAGGTGATTGACTGCGTTAGTTAACAGTGAATTGTAGTGCTCCATCAGGGAGTTGATGTCAAGGCCAAGGGGTAGCTGAGCATTAAGCAATGGGAGAAGACAGTCCTTAGTTAGGTTGTGGGTGTTGCATGCTTGGGTGGGGGGAAGAAAGGTGAGAGTTTTGTTCTGAGTATTTGGAATGGGGATAGTATTTGCAATGGTGGTCAGTCCATGGGGGAGGTATATTAGAGGGTATGGAGATACTGCAGTAGTGGTCCTGGAGCCAGTCTAGGGTGCAGCAATGAGAGTGGGTGGGGTTAAGAATGCGTTGTGTGCAGCCGAGGGCCGAGGTAAAGTTGGCGAGGGCTGTGGTGTCCATGTCTAAGCGGTCATTGAAACCAAGATTAAAGTCTCCAGGGATAATGACCCGAGAAGAAGGTTTGAGGGTGGTGGAAATTAGTTGGATGAGGTCATACTCAAAGGTAGCAGGGGGCCCCGGTGCTCAATAGAGGAGGTGGAGGGAGATTGTGAAATTGGGTGAGCAGTTAAGTTTGGCAGAGATGGATTCACAATACGGGATGGAGGTGTAAGTAATGAAGCAAATTGGGATGGAGTACTTGTAACTAAAGGTGACGCCACCTTCTTTTATGGGGGTCCTGTCTTTCCTGAGTATGGCATAATCAGGTGGTATCACAATGGGTTTATAGTCATAATGTCGACAACAAAAATGTCGACAGTCAAAATTTTGAAAAAAAAATGTCGAAAAAAAAAATGTCGACTTTTTTTTTCAATGCATTTTTTTTTTAAATGGGGGCGTTCCCCCCCAACCCCCCTTTTTTAATTTTTCCCTTTTTTTAACTCCCGAACCCCTAAAATAAATATATAATTAAAAAAAACGAAAGTCGACATTTTTTTTTTCGACATTTTTTTGTCGACATTTTTGTCTGTCGACATTTTTTTTTCGAAATTATGACTGCCCACCATCACAATAGATAGAGAAGGGCCACCTGACAGGTTAAGTCAAGTTTCAGGGATGGCACAGATGTCTTTATTGTTAGCAATTATGAGACCATGGATATCAGGGGCGTGGGACACAATGGATCTGGCATTGATTAGATGCAAACGAATGATGAGGTAGGAGACAGGCTAGGTGTGCACAAGTCAGTGGGTTGGGTGCTTGGGTTCAATAACTCAGGAAGGAGTTGCATGTTCTGTTACCAGCATGGGTGGCCTCTGTGAGAGTCACTTCTGACTGAGCCAGGATGTGAGGTGGAGCATTCATTCGAAGGCAAACTCATGGCACAGTGGACGGTGTAGGGCATGCAGGGTGACCGGACGGTGCTGGTGCTGGTAGGTGGAGGCTGGGTTGGGGCTGTGTGGACGTAAGGGTGACTAGGCCTGTGTGCTGCGTGGCAGCTGGCATGTAGCCTGCTTGATTGTGCTGTCATAATGAGGACTCAGAGCTCTCTTGTTGTGTGCACAGTGATGGGGCTGGGGTGTCTGGCTTGTGTCAAGCAAGGTGGTCTGTAGGAGCTGGAGAGAGTGTGAGAGGGTGCGAAATGGCTGCCCTAATGCCAGCTTGGCATGTTGCTGCTGCCAGCACTATTGGAGTAGACTTACATATGGGGTGCAGTGAGCAGGCAGACTGCAGACGGACAGGGGGCATATGGCGAGCTGGGTAGTCAGCTGAAGGCAGGGAGTGCTAGAGTTGGTAGTAGGGATTGGGCGAAGCGCAGGTTAGAATCTTGTGGGCTGAACACCTAGAAAGAGTTTTTTCCAAAGATTAATCACTGATGTCCACGGCCTTTGTATCAACATTTTTATACCTGGAGAATGTGCATTAAAGGTAGAAACACGTGTGTCATAATAGTATTCTGGCTAGAAGAAGTACAAATGGGAAGAGGTTTCAATCCAGATGACATGAAATTGGCAAGCCATTCAAAAAGTCTAATTTGGATGGGATGGCACCTTAGAGGGTGTCTTGGCACGATTTCCAGGATGCCACATCCTTACAGAAGAAGACTTTCCATTGTCAACAATGCTAGCATGAAATCAGGAGACTGGGAGGAGGGTTCCCACTCTATTTAAAGGCAAAGCCTAGGAGATGAATGGTGGCTTCCAAGCATCCTGCCGGAATCCAATGGGACTCCCTCGTATAGTGCCCCCCACCCCACACACTTTAACAGCATTTCCCAGAGCACAACGCGCCCCGGTATAGCTGCTCTAGTGCAGAAGCCAAGCATGTTAGGAGATGTAAACAGAGTGCAAAAGATGCGTCCTGAACTACAGCTTCCATGATGCCTTCAATAGCCAATACCCTCCCCTTGACTACCCCCCCACATCCTTACTATGCCACGTGTTGAGAATATGGCATGGGCTCATCAAGCATTCAGTCTCATATTTGAATGAGCTGTGAAAGTTAATCATTGCTTAATAAAAACCATCATAGGCTCAGCCCAGTACATCTCAGAGGTCCCTTGTTCAAAGGTGGATGAAGTGATAACTGCTCCCTGATAGAATAAGAGACTTGCTGCTCTGTATCCCCAACAGCTGGGGAGGCATATGTGAGAAGGGGCTTCAGAGTGACACATCCTGAATCTAGCTCAGCACAAATCAAATATGCATATGTCATATAGGAAACTGTTGCACATTAAAAAGATAAAAGCAACATTGGCCACAACTTTAATACTGTACATGCCAAAGCCCTTTGGGGACAAGCAGATTCAAATTTATTGTTGAGACTTATAGGACACTGTTCTCTAGCACCTTGAAGTGTCTTGTCTGTGCTAGATGGAATTACCAGTAATTATAACTGACCAAATAATCAAACAGACGAAAGGAAGATGATAAAATATTGCTTTAATGTCAATGAAAGAAAGCAGGGAGAAATACAGCTATCAAGTAGATGCTCGATATATTGACACCTAAGTTTGCTTGCACAGAGTTTATATACTTTCACGTACATCATTTATGATGCCATTCTACATGGCATTTCATAAAAACCTAACACCGGGAGGGATTGGATTAGGGGAACATGTCTAACCATAGAATTATGCAAGGGTTAATATCTCATTGGTTGCCCCTTGTCTGTTGGTCACACCCTGAGCTATTTCTACGTATGTCACATACTGATTATAGCAGAGAATACGCAGCAGGTTAATAACTGCAACATTGTATATGAAAGTGCGTGGCAGGCCGTTTTGATGAGTTGACAACCCTATCCAACCCTGGACTTTCAGCTCGTTTTAGCAGCATGTGAATAGAACTAAACCTAAGTGTCCGGGCTGCAGCAACTTGCTCTCTGTTTTCCCAATTAGTCCATTATATGTCATCAACCTGATCCTTAGCCAAGGTCTATCTTGTGTAGTTGATGTTGTAGTCTGCCCAATGTTTTGGGACATTCAAGGGAGTATGAGCACACCACTATCTTAATTCAAAGCTCTAATGAATAGCCATTGTTTTGAGTTCATCATCACGTGTTAGGAGACCATGGTTAAGTCCATTTCAGACTCTCAATTACTGGTATTTGATTTCATTAAGCAGGGTGCCATTACCGGTTCTGGCCTTTTGAGACTTGCTCACTCAACCTCACATAGGCTTTTTCCTTCTTGATTGTCCAATATTTGGCATCTGCAAATGTCCTTTCCCTCCTAATCTTTGCTGAAATATGTCTTACGCACATTGTCTGTTCATTCGAATCTCTTTGTGCCTTGCACCCATCTTTCGAAATAGCCTCTTTGATTACAGGCCAACGTACTACCTTATTCTGCACGCAAAACAGCTTCCTCATCAATTAATCAATTTGCAATCCTAGGCTTGTATTTTGTGGTAGCTGTGTCAATTCTTTAACACAGGCTGTCGTCCATTTTCTTTCAATGGCCGTCCTAAACATTATATATATATATATATATATATATATATATATATATATATATATATATATATATATATATATATATATCTTTTTAGCAGGTGTCTATATACTCTTTCTACCTTGCGTTACAGCATATTAACAGCTATTGGTCAGTAAGTTACTTCATCTTTTTTTAATGATAACTTCATCTTTTGGTACATGTACTTCTTCTGTTACATCGTCAGTCTAAAGTATTTTCATATTGTTTCAGCATAGGCTTATTTATCTTCTTTGTGACATCATATTAATGTTGTCAACCTTTTGTTTAGTGTTTGTCCATGCTTCCTATCGCCGCATTCTGGCACTTCTGCAATGGACATTCCATTGCCTCAACATGAGGGTATTTTCTGAATGGCTGTCTGAGTGCATATCATCTTTGCTACAACGGACGTGGCATGGACATGTCACATAAACTTGTGCATGAATTCCAAAATGTAGCTCTTTGTCTGCTACTCCAATATGACAGTGGTGAAGGGACAGAGACTAGAGAAGAGGCATCCACCTGCTCCTTCACAACACCGCTATCAAATATGATGGAAGAATACTGCCAATGTATCTTTGCCTTGGAGGCTGCATGTTCAAAGTAAATGGCATCCTGCATTGGCATTGATTTTGGTGTAGCACTCCTTTGGCGTAACAGCATACCTTTTCTGATTAATGGTATTGATACTGCTAAAATCAGGGTTGCCACTTGACAACTGCCATGCCATGTGTACACTTCTCAGCTGTATGTGGCCTACTTCTTGATAGAGATCATTGTTGCCCTTGCAGCCACCATTATAGCAGTCAGTGATCCAGTAGAAGGTACACGTATGTGCCTGTACATGGATTTCAATGATTCAATCGTGCACTCTCCGGACTAATAGGCCGACCTGAGTAGAAACCACTACCACCAGTTTTTGAAGTACAGAGAGTTTATGAAAGTGAGGCTGGTTATCAAGTCTAACCCTCATGCAGAATCCATTCATTAGAGCCAGGTTCAGACAGGGACATACACTTGTCTCGGGCACCAATGAAAAAGTGTCCCACAGTTGCAAATGGCAATTCATTCCTTTTGTATCAGACTGTTTAAGTAGTTTTCTTTTTTGGTATGCAATGTGATGTAAACTGTGCACTTTCAAGAATAGTTATTCATTAACCGTGTTCAGAACTATTAACTGCATGGTCAAGTAACTCATCAAACTGGCCCACGTTGATCAAAAAATGTACCCACTTTCACCCAAAAAGCTGGCCCACACAAGCATTTTTTGCGTTTTGGGTTCAGGCATTGCCCTATGAGCCAGTCCGAGCCTTATTACCGTGCCTAAAATTAAAGAAAAAACGGTGTTCCCTAGCAGATGGAAATCTCCCACAGTCTGGCTGGTTGTAGCCCTTGGCTATATGATGATGAAGCATTTAGACGGAGGCTAAATAGCAAATAGGACACACATCTGAGCCAGTGGTGAGGGCCTTTCTCTGAGCTCTGTATCCAGTGTGTTTCTCAGCAGTGAATACGCAAGCGACCTGTGGTCTGAGATGCAGGAGATAGTATCTCAGAGCTTGCAGTGGAAGAGACACCCCCTAGAACCGATGCTTTACTAAACCTCTGGGCATGAGTCTTATAATAACAGAGGATTTCAGGTGGACGTTATTCAACGCCTGAACTGCGGGCCCTGCTGTATCTGTGCATTTCACACTGATTCTCTGGTGTTAGGGTAGTTAATCTCTATTAGTACCCGACAAGGGTCAACCTGAATTAAACAAACATTCTGATTGGCCCTCGCCGGGGCTTTACATGGCCGGGAAACCCTCGGCCGGGATTCCACTCCTTTCTTCCCGGCTCGGGGTGTGGCAGCCCCTCAGCCAATGAGGAGGCTCGAAGCGGGGGGCCATGCCCGCTACGACCCTCCACGCAGCTGGAGGCTGCCATCGTCCCCCGCCGGGGCTTAAGGTACTTTTTTTTTCTTCTTTTTTCACTCCCTCCCTCCCCCCCTGCACACAATCCCCTCCCAGCCCTCCCAACCCCATTTACCTTCGTATTTCTCCTTTTCGGGAGCGGACGTGCTGGGAACACCGAGCGCGTCTGCTCCCGATGGCCACCATGGAAAGGGAAAACAGACTCTGTTTTACCTTTCCCGGCAGCCATTTCTTTCACATTTTTTTTTCTTTTCTGTTCCGAAATGCCACAGCATTTCGAAACAGAAAAGAATGCTATTAGTACCCCGGTCTTGCGGGTCGGGGTACTAATAGCAATATGCCCCTCGCTGAGGGAGCATTACCTGACTCAGAAATGCCCCCGCAGATCGGTGCATATTGCTTAATTATCTATCACTACCAAGAAAGTCTGTGGTAGAGAAACCTATGGCCAGTGGTTCTGCTCACTGGATACTGTATTCCCTTTCACGTGGTTGTCCTGCAGTGTGCATGCTTGGATCCCATCTGAAAGAAGAGCACAGCAAAGAATCCTTCTGTGCTCCCCATTGAGAGTGGCTGTTAAATGGTGCAATGAATTATTATTTGATGGCTGGTGTAGTGCAACACATCGCTTAGAAGGGTGCTGAAACAAGCTCTCTGATTCGTTCACAAGCTCCAAACAATATTCACATATTCATGAAGGTATCTCCTTTGGATGTGTAAAGTTTCAGGAAGACATGATCACCCTCACTAACTAGTTTCCCTAAAAGAAAGACTGAACTTTCCCTGCATGGTATACATTAGCCCTATGCAGCGGGGAGGGTGGGTGGTGTGTTAGTTCTTACCAACAGAGGGGAAGCAAAGAAACTGCAACAAAACTATCTCGACTCAGACAACATGCAATTGATCTTATTCAGAATATATCTCTCAATTGTCGCAATATAAGAATGGACACTAAGATCTGAAGTAGAGGCACAAGTGAAAGGAGGAAAGCATGATGAAAAGGGATTAAACTGGCATGACCCAAACCCTAGCCAGTGTGTCCATAATAACACTGGTTAACATGGAATGGGAACAACGTAAGAACATACGAGATTCAACGGTATGTTTGTACCAGATTTGGACCAGCGCCTACATCTGTGGTCTCGTCTGAGGCCCACTGTACACAGCCCCTTTTTTATTTTAATGGGGGGTCCCCGAACCCCAGTTTTATTACCCCTTAACACCCATTTTAGTAAAAAGAAAACCTTTACCCACAAAAATAATACATTTTTTCGATGCATTTTTGTCGAAACTTTTGGCATTCGAAACTATGTTTTTGAAACAATGCCTGGATACCGCTTAACACCCAGAGGTCCAATGCGAGCACATTGCCTCTGAGCTATTGTCCCGAGATAATATGAAAACCCTGAGCTGCTATTCCAATACCTTGAGGTAATATCATGACACTCCTCATCAAGGATGTTTGTTACATCCACAGATGGAGCACATGAACCCAAAATCGATGCCTAAAACCTAAAAATATCTCATGTAGGTACAACTGTGGCCTTTATCCTGCTACTTAGGTAACTGCATTAGCTCCCAAGATTACAATAAACAATTTTCTTTTTGTTTTTGTTTTTTTTAAATGTTGTTATTTATCTACCAAATAATGAATGACCAGAACCTGGCAGTGCATCTGATAATGCATCTGAAACATGACCCAAGTAATTGAATTCTAGTTATTTTGATTAAATAACTATCTCCTTGGTCCTGAAGAATGCACATTTTTGAAAAGACGTCATAGAAACTGGTCAAAAAAGTGTGACAGTGATATCGACATTTCTTATGATACACTGTTATATCTACTCCAAGAAACATGACATGTTAATGATGGATGTGAATAAGGGCAGAATAAGGTACTGCAGTTCCCATATTTCCATTCCATTTTAACCACTTTTATTATGGACACTTTAGCTGTGGTTTGGGTCCTGCGAGCTTAGTCCTTTTTCATCATTGTTTCCTTTTTTCTTCTACTTGAGCTCCGAGTGACCATACATATATCAGGGTTCAGTGACACCCCAAAAAAGGAAGACCTGAATTTGCAGAGCGGCTCTATTATAGGTAAAACAATGTGAAGTCTCATTTAAATTCGAACGAGCCTGCTAGTCTTCCATTCTCCTTCCTTCAAACAATCTTCAAAAGGTCTTGGACAATAGGCAGAATAAACTTCCAAAATCTGGACTAAATTTCCTTTTGATATTCTCATATGTTTATCAGATCTCAAGTTAAGAACCTTGGGTTTCACTAGACAGGCTGTGACCAGTTTCAGGAGGGTATTGGTTAATGCACAAATGTCATAAATCATTCAATCAACAGATTATATTTGTATATAGTAAGAATACCTCGCAGGTATGGTGTTAGCTCGCGTCTGCATGTTTGCATATCTGTGATTGTAAATGTCCCAGCTAGATTGTAACTGTTTTGCTGCCTACATTTTATTTTATTTTATTTCCTTTAACGGTCCCGTGACCCCGGCCGTGGCATTTGACTGGGCGCCACATTCTGCACTTACCAGTATCACTTACATTTTATTTTTTAGTCTCGATCCGTATTTTATTTAATTAATTATACTTTTCCTTGTAAGCCGCGATTGCGGCGGGAGGTTGCCTGGCCTCCACTTGCCCTGGGGCTCATTCCGGTGGCTTGTTTCTCTTTACTGTCTCCTCCGCACTCATCTGGCAGCAGTCTTTTTTGGTGGCTGCTAGCCTGGTCCTCATAGGATTGGCCTATGAAATACCATGTGTTAATTTAGGTCTACCTCCCCTAGGAGGCGCAGTGGTTGAGCGCAGCTGGCTCGCAATTAAGAACAGTATGCATAATTTCATCCATCTGTTGACAAAAGCAATTAACAGCTCCTTCTCCACTGGGGTGATGCCTACATCCCTCAGCATGCAACCATTATCCCTTTGCTTAAAATAAACCTCCTAGGACCCTTTGGTCTCTGGTAAATTTCGGCCTATCTTGTTTCTCCTATGAAACTTTTTCGAATCCTTGGTCTCTCCTTTGCTCACTACTTTTCTTGAGGAATCTTCCTTCTTTCACTGTTCTCAGGTGTGGATACGAGAGTGTTCTGGTCTCTGTTATGGACGATCTAGCACAGACACATGACTTGATTTCTCTGGCGCCTTTGACAACGATGATGGGGTCCTGCTGGATTGCCTGGCAGGGGCCAGCCTCTTGGGTAATGTCCTGGATTGGTTCTCCTCTTTTCTATTTTACCGTCGCCAAACCCTTTCTCCCCCCCCATTTCTCTCTCAGGTGGCGGACCTCACCTGTGCTGTCCCTCAAGGGTCCGCCATCTCCCCGGTCCTATTCAATGCCTAAGTTCAACCTCTGACCAAACGTATCTTCTCCCAAGGAAACCTCTGCTATTCTTATGCTGATGACATGAAGGTCCTGGTACGCCTTGACCTTAACATCCTTGAGTCGGTGACCAGGTTCTGTGTCTGTCTGGGAGCCCTGGGAGAATGGATGCATAACAACTGGCTCAAGTTGAAAGGTGAAAAGACTGAGGTGTTGGTAGTGGGCTCCCCCTCGCCTTCGTCTTTCAGGACTACTGACTTCTGGCCTGCTACCCTGGGTCCTTGCCACTCACCAGTCCCTATTGTTAAAGATCTAAATGTGAAAGCCACTTCTCCCTTTCTATGGAGCCACAGGTAAGCACAGTCTGTCAGCGGGACTACTTTCAGCTTAAACATATTTGCTGCATCCTTCCTTACATTTGTGCCCACCTTTGTACCCCCGGTAGTCTCTGCTCTTGCCACTTCATCGATGGACTATTGTAACTCTTTTTTCCTTGATCAACCTTCCTCTATTGTTCCGCATCTTCATGTCCTTCAAGATTCTCCTGCTCGACAGACACCTCTACCCCTGTTGCTCTCACATCTCCCCTCTCCTCCAAAAGCTCCATTGGCTTCCAGTAGCCAAATGCATTCACTTCAAATGTCTCTATTTGGTACACCAGGCCTTTTACGGTCAAGTAGCTGAATATCTACAGGCCAAATGTCAGCCTCACGTCCCAGGTTAGGCTCTGCTCTCTGCCGATGCTTGTCTCCTTCCAATCCCCTTGGTCAAAAATAGTAGGATCGAGGGTCACTCCTTTTTGGTGGTAGCCGCAGGCCTTTGGATACTCCCTACCACTATCCCTCAGAGCCACAGCTGCCCACCCGGCTTCCCGCAAAGCCCTTAACAACATATCTCTTCCTGTTCTCCGTTCTGCTAGGAGCACCAAGATGCCTCCAGGCGAACATTGCACTTAATAAATTCCATACAATACAATACAATAACATTTCATTGTGGAAACCCCACCTTCTGAGTGCTAAAATAAAAGGAGTAATAATAACCTAATTGAATGTTACACACACTATTGACTTCGAAAGGATGAAAGGTTGAGTTGGCCATGCCCGCTATCAAAACTGCTTCATTCAGGATGAACACAGATGGCCGCTGTTAGTGCATAATTCACTGATCCCTCTTCTAGAAATAGCACACTTTCTAAATCAATAATCATGGAGTTTATAATGATCACTTTTTTATAAAATCATATAGTACTTTATTTAAGACCTTTACATTAATTAATCCTGGTAGAGCTAATGTATCCTTGAATGGGATGAATATTCCACTTGTTGGATATGATGTTTTAAAAGGGTGTGAATTGCTATGTCTAAGATGAATAATAGTCCAAGGAAATATGTGAGAATGCAGCCGCTCAGAAGGTTTAGATGGGTTGCACAGAAATGTTATCAAGCATGTACAGAATAATTAAGTACTCCACTGACTCAGTAAAGTTAGGGATGTTTCTATCATCTATGGGATAGGGTTATATGATGTTCATTTTCTTAGATGTTAACACTACAACAACCAATTTCACCTACAGTTGTAGATTTACCAGGTTCTTCTGCCATCTTTACAAAATATCCGATCAGAGAAATCAAAAAGGTTCAAGGGTCTCCCTCAGCTGTTAGCAGAAGGAAGATGAGTAATGGGCAAGAATCTACTTGAAACACTTGTGTATAGGCGCGTTACAAATGCCATATCATATCATATCATACTTGGTGCAAATGTGAAGATATCTTTTGGTAATATGGCATAGGAAAATACCCTGAGGCCAATTAGTGAAGTTCACGTAGATCTGTGATGCTAAAAGCCTTGAAATAAATCACTCAAAACAATCTTTGGAAGGGCCCTTCGACACGAAAACAGGGAACAGTGTTACTATTAAAGGCTTGAAGAAACCATTAATAATGCAAAGGCTTGAAGAAGTTGACGTCTTCAATTAGTATTATTATTATCACTATTAATATTATTATTACTATTATTATTGTTATATTTATTCAGCGCTGACCTAGCTTTGAGAAGCAACAGTGTGCTTTACAGAGGTATACAACAGTACAGATGCACAACTGAGCACTTTTCAGAGGTAACAACAGAACAGACATACAGTGGGGGTTAGGATACAGAGGGGCACAGAGGAGGGGTGTACAGCTGTACCGTTTGGCGGGCAGCGTCTAGCAAGTCAGGAAGCACGAGTGGCGACATGATGGCCTTACTTGTGAGTAATAGTGTAAGAAGGTAATGGAGAAAAATGTAACTTTGAAGAAATGCAGATCTTCTGTTCTTAGATTTGCTTAAAAGGCCTGGTGACAGGTTTACAAACACAAACTTGAAGGTATACAAAAAGGAATGTGTATCGGATTCAATATTTGGACCAGGAATCTGGGTATATGGAAATAAATGACATTGGGCCTCATTATGACTGTGCCGGTCCGGTAACAACGATGCTGGTAAGCCTACCGGCACCATTGTTACCGGACCGGCACAGTACGACTCTGTGTGGGCAGAATGGCACCTGCCCGCAGAGTTACACAGAATCGCTGGGAGTGTTATTAACGGTCCTGGTGCTTCCGTGGTCCCCATTGAGTCCTTACGACTCAAGTTGGAATAGGGATTTACAATTTACCGGCGCCTTACTTCCCGGAACGCCGGGCTTGTAATCCCATGGTGTTATGTCAAGTCAGGTGCCGGTAAATCTTGCAAGTCTGGCAGCAACCCGCCGGTACACCGGCAGGGTTACCGCTGGACTTGTAAGGAGGCCCATTGTTTTACATGAATTATGTTACAAATACTCAGGTGTGTTCCATCTATCAGTCTAGATCGAAATTGACCCCCTGGCAAGAAGTATTTGTTGTTTTTTAAACAATACCAAATGGGATTCGACTTTCGGCTCTACTGGCAGTTAAGAGCCTGGAAGGAGAACAATTCCTAACTTTATCAAATCAAGTGCACATGTTGGTGTATGCCCTCGGTTGCCGCAGTGTAAGGGATAACCCTTCTACCATTACTAGTTTAACTTATCAACAAGTGAAGGAAAATATATATAGAGCATGGGCACTAGGGCATTCTGCGGGAGTTTTCTAGCTCTGACATAGTGATTAAGAAAAGAACACAAAACGATATGTACATTACCGTGATGTTAAACCTCCTGTTCATGCACATAGTGTATTTGTTAAATTGTGCTTGCATAATCTCCCATCAACCACGATTAAAAAATCCTGGAATTCTTAATCTTCTGATCTCTGTCCTTAGTGTGTAGGCGTCTACAGCAGAAGATGTTCTTTTTAGTTGTACCTTTTACAAGGATATACATCAACAAACTTAATTCACCTCAACAATTACGTAGTCAGAACTTTAGCTAAGGGAGAAGAATGTTGTAAATCCACAAGGAATTTGTTTGTGATTTTTGCTGTAACACCCTTTGGACCTAACTCATGAATCGTTTGGTGCTGTGCAAAGTGACTTTGCACTGCCAACAAACACGTTGAACCGGGCCTAATTCATTTCACCAAAATGCCATGTGTAGCGGAAGTGACATCACATGACCCTTGACATCTGATGACACCACAGCAGGTGATGTCATTTGACGCCACCCCGCTGTGACATCACAGGAAGCGATGGAACACAACCTTTCACCCCTTGACAAAACATGAAGTGGCAGGACATAGGATTGCTCCTCAGTAAACTACAAAACAATGGTTCCAATATCACTATAATGTGATATACATTTCCTACAAGAATGGATCACCATATGATGTGTTAATGTTAGTGTGTATAGACCCATATTACCAAATGACTGTCAATGCAAGCAGACGTCCAAGGCCAAATGATAATGATGTGTTATATAGCACTTACGCTTAAGCGCTTTATATGGAAGAAATGTCCATAAAATAACACCCAACCTTTGTTGGTACTCATTTATCAACCTCAGAAGGATGAAAGGCTGAGTCGAGGTGTTTAATAACAGACAAAGGCCTTTATCACCAGCTCACAGCTGGCAGTAAATTTGCAGACAAAAGGCCAATCTTCGGTGCAATTACAGCCGGCAGTATTACCGTACAGTAATTGCGCCAAAAATTCTCCATAGGGTCCGGCAATGGGGATTAATAGTTAGCGCCCAACACGTGATCCGCCGGTAATACGGCCAGACCGGTGGGCGCTAAGGCTAATATAGTTGGGTGGTATCCCAGTCGGAATACCGCCCATCTCGTGATCATTCCCTAAATCAGTGACTTACCCCCTAAAGTGTGCCTGAAAAAAACCTTTAATGAGTCTAGCAATTATTGTATAGAATTCCAGAAAGACACATTGTTATTCTTATTCTTTCTTATTTAGGGTCACTGCACAAAGTGTTACAGTTGTGGAAGAGGCCTGAACAAGATAGCCATCCACCCTAGAAACAAAGAGCACATGGCGCTGGCCACAGCCCAGTAGCTTACATTTAAAAAAAATAAAAACATGATACACTTTTTTTTAGGAGTAACCCGGGAGACCACAGGGGTAGCAAGGGACACCCAAATAACGCCCCTGGCCTAATTCATAGAGCGATGCAAAGTGTATTTCTGCAGAGCAAAGTCACTTTGCACTGCAAAAGTACTAAATGGGCCTAATAAAATAATGTAATTAAATAAAATAAAATGTTTTTAAAAAAGTCACAATGTCGCACAGAATTGTGAATTAGGGCCATTTAGTGTGGTTCAAAGAGTACTTTTGCAGTGCAAGGTGACTTTGCACTGAAATAAATACACAATTAAATCACTCTGTGAATTAGGCCCAGTTCAATGTGTTCGTTAACAGTGCAGCGCCACATTGCAACGCGCTAAACATTCCATGAGTTAGGCTCTTTTGGTGCATGGCAGGCACCGCCTGTTAAGTTAGATTTGGGGTGTATGCACGTGTACGGCTTCCAGCAAGTCCTCTGTTAACATTCATTGTATGTGTGTAAAGTCATGAACGTTAATGCACTTCAATGTGAGTCTTTTAAGTTTTACATTGGTAACAGAAATAGTATTGATTGAAGATGATAATGTCATTGGAGTGGGTTTATAAGGGTCTGATGTCCCTTTTCCTGCCAGTTTTGTTGAAATGACCCGAGAGAATACGGCGCAGTAAAAGTGGCACAACCGTACTTATATGATCCTGTAAAGGCTGTCAACAATTTGGAAAGAACCACAGTTGATTATGTGTGGAAAAGGTGCACGGGTAAAGCACGTGGGATACTCTTAGAACAGCGCAATTATCCCATCTAGATTTACTGCATGTTGCAGCTCTGCTGATTGGGCAGCTGCAGACGAACCTGCAAATCAAGCATATTGTTAAACACCCTTTTTACAAGACATGTTTTACAAGTTGTTTAGTTTGTTGTACAAAATGACAAATTGAAAGATCTGATTTGTCCTTTTAAAATCCTGTCACTGAACAGGACTGGAGCGTGTGGGCCTCATTACAAGCTTGATAGTTTTACCTACTGCAGTACTGCCAAACCCTATGGCCCTCATTATGAGGTTACACCGGCGGCCTACCGGCAACCTCTGCTTACTGTCTCCACCGCCTGATGTCCTAGTAATGCCGGGATATTCCGGGCAGAGGAAGAAACGGTAAGTTTCCACTCCCGTGGAGTCCTATAGGAGTCCATGGGAATGGAATCCCTGAAGCACCGGCACCGTTATTGACAGTGCCGGTGCCTCCGTGAAAAATGTGCCGGTAGGAGCTTGAACTACACAGATCAGGCTTGCCATTAGTTCACTGCCTCTACTGGCAGACTTGTAATTTGCCGGTCCAGAAAAGGTGAAGATAACCGTTATTACCTGCACTTTCTTCCGGACAGGCAAATTTGTAATACCACTACCACATGCAGTAACAATGGGCCTCATTAAAAGTTCCCCGGTCCGGAATGTGGTGATTCCGCGGCGACGTAATAAAGTTTCCATGTCAGCAAGGTTGCGGAAAGATCGGCCGATAACGGGCTGTCGGTTGCGCGCACCACACGGACGCGGAAACAGTGTCACTGTCGCCACGTAAACACCCACGGAAATGGACATAGCGGCCCCACAAGCAGTGTAAAAACCGTGTCCGCCGCCATCTTCACGGACATGGAAGCGGAAATACCATGACCGCGAAAACTGGAAATAGAGAGGTGGCCATCATATAAAGCACAATCCACTGCCATCCAGAGTCAGCACAGGCTAAATCTGCACAGTGAGAAGCCAAAAAGGACCACCAGCATGTCAGCCAGGATCCCTGCCAGAGGCAACGCAAACAGCGCTTCAGTGAAGCGAAGCTCACTGTATTGGTTGACCATATAGTGCAGCATGCCGAGATGCTGTTTAGTGCAGAGCAACGGCGTGCAATACAGCAGCGCAGGAAGGAAGTGTGGGCGGAAGCTGCACGCAAGTGCACTGCTGTGGGCGTGACTACGAGAAGCATCAAGGACTGCCACAAAAGGTGGGACAACCTCAGACTGAGGGTGCGAAACCTGATCGTAACACACCGGCTACGCAGCAGTGGGACAGCTGGAGGCCTCCCTTCCCCACAGAGGCTGCAGACATGGGAGGAGTGCTGCAGCAGCGTCCTCCACCTTGAGGCCATCCATGGGTTTGGGGATGCTGAGGCAGGAGCGAGCCCACCATATAAATGCCATATGAGTACGTGTTGAGGCCAGGAGTGCCCCAAAGGACCCATTAACAATCCCCCCAGCCATTGCATGAGTGCCCCAAAGGACCCATGAACAATCTCCCCCCTGCCAGTGCATGAGTGCCCCAAAGGACCCATTAACAACCCCCCTGCCCCAGCCAGTGCATGAGTGCCCCAAAGGATCCATTAACAACCCCCCCAACCAGAGCATGAGTGCCCCAAAGGACCCATTATCACCCCCACCAGCCAGTGCATGAGTGCCCCAAAGGACCCATTAACAACCCACCCCCCCAGCCAGTGCATGAGTGCCCCAAAGGACCCATTAACAAACCCCCGCCCAGCCAGTGCATGAGTGCCCCAAAGGACCCATTAACATGCCCCCCCCAGCCAGTGCATGAGTGCCCCAAAGGACCCAATCATGACCCAGATGGTGATCAACATCACTACAAAACATGACCGTCAACAAGCATATGCGTGTAAATGCAATTGTTCACTGATCAACCTGTCTGATGCATGTGATGCACCCATCAGGTACCACCACACAACTAATAGCATGCCCTCTGTGTTCCCACAGCCATATCAAGTGACAGGGACACCGCACAACAGCCGAGGCAATCGGCACCTGCATGTGTGCAAGCCAGCGCCCCTGCCCAGGAGGATGCTGCTACAGGTTCAGCAACTCTGCCACCGGTAGCATCTGGTACACATTCACCGGCCACCAGCACCACCATCTCCACACTGCCTGCTGCAACACAGGTGCCATGGGCACCCATCATGCCTACACAACCGACCCCTGAAAATATCTGCACTGCGGAGGAGGCAGCAGGTAGTGACTACAGTGCCCCAGCAATGCAGTCTGATTTAGGCCCACAGGGGGAGGCACCCAAACTGGATGACCTGGCATCCTTCCATGACCTCCAGTTCAGCCGAACATCACTATGCAGTTCAATGAGGTTGCCAAACACCCTCAATGGCTGAGCTCAATACCCACATGCAGTGGATGGAGGACCAGCAGGCTACACTCACCCATCAGGTGGAAAGGCAGCTTAAGGAGTCCAGGCTGCAGAGGGAGAGCTACAGCGCACATATGTTTGTCGGCTCTCAAGGTCAATTGGACGCTTTGCCCCCACAATAGTGACCCTGGCACGCCATGTGTGGGAGGGCAATAATAACACTTCCAGTATTGCCGAGTCTATGTTGCTTGCCCAGCAGGCATATCTGGGACGTTTGCCACCAATGCCAGCAACAGTGCCATCCACTAGCACCACCCCATCCAGCTCCACCTCTGCCAGTCCACGGAGGTGCTCAAGTCACCTAACAGGGCCCTCTGGCAAGGATGCCCATGCGCAGAAGTGCACACACAAATGATGGCATGTGTGTTTGGCACTGCAGGACACATGGGGACAAGAAGGGTGTAAGGGGGGGTACGTTTGGGTGGTGGGGGAGGTCCATTAGGGGGTTAGTGAATTGGCGGCTGGTTGGGGATGGGTACGTTTGGGTGGAGGTGGAGGTCCATTAGGGGGTTAGTGAATTGGGGCCTGGTTGGGGGTGGGTACGTTTGGGTGGTGGGGGAGCACGGGTGTACAGCTTCCCTACCCATTGCACCTTCTTCCCTGTTGTTATGTATGAATATATCATCATTGAAAAAAACTTTCACGAGTGACATCCATTATTTCATTTGCAGTCCATCAATTTATTTACTGGCATCGTCATATCCATGCAATGCTGTCAATGTGCAGTTTCTCAAAAGTAAATGCGAATCAGTGCATCCCGTGCTCATTGTCCATCTAGTGCACCCCCAGGAGGAGGTGGAGCCATCCCATCCCATCTCCATCCCCATCTTCATCCTCTGCGTCTGGGGGCATCGCAATGTTCCTGCGCAGGCACAGATTGTGCAGCATGGCACAAACGAGCGTAATTTTACCCGTCTTCACTGAGCTGTACAGCAGTGAACCGCCAGATATGCACAAACAGCGGAATCGGGCCTTCAGTAGTCCAAATATCCTCTCAATCATGCCACGTGTGCGGACGTGTGCCCTGTTGTACGCCTCCTCATGCCTGTTCCTTGGCCTCCGTACAGGCGTCATCAGCCATGGCATGAGTGCATATCCAGCAACACCTACAGGGGATGTAGATGTGGACGACATGTCAATGTTTGTTGTATTATGTCTTCATCAGATACAGTGCAATCTTGTGTCATTGTTCATTCATCCATATGTGGCAAGCAGTGGTTGGACCGGTGGGTAATTACCATTCCTCATTTCATTTCATTTCATTTCATTTCATTTTTATATAGCGCCGGTAGCCCAAGGGCATCAGGGCGCTTTAAACGAACAGAGACACACATAGAACACAGAAAGAGGCCAGTCCAAAGCTGAACCCTGAAGATGTCCCTGATCCAACTTATCCCGGTTCATCATCTGAAGAGATATGTTTTCAAACCCTTCCTGAAAGCAAGAAGGTTTGTTTCAGACCTGAGTGTTTCCGGAACACTATTCCACAAGCTGGGCGCCTGAACCAAAAATGAGCTGCCCAACCCCGATTTCAGCTTGAACTTGGGAACGATCAACAGGCATTTACCCCCGGAGCGAAGACTTCTACTGGGGGTGTGAAGCACTAACCTCTTTTTTAAATACTCTGGAGCAGAGCCATAAAGGAATTTATGAACCAGGCAGAGAGCTTTAAATTTTATACGATCCTCTACTCTTAGCCAGTGTAACGCCATTCTATCTTTAGTGACATGGTCTCTTTTCCTCAAATTTGTGACCAGCCTAACCGCGTTATTCTGAATCACCTGACAACTAGAGACATCCCTAGAGGAAGCCCCTAGCATCAGGGCATTACCATAGTCAAGTCTTGATAATATAATGGCTCTGGCTATGGTAGCCATGTTGCCCTCATTAAGGTAAGGCTTAATGGCTTTCATGAGCCTTAAGTAATATGTCGTGTTTTTTTGTAGATAGCTAGTATGAGCATGAGAGTCTACCACTGCGTTAACCATCATTCCCAGGGTCTTCACTTTCTGGACTACCTGGATAGTGGCGTTCTTGATTTTAAATGACTTATACTCTGCCCCCAAGTTGGCAAGCTGACGACTAGATCCAAACAGCATAAGCTCAGTTTTGGAGTCGTTCAGACACATCCAATTTGTCTGCATCCAAGCATTAATTATCTTATAGACCCTGGCTATTACTTCACTGTCTGCGTCATGATGGCTGCCATCCAGTTCCAATATGAGTTGGGTGTCGTCTGCGTAATTTGTAAACGACACCCCCTCCTTTACCAGTAAGCTGCACAGAGTGCGCATGTATATGTTAAACAGCATTGGGGACAGGCTGGCCCCTTGTGGGACTCCAAATAAAATATCACAGGGATCGGAGAAGCTAGTGCCCCAATGGACTCTGGCTTGACGGTCCGAAAGGAAGGACAGAAGCCAATCTATGGCTCCTTCTGAACATCCCACATTCTCTCTGAGTGCCTTGATGAGAAGGTGGTGATCCACCAGGTCAAAGGCGGCACTTAAATCTAAAAGCATTAACACTCCTAACTTGCCTTTATCTATTCAGCTAAGCATCTGGTTCTGCAGATCCAGCATGGCTGTTTCCATACTATGGGAGGCTCTAAATCCCGATTGTTGCCGATGCAGGATCTCCTCGTTTTCAACGAATTGTTGCAGTTGTTGTGTAGCAACCTTGTCCAATAACTTGAGAACAAAGTTTGAGTTGGTTATTGGGCGAAGATTCGCAGGATCTTTAGGATCCAGACCTGCTTTTTTGACAAGAGGGGTGATAGTAACTTTCTTAATGTCTCTCGGCACTGTGCCCTCTTTAAATGAGGCGTTTACTATTCTCTGAAGAATGGGCGCAAAGGTAGCTTTATGTTGGAGAATGATGCTGGGTCATTGTAGTGGATGTTGGCATCTGGACATTGACCAACGCATTGGTGTGCATGTGTAGTTGCCCCTGCGGGTGTCATTGCTTGGTAAGTATGGCATTGTGCAGTGATGTACACACATTGCAGAGTCAATCAGTCGACTGTGATGATGTTGTCGATGCAGGATGTCTCATGTGCAGGCATCATGTGCATTGGAGGGGCAGTGGTACATATTGTGGGTGGATGTATTCAGTGGCTCCAGATGTATGGGCCAGTGGTAGTATCAGCTGTGTGTGTCATGTTGTAGGGTGTGTAAGGGCACACTGTGGCAACCTGTCATGTGTAGCTTTGTGATGTTTGGGTTGTGCCGACTATTCAGTAAATGGGCGGGGGGTGATGCATGTGCAGTCGCAGCATCCCACTCACATTGGTCATTGCCCTGGACACAAACCCCCCTTCCACAGGGCCTGTGCATTGGCAGCTGTACTCACCCAATAGCCATGTGCTTTGTCCAGTATAGCTTTCCATGTACCGTGGCACTGTCGAATTCCGCTGAACCATTGAGTCATGTGTTGAGCCGGGAAACGTGCACAGCAATGTGTTATCATTTGTGTGGCATCACATACCATCTGTATATTCAGTGAGTGGTACTGTTTCCTATTGCAGTACACCATCTCGATAGCACGTGGTACTGTCAGCTCGATGTGGGTGCAGTCAACTGCTCCTATGCAATTTGTTATGCCTGCAATGGCATGGAAGGCCAACTTGGTGGCAATGACCTCGGGAAGGGTACGGGTTAGGGCGATCTGTTCAGACACATGGCGCAACAGGGCATCCAGTACCTGTACCAATATTTTAGAGAAACAGGGTTGTGATAGCCCATGCAGCTCACCAACTGTGTGCTGATAAGTTCCGGTGCCAAGAAAATGCAGTACCGACACCACCTTCAGGAGGGGGGGTGGCGGTGGTGATGTCAATGTGGCTGCTGATGTCGTCCTCTATCATGGTGGTGATGTACAGGATTGTTGGACGGTCCAGCCGGTATAATGTGTGGATCTGTCCTGGGGTAAGGTACCAGGATGAGGCCCTGATGCGTGGTATTGCAGGCTGCCTGCGGGGTGGTGGCGGCTGGACAATAGGGTTTGGCATGGGTACAGGGTTTGCTAAGTGCCGTCTGGACCTCCTTCACCTTCGCCTTCTCCTCTGCACCATTACTGCCATCATGTGCAGTGCTGCCTGTTGGTTGAGTAGCCCCAGTCCTATTGCTACTAGAGCTGCGGCCTGCATAGTTCGGTTTGGAGTTGGCCTGATTGTGGCCCTTTTGTAGGCTCCCAGTGGCCTGCTGGGTCCAGCTGGGCTCATTTGGTGCACCTGTGGCCTGATTCAGGTCACCAGGCATTGTTTAACATCATGTTCGCAGTGGCGGCGATACCGCCACCGTGGTCACGGTTTTAGTGCCATTTGTGTGGCGGTGTTTCCATGTCCATGCTATTTGTAATGCTTGCAGCGTTTAGTATTGCCGGTAACGGGGGGGTTTCCATGCAGGCGGAGTTTACGGGGGCCTTGACTCCGCGGTGGTGGTTTATGGTGGTGCTATTTCCAGGTCTGTAGGTCATAATTCGGCGATTGCGGAAACGGTGCCGGTATGGTTATACCGGCAGCGTTAAGTCCGGACCGGGGTACTCGTAATGAGGCCCAATGTGTTAACTGGAAAGGTCCCGATGATTAAGAGTCAATAAAGCTCAGTGGTTGCTCCCCATTTTGGAGTCTTATTGTACGCTATTAGGGACATGCAGCATTTCTGCATGGGGTAATGCCACATGGAAAATAACATATCCATTACCACATTTGTGGTGAAATAAGTACCTGCATAGAAAAGCAGGTTTATTTTGATGGTTTCTGTAATGAAACCCATATTTTCGTCTGTTTTACCACTACTCCCAAACTCGTAATGAGAACCTTCTGGTCACATGGTAATGAGGTGTAAAAAGCCATTAGTGCAGTAACAGGCCTCCTTATTCTGTGACAACAAAATCACGCCCAACTCTCTGCCTACAATACTCTTAAAAAAACATCTCCTCTTCTTGTAAAACCATCCCTCCCTCCTTCTCCAGGCTGATCCTCCCGCTTTCCTTAGCTTACTTTCTTATCCCCTTGTATGGCATCTGCTCCTCCTGTAAAATGTTTCCTCCTTTGGAGGAACCCTTAGTCTCTCCTCCATATCATGGTAATATCCCACCCCACTGTACATCCGCCAAGGCTCTGCTCCATCATGTACTTGGTCTATGTCAGTAGCGGAGGCAGCTTTTGGTGCTGGGGGGTCGGATAATAAGGGTGTTAGCAGGAGGCTGGGTGGTGCACCAGGGGAGAGCTGGGGTGGGGGGGCTACTGCCCCCTCTGCATCTCCCCTGGCTCTGCCACTGGTCTGTGTCCCGCGTTTCCTCTACAGGCTGCACATTTTAGTGCATATCGCTTTGGCAGGTGCTTGGTCCCTGGATCGCCTCATCTTCTGTAGGCTTCTAATGTAAGTGCCCCTTTTAGAAGCACTGTGTTGCTTTCAATAAAGTCAAATAATTCAAAACACAATAGTATTCCTACTCGAGCAGATGTGCCTTTGACTGGTTGATACTTGCCAGTATGAATAGTCTTTTGTGCCTGGAAGGTTCATTTCCTGAGGAAAGGCCGCAGTATTGACACTGCCCGCTCCTCTATCGTTCAATCTTTAACTCACGGCACAATGAGAACATTGTGTACTTTGGATCTAAATTCCAATTTATTTGTATTTTGAATGATCCCCTATTGTCTAATGTTCAGTGTTTCAGAACATCCAGGAAGCAAGGTTATAGACATTTCCAAGCAGAACATTCTGCTCCTTTAAATTCACAGTTGGAGAATGAGATGTCTATGGCTTTTCTGAATACACAGCGGTGAGATGAGCCTCTCCCTATGCCCCTGGCACAGCTGAGGTCCTTGTGCAAACATGTATCTGCTCTACATTGCCGTACATTTAAAGCATTCTTGAGTTTCTGCAATATTATATGTAGGTCTGGGAGGGCTTAAACCACGGGTAAGCCATGTAGACCGCTATGCCACCTAAGTGGTAATGTACCCAGAGGGCTCGCCAGGACACCAACAGGACTCCCAAAAAAATACTTTTGTACTCTGAACTAGCCTACTGTGTGCTACCATAAAATTGCATGGCGGAACTAGCCCACTGTGTGCTACCATAACACTGCATAGCTGACCTAGCCTACTGTGTACTACTACAGCACTGTTTTGCTGAACTACCCTATCTCTGCACATGATGCTTGCCACCAACACTGCCTTACAGTCCTCTTGTGTATATTATCGCTAATTGAGTGCCGCCCACCTTGAATACTTCCCAGAATACCCTGAGTAGCTCTCACAAGTCTATTTCCCAATTTAACATGAATATAACATACGCCCCTTGTGACCTCCTGCATAGGAACCTTAAACTACGATCAAGACTACCCAAGCTATATGAACCATTAGCTAGACTAGCAAAAAATTATACCTACCTGCCAAACAAACCTCCTCCAAATCGAGTACTACCAACCTCAACATCACCCCTGCGGTGGATACAAAGATAGCTAAACCCAACACACATCATAATGCAACAACCATCACCCGTAGTAAGACTACACCAACTGCTACTTTAGACTCACCCACTGTCATGATCTCTGCTTCCAAAAGGTCAGGGTTTTCCCAACTCCCTTGGAAGCAGATCCATAACCCAGGTTCCGAGTGCCAACCAGTCCCAATTGGGACCTTTTGGACCCAGTCCTGGCGCCAGTGGCACCAGGCTCATAAATATGCCCAGTCCCAGCGCTGGAAGCGCCAGGCTCATAATGCTTGGGTGGACTTACCTGCAGCAGACCATGCTGCTTACTTGCCTGCCAGTTGAGTCTCTGATCCTCTTCTGGTTGGAACTACTTTTCCTGTTGGGTGGGGCAGGAGCCACTCCCTAGATTCAGAACACTGGAACTCTTCTGGAAAGCAGGAACTCTTTTCTTACCTAGGCGTGGCTGTGGAAGGAGACACCTAAGCACTACAGGAGGCTATTTAAACCACACCCGATGGATAAATCTTGCTTTGCGTTATTCTGCATCCTCAGCAGCAGAACGCTCATCGTGCCTTCTGCATCTGATCCTGGGCCTAAGGAAAAAGGCTTACCATCCTGAATCCAGTCTTCAGCAACACCTATAAAGACAGGAAAGAACAGGTTAGCATTACAGTCTTCAGTGACAGCTCTTCACTTACCTGGTCCATCGGCTGTCACCAACGCCTCGCGCTGCATTCCGGCATCTGAAAGACAAAGGCTTACCTACTCTTCGTGCGCTCCGGAGGTCTTCACACTGCATTCCGGCATCTGAAAGACAAAAGCTTACCAACTTTTCGCACGCTCCGGAGGCCTTCGGCGCTGCATCCCGCATCTGAAAGACAAAACAAGGTGCGTTTAAAGACATTGGGGAACTTTAATACTCACGTGCCATTACTCCTTTCCACATCTAACCCAGTGGGTATTCCGGCACCCTGCAGCCGCCCCGAACTTGTACCTGCAAAATAAAAAGACAGTTAGAGCGCATCGTGAAGCAGGCAACAAGCGCTTACTTACGTGCTTCCAGGCGCTTCTATTCATCACACGGGCTCCATCTTCAACTCACTTCAGCCCGCCATCCGCCATCGCCGGAACCCTGCAAAACAAGAGACATCATTACTAAAGACTTTAAAGACATTAGAATTACTCGAAACTTACCGTTCGTGCAGTAAACGACGGACAGCAGTCCTCTGAAGTCAAGAGGCCTGCTCCCCTTATCCAGTGAAGAAACTGGTTACAGCACCCTGCCTCGAGGCAGATGGAGAGCACGGCGTTCACTTACCTAAGGTGAGAGCGTTAACCTTTGGGGTTCTACAGGAGAAGAGAAAGGGAAGAAGAGAGAGACATTCAATAACCCAGTTCATTAATCCCACATTTTCTATCTGCAGACAACTTACCCTTCGAGCCAGACATACAGTGCACAGAGGTCCAGCCCAAAGAGCCAGCCGTGTGTTACACATCACCTTTTAAGATACGGTATACGCCAAGTCAAGACCGGCGCCTCTATGGGAATCAGGTGAGCGTTACAGAACGCAAAGCCCACCACAAAACTTCCGTCCAGGCGCTATGGAAACCTCGGATACCGACCAGCTAGCCCAGTTACTTGGGGAACTAAGGGCAGAAGTGCATGCAGCCCGTCAGGAAACAAACGCTCTAAGAAGGGAACTGATTATTTCCAAGGAGCGAACAGATGATCTCGCTAGACAATTGCTACAGTCACAAGCCGGACAGACCCCGTTACCCGCATCTGGGGGAAATCTTCCTTCTACATCCTCTATGAATCCAGTGCAGATCAACCTACCTGGGAATGTACCTCTGGCTCCGCCCAAACGATTTTCTGGTGACCCAAAGAGGTTTGCAGTATTTATCAATCAGTGCCGGTTGCATTTCTTATGCCGGCCAGCAGCCTTTCCAACTGATCAAGCTAAAGTAGCTTTCTTGCTTTCGTACCTTAGTGGCAATGCGGCAGACTGGTCGATCCCTCTAGTAAATCAAAATGATCCGGTCCTCCATGATTTTCAAGCTTTTCAGCTCAGTATGGAAAAATTGTTCGCAAGACATTCACAGGGGCAGGCCTTGGACAATGAGCTTCTTTCGTTGCGACAAGGTAATCAAGACCTTTTGGCTTATATTGCGTCTTTCAACAGACTGATAGTGGAAACTCACTGGCCTGAGGACAAAAGGATTACGCTGTTTTATAGAGGTCTACGCGGAGAGCTCAAAGATGTGTTAGCCCAAGTAGTGAATCCCCCACAAGATTGTTCGGACTATATAGACTTAGTCGTTCAAATAGATCACAGACTGCAGAACAGGAAGGCCGATCGTTCCAAGTTTGATGCTCGAGTATTTTCCAAACCGCCAACTCCTTCCAAAGGAGTAGACTCCGGGGAACCCATGCAAATAGGGGGTCTGAAAGGTCCTCTAACACAAAAGGAGCGGGAAAGGAGAAAACAGTTGCAATTATGCCTCTATTGCGGAAACTCAGGGCACTTTCTTCGAGACTGTCCGGTGAAACCTGCCAAGAAGGCAGTAGGAGCTGCAGTTACCAAAGTTACAAACTCTGAGCAGGGAAACGACCTCGCCCGACAAGAATAGAGGTCCTCTAGCCGAGCGTGAAAACCAGTTCCGTGACCTCGCATTTCGTGATACCTATGGTCCTCATTAGCCCTGATAATCCGGATCGATTACATGCAATTGAAGCTTACGTCGACAGCGGTGCCATCGGCAATTATGTGGATCATGAAATGGTTTTGAGGATGAATCTAACTCTTTGTCCCAAGGCTGTAAAGGACGTCATTACTACGGTGGATGGTACGGAGATAGCCTCCGGGCCAGTAACGCATACCACTCAAGAAGTGACGCTAGTAAGTCAAGATGGACACCATGAGAAGATCGTGTTCGATGTGATCAAGGCCCCTCAGTTTCAGATTATTCTAGGAATACCTTGGTTAGAGAAACACAATCCTCTGATCGATTGGCGAGCAAGAACGGTCCAGTTTCCAGAATGTGTCTCTACTTGTCACCCTCCACCTGGTGTTGCACTGGCAGCAATTTCTTCAGAGACTCCCCAGTTACCTCCCGAATACCTAGAATACCAAGATGTTTTCCGGAAGGATCAGGCTAACTCTCTACCTCCTCATAGGTCTTATGACTGCCAGATCGACCTGATACCTGGATCTACTCCTCCTTGTAGTAGAATGTATGCCCTCACCGAGCCTGAGAACCTTCACCTTCGACAATACCTGGATCAATACCTGGCAAATGGGTTTATTCGTCCTTCCAAGTCCCCTGCTTCTTCAGCTTTGTTCTTCGTTCCAAAAAAGGAAGGAGACCTTAGAACTTGTATAGATTATCGCTCCCTGAACCAGATCACCATTAAGAATAGATATCCGTTACCTTTGATCCCTGAACTCCTGGACCAAGTCAGAAAAGCATGCATATATACAAAGCTGGATCTTAGAGGAGCTTACCACTTGGTACGAGTAAAAGAGGGCGATGAATGGAAGACGGCCTTCCGCACCAAGTATGGGCTATTTGAATATCAGGTCATGCCCTTCGGACTTTGTAATGCCCCGGCCGCCTTTCAATATTTTATGAACGATGTCCTCAGAGAGCTCATAGATGTGTGTGTTGTTGTTTACATTGACGACATCCTCGTTTATTCTTCATCGGAATCTGAACATCGGAAACACGTGAAAATGGTCCTCGAAAGATTGCGTCAACACAAACTTTTCGCTAAGTTGGAAAAATGTGTTTTCAACGTGACTGAAGTTGAATTCTTGGGATTCATATTATCACCTGGCGGAGTGCGTATGGATTCAAAGAAGGTCGATGCAGTTCTCAAATGGCCATCACCATCCTCCGTAAAAGGTGTGCAAAGCATGTTAGGCTTCGCTAACTTTTACCGCAGGTTTATCCCCGAATTCTCTCGAATAGTCCAGCCCATCACTGCCTTGTTAAAGAAAAACAAACGTTTTCAATGGTCTACCGAGGCGGAACAAGCTTTCCAGGATTTGAAGACTAAATTTATCTCTGCACCAATCTTAAAACACCCTCGCCCCGAACTCCCCTACATCGTGGAAACTGATGCTTCAAGCCTTGCCATGGGGGCAGTTCTATCACAAAAGGACCCGGTAACCAATCAGTTGCATCCCGTGGCATTTTGGTCCCGCAAATTCTCGCCTCCTGAAATCAATTACACGATTACTGACAAGGAACTTCTGGCTATCAAGTCTGCCTTTAAGGCTTGGCGGCATTATCTGCTGGGGGCCCGACACACCGTTACTGTGATTACGGATCACCGAAACCTGCAATATTTGAAAACCGCAAAAGCCCAATCCTCTAGACAACTCCGTTTGGCATTATTCTTTGCCGAGTTTGACTTCATAATTACCTATCGACCTGGTACAAAAAACGGTAAAGCTGATGCCCTTTCTCGGATGGGAGTGGAAGAACACTTGATCAACCCTAAACCTGTACCAATCATTCCCGAACAAAGAATTCTGGGTGTAATCGCCACAGAATCCATAGAGGAAGTTAAGGATAAAGCCAGGCAACTTGTAACTCCAGCAGACATACAGAATTGGCATCTGCAGGGAAAGGACTTTGCAGTAAAGGACAACTTATTGTATTTCCAAGAACGATTATACCTACCCAGCACAGATTTACAGAAAAAAGTAATCTCTTGTTATCACGATTCTTTAATGGAAGGACATCCCGGTATGGCCAAGACCTCAGAAAAGATCAAGCGCTACTTCTGGTGGCCGTCTTGGAAAAAAGATATCAGAGACTTTATAATGTCCTGTGGAGTATGCGCCCAAAACAAGAGTCAAAAGGAAAGACCAGCAGGCCTCTTACGCCCTATTGACATCCCACCTCGCCCTTGGCATACGCTTTCTATGGACTTCATCACCGATCTACCTTCATGCTCTGGATACAATACGATTCTAGTAATCGTGGACTTATTCTCCAAGATGGCGCATTTCATTCTGCTCAAAGGCTTGCCAACAGCAGCAACTCTGGCCCGAGAATTTCTCGAAAACATCGTCCGACTGCACGGTTTTCCTTCGGTTCTAATTTCGGATCGAGGTAGTCAATTTATTTCTCATTTTTGGCGAAGTTGCTGTCGGTCGGCTCAAATTGATGTGAGACTATCGACCAGTCACCACCCTCAGACCGACGGACAAACCGAGAGGACCAATCAAACTCTGGAACAGTATTTACGCTGCATGCTGCAACAAACTGAAAAAACTTGGAAAGACATCCTTTGGATAGCCGAATATGCCTACAATAACTCTGTCCATTCGGGAACTGGGAAAACCCCGTTTTTTCTTTTGTACGGCAGTCACCCTCGAACCTCGGAGTTGGATCCCCTCCAAGATCTTGAAACACCAGCAGTAGACTACCTGCATTCTACAATCACCCAAGCCTTTAAGGAAGCTGTTTCTCACCTTCAAAGGGCTAAAGAACAATACAAGAAAGGAGCAGATCTACATCGGAAGGAAGCCCCTCAATATCAAGTAGGGATCAAGTCTGGTTATCCACCAAATATCTACCTCTAAAAGGGCCACGCACATTCAACCCAAGATACCTTGGTCCCTATTCCATCACTACCATAGTAAACCCAGTAGCGGTCAAGTTGGACTTGCCCCCGCACATGAAGATACATCCGGTCTTCCACGTCTCTCTATTAAAACCCGTGCAACCTCAAACCCGACTAACCAAATCTCCAAAACCTATCCTAGTTGATGGAGAACTCGAGTTTGAAGTCAAAAGCATTCTGGACTCCAAGATCTCCAAATCTAAACTATTCTACCTAATTGACTGGAAAGGCTACGGCCCCCAAGAGAGATCCTGGGAACCTGCTGAATATGTCCACGCTCCTCGCCTAATCAAAAGATTTCACCGAACATTTCCTGACAAGCCAAAACCCCCGGAGAAGCCCGGTCTGGGAGGGGCCTTGAGGGGCGGTACTGTCATGATCTCTGCTTCCAAAAGGTCAGGGTTTTCCCAACTCCCTTGGAAGCAGATCCATAACCCAGGTTCCGAGTGCCAACCAGTCCCAATTGGGACCTTTTGGACCCAGTCCTGGCGCCAGTGGCACCAGGCTCATAAATATGCCCAGTCCCAGCGCTGGAAGCGCCGGGCTCATAATGCTTGGGTGGACTTACCTGCAGCAGACCATGCTGCTTACTTGCCTGCCAGTTGAGTCTCTGATCCTCTTCTCTTTGGAACTACTTTTCCTGTTGGGTGGGGCAGGAGCCACTCCCTAGATTCAGAACACTGGAACTCTTCTGGAAAGCAGGAACTCTTTTCTTACCTAGGCGTGGCTGTGGAAGGAGACACCTAAGCACTACAGGAGGCTATTTAAACCACACCCGATGGATGAATCTTGCTTTGCGTTATTCTGCATCCTCAGCAGCAGAACGCTCATCGTGTCTTCTGCATCTGATCCTGGGCCCAGGGTCGGATTGGGTCGTCGGCCCATCGGCCCGTGGCCGATGCAAAATCATGGCTGGAGACCTGTTCCTGAAGACCATGTGGGCCGGTTTCGGCCCAGGCATGGGCTTCATTGTGAAGCCTTCACACTTCAGGAACCAGCCCCCAGGGCCTCAGCCTCGCCGGACGGATGGATGCAAGTTGCAAAGGATCTGTAAGTAAGCAACTTACAGATCCTTTGCAATTGCAGCCCTGCGCCCGCCGCCGCCAGCCCGCCGCAGATGCAGAGAAAGGTAACACTGAAGTGTTACCTTTCTTTGATAAATGCGGCGGGCTGGTGGCCAACTGCCGCGGCCCGGCCGCGACACCCTGGCGCCAGCAGCAGTCAGTGTTACAAAACACTGGGAGGGAGCGGCAATGCTGGGCGGAGCTGCCTCAGCCCGGCCTGATCCCTCCCAGTGTTTTGTATTACACTGGAGCCAGGCTGCGCCTGCAACGTATTGCGTGGGGCCAGCGCGCCATCTTGCCAGGTCCCAGAGCACTCACCTGTTGTGTGAGAGAACCTCGCTCTTCTGCTCCAGTGGAAGCAGCAGCGAATGCAACTGGCATTTTATAGGCGGGCGGGCCCCGCACACAGAAGGACTGGCCACAATCCCAGGAAGGAGAGGCTTGGCTCCGGCCTCGGCTTTCCAGAGCGGACATGTCCTGAAGTGACCTCAGTAGAAATCCCATAGCTAGAGGGATCCATCCAAACATTGGGACTCTCAGCTGGGCTGTGTGGAGACGGGCGTGAGAGTGCGGAGGGGTCTGAACACTTGTGAATGGAAAGTGTACAGCGAGGAGCATCAGAAAGTCTCTTTTCAAAGTGACATTCTGGAAGAATCTCCCGGAAGAAGAAGTGCTAGGACTGGAACACAGAAATACCAACAAAAAAGGCCTGAAGCAGACGCACGAGGTACCGGGGCGAAGGGCGAGACGGTGTACAGTTTCTAAGGCAAGAGCAGACTCGATGGGCCTGGGTCGGACCCAGGCGAGGCATAGCATCGAAAGCGGGAGTACAACTGGAGAAGGTGCATGGGGTGTGAGTGCACAGCAGAGTGGGCCGCCCCTCTACAGACAGGGGAGCAGCAGCAGAGATACTCAATGGCTGAGCTGGAGACCAGGCCCAGATTCACCCGGGGGCATCTCATTTTTGAAAAATTGCCTGCACGGCACCTTAGGGAGTTTGGGGAGGTCCCACCCTTGGGCTCCTGCCATGCACTGGGCCCGCAGGACACGCTGGGCACAGACTGGTGACACTCTTCTCTGAGAGAAGGGAAGTCCCTTTCTAGCTGGGCAGATGGGGTGGTGGAGGAAGCGGGGGCTTCATTGAAAAGGCGCGTGTTCCCCTCTCGTGACATCACCTCGCCGCCCCGCCGGTGCTGCCTTTTTGGTCCAGGTACAGAGCGCACGACCCGAACTCGGAGCAGTGGGGGCGGAGAAGGCAGCGCCAGTCACCTCTCCCTGCTCACCCCTTCATGAAGTTCATGGACGTTTCTCTCTAGGAGCCCGAGAATGGCAGCTCTCAGGATCCCGCTGGTGTGCCTGGTGCTCCTGGCTCTCTCCTCCGGCAGCTTGGGTGCATGTAAGGTGTTCAGGGATGGTCTGGGGTGGGCCACCGCCCCCAGTCAGCCCAGGAGGGCACAGAGCAGCACTCAGGCAGCAACCAGCCACCCAGACCAGCCTGCCAGCACAGAGGTGAGGGACCCATCATCAACCACCCACAGCCCAACACCACCACCCCACAGGCCCGCGCCACAGGCTGCCTGCCTGCTGCTACTGGCAGCGGAGAGAGATGCATACGGACCTGCTGAGAGGAGGTGAGATCATACTAGTAACCATTCCAGTCTTGCTTGTGTGATGACAATGTGCTGCCAGAGGAGGGTACTCACCGTCCCCGTTCACAATGACTAAGTTTGAGGATGTGTGCAGCTCTTGATTTCCACATGACAATAAGTGCTTGCCATGCATGCATATTTAACAGCTAAGAAATGTTGTGCTCCAAATGTAAGCATTTCAAGTATGATATTTGATTTGTTACCAGTCCATGTAATGCAGCTGGGGCTAGATTCGTCAAAGTGGTTTGAGGTAAAGATTTTGCCGCACTTGGAAAGCACGCAGCAACATTTGCCTGCCAAAAAAAGATGTTTTCAGAGGCTGTGAGTGTGAACTCATTTCTAGAAAATGGGAGATCTCTAGAAAATGCTTTGGGTCATTGGCTGTCCGGCCTGTCCCATAAAAGGCCAACACTGAAAGGGTCACCACGGTCATTCATGTTTGTTGTTCGACGGGGTGGATGTGCACTGCAGCACAAAGGAGGCCTGTTGGGTGGAGGGAAGGGACCTGCGCTCTAGTCCAAGTGTAACATTAGGAGACACTCCTCCTTACATCCTTCACTGGGGGTTGGATGTGTTCGAAGGTGCCCTACATTGTTATTTTTTGCAACACCCTGGCAGCTCTGCCTTCTTCTGTGTTTGTTCGCTCGCCGGGGTGGTCGGTCAGTGGGTCACCCATAAAAAGCGTGATTTATTGGCTCCTGAGTTCTCATCCTTTCTCCTTCCTGTTGCTTACAAAGGCGAGCTCCAGTTTCCTGGTCTTTACATCCACTTAACACTAAAACGACAAGCCGCAGAGAGGTGTTGCTAAATGCATCAATGAGGGCACATGTGTTCAACAGATCTTCATGTATGTGGTATCTCTCTCTTGTGATTAGTAAACACGCTCCAGTATAAATGGGCCCAAGCAAGAAACATTCCTTCGAAAAACGGCTCACATTTTCCATAATATTTTAGCGAATGTAAATGATAACTGATGACTTACAGTAGTAATACACCGTACGGACTACATGAGAAATATTTGACAATAGCACATCAAGTGGCCATTGACTAGTCTTCATTTGTCCACAATGAATGAATGCTTTGTTGTAATGTGTCTATTTTTCCCATCTCTGGCATGCTGTTCAGGATGTTTGTTTGCATGTATCAGGTAATGAGTGATCAGAGTATGGGATGTCCTGTGAGTGTGCTGCTTTGCCTATTTTGCCAACCTCTGATCTGAAGCCTGAAAAGTAGATGCAAGCAGGCTCGAAATGCAGCCATATTTGCACCAGACCTGCAGATGAACTTAACTGGTCTGCCGTTAAATCTCAGTTACCAGTTTAATGGTATCCACCAAATAATAATTGCTCATTTTACTATATCCGATATGATAGCTCAGTGGGTTGAGCGCTCGCTACTGCGATGTGTGTGCGATCTGCAGGTGTGAATCCCAGCAAGTCCATCTCAGCCTTTCATCCTTCTTAGGTCGATAAATGAGTACCAACACAGGTTGGGTGATATTGTATGCAAATTTGTTCTATAAAAAAGAGCTTAAGCGTAAGTGCTATACAATAACATATTATCATTTGGCCTTGGACGATTGCTTGCATTCACAGTAATTTGACAATATGGATCTATACACACAGATATTAATGATACATATCGTGATCCATTCTTGTATGCAAAGTTACGATATTTTATGAGCTGTGATGTAATGTGGGAAACTCATGAACGCTCCATAAGTAGCATTTTCTGTAAAGTCGTGAATTGACACGATTCACAGATGATGGTTTGAGGGCCACTTTTTTTGAGGCGAGGGGTGGGCCACTTTTGTGAGGCGAGGGGTGGGCCACCTTCTTTTCAGTGTCCGGGCCTATTTCTTATCCCAGTCCGACCCTGCCTGGGCCTAAGGAAAAAGGCTTACCATCCTGAATCCAGTCTTCAGCAACACCTATAAAGACAAGAAAGAACAGGTTAGCATTACAGTCTTCAGTGACAGCTCTTCACTTACCTGGTCCATCGGCTGTCACTAACGCCTCGCGCTGCATTCCGGCATCTGAAAGACAAAGGCTTACCTACTCTTCGTGCGCACCGGAGGTCTTCACACTGCATTCTGGCATCTGAAAGACAAAAGCTTACCAACTCTTCGCACGCTCCGGAGGCCTTCGGCGCTGCATCCCGCATCTGAAAGACAAAACAAGGTGCGTTTAAAGACATTGGGGAACTTTAATACTCACGTGCCATTACTCCTTTCTACATCTAACCCAGTGGGTATTCCGGCACCCTGCAGCCGCCCCGAACTTGTACCTGCAAAATAAAAAGACAGTTAGAGCGCATCGTGAAGCAGGCAACAAGCGCTTACTTACGTGCTTCCAGGCGCTTCTATTCATCACACGGGCTCCATCTTCAACTCACTTCAGCCCGCCATCCGCCATCGCCGGAACCCTGCAAAACAAGAGACATCATTACTAAAGACTTTAAAGACATTAGAATTACTCGAAACTTACCGTTCGTGCAGTAAACGACGGACAGCAGTCCTCTGAAGTCAAGAGGCCTGCTCCCCTTATCCAGTGAAGAAACTGGTTACAGCACCCTGCCTCGAGGCAGATGGAGAGCACGGCGTTCACTTACCTAAGGTGAGAGCGTTAACCTTTGGGGTTCTACAGGAGAAGAGAAAGGGAAGAAGAGAGAGACATTCAATAACCCAGTTCATTAATCCCACATTTTCTATCTGCAGACAACTTACCCTTCGAGCCAGACATACAGTGCACAGAGGTCCAGCCCCAAGAGCCAGCCGTGTGTCACACATCACCTTTGAAGATACGGTATACGCCCAGTCAAGACCGGCGCCTCTACGGGAATCAGGTGAGGGTTACACCCACACACCAGTTTAAGGATGCTCTTATCAACGCAAGATCTCTAGTAGCACATGCTACAGAAATTGCTGATCTAATAGAAACAGAGAACTGTGACTTCCTAGCAATCACAGAATCCTGGCTGCACCAGGCAGCTGGCCCCTCTCTGATGATTGCTGTGCCAACAGGATATACTATTTTAAGAGACGATAGAACCAGTATCCGAGGTGGGGGAATAGCAATTATAGCTAAATCCTCACTAGCAGTGAGATCAGTAGCTCCTATGCACACTAACTCATGTAAATCCATGACTATAAAGCTACTGATCTCAGACTCACAAACTATCGCCAAACACCCAATCTATAGACCTCCGGGCCTCACTGGCTCCTTTGAAGAGGACTGATCTATGCTATTATCTGACAACTTAAAAAACACATCACAGGCACTGCTACTAGGAGACTTGAACCTAGGCTACAATGACCCCAACACAATCAAGCGACTATCATCGCCAATGCCTTATCCAAACTCGGTTTTGAACAAAAAGTAACTCTGCCCACCCACGTCAGGGGTAGAACACTTGACTGGGTAGCTGACCGCAACTGTAACATCAATGTCACCACCATCAGCCCCCAGGCTTGGACGGACCACTGTTGATCCATGCCGGCAACAATCCCATAACACCTTCCATGCCAACTAGAAACAAAAAGAATATAACTCCAGATAGACTCATTCCACTGATACTTCACACTCTAAACTCACTCCCAAATTTACTTGCACCATCCACACTAGTGAACAAATTCAACAAAGTGGTACTAAAAGCTCTTGATACCATCGCACCCTTAAAAACAAGGAGTAGCAAGCCACGAACACATCTAAATGCTTGGTTTACTCCACACTTTAAATCATTAAGAAAAGAAAAAAGAAAAAGTGAATCCATATGGAGGCTAATACCTTCAGATGAGAACAAAGTAAACTATTTAAACATCTCTGTTAAATACAAAAATGAAATACGAAGAGCAAAAAGAATGTTTTGACAACAGGATGCTACAGGCTAAATCAGGTACGAATAAACTCTTCGCCATACTAAAGGAACTAGAAAACCCCATACCGGTACCTGACAACTGCGTTAAAGTCAAGCCATGGTGCGCAAACATACAGAAATCAGCCTCAGACAAAATGGCCACTCTTAAAGTTAAAATTGATTAAAAAAAATGAAATGTACCAACAGCTAATACCCAACCCACAAATACACTGGACCCACCTAAACCAGACGTCCGCTTCAACTTCAGCAAAATCACTATATTGGAAGTTGAAAAAGTAATACTCTCTCTCAAACCTACTAACTGTAGAGATGACCAATGCCCAGCCCAAATTGTAAAAGACACTGCCAGAGATCTCTCACCATTTATCTCCAAGCTTATTAATGCATCTTTTAGAACAGGTACCATCCCAAGCAATGTTAAGGAATCATGGGTCCTCCCTCTTCTGAAGAAACAAACTCTTGACCCTGCCATACCCACTAACTATAGACCTATAAAAACGGTACTATTCCTCCTCCAAATCCTAGATAGGGTGGCGTACTTACAGATTCAGAGCTTCCTGGAGCAGAACAAACTTTTAGGCACAAGGCAATCAGGTTTCAGGCCTCAGCATGGAACTGAAACAGCACTTATCGACCTAAAGGCAAAGGTGGACGAATTTAGAGATCAGGGCAAATGTGCCCTATTACTCTTACTAGAGCTCTCAGCAGCTTTAGACCTGGTGGATCACACGTCCTCTGCAACCATCAGCATCAAATGCACATTTTTCACAACATGCCATAGCATGGATACAATCATTCTTGAGTGAAAGAACAATGAGAATCTTCTCCACTTCGGAAGCAGCTGATCACATCCCTATTGCATGTGGTGTTCCACAGGGTTCCTGTGTCTCCCCCACCCTATATAACATATTCACCAAGCCCCTCTTTGATGATCTGGATTGTCTTGGTGTCACCTACACTAACTATGAAGATGACACTCAGATTCTCTTCCCACTTACAGGGGATTACAACTGGGATTTGGAATTGGTGAATAGGATATACCTCATCATCCAGGCATGGATGGCATTACATGGTCTATGCCTGAATGATGATAAAATGAAATTCATCATCCTGGGGACCACCCCTAATATCAACAAACCTGGCCATGAATATACTTCTTTCAATATAGACGGAATCTCAATCAAGGTAATGAAGGAGGTTAAAAAACTAGGTGTCTACCTTGACTCCAGCCTCACTTGGACAAAACAAGTGAATGCTATGGCATCTGCCACGGCTTACACTTGTAAACTGATCAGGTCAGCTAAGCCCTACCTCTCAATGAGTGGTTACACCACACTGGTAAGAGCACTTGTGTTTTCCATGCTTGATTATTGTAATGCTCTTTACATCGGAGCCAACAAATACATCACAAAGAAAATACAAATTCTCCAGAACAACGCCTTGAGAGAAGCGCTAGGAATTTCCAAAAAAGAGCACATATCTACTGAAAAGAGAAACAACAATTGGTTATCCACCATCAATAAAATCAAACTTAAAACTGCCTCCCTAACGTTCAAATCCCTTAACAATGCAGCACCACCCTACCTCACAGAGAGATTCAACAAAAGAATGACAACCCGACTGACCAGAACGGCCTACTCAAACAGCCTAACAGTTCCCCGATTGAAACGAGCCACCATAGGGGGAAATAGCTTCCCGGTCAAAGCTGCCCAACTGTGGAACTCCCTACCACCAAGACTAAGGGAACCCAAACTTACCGACTCTTCAGATGCAACCTTACCAACTGGCTCAAATCCAATGCTATCTAAAGCCATCCTGACTCGAAAGAGAAGGCTACCCTAGTTCTCCTCCTCAGTATCAGCTCCCCTGAATCTCTGCATACCTACTGTGACACACTCTTTTGACTATGTATACGCTTTATACAATAATTTGCAACTGGTAATTGATGTAAATATAATTGATGTAAATTCCTGTGACATATTCTGTAACTTGTAAGTATTAAGTATGCAATTTGTAAATGATGTAAATTCCTGTGAATTACTCTGTAACCTGTAAGCTTAAAATATCCATTTCTCCGCGCCCTGATACCTTTGGGTCTGGCACGCTTTACATATAAAGAAAGAAACAAACAAACAAACAAATATCCATACAAAATCACCCAACCTGTGTTGGTATTCATTTATCAATCTCAGAAGGGTGAAAGGCTGAGTTGAGGTGTTTAAGAACAGACAAAGTGCTCCATCTCCAGCTCTGAGCTGGCGGTACATTTTCAGAGAAAATGCCCATTTTCGAAGCAATTACCGCTGGCAGTATTACCTGCAGTAATTGTGCCAAATATTCTACAGTGGATCCGGGAATGGGAATTAGTAGTTAGGGCCCAACACCTGATCAGCTGGTAACACCGCTAGAGCAGTGGGCGCTAACGCTAATATAGTTGGGCGGTATGCCATTCGGGATACTGCCCATCTTGTGATCAGTCCTAAATTCGTGACTCACCCCCTGAAGTGTGGCTGAAATAAACCTTTAATGAGTCTAGCAATTATTGTATAGAATTCCAGAAAGACAAATGGTTATTCCTATTCTTTCTTATTTAGTGTCACTGCACTAAGTGTTACAGTTGTGGAAGAGGCCTGAACAAGAAAGCCATCCACCCTAGAAACAAAGAGCCACATGGTGCTGGCCACAGCCTAAGAGCTTATATGAAAAAAAAAAAGATAAACATCTTTTTTTCAGGAGTAGCACAGGAGATCACAGGGGTATAGCAAGGGAGACCTCAGGCGTCGTAACTGCGACCCATGAATGATGTCCCTGGCCTAATTCACAGAGTGGTGCAAAGTGTATTTCTGCAGAGCAAAGCCACTTTGCACTGCAAAAGTACTCTTTGCAATGTGCTAAATGGGGCTAATAAAAATAAAGTTACAATGTAGCGCAGACTTAGTGCTTTATATGTGAATTAGGCCCATTTAGTGAGGTGCAAAAAGAACTTTTGAAGTGCAAGGTGACTTTGCACTGAAAGAAATACACTTTGCATCACTCTGCGAATTAGGCCCAGTTGAATGTGTTTGTTGGCAGTGCAACGCCACTTTGCACAGTGCTAAACATTCCATGAGTTAGGTCCTTTAGGTACATGGCCTGGCACCACCTGCTAAGTTAGAGTTAGGGTGTATGCACTTTGTTACAGCTTCCAGGAAGTCCTCTGTTACTAAAAAGCTTGAGGTCATCTTCAACGCCACACTCTCCTTCTCTACTCACATCTCTGACGTCTATAAGAAGTCCCAATACCAGCTGCACCTCCTCAGAGGTATTCTTCCTTTCCACTCCTTCCCCCAGAAGATCACTGTCTTAAGAGCTCTGGTTCTCTCTAGGCTGGACTATTGCAACAGCCTCTTTCTAAATCTGCTTGCTTCTACTCTCCTCCCAGTGCAACTCATCCAGAACATGACAGCGAGACTTGTCCTTGGCCTCAAGCCCAGGGATCGTATCTCTCCAGGACTGAAATCTCTGCACTGGCTCTCGGTGGCTGCAAGGATTCAGTTCAAAACCTTCTGCATTGTCCACAATGCCTTCTGGGGCCTGTTGCACCAATACTTCCAACTCTCTCTTCCTAAATATCTTCATTCATGAGCTCTTCGCTCAACCGCCTCCAACTAGTTCAGGGTCAGTCGCTTCTTCAAACAACAAATTGATGGTAGATCTCTTTCTTTGGCTGGGGCCTCCCTCTGGAACAGCCTTCCTGCCTCCCTGAAACTTAAGGAGAATCATCTCTGGTTCCGGAAGCACCTCAAAACCTTTCTATTTGCTTCTGCTTTTTCCCCTCCTCTCCCCTGCTGACCTCCTGGCTGAAACTGAAACTGCACTGGTTACCTGGCCACCCTCTGTTCTTAGGCCCAGGTCCCCCCCACCCCGACAGTCACACACACCTGCACTGTATTCCTGGCAACCCCCGCACTTGGGGACTATTTTCTGTATCCCTACAGTCCCACAACCAGCACTTGACACCTGATGTCTGCACTTACCCTTGCACTTGCCACCTACTGGTTGTACTTTTTACTATTGGTATTTATTGTTTTATCCCATGTACTGCACTGCCCCCCTCCAACTCCGCCGCCCCGCACTTTCCCCCTTCTCCTTCCCATGCACTTGCGCCATCTGTATGACACAAGGTCTAGTATTAACGCTGTCTGTCTCTCCTCTGTTCCGCCTCCCTTGCCTCGTCGCGCCTTGAAACACTTGTGTATAGGCGCGTTATAAATGCCATATCATATCATTCATTAGTAAGTGTGTAAAGTAATGTACCTTAATGCACTTCAATTTGAGTCTTTTAAGTTTTACATTGGTAACCAAAATAGTATTGCTTGAAGATGACGATATCATTGAAGTGGGATTAAAAGGGTCTGATGTCCCTTCTCCTGCCAGTTTTGTTGAAATGACCCGAAAGAATACGAAGCAGCAAAAGGGGCACAACCGTATTGAAATGATACTGTAAAGGCTGTCAACAATTTGGAAAGAACCACAGTTGATTATGTGTGGAAAAGGTGCACGGGTAAAGCATGTGGGATACTCTTAGAACAGCGCAATTATCCCATCTAGATTTACTGCAATTTTCAGCTCTGCTGATTGGGCAGCTGCAGACGAACTTGCAAATCAAGCATATTTTTAAACACCCTTTTTACAAGACATATTTTACAAGTTGTTTAGTTTGTTGTACAAAATGAGAAATTGAAAGCTCTGATGTGTCCTTTTAAAATCCTGACACTGAACAGGACTGGAGCGTGTGGGCCTCGTTACAAGCTTGACAGTTTTACCTATGGCAATACTGCCAAACAGTATGGCCCTCATTATGAGGTTAGACCGGCAGCCTAGCGCCAACCTCTGCTTACTGTCTTCACTGCCTGATGTCCCAGTAATGCTGGGATATTCCGGGCGGCGGAGGAACGGTAAGTTCCCACTCCCGTGGAGTCCAATAGGAATCCCTGAAGCACCGGCACCGTTATTGACGGTGCCGGTGCTTCCGTGAAGAATGTGCCGCTAGGAGCTTGAACTACACAGATCAGGCTTGCCGTTAGTTCACTGCCTTTACCGGCAGACTTGTAATTTGCCGGTCCAGAAAAGGTGCCGGTTACCGTTATTCCCTGCACTTTTTTTCAGACAGGCAAATTTGTAATACCTCTACCACATGCAGTAACAATGGGCCTCATTACAAGTTCCCCGGTCCGGATTGCAGTGATTCCGCGGCGACGGTAATAAAGTTGCCGCGTCAGCAAGGTTGCAGAAAGATCGGCCGATTACGAGCTGTCAGTCGCACGCATCACACATACGCGGAAACGGTGTCACCGTCACCACGTAAACACCCACGGAAATGGACATAGCGGCACCTCAAGCAGTGTAAAAACCGTGTCCGCTGCCTCCTTCACAGACACGAAAGCAGAACTACCATGTCCGCGAAAACCTGAAATAGGTAGGCAGCCATCATATAAAGCACAGTCCACTTCCATCCATAGTCAGCACAGGCTAAATCTGCACAGTGAGAAGCCAAAAATGATCACCAGCATGTCAGCCAGGATCCCTGCCCAGATGCAACGCAAACAGCGCTTCAGTGAGGCGGAGCTCACTGTATTGGTTGACCATATAGTGCAGCATGCCGAGATGCTGTTTAGTGCAGACCAATGGAGTGCAACACAGCAGCGCAGGATTGAAGTGTGGGTGGAAGCTGCATGCAAGTGCACCGCTGTGGGCGTTACTACGAGGAGCGTCGAGGACTGCCACAAGAGGTGAGACGACCTCAGACTGAGGGTGCAAAACCTGATCGCAACACACCAGCAACGTAGCAGTGGGACAGGTGGAGGGCCCCCTTCCCCACTGAGGCTGCAGACATGGGAGGAGCACTGCAGCAGTGTCCTCCACCTTGAGGCCATCCATGGGATTGGGGATGCTGAGGCAGGAGCGAGCCCACCTGCAGATGCTGGTAAGTGCACTAATATGAATGCCATATGAGTACTTGTTGAGGTCAGGAGTGCCCCAAAGGACCCATTAACAACCTCCCCCCCAGCCAGTGCATGAGTGCCCCAAAGGACCCATTAACACCCCCCCAGCCAATGCATGAGTGCCCCAAAGGACCCATGAACAACCCCACCCCCCACCCAGTGCATGAGTTCCCCAAAGGACCCATTAACAACACCCCCCCAGCCAGTGCATGAGTGCCCCAAAGGACCCATTAACAACCCCCCCAGCCAGTGCATGAGTGCCCCAAAGGACCCATTAACAACCCCCCCAGCCAGTGCGTGAGTGCCCCAAAGGATCCATTAACAAACCCCCACAACAAGTGCATGAGTGCACCAAAGGACCCATTAACAGCCCCCCTCCCCAGCAAGTGCATTAGTGCCCCAAAGGACCCAATCATGACCCAGATGATGATCAACATCTCTACAATACATGACCATCAACAAGCATATGCGTGTAAATGCAATTGTTCATTGATCAACCTGTCTGATGCATGTGATGCACCCATCAGGTACCACCGCACAACTAATAGCATGCCCTCTGTGTCCCCACAGCCATATCAAGTGACAGTGACACTGCACAACAGCCGAGGCAATCGGCACCTGCACGTGTGCAAGCCAGCGACCCTGCCCAGAAGGATGCCGCAAGCAGTTCAGCAACTCTGCCACCAGTAGCATCTGGTACACATGTACCAGCCACCAGCACCACCATCTCCACGCTGCCTGCTGCAACACAGGTGCCACGGGCACCCATCATGCTTACACAACCCACCCCTGAAAATATCTGCACTGCGGAGGAGGCAGCAGGTAGCGACTACAGTGCCCCAGCAATGCAGTCTGATTTAGGACCACAGGGGGAGGCGCCCAACCTGGATGACTTGGCATCCATCCATGACCTCCAGTTCAGCCCAACCTCACTACGCAGTCCAATGAGGTCGCCAGCCCCCTCAATGGCTGAGCTCAATGCTCGCATGCAGCGGATGGAGGACCAGCAGTCTACCTCACCCATCTGGTGGAAAGGCAGCTTGAGGAGTCCAGGCTGCAGAGGGAGAGCTACAGCACATCTGTGCGTCGGCTCTCAAGGTCAATTGGATGCTTTGCCACCACAATAAGGACCGTGGCACGCCATGTGCGGGAGGGCAATAACAACACTTCCAGTATTGCCAAGTCTATGTTGCTTGCCCAGCAGGCATATCTGGGACGTTTGCCACAAATGCCAGAAACAGTGCCATCCACTAGAACCACCCCATCCAGCTCCAACTCTGCCAGTTCACTGAGACGCTCAAGTCACCTAACAGGGCCCTCTGGCAAGGGTGCCCATGCGCAGAAGTGCACACGCAAATGATGGCATGTGTGTTTGGCACTGCAGGACACATGGGGACAAGAAGGGTCTAAGGGGGTGGGTACGTTTGGGTGGTGGGGGAGGTCCATTAGGGGGTTAGTGAATTGGGGCCTGGTTGGGGTGGGTATGTTTGGGTGGTGGGGGAAGTCCATTAGGGGGTTAGTGAATTGGGGCCTGGTTGGGGGTGGGTACATTTGGGTGGTGGGGGAACATGGGTGTACAGCTTCCCTACCCATTGCACCTTCTTCCCTTTTGTTATGTTAAGAATATATCATCATTGAAAAAAACATTAACGAGTGGACATCCATCATTTAATTTGCAGTCCATCAATTTATTTACTGGCATCGTCATATCCATGCAATGCTGTCAATGTGCTGTCTCTCAAAAGTAAATGCGAATCAGTGCATCCCGTGCCTGTTGTCCATCTAGTGCACCCCCAGGAAGAGGTGGAGCCATCCCATCCCAATCTTCATCTCCATTCCCATCCCATCTTCATCCCCATCTCCATTCCCATCCCCATCCCCATCTCATCCCCATCTTCATCCTCTGCGTCTGCGGGCATCGCTCAAACTATGCCTAATTTTACCCGTCTTCACTGGGCTGTACAGCAGTGATCCGCCAGATCTGCTCAAACAGCGGAACAGGGCCTTCAGTAGTCCAAATGTCCTCTCAATCATACCACGTGTGCGGACGTGTGCCCTGTTGTATGCCTCCTTATGCCTGTTCCTTGGCCTCCGCACAGGCGTCATCATCCATGGCGTGAGTGCATATCCAGCATCACCTACAGGGGATGGAGATGTGGGCGACATGTCAGTGTTTGTTGTATCATGTCTTCATCAGATACAGTGCAATCTTGTGTCATTGTTCATTCATCCATATGTGGCAAGCAGAGGTTGGACCGGTGGGTGATTACCATTCCTGGGTCATTGTAGTGGATGTTGGCATCTGGACATTGACCAACGCATTGGTGAGCATGTGTAGTTGCCCCTGCGGGTGACATTGGTGCAGCATCACATACCATCTGTACATTCAGTGAGTGGTACTGTTTGGTATTGCGGTACACCATCTCGATAGCACATGGTACTGTCAGCTCGATGTGGGTGCAGTCAACTGCACCTATGCAATTTGGCATGCCTGCAATGGCATGGCAGGCCAACTTGGTGGCAATGACCTCGGGAAGGGTACGGGGTAGGGCAATCTGTTCAGACACATGGCACAGCAGGGCATCCAGTTCCTGTACCAGTATTTTAGAGAAACAGGGTTGTGATAGCCCGTGCAGCTCACCGACTGTGTGCTGATAAGTTCCGTTGCCAAGAAAATGCAGTACCGACACCAACTTCAGGAGGGGGGGGGTGGCGGTGGTGATGTCAATGTGGCTGCTGATGTCATCCTCTATCATGGTGGTGATGTACAGGATTGTTGGACGGTCCAGCTGGTATAATGTGTGGATCTGTCCTGGGGTAAGGTTCCAGGGTGAGGCCCTGATGCGTGGTATTGCAGGCTGCCTGCGGGGTGGTGGCGGCTGGACAATAGGGTTTGGCATGGGTACAAGGTTTGCTAAGTGCCGCCGCGCCTCCACCTCCTTCGCCTCCTCCTCTGCACCATTACTGCCATCATGTGCAGTGCTGCCTGTTGGTTGAGTAGCCCCACTCCCAATGGTACTAGAGCTGCTGCCTGCATAGTTCTGTTTGGAGTTGGCCTGGGTGTGGCCCTTGTGTAGGCTCCCAGTGGCATGCTGGGTCCAGCTGGGCTCATTTGGTGCACTTGTGGTCTGATTCAGGTCACCAGGCACTGTTTAACGTCACATTCGCGGTGGCGGCGATACCGCCACCGTGGTCACAGTTTTAGTGCCATTTTTGTGGCAGTGTTTCCATGTCCATGCTATTTGTAATGCTCACAGTGGTCAGTATTCCCTGTACCGGAGGTTTTCCGTGCAGGCAAAGTTTACAGGGGCCTTGACTCCGCGGTGACGGTTTATGGTGGTGCTATTTTCGGGTCCGTAGGTCATAATTCGTTGATCGAGGAAACAGTGATGGTATGGTTATACCGGCAGCGTTAAGTCTGGACCGGAGTACTCGTAATGAGGCCCAATGTGTTAACTCGAAGGGTCCCAATGATTAAGAGTCAATAAAGCTCAGTGGTTGCTCCCCATTTTGGAGTCTTATTGTACGCTATTAGGTGTAAGAGGATTCAATTCAACACTACAGCTAAGTCAATGCCTAGTCTGGGATACTGAATGGAAACCCTTATTGATATATCTTTATGTCCAGTTCATGCGTTCTGGATGACTACCCCTATATAACACCCCTCTCTTGGAATCCCCCCGACCCCACTGAGCCAAGAAGTAGTTCTGTTTTTCAAGTTTAAAGGTTTATTTGATAATTTAAACAATAGATATATATATCACGCTTTATAATAAATTAATAATTGAATATCACACTGAATCTGAGCAGTAATCAATAATGGATAGTCTGGCACTAGCACACTTGTGAATAGGAACAGAAGAATAAGGTGGTAGAGAATGCTTTATATAAATTCAGATGGATGCAATGTTGAATGAAAATGCCATACAGAAAATACTCAATATGATTTCAACAAAACAATGTAATCTCTTTTCTCTGGCAATCCCCTACCCCCCTTTATGCAATGCAAGGAAATGGAAGGAAAGCACACAGTTCTCAGAAATGCAATCAAATGTAATTCAGTTCACCCCAGCAAGCTTAGACTACAGAAGTTTGAAACACAGGCCCAAAATGCTTTTACATGTGCTGGCAATGAAGTGAAAAATATGCTAAAATGACTTTTAATTCCCTCTAGAGGTTCAGGGTGAGTGGTATCTAGTTAATATTAGTCCAGGCTCACTCTAGCAATGATTCAGGGATGGTTATTACGAGGCAAACGAATTTTTAGCCAGGAAAGCAAAGAATCTGCTGTTTTCACACGTGGAGAAATTTGCAAATCGCGGTAAAATTCGCGAGTGCGTTTTTCAGGATTGCGGCAAAACTATAGGGGGTAGGAATGCGGTTCTAGGTTCGTAGAAAAGCCAAGATTCCCAGCTTTCAGAGGAAAGTTACTGCAAGTCTCTAAGACAAACGGTCACGGAGATATGAGCGATATGGTAAAGGTCGTTTTTCAGATTTGAAATTTTAAAAATTCAAAGTGACAAGTACAGCTTGCAACTAGAAAATGACAGGTGACAGTTAGGAGGCAGTTCTACTTAGATTAAAATAGCTTGGATTAGATTATTTTAACTAAGAGATTGGTTCTGCACAGTCCTGCTAGGTACTCACAATATATTTAGAAATAGAATGGGCCTCGCCACGGATCTGGTCAGGTTTTCGGACTGTACCCCGGTCTGGTCTCGGCACTTCACAGTGATCTGGGTCAGCTCTCTGGTTCTGCTAACAGTGGTCTGGGTCAGCTCTGCTCTCTCTGGTTCTGGATATTGATAGATTTGAAGTCTGGATCTCTGGATGTGGTATGGTCCGGCAGCATGCTCCGCAGCAAATGGAATTGAATGTCCCTATCTGTCCTGTCTGTCTGCTTTTATGTGTTTTGAAAGTGGGTGTGTGTGCAGCATCACTAGGCTCTACCCCTCTCCACTTGTCATTGGCCACTTCATCCTCTTCTCCTTGATTGGGGGAATGAAATGAAGTGTCATCATGATGAGGTCTGTTTATGATACAGAGAACCCACCCCTGTCAACTTTACACACAATCTGTATTTGACCAAAAGACATATTTGCACAGGTACACATTTGTTTAAAATTACATGCACCCATCACATATCACAGGAGGTATACCCTGTCCAAATCTGCTCTTCCTGGGAGCTTGCATTCAGAAATGGCAACATTTGCACTTTTTAACTGGTTTCGTAATATCGGACATGACCCCAAATTTATACACATGTGCGCAAGGAGTATGGACATTACTTGATGAAGTGTCAGATTTTTAACATGCATACATTTTAAGTAATACCCTCTTAACTGCTAGCTTGCCCCCAGATCATGCCACCGGTGCTAAAAACCTCTTAAAATGTGGGCAGAAAAATCAAAAGAATTATGGTATCATTTAAATAATTATGACAAGTCCGTACTATGAGTTATTCATCTTTTTCTAAAACCATATTCTGGCTACAGGGGTGTGTCTTTTCAGGTCACATGGTACAGAAACCAGTCTTTCCACTTTCTTCAAGCTCAGCCTCTGTCTCCAGTTTCTCCCCCTCCCAGTTTCTGCCAAGAGGAAGCCATTTTTATTACCCCTGCAATAAACCATCTGCCTAGGCCCTGGAAGGCCCATTGTTCAAGAGGAAGCCATTTATGGCCACTTCAATAAACCCTCTGCCTGGGTCCTATGTTTAGTCTCTAGCAGTCCCTTGGTAATTCAATCAGAGAAGTGTCATATCCCTTTTGGGTGGGAACAGCAAAAGGCAGGTAGGCCTGGGAACACAGCAGTTGTGCAAGTCTCATCTCCTGTCGGGGGTAGCTGGTGGGCAGAATTCAGTTCCTTAAGCCAGGCCCCAGCTAATGTCACTTTTAGTTACCCAGTTTTCTGCATTCAAATAAACTAACCATTTTTTACATATGCAGCTAGAATGCTGATTCTAAATTTAAAACTATGACATTTAAACAATTGCAACCTATGTGACACTCAAAAGTAGGTCACTCATTTCTTTTAAACATTTAGATTTTTAGTGTCTTTCAGTCCAAATTTACTTAAACTGCTGAAATCCACAGCTCAGCCAGTCTTGTTATAAACCTTCAAGTCACTTCAGAATATAACTTTACATTGTATCCACCTCTCAGTAAGTCTTTCTTTGGCCTGCTTTGGGTTCATCTATTCAGTTTTACACACAAAAAAAAGTCTGGTGTTGTTTTAAAACGCCGGCTTTCTGATAGTGGTGAGTACTGGTACTGCAACCATTTTTGGGATTTAAGAAAATGAATTCCCCACAATTCTAGGTTGCTTTTGTCAATCAGCATTGCCATTCCCAATGATTTCAGACTACTGTGTGGGTAGTCCAATGGTGGTTTTAGGCAGTGCCCTTCTGTGCCCATAACATCGGCAAAAATGAGTGGCAGCCTATTCTTCATGCATTTCCCTGTGCATTTTCTAGGAAGCTCTGGCCATCATGATGTTTTCCATGTCAGTACTGCACAGTTTTGAGGTAGGGCTTGGATGCATGGATAAAAACACCCCACAAGCCTTGCGATGGCCATTCTGTTTCACTGATGGGACTCGCAAGACCTGGGATGTTTCCTCATCTTCTTCCAATAGATGGCACAGTTCAGCATCTTTTCCTTCATCCGGTCGGATCGATCGGTTCTCCTCGCCGGTCCTGATGGGAGTATTGGGCGGTACACTGGGCCCCTTGCGTCTCTGCTCCCGGTCTCCGGATCGTCCTCCTTGGCCCGTCTCCAGGTTTTCTTTCTCCTAGGACGACAAAGGAAGAGCGGCAATACCTATTCATGGACATTTCTCCCCCACCATTGATATAGTGGGGTGGCCTATAAATTTATAGTCAAAACATATGAACATGCACATTTCTTTTTGCATTCAAAAACGAAAACACCCACATTGAGAAACTCAGAATTTGATAGGCGATATGTAGGATATTTTAAGTTAGAACTGAATTAATCTGAGACAGTACCCTCTAGGATTCCAGAGGATTCCTCCAGTTGTTGCAGAGTGTGCCTGGGATGGCAAAACTTCAACTGGTTAATGTGGACCCACTTGTCTTCCCCCTCTGCCAAACCGCCTTTGGGGATGCGGATCTTGTAGGCCACAGGGGAGATTTTGTCTATAATCTCAAAGGGTCCCTTCCATGTAGGCAAAAATTTTCGCTGTTTGGCCTGGTTCCTTTGGAAATTGTATAGATAGACCCGGTCCCCCACCTGATATTCCTTCCTGGAAGTCTTCAGGTCATAGTGGGTCTTCATGCTATCAGCTGATCTTTCTAGATTCCGCTGAGCATAAGCAAAAGCATGTTGAAGGTGTTTCCTTAAATTCTCCACATACTCATGAGTTGTGGAGGCATTTATTAGTGTCTGCTCTTGGGTCCTGTAGAGCAAATGCTGCGGAAGCACCATCTTGCGCCCAGTCACCAACTCAAATGGTGACATTTTGGTTGCAGATGAAGGGGTAGATCTGATGGCCATTAGGACCAGAGGTAATCGGATATCCCAACTTGGCCCAGAATCTGCCACAAACGTCTTTAATATGCTCACAATGGTTCGGTTATATCTCTCTACTGCCCCAGAAGAAGCTGGCCAGTAAGCAATATGCAACTTCCTTTTGACCCCCAGTATCTCCCACATCTTCGTCATTACTTCACTGGTGAAGTGGCTACCCCTGTCAGACTCAATCCTTTGAGGTAGACCGAAACGGGAAAATATGTGGTTAATCATCAAGGCAGCTGCAGTTTCTGCCTTGCAATTTGGGGCTGGGAGACATTCCACCCACTTGGTAAACAAGCATGTCACAGTCAACATGTACTTATTCCCCCTAGCAGAGCGAATCACGGGGCCTACAAAGTCGATTTGTAAATCTGACCATGGCAGTGTCATCCCCCTCTTTTGGAGAGGCGCACGGTGTGTGAGGGATGATGGCTGAAATTGTGCACACACAAGACACCCCTTCAAGTATTGGTCGAGGTCCTGCCCCATGTGTGGCCAGTATGCAACCTCTCTTAAGATTTCCAATGTTGTGTGAAACCCCCTTGACCGGCGGTGGCCGCACCATGGGCGTGACTTAACATCAGGCTTCGGAATGAGGTAGGAACCACCCACTGATCGTGGCCAGCTTTGGATTTCCTTACCAACAAACCGTCTTGGATTCGGAACCTTTTTGGACATATCATCAACACTCTTAGGTCCTCTTTCCCAGTGTAATCGGTATCCGTCAGGGGAAAGTTCTCAGGGTCCTCAAGGTGCTGGTAAAATTTACCAATTATTGGATCCCCCTTCTGAGCGGTAATCAAATCAGCATCAGGGGTCTCCTTACTCCATTGTGCAATTGAAAGGTCGTTGTGAGCATTTGTCTGGGACCTAGTGATAGCAGTGACCTGGATTTCCCCCAACAGGGACTCAATCTCAATTAGATCCCCTTGGATGGCCCCGGTTTTGGCCAGCTGATCAGCTAAGTCATTTCCAGTTTTGTCTGGTCCCTCTACTTTGGAATGACCCTTGATCTTCTTCCAATAGATGGTCATCCCCTTCGAGGTGACCAGATCATCAATGTTTTGGATCAACTTCCCATGTTTCAAAGGTTTGTTATTAGCACATAACATGCCTCTGGTTTTCCAATTAACCAGGTGCTCCACGAACCCGTTCCGTACATAATCCGAATCTGTGATTATGACCAGTTCGTGAAGTTGATGCTGGACAGCAGTGAGGATGGCCTGATGCACAGCCATCAATTCTGCCACCTGACTACTTCGGGGACCAATTTTGTATCCAGCGGAGGGTTCTGGGGACTCATTCACCCATGCATTCCCTACGCCGGCCACCAGTTCTTTCTCCCCGTTGTTGTCAATATGGTAAGAGCATCCATCCACATAGACAGTGGGCATTCCCTCACACTTGTCTTCTTCAAAGACTTTGTGTGGGGAATTAAGGTATACCTCTGTGTTGTCCTTGATTTTTAGACTTTCGTCCTCGAGACAGTTTTCTCTGGCACAATCATGCAAGTCAGCCAGACCTTGCGCTAGGAGACTCTTCTTGTTTTGGCCATATCTGACCTCCACAGGAAAGCCTTGCATTGACAGAATCCAGGAAGTAATTCGGGAATTACTCACATTTCCGGCCCGGATTCTATCACTTTGGAGATATTGCAGAGGCTGGTGTGGAGTCTCCACTATGATGTGTTCCCCCTGGATAAACTGGCGGTAATTCTTCAATGCCCACACCGTTGCCAGGAGTGCCTTCTCACAATCGTTGAATTTTTCCTCCACAGAGGATAAAGTTTTGCTCGCATAGGAGATTACTTTATTGACCTTGTCATGCTTTTGGTATAATACCGCCGTCAAGCACGTATTAGAGAACCCCGTCTCCAGGAAGAACTCCTTGTTTCTGACAGGGTAAGCTAGGCAAGGCGCTTGTGAGAGGCTTCTTTTGAGTTGTCTTACTGCCTCGGATTGTTCTGGACCCCATTCCCACTTGACCCCCCCCCCCTTCAGGAGATGAAATAGGGGTCTGGTGATCTCTGCGTAGCCCTCAATGAACTTTCTGCTGTAATTAGTCAGTCCAAGGAGGCTCCTTAGTTCCCGCAGAGTTGTGGGGTCTTTCAATTTTTGGAGGGCTTCCACTTTCTTTTCCTGGGGACAGAGACCCTGAGGAGTAATCTCATGCCCCAAGAAATTAACACGGGTTCTACACCACTGTGCTTTCTGAAAGGAACATTTTGCTCCGGCGGCCCTCAACTGGGTCAGAACATAACGGATCTCCGCTATGTGTTCCTCCACAGATGAACTTTTGATGAGGACATCATCTACATAAGCCAGGTTACCCCTCGCACCCAGGTCGGGCATGGCCTTATGTAGGAAAATGTTGAATTCATTACCGGAGTTAAGGTATCCGAAGGGAGTCCGGGTCCATGTGTACTGCTGGCCCCCAAAGGTAAAAGCCAGCTTGTATTGGTCCTCCCTACTGACCGGCACGGTCCAGTATCCATTGGTCAGGTCTATTGCAGTGAATACCTGTGACCCCTGAATCTGGGCCAGCCCTTGGTCAATGTAGGGCAGAGGCCATCGGGAAGTATGGACCCGTTTGTTGAGCTCCCTAAGGTCAGCGCAGAGTCTCCACTGGCCGTTTCGCTTCAATATTCCCAGCACCGGATTATTGAAGGTGCTGTGGACTGGACGGATTATTCCCTGGGACTCAAGGTTCTTAATTATTTCAGTAAGGGACTCCATTGATGCGAGAGGCAAGCGATATTGCTTCACAAACACTGGAGTCATGCCAGGGTCCGTGGGGATTGTTGTTGTGTGGATGTCGGTGCGGCCACAGTCATATGAGTCTACCGCAAAGAGATCTTGGAAATCCAAGAAAACTTGTTTCAACTTTTGCTTTTGTTCCAGAGTCACACAGGCATCAGCTAGGTTGACTCTCTCTTCCACCATCTGCCTGAAGCCTGGAAAGACTTCTGGTTTGGCTATTTCAGCGGCCTCCTCCAGCTGGGTGGAGAAGTCCCTGGTCAGAGTGCTGATTTGGACTGGAGGCTTCAGGTGGGAAAGGCAGCCCTCATGGACCTGGAAAATCACCTCATCCCTCCTGAAGTCACAAGTCACATCTTCCTTACCATAGGGGCAGGAAGTGTACACCAGGAAGTTCCCCCCATGCCGGGTAAAAATCCTGTCTGGTGTTGTATTGTCCTCACTGTCACTGTCAAAGCAGTCCTTGGGGATTGGCCCTAACAGTTCATTACCTAAATCGATGGAAAAATGTCGGTCATCAACCGCCATTCCAATAATGGTGCCTGCGGCTAGAGTTATACTCTTTAAGTCGCTGTTATCCACCTCTATTAGAATGGTGTCATGTTCTATGTTGACTAATGGAGTTGGGTTTACCCCCAACCCTTGCTGTTGGAGAGAAGCATTTAGATGTATATAAGCATCAGGGTTTTGCAGATATTGTCCTCTTTTAACTTTCACTTCCAGGGAGAATTGTCGGGTCCTTTCTGGGATGGTGACTTCCTCTTTAATCTGAATTTCAACTGCATAAGGTAGCAATTGAGCTGACCTAAATGCTTTTTCTGGATCATCAAAGCCCATGGGATTATCCGCTAATCGGGACCAAGCTTTGAAGTTTATTAGGTCCAAACTAATGGCAAAGCGATTGAGAATGTCACTGCCTAAGTAAAAGGCGGCAGTGACGTCTCACACGACCCAACAATTATGGACTATGCTCTTGTTGCCAATAGAGATTTTGAGCATACACCTGCTTGGCAGGAGCTGTTTGGAATTAGGTGCTTCCAGGTCCATTTCCCATTTGTCTATCAGTTTCAATGTGGGAATGGCTGGATCCTTTGGGAGTTGGCGGAACATGGCTTCGCTGATGAAGCTCTTACCGTTGTTCACACACACTCGAGCGAGAACAGAGTCCTTCCCATCATTTAATTGGACAGGGATGAACAACTGCTCTCCAATTTGCTGAATATCAGCCAGGCTCTGAGCTGATTTCACATCTTTCTGGACTATAGGAGTGGGAGTTTCTGATTGTGGATTAGTATAGAATCTCAGAGTGTTTCCTTCCAGCGTGGAGTACCACTTTAGACTGGAAGGAAGGTTGATTTTCAGAAATAGAGAGGACCCTCCATCACCAGTCTGTTGTCCTACTGCTGTTACTGTCACGTCTGGAATTTGGCTATTCTGGAAGTGAAATTCTACTTGGTCAGATTTTTGTTCAACCATGTGGCAGGTGCCGTTTAAACTAACATGGTTGACACTCTGTTTTAATTTTATTGGTCGGCTAGTCTGGGTCCAGAGGACCTTGTTTACGCAATCTATTAAGGGTGACAACCTGCTCAGGAGGTCATTCCCCAGTAAACAAGGGGTGCCCTCTGGAGTCACAACTATGACCGGGTGTTTCAACTTGTGTCGCCCAATTTTAATGTCCAAATCTGCCGTCCCCTCGACGGGAATTTCCTTCCCGTCAAAGTTCTGGAGTTGTCCAGGAAGTGAGGTGAGAGGAATTTGGTAATTCTCTCCCCTTCCTGCATTCAGTTCGTCAAAGGCCCTTCTGGACAGAAGGGTAGCTTGAGATCCAGTGTCCACCAGTGCCAGAATTGTACCCTGCCCCTGTACTTGTACCAGGGCATAATATCTTACCTCCTTCTCCTCAAGGGGGCACAGATAATGCACATTTTTGGACAACTGGTGGGCTAATTTTCTGGTTTTGGACATAGCAGGAGAAGAGATTTGGGCAGAATTCTGTGGAGAGCCTTGGGAATCTGAAAGAAAAAGTTGGCAACTGGAGATCAGAGCCATTGTGGGTTCCCCTGGTTCCGGTTCTGGGACGCCCCGCCCTTTTTGTAGGCAGTCATCAGGATGGGTTTGAACCAGGGGATTTTCTTGCTGTTGGTTCTGGGATGAGATGGTGGGCGGCGGTAGCTCAGTCTCCACATCTCCCCAGTCTGGATTTGCATCCCTAGGGACCCATTTTTCTTTGGGAGGAGTTCCCCCCTCTCTGAAGGAGAAGATCCTTTTCCCAGGATACTCTGAGGATCCCTCTCCCTCAAATTGGAAGATCTGTACCTCCTCCTCAAACTGAGTCTGTTTGGGTCTTTTGTTTCTCCTACCCCCCCTCTGCTCCTTAGGAGGCAGACTTTCAGGGGCAAGAGATTTTGTTTCCGGTTCCTGGGTTTCCAGGGGCTGTTTACAAGTGAGGAAGGAAGCTTCCTCCAAGGCTTTACACCCCCCTTCCCTTTGTGCCTCCTCCCTGGGAACCGGTGAGTTATCGGGGTGCTGCCCCCGTCATTGTTCTGGAGCACCAGGTCTAGAGTTGGGTGCGTTCTGCGCTGGCATGCCGATCTGAGGGTTCTGCTGAGCCCTCAGTATGTGACCCAGATCCCGCGCCATGTTTTGAACCTGGCGCTCTAACTGGGAAACCCGCTCAGGCTGATTCGGGGCCCTGTTTTCTCCCCTGGACTGATCCCGGGAAGGGTAGCTATCCCTTCTTTGGTAGTACCCCTGGTTGGGAAGATTTGGGTACCCCTCCACCCTTGGCCTCCCCTCTCCCGGATTCGGTTGTCTGGGCTCAGGGAATTGGGGAAAGAAGGGTGGAGGATTTTGGGGCTGGAAGTTGGGTGGATACCTGGGGAAGAAGTTCTGCCCAGGGTTTGGTGAGTTTCTGCCCTCCTGTGAGAAGTTGGGAGGGAAGTTCTCTGGGTTAGGTGCTTGGCTGGATCACCCCCTTGGGCTGGAGGAGTCCACACATAACCCAGGATGGGTCTGTTTCCCTTGTAACGGGGGCTTACATAATCAGGAGAGCGAGGGACCCCATTTGTGGGGCTGCCTCCCTGGCTCCCTGTCTGTGACTGGCCCGAGGACCTTCTGGGCCTAGCATTATTAGGTGCAGGTAGGTTTTTAGGCCCCCCCATCTCCAACTCTAAAACGGGGGTGACCTTTACCTCTGCCACCTTGGCAGCAGCAGGGGTGTTGTTGACTTTGGGGTTTTTGGGCGCATTATTTTTATTTTCTATTGGCTTCTGCACCTCATAGATCCGGGTCGCCTGTTCAATGACCCAGTCTAAAGATCTTTTCTCGTGAAAATCCCTCACGAGCTGGGTCATTATATATTTGGGCAAGGCATGGAAAAACGTATTAATAAATTCTCTGCTATCCGTGCGCACCCTTCTTGTGGTCTGTGCAAAAGCACGCTTTAACTCCTGCACAAATTCTTGTGGGGCCTGATCCTCCCCACATTGTAAATTGTAGGCTGCCTTGCGAGCCTCTTGAGGATTTCTATGAGTAGAAAAATGTTTCAAGATGGCCGCCTTATAGGCGGACCATCTTAAATGATTTTGGTCCTCCAGCCCCGCAAAGAAACTGGAGTATTCCGGGGAGAAGGTCCACTTTACATATTGAATACAGCTTTGGCTGTCCTTCAAATGGAAAGTCTCCATCATTTGCTCAAACAACTCTAAGTGCTCCCAAACAGAATACTTGGCGTTCTTATGATAAGGCGTGATGACGCTCCTGATTGCCTTAATCTGCTTTAAGGGGTCCTTAAGCAAGGCCCTTTTTGTCTTATTGGCCCTTTTGGTCCGGGTAACCCTGGTCCATTCATCTTCTGACTCAGAGGCACTGCTCCCAGAGGTTCCCGTCTGTTCTTCCAGGTTTTCTCGGATTCTGCGAGCCTGGGCATGGCTGGCAGAATGTGGGGACCTGGTCTCCTGTGTCCTGTACCGCTCAGAGCAGTCTTCAGATCCCTTCTTGCTGCCAGGATTTGATGGGTACCCCCCCCACTGACCTAACTGGGCAGAGGTTTTCAGGATGCCCTTAATGGGCCTACTCTCCTGGGGTTCCCCATCAAATTTCACTGTGCTTGGGTGCCCATACCCGGATGCCCGCCCCTCCATTCCTGGGTGGTACTGGCCTATGAGCCCCATGCTTCTGGCTGGATAGTAATCTGCCATCCCTGTGGCCCTGTGCTCATGTGCGCCAGGGGACATGGGGGTGGCAGAGTTCAGGGACTGAGAGAAATAAAGGCCTCTGGTACTAGGGCTCCTGGGGTTATGCTCAGGAGTTTCTCTTTCCCAGCGAACCTCATCTCTATCCGCCCCTGCTCCCTGTTGCAATGCAAGAGCCTGCGCCTTCAGTTCCTCAGTTACGGCCTTACTAGACTCTATCAGTCTCTCCTGCATCGCTACCTGTTGTTGGAGTCTATCATTGTGCTGGCAGAGAGCCTCATTCTCTCTCTGTGCCTCCTGATTGGTCCTGGAGCACTGGGCCAGTCTTTGCTGCAGGAGGGTTACCTCCTGAGCTGTGTCCCTATTGGCCTGCTCCTTTCTTGCCAGAGCATCCTCCACCCTCCTGGTGTGTTCTAACAAGTTCTGGTGTTCTTTTTGGAGGTCACCCAGCCCCTGGAGGGCCAAGTGATTTTCTTCTGTTTTTCTTTTTAAATGGCAGACTTCCTGGCCTAAGGCGTCTCTTTCCTGACTAAGAGCCTGCATTTGTGCCGCCAGATCGTCCCTCTGTCTTTGAAAGGCACCAGCTTTCTGGCGTTCTTCATCAAACTCTGCCTGGGTATCCAGGTCTTTCAAAATCAGCTTGTTGCTCTCTGCCTTCACTCTATCTAGATGACTTTGCAGGGTGGCTACCTGCTCCGTGCATGCCCTGTTAAAGTCTAATTGTTGCTCCAGCTTTTTCTGGCTCTGCAGTAAGGAGTCCAAACTGTCTTGGTGCTCCTTCTGCAGGGCCAGAAATCTAGTATCCTGGTCAGCCTTTTCCTGTTGCAGTATATCCATGTCCTCTTTTATTTTAATGATATACTGCCTACTATCATTTTCTGACTCCTGGCTCCTCTGCAGCCTCTGCTCAGAAGAGTCCAGTTCAGATTGGGCCTTCTGTAATGCCAGCAGTTGCCTACTCGCCAGATCTTGGCCTTCAGCACATTTGTCCTGCATGGCTCCCATATGTAAATATAAATATGCCGCTAACCTGGCAATCTTGTTGTGCTCATCCTTGGCCTTAGAGGACATATATAGTTCACTCAGGGCCACATGTAAGGGACCCTGGTCTCTCCATTTATCTGACCCTGTTTCCGTGATCTGGGGTGCGATTGCTTGCAACCAGACCGCCTGGTCCTGATGGGTCCACTCACCTCTCACAAATAGCTTATGTAAGAAGTGCTCTCTGGCTATTTTCATGTCTACCAAGGTCGTCATTCTGGAATTTGAGTTCCTTCCTGACTTACAGAAGTTTGTATTTTATTTTTGCAAAACAGACCTTTTCCTTAGAGCGTTCCTTTGAGGAGTGCTTTACAGCGTAACACAGCGTGGTGATCCGACCGGATATGTGTATCTGGTCAGCTGGCACGCTGTATTAATCTGCACAAATGGTAGATCTAACCCAAACGTCCCGCTCGAGCCCCCAATTTGTAAGAGGATTCAATTCAACACTACAGCTAAGTCAATGCCTAGTCTGGGATACTGAATGGAAACCCTTATTGATATATCTTTATGTCCAGTTCATGCGTTCTGGATGACTACCCCTATATAACACCCCTCTCTTGGAATCCCCCTGAACCCACTGAGCCAAGAAGTAGTTCTGTTTTGCAAGTTTAAAGGTTTATTTGATAATTTAAACAATATATATATATATCACCCTTTATAATAAATTAATAATTGAATATCACACTGAATCTGAGCAGTAATCAATAATGGATAGTCTGGTACTAGCACACTTGTGAATAGGAACAGAAGAATAAGGTGGTAGAGAATGCTTTATATAAGTTCAGATGGATGCAATGTTGAATGAAAATGCCATACAGAAAATACTCAATATGATTTCAACAAAACAATGTAATCACTTTTCTCTGGCAATCCCCTCCCCCCTTTATGCAATGCAAGGAAATGGAAGGAAAGCACACAGTTCTCAGAAATGCAATCAAATGTAATTCAGTTCACCCCAGCAAGCTTAGACTACAGAAGTTTGAAACACAGGCCCAAAATGCTTTTACGTGTGCTGGCAATGAAGTGAAAAATATGCTAAAATGCTTTAATTCCATCTAGAGGTTCAGGGTGAGTGGTATCTAGTTAATATTAGTCCAGGCTCACTCTAGCAATGATTCAGGGATGGTTCTTACGAGGCAAACAAATTTTTAGCCAGGAAAGCAAAGAATCTGCTGTTTTCACACGTGGAGAAATTTGCAAATCGCGGTAAAATTCGCGAGTGCATTTTTCGCGATTGCGGCAAAACTATAGGGGGTAGGAATGCGGTTCTAGGTTCCTAGAAAAGCCAAGGTTCCCAGCTTACAGAGGAAAGTTACTGCAAGTCTCTAAGACAAATGGTCACGGAGATATGAGCGATATGGTAAAGGTCGTTTTTCAGATTTGAAATTTTAAAAATTCAAAGTGACAAGTACAGCTTGCAACTAGAAAATGACAGGTGACAGTTAGGAGACAGTTCTACTTAGATTAAAATAGCTTGGATTAGATTATTTTAACTAAGAGATTGGTTCTGCACAGTCCTGCTAGGTACTCACAATATATTTAGAAATAGAAAGGGCCTCGCCACGGATCTGGTCAGGTTTTCGGACTGTACCCCGGTCTGGTCTCGGCACTTCACAGTGATCTGGGTCAGCTCTCTGGTTCTGCTAACAGTGGTCTAGGTCCGCTCTGCTCTCTCTGGTTCTGGATATTGATAGATTTGAAGTCTGGATCTCTGGATGTGGTATGGTCCGGCAGCATGCTCCGCAGCAAATGGAATTGAATGTCCCTATCTGTCCTGTCTGTCTGCTTTTATGTGTTTTGAAAGTGGGTGTGTGTGCAGCATCACTAGGCTCTACCCCTCTCCACTTGTCATTGGCCACTTCATCCTCTTCCCCTTGATTGGGGGAATGAAATGAAGTGTCATCATGATGAGGTCTGTTTATGATACAGAGAACCCACCCCTGTCAACTTTACACACAATCTGTATTTGACCAAAACACATATTTGCACAGGTACACATTTGTTTAAAATTACATGCACCCATCACATATCACAGGAGGTATACCCTGTCCAAATCTGCTCTTCCTGGGAGCTTGCATTCAGAAATGGCAACATTTGCACTTTTTAACTGGTTTCGTAATATCGGACATTACCCCAAATTTATACACATGTGCGCAAGGAGTATGGACATTACTTGATGAAGTGTCAGATTTTTAACATGCATACATTTTAAGTAATACCCTCTTAACTGCTAGCTTGCCCCCAGATCATGCCACCGGTGCTAAAAACCTCTTAAAATGTGGGCAGAAAAATCACAAGAATTATGGTATCATTTAAATAATTATGACAAGTCCGTACTATGAGTTATTCATCTTTTTCTAAAACCATATTCTGGCTACAGGGGTGTGTCTTTTCAGGTCACATGGTACAGAAACCAGTCTTTCCACTTTCTTCAAGCTCAGCCTCTGTCTCCAGTTTCTCCCCCTCCCAGTTTCTGCCAAGAGGAAGCCATTTTTATTACCCCTGCAATAAACCATCTGCCTGGGCCCTGGAAGGCCCATTGTTCAAGAGGAAGCCATTTATGGCCACTTCAATAAACCCTCTGCCTGGGTCCTATGTTTAGTCTCTAGCAGTCCCTTGGTAATTCAATCAGAGAAGTGTCATATCCCTTTTGGGTGGGAACAGCAAAAGGCAGGTAGGCCTGGGAACACAGCAGTTGTGCAAGTCTCATCTCCTGTCGGGGTAGCTGGTGGGCAGAATTCAGTTCCTTAAGCCAGGCCCCAGCTAATGTCACTTTTAGTTACCCAGTTTTCTGCATTCAAATAAACTAACCATTTTTTACATATGCAGCTAGAATGCTGATTCTAAGTTTAAAACTATGACATTTAAACAATTGCAACCTATGTGACACTCAAAAGTAGGTCACTCATTTCTTTTAAACATTTAGATTTTTAGTGTCTTTCAGTCCAAATTTACTTAAACTGCTGAAATCCACAGCTCAGCCAGTCTTGTTATAAACCTTCAAGTCACTTCAGAATATAACTTTACATTGTATCCACCTCTCAGTAAGTCTTTCTTTGGCCTGCTTTGGGTTCATCTATTCAGTTTTAGACAAAAAAAAAAAGTCTGGTGTTGTTTTAAAACGCCGGCTTTCTGATAGTGGTGAGTACTGGTACTGCAACCATTTTTGGGATTTAAGAAAATGAATTCCCCACAATTCTAGGTTGCTTTTGGCAATCAGCATTGCCATTCCCAATAGTTTCAGACTACTGTGTGGGTAGTCCAATGGTGGTTTTAGGCAGTGCCCTTCTGTGCCCATAACATCGGCAAAAATGAGTGGCAGCCTATTCTTCATGCATTTCCCTGTGCATTTTCTGGGAAGCTCTGGCCATCATGATGTTTTCCATGTCAGTACTGCACAGTTTTTAGGTAGGGCTTGGATGCATGGATAAAAACATCCCACATAGGGACATGCAGCATTTTTGGGTAATGCCACATGGGAAATAACACATCCATTACCACATTTGTGGTGAAATAAGTACCTGCATAGAAAAGCAGGTTTATTTTGATGGTTTCTGTAATGAAACCCATAATTTCACTGTGTTTCCTAAAACCGTCTGTTTTACCACTTCTCCCAAACTCGTAATGAGGCCCTTCTGGTCACATGGTAATGAGGTGTAAAAACCCATTAGTGCAGTAACAGGCCTCCTTATTTTTTGAAAACAAAATCACGCCCAACTCTCTGCCTATAATACTCTTAAAAGTCATCTCCTCTTCTTGTAAAACCATCCCTCCCTCCTTCTCCAGGCTGATCCTCCCGCTTTCCTTAGCTTACTTTCTTATCCCACTTAAATGGCATCTGTTCCTCCTGTGAAATGTTTCCTCCTTTGGAGGAAACCTTAGTCTCTCCTCCATATCATGGTAATACCCCATCCCACTGTACATCCGCCAAGGCTCTGCTCCATCATGTACTTGGTCTATGTCAGTAGCGGAGGCAGCTTTTGGTGCTGGGGGGTCGGATAATCAGGGTGGTAGCAGGAGGCTGGGTGGTGCACCAGGGGAGAGCTGGGGTGGGGGGGCTAATGCCCCCTCTGCCCCTCCCCTGCCTCTGCCACTGGTCTGTGTCCCGCCTTTCGTCTACAGGCTGCAAATGTTAGTGCATATCGCTTTGGCAGGTGCTTGGTCCCTGGATCGCCTCATCTTCTGTAGGCTTCTAATGTAAGTGCCCCTTTTAGAAGCACTGTGTTGCTTTCAAGAAAGTCAAATAATTCAAAACACAATAGCATTCCTACTCGAGCAGATGTGCCTTTGACTGGTTGATACTTGCCAGTATGAATAGTCGTTTGTGCCTGGAGGTTCATTTCCTGAGGAAAGGCTGCACTATTGACACTGCCCGCTCCTCTACCTTTCAATCTTTAACTCACGGCACAATGAGAACATTGTTTACTTTGGATCTAAATTCCCCTTTATTTGTATTTTGTATGATCCCCTAATGTCTAATGTTCAGTGTTTCAGAACATCCAGGAAGCAAGGTTATAGACATTTCCAAGCGGAACATTCTGCTCCTTTAAATTCACAGTTGGAGAATGAGATGTCTATGGCTTTTCTGAATACACAGCGGTGAGATGAGCATCTCCCTGTGCCCCTGGCACAGCTGAGGTCCTTGTGCAAACATCTATCTGCTCTTCATTGCCGTACATTTAAAGCATTCTTGAGTTTCTGTAATATTATGTGTAGGTTTGGGAGGACTTAAACTACGGGTAAGCCATGTAGACCGCTATGCCACCTGAGCGGTACTGTACCCAGAGGGCTCGCCAGGACACCAACAGGACTCCCGACTAAATGTGTTTGTACTCTCAGTGTCCTAAAATAAATGAGAGGAGCTTCAATTTAGATGGACTCAAAATATAGTATGTGAACATATGGTATTTGCCCAAAGTGTTACATAAGCAAGTATTACTTAATCTACCATCCCTGCCTTCAGCAGTGAACAGGGCCTGTAATGGCCCTCCTCCTGGGACCTAAGAAAGACTCAATTATAGTGAGAGCATTGGCGAGGGCTGCAGGCTATTACCAGCTCTCTGCTCTCTCGACCGTGGGGTTGATAGCTATTGGAAGCCCAAACTGCTGAGAGTTTTATTTTTTTTTGTTTCAGGGAAATTGCAGCATGACTTTCGCGAGTGACCAATTTCCCTGAAGAAAAACTACAAACAAAGATGACCTACTATGGAACATAGTAAAAGGAATAAGTCCCTTTACTATTTCCATACCGAGGGACTGTCAGGAAGCCAATCTGTGGATGGAAAACTGGGTCCATGTTGAAGGACTGGGCCATCGTTCCTGTCCAGACAATTAACCAGCACATCTTCTCCCAGGTGTTTATATGGCATAATTTGACAAACTATGATACAGCATTCTGTATTTATGAACTTGTAACCAATTCCCAATTAATCAATTTGGTTGACTTACTTTGATCGATCTATTGTAGGCATTTTTTCCCTGTTACGGAGATCACGTCCACCCCTCTCCCCCAACGCCCCACCACTCTGCAAAAGTATTCTGCAAAATCACTGCACACCCTTCCTATTGAGTGCATCTTGGATCTCCACTCTCCAAAAATGCTCAAGGATGAGAGTACTTTATTAGCACCCTACTAGGCAATGCTGATTTAAGTGAATTTCCTTGTTTGAGACCTTATGGTGCAGCCGCACGAAATGATTTGAACATTTTGTTTCCAGAGGTATATGATTAGGTAAGAGTAGGGGTGTCCATAATTAAATTGCTCTTGTTGAATAATAGTTGGAATCATGAAGCTAATAGTGAAGTCACTTTGGATTAACAGAAAAAATATAGAGATGTATTTTGGGTCAATTTGACTAAGTTCACCTCATATGTGGTTTGAATCATTTACAAAAAAGATCAAGCTGCTGGCACTGGAGTCCCTTAAAGGAATTATATTATCCTGCCTTATGAGGAATTCAACCATCTGCATGGTGGGCATGCACTTGCCTGGGCTTTTTGAAATGTGTAATTAAATGGAATGATGGTAGACCAACATAAGGAAAATGTGTGGGACTAATCCACAAACATTTTCCTATGCTCACACCATGACAAACGCATAGACCCATCCTGTCATATTTAGTTGCAATGTGACAGCCTAGAGTGTGTCATGTCATCTCTAGGAAGGGGCAGGCCAATCTTCCACCTGCCTTGGCCAGCCTGATTAACAAACAAAGGCTCCAGGGATCTGCCCTGCTTTTTTGTTAGGCCTTGCAGCAGGTGGCAGTGTTTAAAAATACCAATCAGAGGGTGCTTCAAACAGGCCCACATGGGGCCTGGCTGCAGAGGCTAAAAAAGGAGACAAGAAAACCCAACAACCTTTCATATGTAGCCGTGAAAAACAGAAGCCAGCTCCCACCCTTAGTGTCAAAGACACTGAACTGTCATGTCTGGGCTGGTGTTTACAGTAGGCCACTCTGGAAGGGGGACCCCATTCACAAAGTACTAGAATGTGGTTTGGAGGAGATAGAGAGTCTGGTCTCACCGCAGCTTCAAGGGAGACATGCTGCTTTAATCAGCAACCACAGAGGGATCCTTTAACCAGGCAGACTATTTGATCAACAACAGACAGGAAGATGGGGGGAACTTAGTATCACAAGTTGTCACCCCTTTACCTTTCCTGTTGCAAGGCACTCTGGTTATGACCTGACGCATATAGGAGATTGTTGGTAAGGACCCCAGGATTGGTTCATTAAGGTAGGCTTAGCCTACACCAATCACTATGGCCCACTTGGCTTTAAAAGAGGGCTTAGCCCCTCTTTTGGCAGATCATCTGAAGACTTTGCAAGAAGTAGCAAGAAGTACTCAACCTTGGACCCTGGCTGAAGGTACAGTCTGCCTTGCAGCTTCCGCCATTGAAGGAAGGCCAGGATCTCAAAAGAGGTAAGCAAGATCACTCCCCTATACATCTCCCAGGGAACATAGGGAGGTACAGAATTCAGAGAACCCTCCAGTCACTCCAGAACTGATACCTGCAGCACACTGTGTGCCCTGCTATGCTCTGAAGCAAGCTTCCTGGATTGGAAGTGCCAGAAGGTCTCTGAACAAATAACCAAGGACAAGTTAGCTGCCTGCAACCCACTCCTCAGCTTTGGGCTGTCTGCCTTAAAGGATGACACAAGCCCACTGAAGAAGCTTGGAGAAGTACCTCGTCAAGCATCTACCAATGACTGCCTTAAAGCACACTTTCGAGCCGGTCGTGTTTCTCGATCTGCAACTGAAGGCAATACTGACCATTTTCAAACCATCATCCCTTAAAGACATCAGAGATGTCTCGACCAGTGCTTCAGTACTGCCAAACAGCACTGAGATATCAATTCCTGACCCCGAGCTGTTGTGTAGGACAGCCTGAAACTTTCATCCAGCTTCGCTCGCCGAACCATCTTGCTGCCTGATACCCACAGCTGACTTCCATCTTGAACTCTGACACAGAAGCATTCAAAAAGCCCTGAAGCTGACTCGACCCTGGTAAGCACTAAGAAAACCTGCAGCACAAGATACATTGTGGTTCTGACCCCCTGGTCCTTCCCAGAAGGCCACTAGAGACATATTAAGACCTATGGCTCCCTTTGTGCTGAAGCTAAGAAACATTAAACTGTTGTGGTTATTAACCATACTGACTGCCCTCCTGTCAGTATCTAGAGTGCATCCCTTTGCCTTCTGTGAAACGGTCTCCACTCTGCAGGGAGGGTTGTATTTCATGGTGTTGCTTGAACTGTCTGTTGTGGTTAATAAAGTAGATTGTTTTAATACAAACTTGACTGGACACTCCTTTTATCATTGGGTAATAATTGTATTTTCAATGTGTTGGCACTAACCAACGATCCACAACTTTTGGGAGATAAGCCTGCCGTTCCGTCCACGTTACCAAAACTGGAAAAGGAGGTCTATAATTTGCTTATTATTCCAATCTATTCAGATCCCTTCTGGTGCAATACAGGTGTGGAGCTGATTGATGCTTTAGAAACAATAATCACCCCTGGACAACTGGTGCCCCGGAAGTAGATTTGCCACACGCCTTTTTTGCAATTGCACTCTAATTTTCATGTTTGATGCTACGTTTGACAGGTTGTTCAGGCATTGCCTCTCAACACTTTATACAGATTGTTTTCTTTTTTGTAACACCCCATTTCCACTTTTATTGTTTTATGTTCTCATTCTGTTTCTGCTACCTTCATATTTTTAGTTTGAGCTATTAGGTATTGCTTGTGACACCTATAAGCCAACACTATTGTATTAGAGTACAGACAGGGAGAAATTACATTTGATGAGGGTCACGACGCTTGTAGGTGTAGTTTGGTTACTTGCTCACCCATTGATTGCCATGGTCATGCTAATCCCTATGGTCATTCCCGCCCAGTTCCTACCCATCCCCTCTCAAAACATGTCCTGATAGGAACTCTTTGAGTAAGCTTTAATCAAGCCTTTACCATGAAACTTTGCACTCAACGTGCTTGCCAGTGTTTTTTCAAAGCAATTTTCTGGGAGTTAATGACTTAATTGGAGTAGTGAACTTACTACATGTGTAACAAAAATGTCTTAACGAGGCCTGTCTTCAGCCACCCAATTTAGAAGCACTCTGCCTGTTAAAACATGCATTGGAAAAACCAGCAGTTTTGGCTTTTGTATAAGTATTAGGCATTTGCCAGGCAATGCTATTTGTTGCACAGGTACTTGCGCCATTTTTCACCTGCTACCATCAATGGCCAGTTAATACAACTATGGCTGTGCCCCACAAGTGCCTTTCCCATGCCTGCACAAAGTTTTGCCCACTCTTGTACAGCAATCTGTTACCTGTCAGTTACTGCGGGTCTAGGCTTAATTGAAACATATGCATACATGCATCTATGCACATCATTTGCACCTGTCTCATCTGCTTTTTTGCACACATGTATCTAATGTGCAGGATGTTCAAGTTGATAGGAGCAGCGGGAAATGATCGAACTGACACACATTTTTTTGTTCGACCTGGCCGACAGCGTAGCTGTATACCCAATCTGTTCTTGCGAGCAGGACTCACCGGAAACTAATTCTGGACGAGCTCTCGGGAGAAATTGGTCAACGGGGGGAGTTTAGGGTTTCGATTGTAGCTGCAATGAAAGGCGAGGCGCGATGCACTACTGAATCCCGCAGGGTCAGCCTGAACTCCACAGTTGATGTGCTGCCAGCTCACTGACATATTAAAACACATCGCCCTGTCATGGGAAAAGTAACTCTTTCCCCATGAAAATGAAAAGGTTTGCATTCTTTCTAACAGTCCATTTGATCGTTTCACAGTGAAAAACAAAATGAATACAAGCAACGGTGAGTATTTCGGGATGTTTGGTTGCTTGTGTGCCCTTCTGCACAGAGCCGGCCTTAAGTTGTAATGATAAAGGTGCAGCAGGTGACCTTTCGTTATTAAATACACCCGCCAGGCCCGGCTCCAGCAGGGGGGCCACACCCCCCCAAGTCCAGCTCTGGCCCCCCTAGAAAGCAGGGCTGGACTGGCAACCGAAAGAGGCCCTGGAATTTTTGATCAACGTGGCCCCATATTTCACTGCACAAGCAAGCAATATTAGTGCACAGGAAAATATTACTGCACCCATGGGCACTATTGCAAAATAGTGCTGGTCTATGGCAATGCCAACAGTTTGTGTAGGCATGGGAAGAGCAATTTCCAAGCACCGCCATATTGGTATTAACTGGCCAATAATGGTAACAGGTACAAAACGGTGTGAGTACCTGGGCACCTATTAGCAGTGCCTGGCAAATGCCTAATACCTATGCAAAAGCCAAAACTGTTGGCTTTACCAATGTTTATTTTTAACAGGACTAAAGTGAAGGGCATGCATAATGCTTTTAAATAGAGTGGCTAAACACAGACCTCGTGAAGACATTTTAATTACACCAGTAGCGGGTTTACAACTCTAATTAAGTCATTAACTCTCAGAAGGCTGCTTCGACAAAAGACTGGTAGGCGCTTTGAGTGCAAAGTTTGATTTTAAAGCTTGATTAAAGCAAAGTCAAAGAGCGTTTTTAGCAGGGAACTAGGTTGGAATAGCCATAGGGATTATTATGGGCAGTCAATGGGTGGGCAAATAACCAAACAACACCTACACGCTGGGCGTCCCTCCTCATAGCCGATTTCTCCCCATCTATACTTTAATGCAATAGTTTTGGTTCATAGCTGTGCAAGCGCCATCTAGAAGGCCAAACTAATAATAAATCAGCACAGAGATGCGGATAAGAGAGCCTGTAGTGAATATTACAGCAGAGGAACCCCACGGTATGGGGGTGTGATGGCAAATGTGATTGTTAAAGCATAGGGTTTAATATTAAAGCACAGTGCTGGACGATTTTGGCACAAATACAAATTATGTCATGGGTGGTTAAAAATCAATAACCTCACTAGTACTAACACCAGCAGCAGTCCCCTTTGTGTGTTCCTAACATTACTTTTGCCCGTCCTGCTGCCAGTCCATCAGGGCACCAATTTTTGTTTAATAATCGGTAGGTCATGCTACAGCACAGGGGTGGCTTCATGCAGGGCTAAGGGATTACATAATATGAAAGGGGATTTTTCTTATGTGGAGGAAATATTACAACAGGGGGCTGGGGTTTTACATACCAGGGGACCGATAGAGCAGTGGTGGGCTGGAGGATTACACAGCATGCACAAGCTGTGGGGTGGGGTGCTCTGCACAGCGAGAAGATAACTGCACAGGCAGGCAGGCACCCATGAGTCAGCCGAGCAGATATGAAATTACCATCGGAGTCCCGAGGATTGGAGAGGTGGTGGGGAGGACAGAGAGTGTGTGGAGCAGGGCATAATATACTGGCCGACAATTGCTGAGCAATGAGAGATGTAGCGCAGGTGTTTTGGGGAAATCAAATGTTTCTGGGAAATCAATCCACACTGATATATTACAGCACCAGGATGGGGCTTTGAAGTGCAGGAAGAGAGGTGCACACCACAGGGAGCGACTGTACCAGCAGAAGGGGCCAATGTTACAGCGGCAAATGGATGGTGCAGCAGATAGTGAGAATATTACAGCACTTGGCTGGAAGAGTGCAGCACTGGGAGCACACACTGCCCCCATGGAGAATGTTACAGCACAAGGTGGTAAGCACCTTGCTAAGTGCCACTTGTGGGGCCGAGACGTCATCTGCACGCCCTGCAGCCCCCCTCTGCAGCCAGAGAAAGTCTGGAATCGCTGGAATATGTTATTGTTCTTGCAGAAACATAGGGGCCCAGAAGCAGATATGTTATGTTAAAGCACCTGGTTGGTTGGCTGTCTTTCTTGAATCTGTCAGAGCACACCGTGAACATGGGCACAGCACACGGCATGTTCCCGGTACCAGTGCAGAACTCAGACTGTCTGTCGGCAGTGTCTCACAGGTGGCAGTGGCACATTCAATCACGGGCCCAGCAACACCTGCGCATGCGACTCGACAGCACAGAGCATACTAGGGCACGTGCGGTTTCAATGCGGACGCGCCCTAGTGAGAAGAGCGCAAGCCCCAAAATCCATGGGCCGGGGCGGACCAGGCAGGCAAACAAATCATGCAGCGAACAGCCACACCCAGGCTGTCCTGTATGGATGCATATCCCTGAATGGCCAGTGATAGTATCATTTTGAGTCTCCATGCTTCCTTCCCTCAAGAAAAGAGGCCCTATGCCCCGAGGCCTACCGGGGAAACTCCCGGTGTCCCGGTGGGTCAGTCCAGCCCTGCTAGAAAGGAGGCCTTGTCAGTGATGTGAGGTTTTCTTCCTTGTTTTCTTTTTTTCATCAAAAGGTTGAATTTATTTTACCTATACGCAATAAAAAAATAAACGTTAACCACCACTGGGACCCAGGTGGGTGGGAGGGGGGAGACTAAGGGGGTAAAAACAGGCTGGGGGGATTTTGCAATTAGCATTCTGAGAAGCTTCACTGAAGGCGGCTCAGTCAGGATTTGTTTGCTTGCTCTTGACAATGATTTATGCCCTACAGCCACGAAAGCAGAAATGACCAGGGAAATGGAGGGTCATTCACACCTCTAAGTAAGGTAGCACACTTGCTCAAGCAGGCAGCCTACAACTGCCCAGCAAGGACATATGTTGCTTCTTTAACTCCACTTATAATCTTACTTACATTTTAACCTCTCATTTATAAGGTAGTTATTGTTTCAAACCTATTAGGTAGATTCCTGTAATTGAATGTAGGTTTTTATGTGTGGGAATATAACTGTTGTTCCAATCATGCCTAATAAGATGGTTAACTGTAGAAAACAATAAATGGAAGGTGATGAAGCTGGGACACAGATTTCTACACCAGGTGCAAGTTACATTCATTGGAACACAAGATACTACAAGCATTTTTAGGCCTTGTGGTCTTGCAGTTTCGGCAGCAGTTAATGCTCACATTAGTGGCAGGAAGGCGAAGGCTGATTCGTAAATAATGGTATGGATGCCTGACCGAAGCAATGGCAGTGGTTAAGATTGATTCAGAGACTTTCATCCATAAGACTGAGAGCCCTTACAAATTCCATTCAAAGTATATATTCTGCTGAATGAACTACTTCAGTATAAGTGAAAAAAATAGGGTTGGTAGTAAGAACAATGTAATTCTGGAGGGGAGAGTGTAGTAAAATCAAAGTGATTTGATGTAAGGTGTTGACGTAGGCTATTAGGTGTAAGCCAGAATAATTGCATTGGACCAAAGATAGGATGTAGAAAGGATGTTAGGAGGGATACACATTCAATGGACGTGTTTGGTCATTTACCAATCCATTGCCATGTTAATCTCTATGGTGTTTCCACCAACTCCCTGCCCCCTCCGTGCTGAACCATACCCTCTTGGTTACTCTTTGAGCTAGCTCTGTCACAAACTAACATCAAACTTAGTGCTGTATTGGGCCTGCATATGCTATATCTAAGCATTTTTTTGAATCTTCAATGACTCTCTGTAAATGAGCCCTTGTTGAAATAAAAAAATCTCTTAACATGGTGTGTTTTCAGCCAGTAGATTTAAAAGCAACATGGCATCCTCATATCTGTTCCTTGCACTGGAATCCTAAAACAAGCAATTGCAAAGTCAACTGTTTTGACATGTGTATTAGTATTACACAGGCATTTTTCAGACAATTACTATTACATCATATGCCTAAGTACTCACACCATTTTCTAGATGTTCCCACCTTATTGCCAAGTGGTACCCTTATGGCAGTGCCTGGCAAATGCCTTTGCCATGTGTATTTAAAAGCCCTTAAGAGACTTAAACTGCACCTCACTGAGTTGGTTCAACAAGAAACTACCTGAACATATCAATGCTAGAATGGCAAGTATGGACCAACTTCAGATCATCTTCTCATGCATACTTACCAGTGGGGTCCTGACCTAAATAGTATGCATATTTGTCTGTGTGTAAGTCTAGGCTGCCTGGCCAGAACTTTTCATGAAATTAGCAGATGAGTACTGCCTTAATAACATTATACTATTGGAGTAACAATTGACAATGTCTGTATGCAAACTGAATACATCATGTATATTGTGGATCTTGTTTGAAAAGTATGACGTAACTGCTTGGTCTTTATGTAGTGCCAGAAATTGAAGTTATTTACTGTGGGATTCCACCAGTTACAGAGGGGCAGGGCTGTGGGACTGGAGGATTGTTCCCACTTCCCCCGATACACATTTGGCTCTCAGAAGATTGATCATGAAACCTTGAAAATAACACAAGAAAAGAGAAGTTCTTAATATGTTTCTGGCAATGTATAAACAGTGCACATCTGTTAAACGTAAAAAAAGGGTATCAAAATATTTCCTTACAAAGTTCAATCAGAGGTGGATTTAACAGTCGGACACCCTTGCTCTGCCTTTTCTCCCCTCAAAGTCAGTCAGGGCTGCACAGGTCCTCCCAGTGATGCCTTATCTTTTTAACATGTTTCATATTCAGATTATTTAAAATAGGAAGTGATTAGTGATAGGAAAAGGTACTTTTTTCATTAAATTATATACGCTTTCAATACACTATTTAAGTGTGGCTGTTGGGTGATTAGAAATGATGGGGGTAGAGCACAAGGAATGTGAAACAATTACTTTGTTATGCATTTCATTTCAATTTGTGTATGGTATTTTTAGTAAGTTCTGATTAATTAGGATACTGGATCTTGTAGGCTTCCAATCAGAACAGGGAAAATAAAGCTACAATCAAAAATAATTTTACCACCACTTTTTCCATTCCACAGGACCTGGAAAATGACCACCTATGATTGTAACTTTATTGTTAAAAGCAAGCAGATTTCAAATCATTAATTGTGGGAGAGGTTTATACTTTTTCATACACAGTGCAAAAGTGAAGTGAAAAGGCAACTGTGCCTATGTTTTGCTATTTACTTTTCCAGTACTTTGTGGAAACAATTCAAATTGCCTGTATGGGTACTTTTGCAAAGAATTGCAAACAGTAGCAGTCACATGTATGCAATTTAGGATTAAAAAAAAGAAATTGCCCCAATACTCTTTTGCATCAACCCGATTCTACAATGATGAACACATTGTCGGGTTAGTTTATCATATGGCTTGTGCATTTTTAAAGTAATCTGTATAAAGGTAAGCATTATTATATGTTATTGTTTATGGCTTATTACAAACCTTTACAAAAAAGTTAACAAAGTAAGAAAAAGCACCTAAATAAATGGAAAAAAGAAAAGTAAAGAGAAAAATCGAATACAGGAACTTACAAATTAAACAACATTTGTATGTTGATGGCTTACAATCATTGGTAAAAAAGTATGCAAATCTTAACAATAAACATTTTTTTTGTATAAATCATCCCTATCACTTAAAGTGTCTTTTATATACAGAGTAACGGCTATGGTAGCAAGAGTATAAGTACCATTTCAAAATCTGTACAAAAAGTGACCAGAATTGCAATATTTTCGGTATTTATAACCAAACATCGATACATATTTGTACCAACTTTAGCTGGGAAGATGTGTGGTAAAGTATCACATTTCAGGCTATGATGACATTCTGGCTTTACCACTTAACCAAAGTGTGTAATCCTGAGAAAATCATTTAATCTCACTGTGTGTTTCCTGGCAAAATTAAGAGCCCCTAGAAGAGATTCAGTTTGAGGGCGTGGCTTGTCACCGTGGGAATGGCAGCCTAGCCTTTGAGCTCTGCTACGTTGGAGCACGTATATCTGTAAATATGATGAATTTACCCATATTTTGGTCCTCTTGTGTGTCGTTTGCCTTCCATTTCAACTTGCAGGTGTCTGAGGTGGCTCGTTGATGATCCGGCAACCACCTTGTTTTGAATACGTCTTCCAGGAGGCTAGGCCATCAAACCGCGTCATCCCGTCTGTAGCAAGGCCGGCATTTCCTGTCAGCTGTGCGGCTGCAGAGATGAAAGCTGCTCGCTGCATCACACAGTAACTCTCTTCTCTCACAATACCATTGAAAATGATTTCTAATATTCCTTATTAAAATTGAATGATTTATGGGCTTAATTTCTGCTTATTTTTCATGACAAAAGAAGGAAAACAAAGAAAAAATATTACCCTTGATAAAATGCATAGTAGTTTGTTTCTTACTTTGCCTCAGCCTACAAAACATTGGTTTCTTCGACCCATACAACTGCTGGGTCAGCTGTTTCGACCAATTCTCAGAAAAAAGGAAACATAGTGGGAGATAAAAGGAAGAAAAAGAGGGGGAAAGAGAGGGAAAAGGGGAAGGAAATGCAGAGAGCAGTGCATAAGGAAGAGAAAGTGCAGTGAAACAAGAGAGAAGAAAGAGAAAGGGAGACCAAGAAAAAGAAAAAGCAAACTTTGCATTATAATAGAAAGAAGAGAAGAAAAAGAGGAAAGTGAAGAGAAGAGAGAGATGGAAAATGTCAAGATATTGCACTATGGGCCTCATTACGAGTATGGAGGTAGCCATGCCACTTTTAGTGGCATGGCTACCCCAATACTGGGTACCGGGTCCGGGTTCCTGGAATGGGGAATTAATGGGCCATTTTGACCTTGGAGGGCCCGGTAATTCCTTTTCCCGGAACCCGGACCCGGAACGTCCCCATTCCCATTTGAGCCCCCATAGGGCTCAATGGGAATGGGGAGGATGCTAACAACTGGCCCGTTAATGACGGGCCAGTTGTTGACATCCTGGTCTGCTAGCGGGACCCGCAAGCAGACCTACCAATGAGGCAGTAGAGTGTTAACGGCGCCGGCAGCTCTACCTGCACCATTAACCCTCTACTGCCTGGGTTGTAATGAGGCCCTATGGCAGCAAAAAAAAGCGCTAATTAAAGAGGGACCACCGTCATCATCTGTCCGCTTGAGAGATAAAAAAGCGAATCTCCTACACCTACAGAAAACTTTATTAACCCGGTTATGCAAACCATATTGTCAGAAATTAGAGCTCTTAAACCTTTCATGCAGGATAATAATGCTAAACGACAGCAACTAGACAACAAGTGGTCTATCTTTGAGACCAGGATGAATGAGGTTGAAAGACGGGTTGGGAATGCAGAGGATATCTTCAATAAAGTCACTACACTTGAAAATAGGGTATTAGGTCTAAAACAACAGACTGAGAATCTCGAGAATCTAAATAGAAGAAATAATCTCGGTTTTATCAGCCTTCCTGAGGGAATCGATAAAGATAACCCAACTGCCTTCTTTTATATGTTTCTACCTTTAGTTCTTAACCTTTCACCCTCAGTGCAACTCAATTTTCAAAGAGCACACCAAATTGGTCCTCTTAGACCTCTACAAAGCTCAAATAACTCACACAGGACTATGATACTGGCCTTCCTTTATTTTACTCTGATGGAAAAATTCAGGCAAATCAAAAATCTGACATGGGAAGGAACAAAGAATATTTATAACACAAGATGTCACCAAGGAGATGGCAGCGAGAAGGAAGGAGCTCCTAGCCTTTAGGCCAGCCCTAAGTCAATTGAATGCTAGATTTGGCATTGTACATCCTGCCATTCTCAAAGTTACTCTAAATGGACAAACCTCAACCTTCCAGAATTCAACAGACTTAAGAAGATACATTCAATCCCAGAAAAGGAATGACATGGATACGTCACCTCCTATCACTTAAAGGCTTTTTGATCTATTTTTCTCTCTACCGGAGCGGGGTTTTGGCAGGCCTAGTTCTTTTTTTGCATCCCCCCCATCACATTTTTCTTTTATCACAACATGGACTGGTGTGGATGGTCTCTTTTTGCCACCTTTTCTCCTATAATCTTTAAGTATTTCTCAATTTTGCCAAGTTTCATGTTTCTACCTTCCATCATATCCCCTTCCTTATGTATTTTTCCTTTTGTGTTCTCATCTGGTATGCTGGATACATTGTCATACTCCTTGCCATTATGCTATGCTATCTTATTCATTTGTTATCATAATTTCTGGAACTTTATTATCAATTCTTCTAATTTATATCTCATGATTTAGGAGCTCATGCCCCCATACTCATGCCACTCAACATAGTTTCTTGGAATATTAAAGGATTACATAATCCAATTAAAAGACAACACATACTATCCCATCTAAATAGATTGAAACCATCAATTGCCTGTATTAAAGAATCATATCTTTCTAATGAAGAAGTAGCTAAACTTAAGAGACATTGGGTAGGTCAGGTGTTCTCCAGTGATGCTAATGGAGAAAAAAAAAACAGAGTTATTACTTTAGTTAATACATCTCTCATATGTAAAATACTATCTAATGAATCTGATAATCTGGGAAGATGGGTTTTGCTCAAATTATTAATTAACTCTAAAGAATACTCTATTATCAACATGTATGGCCCAACATCCCCTGACCCTAACTTTTGGAGACAACTTAGAAATCACATGCTCCAGACCAATCCTCACAATTTGATTGTTTGTGGTGATTGTAATCAAGTTATAGATCCCTTTTTAGATAGGGAATCCAGTGTTTGTTACATTAATACTACATCCCATAAACAATTGATTGATTTTATATCAGAACTGGGCCTTAGCGACGCATGGTGTTTGATTCACCCTACTGATTCTGATTTTACCTTTTATTCCACACCCCATAAATCATTTTCAAGACTGGATTATATTTTATTCCCAACTCCACTGTTAGTCTTCTCCTCGAAGCCCAAATAGAGTCTATCACAATCTCTGATCATGCTCCTTTTTATAGCCAACTTGAATCTCCCATTAACTCTAAACCCTCAAATAGATGGTGACTTAATACTAGCTTGCTGAATGATGTCTCATTTGCACCCTTTATAACCCACAACACAATAATTACTTTGCTGTAAACAAAAATCAAGACACATCCACTACAAACAACTGGGATTGCTACAAAGCTGTTCTCAGAGGTAATATCATTTCATTTGTTGCCAATAAAAAGAAAAAACTGAAGCAGGAGTTGGAATCTACTCTCAAACAGCTGAAACCCCAGGAAATTCAATTTGCCAGTATTGGCTCACCCACAATTCTTAACGATGTTCTGAAGTTAAGATTTCAATATAATAAAAATGCAACCCTATATTCCTGTGCAAATGAGCTCAAATATAAATTGAAAATTTACCAACTTTCCAATAAGTTTGGCAAATCTTTGGCATCCTACCTTATATTAAAAAAGAGAGATCTAGAGTTGTCACCCTTCAAGATCATCTAGGAAACAGAGAATACTCAGATAAAGATATTCTTCAAAACTATACTCCTCTAAAGCTCCACCCAATATTACTTCTATTGAAGACTTTTTACATGATTTACCCAGGAACTCAATCTCCCAACAGACCTTGAATCACTTAACGCTCTAATTACCCATTCTGAAATAATTCAAGCCATCAAACATCTTAAGAAAAGTAAAGATCCTGTCCCTGATGGCTTCCCATTTTTCTAATCTATTAATCTATTAATCCCTAAACGTAGTGATCTCTACTCTCACTTTATATCAGAGGGGAAAGCTCAAGGTTCTTTTCTTGAAGCCATGATTATTGTTTTTCCCAAACCCAATGAAGACCCCAAACTCCCTCAAAGTTATCATCCAATTTCCCTTATCAATACCATTTGTAAGATTTATGCAAAGATTCTAGCCAATAGACTCCTCCCCTTTCTTCCCAATCTCCTTAAACAGGATCAGGCTGGATATATCAAAGGTAGAGAGTCCTCCCCCAATATTAGACTCTTTTTTGGTCATCATAGACTTATCCCCATGCTGTGGTAGCCCTAGATGCGAAAAGGCTTTCAACAGAGTAGAATGGGACTTTTTATTTAAAACCCTTAAATGGCATGGTTTTGGCTCCCCTTTTTTTTATACTTGATTAGCATACTTTACTCAATGCCCAAATCTGCAATTTTTGTTAATGGACAATTATCTTCCTTTTTCCCCCTATCAGAAGGAACACGTCAAGGTTGCCCTCTTTCTCCATTCCTTTTAATCGTACCACTTGAACCTTTTCTAGAGACCATTAGAAAAAATGATAATATTCTAGGACTCCAATATAAACACCTTCATATAAAAACAGCAGCCTATGCAGATGATGTTCTTCTTTTCCTGAAAAACCCAGAACAAAGCTGCTCGCATTCATTACACGTCATCTGAAATTTCTCTAAGCATCTGGCTAAAAACTTAATATTCATAAATCAGAAATCCTTCCCCTTAACATATATTGTACACCACATCATACTCTATCCTTAGGAATGAAAGGGTGTCCCAAGGGCTTCAAATATCTTGAAGTCCATAATTCTACTTCTATTAGTAGCATCCAAAAAAAAAATACAGAAATCTTACTAGCCAGAATTAAAGAACTAGTAACTTCATGGTCACCCCTTTAACTCTCCAGGTGGGGCCGTTTAGAATCCATCAAGATGATGATTTCCCCTACTATCCTATATTTCCTGTATATCTTATCTATTCCCCTTCCCCTCTCCTTTTTCAAGTCCATAGACTCCTGCTTAATTGGTTTTCGATGGGGGAAAGGAAGGGGTGGAATCTAGATTAGTAAAATAAAACATAAAAAAATGTTCCTTGGGTGGTGTCAACTTCCCAGATTTTAGAAAATATCACATAGCCTTTGTTATTAAACAAGTACAAATGTGTTTTTTTTTTCAAGAAGAATCAGGATGCATACCCAAATGGGTACATCTAGAAAGAGCTATGGCTTCCCCAATTCCCCAGGAAGATATTTACCTTATTAAAAGTAAGAATAAACTTATGAAATATTCCTGTATTCCTCAATCTGCACTTTATCTCAAATTGTATATGTTCCCATCTTTGGCCAAAATGTCTTCTTTTACCTCTCCTCTCATTTGGCTTAATCCCCTAATTAAGGTTAAAGGTAAATCTATCTTATGGAAGCCATGGCTCTCTAGAAACATTAAATATTGTAATCAATTCTTCTTGAAAATGTCCCCATTACTGTTAAAGACTTTGCTGTCAAATACCATTTGCCCGCCTCTTCCACGAAACAATATTTTACCATTATTGCTGCTCTTTTTGAAAATTATGAACTACTCATTCATAACTCCAATACACCTGATGTGCAAAGAGTTTTTTTGCATACTGAACCCTAATAATACTGCTTCCATTTATCATAAAACTTTCATGTCAATTCCAACAGTTGGTCTGCTACACAATGATTGGAAGAATGACTGCATAATACCGGACTTTCAATTTGACTGGCCTCCACAGTGGAAATACAGCTCTAAAATCACTTCCTCAGTCAACGTAACCCATACTCTGTATTTCTCCCACCACAGAGCCTTTGTTACCCCTGTTTCACTCTTCAAATGCGGTATTTCACCTAATGACCTTTGATGGAGCTGTTCACAAGTCCAAAGTTTTTTTAAGCATATGTTCGTGGAATGTCAACATGTTAAACCCTTTTAGAGTTCTGCATGGCAAACTATCAAATTAATTTTTAAAACTCAACAAGACTTTAACTTTGGAAGTTCCCTTTTACAAACTACTGTAGCCAGCAAATATACAAATCCGCTCTTTGATTTATGTCTAATGGTCACACTTCAAACTATTACTGCCAATTGGACAAACCTACGTCACATTCACTATAATTGTTGGTGGAACAATATTTGTATTATTCTTAGGTTAGAAAATTGTATAGCTTCCTCTCCAGATCTATTATGCAAACATCAGTTGAAATGGCAAAGTTTTCTTGATTTTGTATCTAATGCAGATTATCATTAATGCTAAATTAGCATCTTTTTGCCATGATTACTATGTATCCCTTCATCCCCTCCTCTTTCACCCTCTGTGTTATGTCCTGTCTGTCTTGTCAGTTATATGTCTTGTTTGTTATTGTTTTGGCACCCACCCCCCTTATCTTTAAAAATATCTTTGAAGCTAACTAGACCCATTTATTTATGCATGCCTGGCATTAATATAAGTCAAATATCTGTTCACGAATAACTTTTTGTATATTTCCTGTATACTTTTGGCATATACTCTCGTATACCATTAATGTTCATTAATTGTCATTTATGTTGATTTTCTACCATACATTTTTCTTTTTAATGAGGAAAATAAAAAATAAAAAAAAAGTGATTTAGTTTGCAGTGTGGTTTAATAAATGGGCAGTACAGGGTTTAGGGCCAGCCAAGGAGACATACACAGATCTTTCTTTGTCAAATATAAGGCCACATTTATTGATCAAAATGTTGACATTCAAAATAGCAAAGTAAACATGTCAAATAAGAAGTCGTCATGGACAATTGAATATTATAAACAGTATGGGAACAGTATGTAACACACAATGATGTATAGGGTGGCAGGGGAGCTGTGGCCCCTCCTCTCTGCCACATCCAACCAGGAGTGATGCAAAGAGGCCGGAAACCCTTCAACCTCCACTGTCTACCTCCTGATCCCACTCTCACCTGCTTACTAGCACTCCCACACACCCTCAACTCAATTAAAATTAGCTGCCAAATTGCCCCAAAAATACAATGTTGTGCTTCAAAATGTCATTTGTAAGAAACTAAATATCCTATTCATTGCTTCAATATTTATCGAGGAGGAGGGTGCTGTCTTTCACAACAAAATGGCTGGACCACAAGCACCTCCTACGTGGCCTTCTGGGAGTAGCCACAGTATTTATTCAGGGAGGTATTATTGAGCGCACACTATGTTAGATGCAATAAGGACTGGCGTCCTCGTTGCTCAGCCCCTGCAGAGGAGGAGGTAATACCATCCTTGATTCTCCCCAGCCAGGCCAAGAAGACATGATGAGGGAATGATGGGATAGGTGGGGGTGATTGTAAATGCGAATGGTAGTCAGGGGGAGCTGATGGAAGGTGACAGGGGGTGATATTGCCACACTATTGTTTCTGCTTCTCTTTTGCTCTGTGCTGTTTTTTATATCTCAATTATAGCAGTATGTTGAAAAAAGGTACACAACATATTTCTTAGGACATGAATAATTGGGCTCAGACTTGTTAAGGGCAGTATACAGCTTTCATTTTTCATTTTTGGCAAACGTTTTCCATATGGAGATGGGGGAGCATATCGAAGATGAAGTGAGTATCCAATGAAAGGTCAAAGTAGTGAGAGCAGAAGACTGAAAGATTGTGGAAGGGGGACTGGAGGACCTGTGACTTTGGAAGGGATGAGCAGGTGGAAGTCGAGAGCAGGTTTCCCATTTGAACAAATTGAGTGAACCTGGGCAAATCACCTCATGTCAGCAAAACCTGGTGAGGTGAACAGGCTGTTTCGAGATAGTGTCACACCCCTAAACATAATTTAGGGGTGTGATTCTATCCAATTGTAGAAAAATGCAACTTAAAAAAACCTGTAATATTTGTTGCACTCATGACAGCGATTAATGACTCCGACCATAAGCTCCATACCCATGCCCCACCTACCTGGGACCATCTGTCAGCCTTGCCAAGAATTCATTTGGCTTAAATCTGCCAGGGAGTGCAACAGGATCTTTAGCAGACATTCAAGTAGTCTTGCGGGTAAATGTGTCAAACCTGGTCTTAAAACTCTGGGTTTGAATCCAGGCTTCTGCAACTTATAAAGCCGTCTAACAGACTAAAAAAGTTAAGGGCAAATTAAGGGCAAATGGATTGTTCAGATCCAGGAAGACATTTATTTTTTGCCGGATCAAAAATATGAGAAAAGTTTGGCCCCTCCTGATCACAAAGCTGGCCCACCCAGATAAAAATTCCTGGAGCCGGGCCTGGTGCAGTGGGACACATTAAATAACAATAGGGTGCTGATGCAGAGCATTTCTACCATACATTTTTCTTTTTAATGAGGAAAAATAAAAAATAAAAAAAGAAGTGATTCATTTTGCAGTGTGGTTTAATAAATGGGCAGTACAGGGTTCAGGGCCAGCCAAGGAGACATAGACAGATCTTTCTTTGTCAAATATAAGGCCACATTTATTGATCAAAATGTTGACATTCAAAATAGCAAAGTAAACATGTCAAATAAGAAGTCGTCATGGACAATTGAATATTATAAACAGTATGGGAACAGTATGTAACACACAATGATGTATAGGGTGGCAGGGGAGCTGTGGCCCCTCCTCTCTGCCACATCCAACCAGGAGTGATGCAAAGAGGCGGGAAACCCTTCAACCTCCACTGTGCTGATGCAGAGCATCAGCACCCTATTCGCATGATGATTACCTAACTGCTCTGACGCAGGAGCCAGGAAGTTTTGATTGGAATAGGGCGCTCATGCGTTAGCATGCATGAGCGTCCTATTCCAGTGATTAACCCCCTGCCAGGCGCCGGAGCAGGGAGGGACAAAACAAATGTGGTGCTCGTGGACCCCCCGACCGCACAACCATTCCGCTCCCCCTGTCGACCAGGGGGGCACGGGGAGGGGGTGGGGTCACCGATTCGCCCAGGGCGCTGTTGCCTCTAAGGCTTGCCCTGCTTTTGCGAGTATGACATTCCCATTGCCTCTGCATGTGTGCATGCGTGTCAGCAATGGACTTCAGATTGGTGAGTAAGGGTGATCTTCTGATTAGGTGGCGATTCCCCTGTTCCCACCCATGAACATGGTAATCCTGCTGCTAGTAATACCACTGCACTCATAATGGAGCCCTCTGGGTGATGATATGTGCTATAGTATGAAACACCCACAGGAATGAGGGTCTACATGTGTGTCTCCCTGCCTGCAGAAACCAAATTACAGCAAGCATCCATTTACTTTGGCCGGGGCTAGCGCTGCAGAGTAAATGCAACCTCTGACCGTAAGATATTGAATGTACTATCATCATGAGTGGGAAACACATCAGATATGCGCTTTCACACACATCATTTAGAAGGAAAGTCGGCCATGTGTTGCCATCCATAAATCTTTCCCTCTTTGCATCTCCCAGGTGCAGGCTCCTTGGGACATTGTGTTGTGTTCAAGATAAATGATCGCCATTTGGGATGTGTCACTGCTGTGCCCCCCTCTGTTCTCGCGATTGATGACACACCACACACTCTCTCCTGCACACTCTCGTTTCCTTTGTGTCATCTGCCTGGAATAACGTGCATGTCCTTCACTGCCTGCACACACACACCTGCACACACACACACATACCCACACTCACACACTCACACATACACTCACTCTCTCACGGTGTCACTACCTTGCTGCATAATGAAATGCTGAAGCTACTTCCATGCCTCAAACGCTTGACCCTCATTATTTACTGTCAGGAACAGGCACGTGTGCTATCCTTTGCCTGTCACTGTGTACCTGTATTCGTCCATCCCTAGTGTACAGGGTTGGTCTGACCATTGTGTGAGCGCTGTGTGTCACTCAGATTTGTTTTGGTCGAGATATGGGCGAGATCCACAACAGGTTGTGCGAACACGATGCAATAATCGAAGCGATTGTTGTGTCGTGCACACGGGTGCTCAGCTGCATAGGGAGAACCGGCATGCAGAAGGAGCTATGCCTGTAAGTGTGAGGGCTTGTAGCCTGCCCTGGCATGTCTAAGTGGTGGGCATTCTCCTTCCACCAAGATATGAGCAGGCACCAGCACCCATGTTAGAAGATGCCCGGTGTCGAAACGTCCACCCACAAGGGGCTGAGTGTGCATTGGCAAGGTGATTTTAAAGAGCCGATTGCTTGGTGAAAAGGAAAAAGGAAAAATAGAAAAGCTCATGCTTTGCATAAACATTTCTATGTTTGGCATTGCAATGGTAGCAGAAGGCTGAAAAAACACACTGCCACCCTTATATTTGTCCCTGGTCCAGGCCTGTGAAAGGGCAGACTGGTAGGAGGGCATCACTGGTCTAATTAGCCCCCAAAACTTCCACTTATTTGGGCTCAGAGTGATGCCATGCCACCACTCACTCACTGGGCCTGATTCATGGAAGTGTTTTGTAATGGCACAATCCCATAGGAAAACGTTCCATGAATCAGGCCCACACCATATTTTCCAGTAACTCCAATCAACCATTGGCATAGTGGCTAGAAAGCAAACAAATTGCCCAGCAGAAGTGCCGCTCAGAAGAGTCGAGGCTGGAGAAGGACTTGTCTCAAGTAATGTTTTTAAAGTAAGGATATAAGGCTCACATGGCTTCATCCTCTAGACATACTCTTTGCTATCTGTCTGAGGGTGGGACAAAGGCCTTGCAAGCGCCATTGAACCTTAAGCACTCAGCCTGCGTCTATGTGAACATTTCCCCATCATTTTTTTTTTTTAATGTAGTCATTCAATCCAATCAATGCAGTGTGAAAATGTTGCAAGTAATAAGGTCACCAAATACACAGAAGGCTGTAAGCCTAACAATGACCCAAAACCTTTTTTAAAAATCCACAATCACCCTAACTATGTTCCTAAAGCTTCCACTAATTCTAATTACTACCCTGAACTCTTAGAGAACACTAACACTTCAGCACGCAAAAGAATTTTGTGTGTATGTTACTCAATACAAAAGCAATGGAAAATTAACAGTGAATCTGATTCCAACCTCATCACCAACTTGCCGCAAATCATATAGCCCTTGAACTAACCCAAACCTTTGCTCTAATTGTAAACGTAGCCTTATCCTAACCGCAACTCTAACGCTTACCCCAATGCTTACTTTGCTCTAACCAATAGGTTTATGCTAACCCTTATTCTATGCCAACATCACCAGCACTCCCCAACTTTCCTATGCCTTTCTTAAACACTTACCAAAACCATTACTCTATTAGCCCTAGCCTTACCATAACCCATAACTTAACACTTACCCTAACACCTAACTTACACTAATTCTATCCAAACTCCTTACTCTAAACCCTACCCCTATCCTTACCCTTACCACAATTCTAACCCTAAACCAGGCAATCACAAGCCCATGAAACCCTGATTAAGCATTACAATCACCCCTGCAACACTATAGTTTTTGCTGCTTTTCACCTGCATTTTATAAATATATTTTGCTTGGCAACTTTTTCCTGCAAAGGTATTTTCACCACAACCTTTTCACAGACTACATTTTAGCTGGCAGCATTTTCACTGGATACCCCTCAGCCCCCGTGGTTACTATGTTAGGAGTTTGCAGCTGTTGAGTGACCGGTTTGGGTGGTGGTGAATGCTCACTGGTGCCACATCTAGACCATTGCTACATTGACACATTGTTGACTTCTGTGTCTACATCGTCACTCCATCTGCAGCTCACCGGCATAACTGTGAAACCCCCAGCAGCAGAAATCAAGTGAACCCTGCAGAAGGGCCTGCACATGTGACACAGACAGATGAGCAATCACTTTTAATGTATATGCCTGGGATGCAAAAGTGCTTTAGGCTGTACCTTGTCCATGCGCAAGTGCACGCTCATTCGGCACTTTCACCACCACACAGCAGTTTAAAAAATAGATTTTACAGCTGGACAATTACCCTTCTGTAGTGTACAAGTTCTGCCAGTCAAACGGGTGCTTGCAGAGTTCTTTTGTCGTTGCTGTTTTAAAATATTTTCAAAGGATTTTCTGTTTAAAAAGATAATTGTTGACTCCCTAGATGAGCTTTGAAAACCAGTTTTGCATTTAAAACTTTTTAAAATACAATGTTGTAAAAGAAAATGACAATGATATCTAGATTGTACTGAGCACTTAAAGACTGGAGGGGTATCTGTATGTCTGACCATTATACAATTAGGGATAAAGCACAGAACACCCCAGCTAAGGGTCACTATATGGTAGCAATGGACGAGCACCCAAGGCTGAGACTCAAGGTAGGTGAATCAGGTTAGTTCTTAAGCGTAGTGAATCCCCAAGCCCCCCAAAAAGGAATGTCTACACACTATGTGATGTGATAGCAGTTATGTTATCTAAAATAAGGTTCAAGTAAATATGTGCATTAATAAATAGCACACTTTGTACTCAGGCAACAATATCCTCATAATGATGAATATATACATATCTGTGTGTGTTACCAATATATATTGTAGATTCCATTTAGAATGCACCAGTTGCTGGCAGTAATTAAAAAGCACAGGAGTCATAGAACATAGGATAATTGCATAGACATGACTGTAGAACGGCCGGTTAGATTAGGAACATTGGCTGAATCCTTTCTTTAAAGTAGAGAGGCAATACTTTGTGAGGATCCCCCACCTGGGCAACCTGTAAGGGAAAAGGTAAGTTGTACTTTATCTTGTATATTACAGCCCAGTCCAAGGATGTTCAATAATGCTTTTCTTCTTTTTCTACAGAACCCACTACCCCAAAGGACCAGGGAAGCCACAGGAGAACAGGATCCAAGACAAATCTGGGACCACTAGCTTAAGTGCCTTGTCAGGTGAAGTGGTGAAGTTTCTTGGCCTTACTCAATGAGACCACTCAAGGATGGATCCCCTTTGGAAAAAGGAGTCACTGGTATGTCGATAGAAGAAGCACAAAGGAACCAAGCAATGTTGGAAAGGCAGCACTTTCGATCCTCGCGATGGTCTCTGTTGGTGGGCCGTTACTCCGGCTGTGGATATCCCATGAGCCCTGACAAGGCCTGGCTGAAAATTATAAGATCCTGAGTGACCTTGGATGACTTTCAGTGGTGACTGGTGCAGTGGCAGAAGTAGGTGTCTTATTTTGGGGTTTCACAAGTTGACCACATTTTGGTTCTTCATTGCTGCAGCCACAGCATGGACCTCTGGATTGCTTCTGGTGACCTAGACATGACTACCGGACTGGACTGTGGACCCTCACTAAGTCTGGACACTCAGGATGTCTTCTTTGGATTTTGGTGGTGGAAACCCACCAGTGGATGCTCCACTGCTGGCAGCGACCCTGGACCTACTCTGGAATGGACAAGTGGACATATGTCATGGCAGGAATGCCCCTTGAAGGATTCTTTAGAGTTTTGGAACTTTTGCAGGTCCGATGATCAAGCAGCACTATGCTAGGGTACCCCCTCTTCCAGGCAATACTCAGCAACCTGTCTTCCAGTGCTCAAAAACACTCCTCCAGACTTCAAGCAACACAGATAAACTCCTTGGCCTCAGGAGGTTCAGGCACTCCTCTTCTGGACCCTCAAATATTCCATTTCGGATGGCAGGCACACAGGACTGGCTTCCAGGACACTTGGTGTGAAGAGCAGCAGTTGCATGATATTCCCCCGTAGCTCAGGAAGAGGTTCCCTATCCAGGTCCTCTATGGTTGTCAGCACAGCTGCTTTTGGATTGCTTGAAGATGTGAAGCTGCAGACATCTACCTCCAGCTGGACTCCAGAATGCAAGTGCAAGATGACTTCAGCTTCAGGTTTCTTATTACGGCTTCTGGCTTCAGTTTCAACTTCAAACTTCTGACAAGGAGGTATAAGGCCCCTTGTTATACTAAACACTCCCCATTCACTCAGACTGACCCATGCTCAGCCAGCCAATCACATACAAGCACATTCATGCAGGCAGCACCCAAACAGGGTCACAGTCGTTCAGGCTATTCACCAGAAACTAGACATCTACAACACAGGGTGTGGATTGGGGCTAATCCCCAGCCATTCATTGCACCACACTGTATTCATTCTAGTTTCAGTCAGGGCTGGCTCAAGCATTGTATCAGACATCCAAAACCAGACACTCACAACAAAGAATGCATATTGTCTACTCACTCCATTCAGGTAGGCACCACCCCAATGGTGTACCCACACTGGGCAGCCCCTGGGAAAGCTCCAGTCAGTATGGCAGGATGCAGCCCCAGAGCCATATATGGTCCTTCCACCCAACATAGCCAGGGATTCTCAGAACTTTGAGAAACAAGGGGGTAAGGCAAAATAAACCAAGAGGCCACCAGTGGCCATTTTGCCTTTTGTGCAGGAATCCATTGATTCCTGTGGCAGGTCTGGGTATCCCAAATATGGAGGATCCTAGAGCCACTGTCACATTGACTCTGTGGTCAACACACAGGTGTCCAAAAACATACACTAGAATGGGTTTGTACCACTACCCATTGGTGCCCTAAGGGTATCCCCTGGGTACTGTGTGTGTGTGTGTGTGTGTGTGTGTGTGTGTGTGTGTGTGTGTGTGTGTGTGTGTGTGTGTGTGTGTGTATGGTGTGTGTGTGGTATAATGTTAGTAAATAATAGCTTGAAACAGACAAAATTCAAATTCCATATGGTAACAAAACACGGTAATCTGGAAAAGATGAGTAGAGACTCTGTTGCAAGATCTCTATAGCAGCAAATGGTTTAAATCGTTGTATAACATTGAATACTGCCTTGGCAAAAAGAAAAAGGGACTCACAGATGGTGAGAAAGTGATTATCCAGACAACAGTTGCTCTGAACAGGGTGATACTTGGCAACCATGCATCACAGAAATGTAAAACAACTCCCTTGTCAGACATCACAACTTGCCGCTGCATCACTCACTGATTCACAGGCTTCAAGAAACAATTTCTTATGAAATCTGTTCAATTTGCATACCGGTTGGCTGAAGCCACTGATACAGCAGAGAAAACTCATTTGACTGCTTATGTTGGATTCTTTCATGGAGCTGAAATATTGCAAACAAACCAAAGGCCAGGCAATTGCATTTGGATTGAAGATCCTGTTGCTTACTTCCAGATATTCATGACAAATGGCTGCCGGAGACTCGCGAGCCGTGGGTTAAAATGGTAGCATTATTTTCCCACATTTTGAGTCATGGACTGCCCGAGCCAGTGCAATGGCAATTGAAAAACCAGGCGGGAATGGAAGCATAGCCATGGCCAGAAATACAATTGACAATTGTGCATCACTGCCAATTAATGCAAGAGGAGAACAAGAAGAAAGTTGAGAACACAAAGCAGGAGGAAGCAAAGTTAGTTCAGAAAAGGTCAAGGGAGTGCTATTGATGAGTAATGATGGAGGGCTGATGCAGAAGATGCAGTCATAATAGCAAAATAACACAGGATGCCCACAGACCAGAGTGGGTATAATATTGGGCCAAGAGGAAGAGGGAATGGGCTTAGAGGAGGTAGACAAAGTGGATTACAAAACTCTCAAGGAAGAGGAGGATTTAATGGCAGATAGCTGCAGCAATGTAGGAATTGCGGAAGAATAGGACACGTAGCTAGGACATGCAGAAGCAGAGGAGGCATGCAACAGAATTGGCCAGTGCCAAGAGGGGGGATGGGGTATGCTCTGTGATATAATACAGAATCACAGCAATATTATTCCCACAGTCACACGCAGGTTGTGACATATGTGCCTCAACCACAACTAATGCAGCAGCACCACAGCAAATGCAATTGCCACAGGGGCAACCTCAGCAGGTACCCATGCAAGCAAAACAGACACAACCACAACAAGTACAGACACAGCAGGCTATGGCACCAAAATGGAGCTTGACCCCAGGAGCCAAACAGGCACCCACAACCAAATTGGGGAGTGTGACTGTGATAGGAGGAACTCATTTCATAGGTATGGGAACTCTTCTATGCCCACAAGAGGACAGCCCACATAGCAACCTGATGTGTTCAGTACTCTCATTGACACCAGACCCCAAAGAGGAACAAAGGGTCAGGGTAACTATAGGGTCAGGGTAATGATATGAGGCTGGACATTCTAATTTCTAGTAGACACTGGAGCCACTCGGTCTGGTGTCTGTGAGGGAAAATACCCAATCTTGGGAACTGCCATGAATGCTCAAGGATTCTCTGGGGCGATGAGTATAGTTCATTTTTCAGATGAATTGCCAATCTCTATAGGAGAACACAATATATCAATGCCATTATTATATTCAAGGCAGACACCAGTTAACATATTGGGACTTGAATTAATGACAAAGTTAAACACAGCAATATTGTTTAATGACAAAGGAATACTGTGCTCTAATCCAGGGATACACTATATGAATGTGGTCATTGTTACCCAGGTTGGTAGGTAAAATATTGAGGATACCTGATGCATTTTTGTTCCGACCAGAGATTCCTATGGACAATGAGGAAGGGCTGATTATTCCTTTAGAATAAGAAGCACCAGTGGCCAGAGAGGAAAGGGTGATGCTTCTTGGGACAAATGATGAAGGAAAGTGATGGAGGAAAGAGATAGCCCACAATGAAGGATGCAGGTTGACAGATTTGATAGACAGAATTCTTTAGAGATGACTACTCTGACGATGAACTAGTGTTTATTTTATAAGTATCACTTATTGGATCAAAGTAAAGTTTATAGAAACACATCAGAGATTGGCGTTGGTAAAAAGAAGACTATCATTATTTCAAGAAGACTTATAAAAAGTGCCTGAGATTTTATGGACTGCAAGCCCATATGATGGGGGTCTATTGAAAGGGATAGGGACAGTTCAAATTAAATTGAAACCAGGAGCTCATTTAGCACGAGCAAATCAATATCCCATCTCTAGGGAGGCGGATGAAGGTATATTTGAGACCCTTTCTGCTTCAATGAAGCAAGACATATTGGTGTCATCAGATTCATCATGTAACACAGCTGTGTACCCCATGAGGAAATCTAAGGGGTGTCATGGTGATTCATTCAGGACCTTCACCCCCTAAATAATATAGTTAAATCTGAGTTTTCTTTAGTTCCAAATCCTGCCATAATACTGTGTAACATCCCTTCTACAGCTAAATATTTTACAGTTGTCGGTTAAAATAATGGATTCTTTTCAATTCCCCTTCATGAAGACTCACAAGATTTGACTTCCTTTTCGTATAGAAATACACGTCTGAAACATACTCGTTTGATCCAGGGGTACTTTGAGTCCCCTTCAATCTTTAGTAGAGATGGACCTGGGTAATGTCCGACTCTAAAGTGTAATAATTCAGTACGTGGATTATATTTTGGTCTGTAGTGAGACAGAAAATGATGTAGAGAAGAATAAGTTAAACTCATTACTATACTCTCAGAGAAAGGATATGAGGTAAAGAAGGAGAAATGACAATATTGTACAGAAGAAGTCTCGTATATAGGACAGTGGATTTCCCATGAAGAGAGAAAAGTGACACCTGAAAGAGCAGAAGCAATCATGAAAACAGGAGCACCAAAAACAGTGAGGGAAATACAACAGTTTCTAGACATATGCATTTTATTATATAGAACATACATGTGATCATTTTTAAAAGGACTTAAAGAAGCCCAGGTAGATAAGAGCACAATCATTTTGACAGATGAAATGACTGAAGGGTTTGAAGAATTGAAAAAGCAATCAGTATAGCTCCTGTGTTGGGGGACCCAGATTACAATGAAGAAATGTATTTATTCTCCCATTCAAATTGAGAAGTTATGACAACTGTTATGACAGCAGTCCTAATGCAGAAGATGGCATTAGGACATGGACGCAAACCATTGGCTTACTACAGTGGGATTTGAAATCCAGTAATGAAGGGACAATATCCCTGTGAGCAATCATTAGCTGCTGCTGCATTCACAATTGAAAAAGCTTAAAGTATAACGATGGGCTGCCCAATAACATTATTTGTACAGCATGCGTTATTTGCGATTTCAGAGAACCCAAAAGTACATTGACCACATAAAGAGCATTGGGGTACAAGGTGATTATTTCCAACCCCGCAATTAAAATTGTTAGATGCAAGACACTGAACCCAGCAACCTTTATAGCAGAACTAATAGGAGAGGACAATTATGCACAACATGTGCTGCTTTTATAATGATATTCCCCAGGCTAGAGAAAATGCCCTCAGAAGGGGGAGGGTGTTTTTTAATGATGGTTAATAAAAGACTGCCCTGGCAACTGGGGAAAGGCATACTGGAGCAGCAGTAATGAAACTGAATAGAGAAGGTGAATTTGAGGTAGTAACAAGCATGAGATTGTCCTCAAATTACTCAGCAAAGACTGTAGAATTATATGGGCACATCAAAGCGCTGCAGAGATTTGGGGATGAGGAAGTGACAATGTACTCAGACTCTGCCTATGTGACGTCTACTGTACATGCACATATTTCACACTGGAAAAGTAGGGGCTACCACCACGCAGATGGCACTCCAGTGCAACATGCAGCCCTATTGGATAGGCTTATAGAAGCATCAAATCTCCCATTGACAATAGCAGTCGTAAAATGAACTGCACATTCTGAAGGAACAGACTTAATCTCCTGCGGAAATGACGCCACAGATTTAGAGGCTAAAAAAACAGCCTATTATCCACCCACATCTAGCTTGGAAAGAGAGGATATGAAACAGATGACAGGTTGATGCATGTTAGCAAAGGAGGGCTTTAACATGCTGTCTATCATCCAGTTAATTGAAATACAAGCTCGAGCTCCACAAGAAAACAGGATTTATGGAGAAAGCAGAGGTGTTCTCTATCCCCCATTGATGTACTTTGGAGACAGGATAGTACCGGAAAACCATTAGAATTTTGAGGATAGCTCTGGAGCAGCTTCACTACCCAGCACACACGACTGCAGAGAGTCTAATTGCAACAATTGCAGAAGAATAGTTCTCACCCAATCAGTTAGAGCATGTGGCTGAGTTCATTGTTAATTGCATTGTGTGCCAGAAATGTACTGCAGGGCACACTTTGCGAACAGCAAGAGGAGCAATCCCTAGACCCAATGGCCCACCCATTTCAGCATCTACATATAGATTATGTAGATATGGTGCAAATATGCAATGCCTACAGATATATGCTGGTCGTAGTATGTTCTTTTTCTAGATAGATAGAGGCTGGTCCATGCACACACCCTGATGCCCCTGGGCTTCTAAGTTCATTGTGTAGGGTGTTCCCAAGGTGGGGGGTGTGTGAGGTCTTGCGGTCTGACAATGGACCACACTTTGTAAACTATTTATTGAAACAGATAGTTTTTCTAATAGGTATACAACATGGGTTTTCATTTGCTTATCACCCACACACAGGTGAGTGTTGTCTTTGAGAGATTAAACAGATTATTAAAGGAGCACAAAGCAAAATTGAAAATCACTCTTAAAAAGGGATGGCTAATTGCTAGAAGCTAGAATAAGGAAAATGAAGTACACACAAACACCATAGATTATAGACCATCGTTTCTCAAAATGTGAAAAGGAAAACAGACTTGGAGCGATGCTGCAACTCTTTTTTAAAAGGTTTAACAGAACAATGAGAGAATAATCTGGAGTTTAAAGAGGAAAGAAGAGTATCGTTCATCGTTTATGCTACCTATCAGTACACTCATTTCACATTCTTGTTGTTCATTGCATGTAAAAATGTTTTTGTATTTTCCCTTGTTCCCTCCCTTGTCGTGAAGCGCTTTGAAACACATGGTGTATAGGCGCTATACAAATTATCATATATCATATCATATATATCATAACTAGTACAGACACTCCTGTATGTTATTTTCTCCTACATATTGCAGACTTATCCAGCCCTAATACGAAGAGGCATGAATATTATTACGTTTCTAGGAGATCCCAAAAATAACTGTATTGTTTGGAGAGTGATCATTGCAATTATACTCCAGTTTCTGATATAAAAGTAATTCAAAAGGGGGAAACAAGTTTGCAAATTAAAGTTAAAAAAATCGAGAGGCATTAACACTTCAGAGATTCACTGCCATCCAGAAAGTCCATTGGTTTTCATGGAATATTGATGATGATATCAGTTGCTGTTATGATTTGTGTTTTTCGCCTTAATATTATGGCATTTCAACATGTTGTGAAAACTGATACAGATGTGGAGGGTATCAATGAAACAGCTACTATTGTCCCCACTAAAGGTACAGTACAATATAACTAATAGACTATTTTAATCCAAAAGGGATGTTGAGGAATACCATGACGGTATAAATACATATCTGGAGAAATTGATTCATTTGAAAAACAACCTATTGTACCATGGTAGCAAAACATGAAAGAGGTGGGCGAAAGAATGTCAGACGAAAACTGTTATGTTTGTTCCCTAATACCTTATGCCATTAATGCAGCAAGAACATTTATTGCAAGAGAACTTGCAACACACAATTCAGAGTGCCTAAATCATGTGGCAGCATGCACAACCAGAGAACAGTTCAAAGAAAAATAAGCTGTGTTACGATGGCGATCAAAAGTAGCATTCCCATATGAAGACATCTATGTGAAAGCAAGAAGGACAGAAAACGGACTAGGGTGGTCAATAACAAAGGGATGTATCCATCCCTGATTTGAAAACAAATAATGGTTGAATGGCTCAGAAATAACTGAAAAAGCAGGGGAGCCAAGGTGCGGAGAGAGACCTAAACTGGTGATTTATGGGTGTGTTTTTACCAGTACCGTATGGGAAGAAGGACTACTGTCTTGCTCTGCACATCTATTGAAAAAAGAATGAGCAAGCACTGTGCAGATAGTAAGTGACAAATGTCTAGGATCGTGGGCCAAGTACTTGAAGTTACTCACATGGGTCAACAAGTAAACAGGACCTTTATCTTTAATACCACTAAGGAATGCAAGGACATGCTTCAGGAATGATGGCCTGGTCCTGGTTGGAGAAAATAGAGGATGCGGACAAATAATCGAAGTACCGGGAATAAATGGAGGAACTGCAGTATTGATGGACTGCTATTGGGGCTGTGAATCCACAGCCTACATGCAGTTGCTTAAGAATTGGGGAGGAATATGCTCTATGGTGATGATACATGTTCCAGCATTGGTGATCCCCCAAAGTGACCTTCATATTGATGAATTTCCAACTGTCGGGGGGAAATTCTGCCGGGGTCGGCCGGGCCGTCCGCAGACCTCCAGGCAGGGAGGCCCCAACTCCTCCCGTGTGTATCCCAGATAAGATGAGATAGAGTATGAGACGCACACAAGGAGCAAGGTGACTCTGCTGTTTATTAGACAAAACGGCAGGGATGGGTCAAGGAGCGCACGCGTTCGTCCTGACACACACACAATTGTGGGGCTCGCAGGCCCTTTTTACTGTATTATGACGCGCTACTTGCGTCACTTCAGAAAGTTAACAAAAAACCTATCGCCACTCTTAATTGGATGTTCGAGTGGTAGGGTTAGTATAGCACACATATAGAGAAAGATATTAGTGGATAAGGTGTAGTCAGGTGGTATATCTGGGTTGTCCCTACAATAAGATACATGAAAATTGTTACATGAAGGCTCCTGAGGATTGGCTAAATGTGCTGGCGTCAGTGATAAGAGCCCCAAGTTCTGATTGGTGCACCCGTGAGCTTCCCAGCCTGGGACCACCGTCGTTCCCAGCTCTCGGTGTACCTGTAAGTTGCAACAATGTTTCACTATGGGTACATGCAGACAATGTGAGGACTTATTCATAGCTAGACGGGGTACCGTTCCCACTGTTGCAGATGTCCATTGAGCCTTTCAAGTGTATCTGCCAGTGTCTCGTAGCGAGGGATCCAGACGCCTCTGTTCTCCAGGGTTTGGCATCTCGTCAGGTTCGGCTTGATCACGTGGGGAGGGACCGTGAAAGAGGCATAATTCTGCACAATTAATATTGTTTTTCTACTGTGCGTCTGGTTTAATTTGTCGGTGTGACTTTAACGTTGGTGCGCGGAGTGCGAGATTGCAACATCGTGCCTTTGATGATTTGCTCTTGGAAGGTGGGTTTGCAACATTGCGACCTTGGCTGGTTGCTTCGCCAAGCTCATTCTGTAGGATCAGCAACTGACTCTTGTCTTGTTGATGTCCACGGGAGCTCTTGTTTGAGGCCTACTTTGGCCCGGTGCATAAGTTGTTCGTTTGGTGCACAGGTGCTTTAGGTTATAGGAGCATATAATTCCATAATCGGTATTGTCTTTATTATATTTCTCATCGTTGTACCTGATTTCAAAGAGAAGCGTGAGCAAGCTAATAAAAGTTCATGACGCGTCTTGCGTTTCTGCATTCTGAAAGCCTATATAAAAATAATAAAGATGCACGTCCGTGAATATGCCTGTCGCCTACGTCATAGCACTGAGTATATTCTTCGTGTAGGTTGGTGTGGGAATGTCCAGTGTGTATATTTGTACAGATGTGCTTCCCGTTGTCTAGGTCGTCATGGCATCTCTAACGACGTGTAGATTTTAGTCTAGTTGATCCGTGCCGCAGGTGTCGGCATGGCCAGTGCGGGCTGCTGGGCAAGCAGATGGACACATCCGTATGTTCCTGTACCAGGGTACCTGGTCGTCTGGTAAATGGGCAAACTCTTCTCGTGGCGGGTGTTTGGGTCGTGACCCTCTAGGCCAAGCGCGAGAGGTGAAGGACGGGAGCCTGGTTTTCCATTCTCCCACTTCAGTCCCCCCTCTGGTCGACTTGTCGACCACAAACATATCCTTCTCGTTATCTCCTCTTACTCGCCATATCTTGGTTATTCCTCCGAGATGTCCATAGTGGTTTACATGATCTTCAAATGACCAATACATATATTCACAGGTACCCCCAGGAGTACAATATACCCATCTTCCTATGTAGCTCCTGGGGTTTCTTGGGTTCTCGGTCTTTACTGACGGTGGGTCTAGATGGTTGGTAATTATTTGGGTGCGCAGCTTCTCCCTTTCCTGTATAATTACACCTGTATGCTGGCCGTCATCTGCTGGCATCAAGGGGTGCATTCCCACCATTTCCAGCAATTCGTCAGTATTGCGTGCCTTTCGTGCCTTCCAAAATCTAATTATGATCAGGGTAGCTCCAGCCAATATGGTGCAGCCCACTATTATTTTCAGTCCATCTGACAGCCAAGATGGCATCCATGACCATAATAGTGAAAACCAGCTCTCATCCTTGTTCACACCATTGCTTTCATCCGTCATTTTAGAGTGCATTTGGGCTAATTGTGAAACTGCTTCTGTCAGTGTACCATTGTCAGCATCATTGGCAGGTATGAACGTGCAGCATGATTGTCCTATCTTTGCACAAACTCCTCCTTCCATTGCTGTGAGAAGGTCCAATACATATCTGTTCTGTAGTGCTACCATCCTTACAGCTCGCAGCTCTTCTTTTATTGCGTTGAACCCATTTACTGTAGAATTGATGGTCATCATTAGTTCCCATCTAGTTATTTGGAGCCATTTTGCGTTTGCGTAAGCCTGTAATCCCGGGTGTATTATTGAGGAGAAGAACATTGCTGCTCTGCTGAATAGTCTGTGTTCTGGCGGTATTGATGTTAGTGCCGTTTCCGACCTTCCCCATAGGTAATTTCCTGTCAGCGGCTCTCCTTGTCTTTTTCTTCTATTTAGGACAGTGTCATTGCTGTTGGTCCTGTTCCTTTGCTCCTCCTGGAGTGGTGCAGATCTCTTTCTTCTCTTATCCCCCTCATTCATTCTAGGAAATTTCGCCACATCGACGTGCTTCTTAGGTACCACTAGTGATGGTACATTGACGTGTACCATTGTGCACACACCATTCCACAGGGGAGGCAGTGTATGGTATGCCTTTTCTCCACAGGCCCAATAATGATCCATTATTACTGCTGTTCCTGCTCCCCCCTCAGGTAACTCCGTCACACTTGCGCAATTGGTGTTATATCCTACGTCCACCTCTCCTTTATGCTGGTAACATACCTTGGGCGCAGTCAACGGTAGTATCGTTATTGGGTCTTCATCTTCTTCTACCCATGTGAGCATTGGTACATACTTGATCCACGTCGTCCAACATCGGTGATTGTGTGTCTCGATGGTTGAGAAAGTTTCTTTTGTTACCATGTTGCTGCCAATCACTCCTATCTCCCAGCTGTTATCCAGATACACCTTTCCCGTTATCGTCAGTAGCGGCCTCTCCCAGCATCCTTGTTTACCCGGAATTTCAGTGGCGTACCAATCACATGGTAGATACTTCAGTGTTACTTTCTGTGTTTCTCCTTTTGCAGGGCCACTTGTTATATATTTGAATGCTTCAGCATGTAAACTGGTCTTGTGATAACTCAAGTAGGTCTTGAGGAAGTTGTTTTCATATGGGTATGAGTCTCGTGTTTTCCATGTCATGTGCACTACAGTTCCTTGAAATCTTCCTTTCGTCTGGAACAGTGCCAAGTATATTATGCACTGTGCTACCTTCTCATTTATTTCTGTAGCAACAAATGTTCGTGACGCACTCATGGCGTATGGTATTAATGAGCAGACGTAGCAGCTATCCTCAGTTGTCTGCTTACCAATGCGGGTCATGTGTTGGTACCATATATTGTTTGTGACGTGTGCTGAATCTTGTACATAATTATCAATACCTTTATTGTCTGAGTATGTGCTGCGTTTAACTCTATTTTTCTTTGGTGTAATGTTACTACTACCACCTGACGTAACACCTGTTGCAGCAAGGAACGGGGGTATATTAGGTTTGGGTGCAGCAACAAAATTGATAGCACAGCTATACTGCCATACAGAAGCAGCCAAAAATCCGGTGATTATCAAAATCCCTATTATTTTTATTACAATTGCTAATCTCACCGGCATTTTGCTCTTACCTTGCTGCAGTCCTGGCAGCTTATTCTTGCGACGTTAAAGTTGCCCGCCTAAAAATTCTCAGAAATGCTCGTTTTAAATGTTAGTTTTGTTTTCTTTAAGCTCTCCCTATCAAATAGTCATTCAGTGCCCAGGCGAAGAGCTGCTCCCACGCTACTCTAAGTGATTGGTCTCTTAAGACCGGCAAGTATGGGCGGAGGTGGGGCATGTAATATTCTATGGCCAGGAGGAAGGCTGTGTAGTAAACACGTACCCTTCTTCTTTTTAGGTATGTTGGCCTTTTTATTTCGTATACAAATTGGTGTGACAATTCTTCTGGGTAGTTATCGTCTGGGAGTACCATCTACGCCTGGACAGTGGACTTTGTTAGTTATCTTTCTACTTAACAATACAATAATACGCAGTTCCTGTATGTGCGAGAGAGAAAGAGAACATTCACGTGTTTACATGTGTATTTGTGCGACCAAGTTCTTTTAGTTTATGTTACAACTGTCCTGGGGGGGGGGTGGCGTAATTATTTTTACTCTTTGAACGTGTGACCATGGGGTGGGCAGTGTAGTGATCACCCCTTTCTTCGTCAGTTATCGTCTCTGGGGTGTCTGGGTAGTGAGAAGGTAAGGGAACAATTGGGTCGTTATCTGTGGTAGAACTTCCTTCCGCTGTCAGGGATGTTGTTGCTGTTGTTCCAATGGACCTGTCGTTGGCGCTGGGGCGGGTCTGCAGTTTGTATATCTTTACATCATGTAGGTGGTTCCAAGCACGCTTATCCTTTAGTTTTACTGCTCTTGTTGATACGTCTTCTACCAGATGTGGACCGGTGAACCTTTTATCGTTCCATCTTCTATTGAAATTGCGAAGTAGCACGTGGTCACCTTTGGCAATTTTGCACAAGTTCTCTTTTTCTAATTCTGTACTGGCGCCTTCTTCTTTATCTCTGGTGGACCCGCCCCGTGTGCGCTCGAGCTGTTGAGACACAAACACAACACTAGTAATCAAAGATGACACATATTGATACATTTCATCACCTAGTATATTCGCTGAACTTTCGTGGTCAGTGAATGCCCTTGACGTTGGCGTTAGAGGAAGGCGCATTTGACGTCCAGTAACCACCTCGTGTGGGGTGAGGTGGTGGTCGGACCCTGGCCTGTTCCTCAGCTCGAACAATGCTAACGGAAGGCAATACAACCAACTTTTCTTTGTTGTTTGTTGTATCTTTGCAATTGCCTCCTTCAATAAGCCATTTAGGCGTTCACATACGCCATTAGCCTGTGGGTGATATGCACATGCAAATTTGTGCTTTATGCTCAGCAGGGCTGTGATATGTTGGAACATTTCGTTTGCGAAATGTGGGCCATTATCTGATCTTAATACTTCGCACACTCCCCACCTGGGGAAGACCTCTCTTACTATGAATTTGGCTGCTCTAAATGCATCTGGGTGTGAACAGGGCCCTGCTTCAATCCACCTAGAAAATAGGCATACTACTACAATCATGTATCTATTACCTTGACATATGTTGATCATATCAACATAGTCAATGTGGAGGTGCCGAAAGGGTCCTTCTGGCCGGGGTATGGTACCTCTTATCACTTTTAGGGTATGACCGGCCGTAAACTGTTGGCATGTGAGACAATTGCTGATAAAATTTGAAACATGAGAATTTAACTCGGGACAGAACCAATCATCTCTAATTCGTGCTGCAATTATTTCCTTGCCTGTATGGGCTGGGTGATGTAATTGGCTCAGGGCGGTATTTAAAAGTGCCAATGGTATTACAACTTTCCCAGTACCACTCTGGCGCCATAGTGCGTCGGTTGGTGACATTGTACATCCTCTTTTTACCCATATTTCCTTTTCGGCCATTGGTGCTGCTGCTTGTAATTCCATAATCTGTGTGGCTGGGAGATGGGTATACCCTTCTCTTATTAACATCTCCCTAGCCATTCCCCTCCCTCTCCCTCTCTGTGAGTCTGTGGGGTCCCATATCTCACCAAAGTATGCAGCATATTTCGCATGTGCGTCTGCTGCTGCATTCCCTTTTGAGACATGGTCTTCACCATTGGTGTGTGCGGTGCATTTTACTAGGGCTAGCTCTTGGGGGTCGTTTATTACTTCAATTAATTCAGCCAACAAGAGGGCATGTTGCACTGGAGTGCCGTCAGCTCTCCTAAACCCTCTTCTCCTCCATTTTGTTAGCCCTGAGTGGACAGTGGATGTAACATATGCACTGTCGGAATATATTGTTACACGTTTGTTAAAACTTTCTTTCAATGCCAATATTAGTGCAACTAGTTCAGCGGCTTGAGCAGAGTAATGCTGTGGTAACTGTACACATTTCATAGCCACACACACCGGAGCCTCCATCATTTTTACCACTGCTGCCCCAGTTCTCCTTATCCCATCTCCTTGATCAATAGTTGATGACCCATCAATAAACAAAAGCTCACCTCCCTCTAGTGCATTCTCTTCAACTTTTCTAGTACATGAATACATTTCATTTAGTTGGGTGCAGTCGTGGGCGTAATCTCCCTCCTCAATTATTTCTGCTAGGAATCTTGCAGGGTTAACAGTGCTACATCTAACAATCGCTAGTTCAGCCCTAGACAAAATGATCTCATAACCTGATGCCCTTTGTGTCGTTAGTGTGGACTTGGGTTTATTCAATATTGCAAATAATGCATGTTCCACAAACAGTGTAGTTGGACACCCCATGGTTATTGCTGATGCCTTTTCTACTGCAAAAGCAGCTGCAGCGAGGCCTTGTTCGCAAGGGAAGTGGCCTAACATCACGGGATCTAAGTGACCGCTATAAAATGCTACTGGTTTATAGCCCATGCTTGTTTTTTGGGCCAATACTGCTTTCATTACTGCTGAGTCGCAATGTGAAAATATAAAAAATCGTCGCTCATAGTCTGGGGATGCCAGTACTGGAGCTGTTGATATCGCGTCCTTCAATTCGTCAAATGCCTCCCTCATTTCCATAGTCCACCCCAACCTTTTCTCCCCTTTATTTGCTTCCTTCAACCCCTCAAGCAGGGGTCCTATGTATGAGCTGTAATCAAACACCCATGCTCTACAGTAATTGCATAGCCCCAAAAATTGCTGCAGTTCTCTCACAGTCTGTGGCATGGGAGTGCTTGATATGGCCTGTGCTCTTTGTGGTGCAATATTTCTTCCATATTGGGATATCAGTTGGCCAATGTACAGTACCTGTTCCTGACAGTATTGTATTTTTTCCATGTCTACTTTATACCCTTTTTCAGCCAATATAGTCAACATTTTTAAAGAGTCCTCTCTGCATTTACTTTCATTTGTACTGCAAATTATTATGTCATCCACATATTGTAACACTGTGCTTTCCACCTCAACGTTACCCAAATCCATCTGTATAACTCTATTGAAAATTGAGGGTGATTCACAATACCCTTGTGGTAACCTGGTATGTTTCCATTTAGTATTTCGGTAAGTGAAACTTGTTAGATCTTGTGAGTCGGGGTGTAGTGGTATTGAGAAAAAAGCATTTTTAAGATCTATTACTGTAAATCGTGATGCCTCTGCTGGAATGCCACACAATATTGTGGCCGGGTTTGCTGTTACTGGATATTCTGCTTCCACTATGTTGTTCAAGGGCCTTAGGTCCTGTATGAAGCGCCAAGACCCCCCTTTAGCCTTGCGCACTGGGTACACAGCCGTGTTACATGGTGATTCTGAGGGGACCAATATGCCATTGTTTATAAGGGCCGTTATAGTTTCATATATGCCCTCATCTGCCTCTTTTGACAATGGGTACTGTTTTACTCTTGGTAGTATTGCACCTTTTTTCAATTTTATCCGTACACCCCCTATGCTTTTAATGCATCCTACGTCATAAGGGCTAATGGTCCATAATGATTTGGGCACCTTTGCCATATCCTCCTTAAAGAAGGGGACTGGGGTGCATGCAGGTGCCTCAAGTGCCATAGCAATTTTCTGCGCTATATGTTTGTGAGCCACTCGTAACCATATTTCTACACTCATCATGAACACCATTTCCCCCTCCTCTTTTTCTTCTGAAAACAGTTCCTCATCTGACACCTGGGTCAACCTACATCCTTCTGCTAGTGCAATCACTGCCCTCCATGCTCTTCCTTCTTTGTCTTGGGCGTGCACAGCAATATACTCAGCTGTTGTAATAATGCTTTCAATGTCTATTGCAAACACTTTTCCTTCCTGTTCATTAACAGGTGTTTCTGGTCGGAACAGGTAAGCTGCTGGCCTCCTCCATATTTTACCTTCTATCCCTGGCATCCATGCAATTGCCATGTCTGTCCCATACTGGAATATCGCGCCATCTATTGGTTCCGCCCTAATCGCTGTCTGCCCACAGTATGCTTGCATAATCTGTCGTGCTGCTAGCATGTTAATCCCTGGAGTAGAGCAAATTATACCATCCTCTGTAAAGGAGATTGTCATATTTAACCTATTCATTATGTCCCTCCCCAGTATATTTACTGGTGAGGCACTATAATACAATAGTGGAACTGACAGATCGTAATCTCCGATAGATAAGGGAACGTTATCAGTAAAAGGAACCAATCCTTTAGCCCCAGAAAATCCTTGGGTGTTCATGGCTTCGCCTGACATCTTAAATTTACCTTCCCTTATGCAAGACCGGGTTGCCCCGGTGTCAACAAGGAAAGATAATTTTTTGTCACCTATCGTTACCTCTATGCGTGGCTCCTCCGCACTATTAGGTGTTACTGACAGGATGGGACACACCAAGGCCGTCTGTGGGCTGTCCTATTGGGGGTACAATGATTGGCCATTTCCCGTGTAAGGGTTGTGTCCCAATACCGTCACCCTACCCAATTGTGTTTGTTCATTTTGGGGTTGTTGTGTTATCACTATTTGTTGTTGTGGCAGTGGCTGTTGTTGTGTTAATTGCTGTTGCTGCAGTGGCTGTTGTTGTGTTAATTGCTGTTGCTGCAGTGGCTGTTGTTGTGTTAATTGCTGTTGCTGCATGCCCTGCTGTTCTTGCGATGGCCTAGGTTGTGCCTGCTCATTCCATGCTGGTGTCCCTGGCCTGACCCTACACGTGCGTGACATGTGTCCTAGTAGTCCACAACTCCAACACACGGGTGGTTCTCTGTTTTGCCATGGAAAGCTCTCTGTGTTGTCCTGGTATACCTGTTGCCCTGTGGGGTATGAACTTCCAACTCCCCCCACCTGCTGTTGGGTATTATATCCGTATCCTCTCCCTCTCATAAATCCTCCTCTCCCTCTGTTATACCCATAATACCCAGCTCCTTGCATCTGGTACCCTCCTCCCACGTTTTGTGCGTGTAATTGTAGTGGCGGCATTTGCTGTATTATACTTTGTCGAGGTGCTATTAGAGCTGGGTCTTGTGCAGCCACTATTTGCGTGGGGCTTTGGGCCACTGTTGTGGGCGCAGTTATTAGTGCCCCCTCCATTGTATATTTAGTTAATTTTTTCTGTACTAGTTTGGCCTCTTCCGTTTTCCTGTCCTCTTCCTTTTGTTTCATTTTTCCTTGCCATATCCTGCAGTGATGTACTATTGTCAGCTGTATTTCAGGCCATGGTTTTACTTCCATTCCCACTACTTTCTTTAGTTGTTTCTGTACTCCTTCTGGGAGCCCTTGTACTAGTATATGATAAAATATGGCTGGTGTTTTATCCCATTGTTCTCTCGTTTCCATGCGCCACTTTTCTTGAATATCCTGTATATAATCAACGGGATCTTCATTCTCACGCATCTTACGGGAAGTGATTGCTCCTATATCTGATGTGTCTGGGTACTGTACTCTCAGTGCCTGCCATAGCGCATGTCTGCAGTTTGCAAATGGCGCCCCATCATGCGATGTGTTTGTTATTGTTATCCCATGGAATCCCGCTCTCTTCCAAATGTCGTCCGCTCTATCTCCTAATATTGATATTAACAGGCCTTTCACATCTCCTACTGCTAGTTTCTGCCCTGCGGTGTGTTTTTCCATTTCATATATCCACTTACCCGCACCTCCACTTAGTGATGGGAGCCTACATTTTATATTTTCTTTATCCGTATGCTTCCATGGTACATACTGCGGTCTAACCCCTCCTCTCTCCAACAGTGGCATTAAGTTGTGTCCTGTATCACCCTTTATGTTCCATAATATTGAGTCCTCACACCCCTCCTCCTCCCCTATTTCCCTTACCACATCAAATTCTTCCTTGCTACCCCTCCTCCTACCTACCTCTCCTTCCCTTCCCCTTTTTTCGTCATCCTCTGTGCTTAATATGGGTATGCTTATCTGTCTGTCTTGCCTGCGGCTAGGGAGGTCTCTAAGCCGGCACGCATAGGGAGTCACTTCGTCCATGAATGGCGCAAGCTTTATTTTGCGCAGCGTGCGTGTGGTTGTTGAACATGTAGGGTGCGATGGGGGAGGGCGTGATGGAGATGGCGATGGTGTGGTTTCATGGGTTTGTTTTTCCACTAGTTGTTGCACCCTCTCCTCACTTTGTTCCAGCTCCTCCCTTCTCTTACGGATCCATGGCGAGTCTATATTGGTTCTAGTGAGGTACAGCTTATCTAAGCTTTCCCTTTCACTCTTTCTTCCTACCCTTTCTACTCCTTCTTCCTCCTCACTGCAAAAATCATTCATAGATGGTATCCCCCACTCTGTTCTTTTCCCTTTTACTGTTACTGTTTCTAAGTCTATTCGCTCCATTTCTCCTCTTCCTTTGTTATCAACTGTTCCCCCGGGTGTTGATGTTGTCGCTACTTCTCTACTTCTATATACATCCCCCCATTTTTCACTCTCCTTATTTCTCCCTCCTCTTTTCCCATCACTCCTCTCCTCCATTTCCCTACTATTTTCCTCCCTTTTCCTTTTTAATTCCTCCATCACTTCGTTGCTCATCTGTTCCAATATTCTTTCATCTTCTTTCTTTCTTTCCCATTTCACCCTTTCTCTTTCTATTGCTTTCTCTTCTTCATATTTCTTAGCTGCCTCTGATACTACCCTCCTCCTCCATATTTCCAATTCCCTTTCCTTTTCCTCTTCTTCCTTCTTTTTTTCTCTCAATACTACTCTTGACACCCTTTCTGCTGCTGCTCTTACCCTTCCATCTTCTATCCTTTGCTCCTCATTTCGTTCCCTTAATTTGTCCAATTCGTTTTTACCCTCTTTCCTTTTCCTCACTCTCTCTTTTTCCCCCTTCTCAAGCTGTGTTAGTAATTCATTCTGCTCATCCCTTAGTTTTGCCAATTTTTCCTCCAAAATCTCTTCTCTTTGTGTTAGTAGCTCCTCCCCCTTCATCTCACTCTCCCTTCTACTATCCTCGCCTGTTCTCTTTACAGCCTCCCTTTCTTCTCCCGTTAGTGAACCCCGTAATTTTAATAATATCTGTGCAGCTACCCACTCATCATGTCCTATCTCTACAATCTGTTCTTCTCCAATCCTCCCCTCCCCCACTATCTTCCTGTGAGCCACATATGGTGGAGGGCTGTAAGCCGGGTTCGAGTATCCTTCAGCCGCCCTTAACTGTCCTTCCATTTCTCCTAGTTCTCTTAAAGGGTACAACCCTTCTCTCTCAGTTTTCACTCCCGGTGTTATGGGTATCTCGTTGCTCGGTTCCTTTTTTATGTCTTCTAAAGTGTCAATCTTTTCTCTTCCCTCTCCTTCATTTTCCGCATTCTTTTTCCTTTCACACCCCTTTCCCCCATCCGTTCCCTCCTTCATAATCTCCTTTACTTCCGGTGTTTCTCCCACAGAGAACATTCCATTTGGTCCTGGTCGGGATCCCTGGAACATCCTCCATAAGTTAAACACCTCCATATGGCTCGCCAACTTCTTCCCCTTGTATGTATTATGCAGATGGTTTAGCAATGAATGTTGGGCATATGGATCGAAACTACCATTAGGCGGCCATGGTGTTAACATTTTGTTATCCGTCCCCTGGGTCCACTCTATGCTGTACTTAATTAATTTCTCCCTATGGGGTGGCAGTGTTGTGCATATGTGTTGTAGTGGGGTAGTGAGGGTGTTCCCCCACCCTCCTGACCCTTTCCCAAATGACATAGTTGTGCCCTACTTGTTACTCCTCCCTTCGTTATCAGTTTACAATTTACAACCTTATATTGTTTACCTGGCCCCGTAAGTGTGGGGACTTACGACAATCCTTTACAAAGTATGCAATAATAATAAAAAAAAACAAGAAATAATAAAACACAAATATATATATATATGTATAATTTTGTATTGTATATTCCTTCCCCTACGGCCCCCTGCGGCCGAAGCGCACGCAGCCCCCTGTGGCTGCGTACCCCTTACGACGATCTTATACAGTCGTCCTTATTCCTCGTTCTCCTCCCCCTTTTACATTTGCCGTGGCTGGCGTTCTCCGTGCTCAGCCACGCCCCTCTCCCCTTCTCCTCTTCCAATCCACTCGTTTATTGTTTATCTTCTTATCCGCTCCCTCATCATTTTTCTCTTCCCCACCACTTTCAAAACTCAATGTTCCTTGTGCTCGTGATATCCTATAAAATCCCTACTGGTGACGTCACCGATGTCTCTACGCTACTAGTACAGTCTCATTATTAGTTTCAAAATACACTTGCAATTTATCCCCGCTAACCCTACAGCTGTCTTCCTGTCTCTCCTGGAACAAGGTAATCTCATCAATAATATAATTGGACTGCACACGCTGCGTCGCCTCGCGTGTGATACGCCCCTCAACAGGAGGGCTTAACCAGCCAATTATCTTCCGTATTTGGCAACTATGCAACTAGCTACCCCCTACAGGGAAACGTCATCTACCTATCGAGTTTCTTGCTCGAACAATAGGAAACCTCATCTACCTATCGAGTTTCTTGCTCGATCAATAGGAAACCTCATCTACCTATCGAGTTTCTTGCTCGAACAATAGGGAACCTCATCTACTCATTGATCAATAAATGCCAAATCGTAGGAAACCACACACGCCCACCCCTACACGTTAGTCGCGATTTAGGCCAATCAGTGTCTACGAGCGACCACACGTGATGTTTCGTGCTCCGCCCCCCTCTTTCACGTCACTGCTCTCGCACTCTTTTCACTCCCTTTCATTCCATTGCCAACACTATATTGTCAACCCTTCGCCGCGCACCTGTGCAACACCTCCCTCCTCCCTTATTTAATTCCTCCCCCCTCCCTCACAATTTCGCATTGCTCGTTGTGTGTGCCATGCTCACCAAGTTCTCTCGATGCAGGGCCGCTCGACTGCGTGCACCCCTCCAAGCGGCTCGCCACCTCCCCTCGTCTGGACCACGTCTGGACACTCGCCAACCGCGGGCGGGATACTTCTCAACCGGCTCCCGAGGGCCAATATCTGGATTGCGCTGTCCGGTCTTCTCGCAGCTCCGCGATGGTCCTGTAGTCCTCAGAAGGGGGCAACGGCAGAGGGGGCCGCGCCGCCGGGCCTCCTCGCAACGGGAGTGCCTGGAAAAAGTAAAAATAAAAGTCGATCTTAAACAGATCTCAGCAGTGCCTCCAACTTGTCGGGGGGAAATTCTGCCGGGGTCGGCCGGGCCGTCCGCAGACCTCCAGGCAGGGAGGCCCCAACTCCTCCCGTGTGTATCCCAGATAAGATGAGATAGAGTATGAGACGCACACAAGGAGCAAGGTGACTCTGCTGTTTATTAGACAAAACGGCAGGGATGGGTCAAGGAGCGCACGCGTTCGTCCTGACACACACACAATTGTGGGGCTCGCAGGCCCTTTTTACTGTATTATGACGCGCTACTTGCGTCACTTCAGAAAGTTAACAAAAAACCTATCGCCACTCTTAATTGGATGTTCGAGTGGTAGGGTTAGTATAGCACACATATAGAGAAAGATATTAGTGGATAAGGTGTAGTCAGGTGGTATATCTGGGTTGTCCCTACAATAAGATACATGAAAATTGTTACATGAAGGCTCCTGAGGATTGGCTAAATGTGCTGGCGTCAGTGATAAGAGCCCCAAGTTCTGATTGGTGCACCCGTGAGCTTCCCAGCCTGGGACCACCGTCGTTCCCAGCTCTCGGTGTACCTGTAAGTTGCAACAATGTTTCACTATGGGTACATGCAGACAATGTGAGGACTTATTCATAGCTAGACGGGGTACCGTTCCCACTGTTGCAGATGTCCATTGAGCCTTTCAAGTGTATCTGCCAGTGTCTCGTAGCGAGGGATCCAGACGCCTCTGTTCTCCAGGGTTTGGCATCTCGTCAGGTTCGGCTTGATCACGTGGGGAGGGACCGTGAAAGAGGCATAATTCTGCACAATTAATATTGTTTTTCTACTGTGCGTCTGGTTTAATTTGTCGGTGTGACTTTAACGTTGGTGCGCGGAGTGCGAGATTGCAACATCGTGCCTTTGATGATTTGCTCTTGGAAGGTGGGTTTGCAACATTGCGACCTTGGCTGGTTGCTTCGCCAAGCTCATTCTGTAGGATCAGCAACTGACTCTTGTCTTGTTGATGTCCACGGGAGCTCTTGTTTGAGGCCTACTTTGGCCCGGTGCATAAGTTGTTCGTTTGGTGCACAGGTGCTTTAGGTTATAGGAGCATATAATTCCATAATCGGTATTGTCTTTATTATATTTCTCATCGTTGTACCTGATTTCAAAGAGAAGCGTGAGCAAGCTAATAAAAGTTCATGACGCGTCTTGTGTTTCTGCATTCTGAAAGCCTATATAAAAATAATAAAGATGCACGTCCGTGAATATGCCTGTCGCCTACGTCATAGCACTGAGTATATTCTTCGTGTAGGTTGGTGTGGGAATGTCCAGTGTGTATATTTGTACAGATGTGCTTCCCGTTGTCTAGGTCGTCATGGCATCTCTAACGACGTGTAGATTTTAGTCTAGTTGATCCGTGCCGCAGGTGTCGGCATGGCCAGTGCGGGCTGCTGGGCAAGCAGATGGACACATCCGTATGTTCCTGTACCAGGGTACCTGGTCGTCTGGTAAATGGGCAAACTCTTCTCGTGGCGGGTGTTTGGGTCGTGACCCTCTAGGCCAAGCGCGAGAGGTGAAGGACGGGAGCCTGGTTTTCCATTCTCCCACTTCACAACAATGGATGAGCATCAGAGCAAGAAGAGGTCACTGAACCTCCCTTGACTGAAGACAGAGAACTACTTCTCAGCAATGGAGTCTTATAACAATATTCCAAAAGAGCATATATTGTTCAGCAACACAGCAATGAAAATGACATCTATATTCTTGCCAGAACTTCAAGCGGCAGTAAATGTCAAGTGGCTGCAGATTAAAAGATGAGAGCTGTTGCAGACGAACAATGCAACAATCAAAGAATTTAATGCAATCAGAGGGTCAGATTGAGGACCCTGCAGAATAGATATGTTGTAGATCGATTACAGCAATGGAAGAAGCCGTGTGTGCCACGATTGGGCTTCTTGCCTCTACGTTCATACCATCTAATGATAGAGGAAATAGAACCTTGACAGAGGCAATACATTTACTGACAACCCTGCATACAAACATGGAGGATGAAGCTGATGCAACAACAGGAGATGATTGGTTTTGATCCTTATTATCATGGAATCCAAACTGGCTGGCAAATGGATTTAAAATGCTTGGAGCAAAATTAGTGTTTTTGTTGCTAGGATTCTATCTTATAAGGGTTATCCTGGGGCAATGTAACAGGACAGCCAGAAAAGCTATTGGGATGAAGATAATGATTGACATAGATGCTGGAATGGGTGAGCAGATGCAAATTGAAGCCAATACCCCTGAGAATATAAACAAAAATACCCTTGCACCTGCAGGAACCAAGTTCTACTACCCCAAGGATCATAAAAAATATGTAGGACATTGGATATTCTGTGCACCATCTGGCGAGTGCTATCACATGGCCTGGAGTGTGGATGAACATATAAAGAATGCAGGTCACCTGAGGGGGGTTGACAAAGATTTGATCCCGAAGAAGAAACAGGATCAAGGGAAGATGCAGATAAATGAAGAAGAGGAGATGAAGACAATGGAAGAAGAGAATTTGGTAAAAAATTAGACCAAAGGGGGAAAGTAGAGGAGCAGGTAGACATTTCCTCACTAGTCCCCTCCCCTCACTACCGTCATACTGGAACAGTCAGACAAGAGAAGTAAATAGGACCCCATGTATTTTTCCCATACCTCATCAAGTGTATGAGCTACATACACTCAGCCATATAGAAAGTACCCTCGCACTGAAAGTGTGGAAGGATGCCGTACGGAAGGATGCAGTGTGGAAGGATGCCACATGAAAGGAATCCACATGCAAGGATGTCAAAATGGTCCTATGGACATCATGGATGTATGTTAAATTAAATCTGGCGAGGAAAGAGTAATGACATAATGACGATATATGAACCTGTGTTGAAACAATATGAATATACTTAAGAAGTAATGATGTAACTGAAGCACTAAGAGATACATGTACCTAAAGCTAAAGTAATCATGGATATAAAGAAGATGAAGTCCCTTACTGACCAATAACTGTAAATATGCAGTAACGCAAGGTAGAAAGCAAACATATAGAAGCTTGCTATAGAGGACTATATAACCTGGCAAGGATGGCCATAATGGGAAAATTTACGATGGCTCAGGTTGAACCTAAACAAGTTACCTCAGGGCAAGGCCGACATTGAAGAGAGTGCACAAGCATTTACACAGACACAGCCACTCAGGGACAAGATCCTCATTCAAAACACAGTAAGAAAGTGGAAAGCGCCTCAGTTTTGTGGTCCATTTGGTGTAATCTTCTCGAAACCCACAACAGTAAAGCTAAAAGAGCGTTGTGCATGGATTCATCACACTGATATTCAATGAGATACCAGCAGCACATTGGAAAGATGAGGAGTGACTTCACGGAGGTATTACCCAATTTACATTAACATTTTTTACTATTATAAGGTGTTATAGGAAACCCACAATGAAGACAGACGATGGACAAGGAAAAAGAAAAGGGGCTGGGATTCGTGAGAAGAGTGTGGCAAAATAAAAAAGTATTACTCTGTTCTGCATCTTTGTTTTCTGTCTTCTTCATTTCTGCTATTTAGCACATAAGGATAAAATGAGCCCACCAGCCGTGGCGAGATGGAAACACGCACTAAGAGAAGTTGGGTAGCACACTGGAATGATTAAACACTGTCGGGGAAGGAGTATATCTGGCCTCAGAAAATATATGTTATGTGGAAACAAAGAAAGTGGGATGTGGTAGCACCAATGATACCTTCTACGTGTGCTCACTGATTCCACACCTCACAGGAACGCCAAAGCAATTCTTACCAAAAGAGGTGACAGCAGAAGAGGGAGGGTGTCAGGTACCTCTGGCTCTGTGCAGAACCAGAGTTATGTTTCAGGGACATACCGTAGAAGTAAAGTGGATTCATGAAGTTGAAAAGGTGTAGAAGGACAACTTTGTACAACTGGAAGGCATGGACCAGGAGTAGAAAAATACACACATGGTTCTGGAATATGTAACAAAAGGGAAAAACAGGTGGCCGCTGTCCATAAAAAAAATATTGTAAAACATCCAAAGGGAATGATGTGCCATAGTGCCACACCAGCCCCTTGACACAACAGGAAACGGGAAAGAGGGATGGCAGATGGGTTTGTGGGGTTTGAAGAAAGGGTGGTTAAGAAAATAAATGCTAGATGAAAGAACATTTGGAATAATTATATACATGCTGTAAGGTGGATAACTGCAAACACACACCCAGAAAACATAAAGCCACTGACAAAATATTGTCTCTGTTTTAGAGATAACAGAACAATAATTCTGGCACTGAATACCAGTTGCAGGTGGACGATGGACACTGTGGCATTGCAGAAGTGGATCACCGCTGTGATGGACACTTGGTGGGCATGTGGAGCATGAGAATGCACCCAACTACCACCAGATTGCAAGGGAATTTGTGCACTGGTGACTCTTCATAACCCAACATTAGTGATGTCTTTGCATACTTGATATCGCTCAATATGCTGTCCACGGCAAAGAAGAAAACGGCACAGAAAACCAAATAAAACAACATAAGGTAGCAAGGAAGAAAGGATCCAGTAGTAACTATATCTCAGTGGAGTCCACCAAGAACATAGAGAACATTCCATCTCATTTGAAACTATTCAGTTCAGCATCTGTTTTCTTTCCTTCTCTTTTGGTACCTGGGGTGAAAGTTGCAGCCTATGAAAAATGGCTGTAGAGTACCCACTACGAACTGCTACAACTGGCAGATGCAACTAAAAAGGGACTCAAAGTGATGTGTGAAGAACTACAGGCTCTTCGGTTGGGGACCTTCCAAAACCGTTTCATTTGCGATCTTGTGGCGGCAATGGAGGGAGGGGTGTGTCATAAGATAGGGATCTCATGCTGTACCACAAAGCCCGCCAATGACACTACAAATGGAACAATCACAGAGGCAGAAGAGGAAATAAGAACAATACATGAGAGAATGATGAAAGAGAAGCAAGACATTTCATCAGCATTTGGTTGGATTCATTGTTCAGCTAGGCAACCAACTGCCTTGTGGCTATGTTCAAGATAACTGTCCCTATGCTCGTTGTGATCCTCATCGTCACATGCCTCGGTCCTCTGATCATCCAGTGGTTTAAATGCCACCAGCACAAGAAAGGTTATGAAATGGCAATGCAAAAATGGAGGTCAAGAGGTATTAGGTGAGGAATACCCCAGTGTGAATGAGAAACATAGTGCAGAAGAAGTAATACGTTCAGCATCACCACCTTATTTAGAGAATTATCATGAATTTGGTGGAAGAATTCACCTGACTAGACAAAAATATAGATTTTCTGGGAATACTTGGATGGATGGAAGATGTGTTTTCAAAGGTGCTTGCTGTGGTTGCCCTTGTGGCGATTGTGTTAGCAGCAGGATCTGTTGCATTTGCTGTGTTTGCAGCCCGTGTGCCTGATACCGCATGTGATCTTCGACATAATAGTGCTGCAGATCTGTATTATACTGTGGAGAATAGCCTATCCCCTTCTTGGAGCTTGCCAGTTCTGCTGCATGCCCCCTCTACATCTACACGCGTGTGCTATATGTCCTGTCCGCCCACAGTTACAGCATTGTAGAGGTTGTCCCCCATTAAATCCTCCTCCCCTCTGAGGGTTTGGCCAGGTTAAAAATGGTGTGGATGCATAAAGAAGAGGAAAAGGGGATGAAAGGAGCAGACGTATCGATTGAAAGATCGATCGAAGGCACAATGTGTTGAAGCTGCTGATTCAGTACTAGATAGGGGGACGCACCTACAAACTGCAGGGAGTAAAGAAGTTGCACAGTGGGGGTGGACACATGGTAAATGACACAGATACTCTGAGCCACAGACACGCTGTATATAGGACTTCACCGGGAATGGTCGGGCTAACAATACATTGGATGTAAACTTGGTCCAACACATTGCTCTAGGATTAGCTAAAGGGGGGAACAAGAATAACACAATTACAAATACTCACAGTGGGAAATCCCTTGAAGCGGCCTTGATCTGGGAACATTTCAATGTAAAATATGTGACCACGATGACAGGGCTGTGCAAAGGGGGGAGGAGGCTCAATTTACTCATCATATGGGAATTAAGACAACTGGAAAAGGGTGAGGTAACTGCAGGGTGGTCAGCCAAAAAATCCAACATACACAGTAGCGGGGAGGGTGGCTCTGTACCAGTGTGATGGTTCACATGATCTCTGATGCCTATCAGCAGGCGGCAGTTGGAAAGGAATACTAGAAGCAGTGGTGTTCCTCAGAGGACCAATAAGACTAAGTTCCTAAGCTCTCATGAGGGAGCCAGCCATCAAAGTATCTACAACAGAGTCCACAAAGGAGATTATCTAGCAGGTATTGTGTGACTGTCATCATTTTCACCAGCTCCAGGGTGTCTTGTCTCCCGTTCTGAGTGGTGCTGACCAATTGCAGTAGGTTAAAGTTCTGGTGATCAGCACAAATGTTGCTTTGTTAATAACAAGATGTCCCGGGGTGGGTTGTGAATAAAAAGTAGTACCACATGGTGAGGTGAGGTTGTGGGAAACTATTGAACTGTTTGCTCTAATGACACTTTCCCTAATCAATAGAGGAGGAGGATGCAATTTCAAACCATTCAAATCCCTAGGAAGCACAGATAAAACTAATCCTCCAACTTACAAGTGTTTCTCCTGACTTCCGTCTATTGTTTTTCTGCTGTTCATAGTCCATTCAGATATCAGCCTCTCGATCAGAGCGAATCCACTGTTTGGTTTGATTTGTGCTCATCCAGCTGTATTAAACAGCTTTGCTTCTTGCCTGGTTTGTGCACCATTTTATGACTATGTGGTTTTTATTATGCACAATTTAGCGGACCCCTCACTACAATCGGTTCTGCTCTGTCAGGTGTCACCTTTCTCCCCTCTTAAGAGATTAACTGTCCTATGTACAGGACCTTTTCCTGACAATATTGTAATTTCTCTTTGTCTACCTTGTATGCTTTCTCTGTTAGTACTGCCATTAACTGGACTGAGTTTTTCCTTCATCTTTCCTCTGTCTCACTGCACACTACTGTGTCATCTACATACTGATTACTGAGCTCTCAAGTTGTGAGTTACCTCAGTACATCTGAAGAACTCTATTAAAGATTGATTGGCACTCACAGTACCTCTGAGGTAATCTTGTATGTTTCCAGCGCTGGTTTCCATATGAAAACAAAGTCAAATATTGTAGGTCTTCATGAAGGGGAATTGAAAAGAAAGCATTTTTTAAATCCATGACTGTAAAATATTTAGCTTTAGCTGAGATGTTCAATAATATCGTATCTGGCTTTGGAACCAGCGGATGCTCTGCTTCAACAATATTGTTTAGATGGCATAGATCCTGAATAAATCTCCACAACCCCCTGGTTGCTTTCTTCACCTGGTACACAGCTGTGTTACACAGAGATTCTAATTGCACCAATATGCTTGGCTGTATTAAAGCAGAAATGGTTTCAAATATGTCTTCATCTTCTTCTCTGGACATGGGATACTGTTTTGCTTGTAACAAAATTGCTCCTGATTTGAGTTTTATTTTAACTGATCCTGCTCCACTCAATAGACTCACATCATATGGACTACAGGTCCATAAAATGCTTTCCACCTTTTCAAATTCTTCCTGATAAAACGTTTCTTTTTACCAACGCCATTCTCTGTGGCATCTCCATATTCTCAACTTTAATCCAATAAGTGAAACTTATGAAAAATACAAATTCATCCTCTGAATAATCATCACTGAACAATTCTTCATCTGTCAGATCTGTTAGATTGTATCCTTCGCCAAGAGCTATTACTGTTCTCCACCCTATTCCCTCATCATCTGTCCCATGAACAACCACCTGTTCCTCTCATAACACTGCTGCTTTTAGTTCTATAGGGATAACCTGTCCTTCCTCATCATCCATAGGTGTTTCAGGCCTAAACAAAAATGTGTCCAGTAATCTCCACAATTTACCTACCAGTCTAGGAAGCCTATCTTCCCACGGCTCTGTTTTGGATTATTTATTTGGTCTCTGTTATTTAGCAGTAGATATACAGCAGTATCTTGCATTTATTACACGAGTAGATGGTTCTCTATTCAGCTTTGTTAGTTATTCAAATTTTTGCAATATTTAAAGCATTATGTATTGGTTTTCTTTCATGTTTTTTTTTTGTATTTGTTAGTTACTCAGTTCACTCAGTCAAATTGGTAGCTTTTGTATTAACATGCATGCATTGTTTCGGTCAAATTCAGTTTGATTAAATTCTCTAAATACGCATATACGGATGTAAATAATTATAATTTTACATGCCAAAAGTTTGTTGCTATTATATGATGCTTTGCTTATTTTGTTTTGATTCATTCTAAAAATATGGAAAACTATAGGGTTGCAACCTCTTAACTTACATTGGGAGGTACATGACTGCCAAGTCTTCCACTAGTTTAGCAATCAGTTTTGAATAAATCCCAGTGGGCAGGTTTTTTTGTGCTTATAGGAAGCCATGTCAACAAAATATTTACTCCATACAAAAATACTTCTAGGTCTAAAATAACCCCTGATAATGCATTTCGGCCTGTAAATGCTAATATACATTTTCTTACATTTATGTAGTGTATGCCTGGAGTGGAACATACTATCCCTTTGTCAGTGAAATATATTGTCATGTTTATTTTTGTCATCAAATCACGTGCTAATATATGTCTGCTGACAATGCAATGGTGGCATAGAAAAGTCATGTTCTCCGATAGAAAGTGTAATTTGTCAGTTAAAGGAACCAAACTCGTAGCTCCAGAGAATCTCTGCACATTCATGGTGATCCCAGACATTGGGTTCTTTCCATCTCAAACACAGGAACAAGTTGCTCCCATGTCTACAAGGAACAAAAAAGTCTCTCCTCCTATCATTACCATGACCCTTGGTTCCTCTCGCGGGTCTGGTGTCACATATAGTACTGAACACATCATGTCACTCTGTGGGCTCTCCTATTGTGAGTATAAATTAATCTATGTACCTATTCCCTCCCACCATGATCATACTACCTATCCTGTGTGTGTATAATTTTGGTGTTTCTGCATTTTCCTTCCATTGTGGTACTGTTGCTTGTTACATTAGAGCATACTGTGGATGTTGTGTCTGTACTTGTGTTTTCAAAGGTGCTTGCTGTGGTTGCCCTTGTGGCGATTGTGTTAGCAGCAGGATCTGTTGCATTTGCTGTGTTTGCAGCCCGTGTGCCTGATACCGCATGTGATCTTCGACATAATAGTGCTGCAGATCTGTATTATACTGTAGAGAATAGCCTATCCCCTTCTTGGAGCTTGCCAGTTCTGCTGCATGCCCCCTCTACATCTACACGCGTGTGCTATATGTCCTGTCCGCCCACAGTTACAGCATTGTAGAGGTTGTCCCCCATTAAATCCTCCTCCCCTCTGAGGGTTTTGAAATTCGCCTCATCCTGTAGGCCCATTCCCTCTACCCCATGGCCAAAAAAGGTGCCCACTTTGATCAATAGAGTCCCCTGCATTACTTGGCCATTCTGGTTGCAACTCTTTTGTGGCCATGCCTTCAACACTTGTCAATACTGTTCCTTATAGGGAAAACTTTGACATCTTTTTTTGAACCAACTTTGCTTTCTCCTGATTTCGATTTTCAGCTTTTTTCTTATTCTTCTCTTGCAATAATTGACAATGATGTACAATAGTCAACTGTATTTTTGGACGTGGCTTTGTTTCTATCCCTACCTGTTTCTTCATTTGCCGTTGCACTTGCTCGGGCAGTTCCTGAGATAAAATATGATAAAATAATGCTACTGTTTTATCCCACGGTTCCCTCATCTCAAAATGCCAACGTTCTTGAATCTCCTGAATAAAAGCAACAGGATCTTCGTCCTCACCCATTTGCCTTTTCATAATCACACCCATGTCTGATGTGTCAGGATATAGTACTCTGAGCGCCCTCCATATGGCTGCTCTACAATTATTAAAAGGCACTCCATCATGTGTTGTGTTTTGCACTGTCACACTCACATATCCTGCTCATCTCCAAATGATGTTAGCTCTCTTCCCTAGAATAGCTGCTAGTAGGCCTTTTACATCACCCACTACTAAAGGCATTCCCGTTGTCATTCTTTCTAACTCATAGATCCATTTTCCTACCCCTGCAGTCCAACTAGGTAATTTATATTTCAAATTTGCTTTATCAATTTGCGGCAACAGCATATATTGTGGTCATCCTCCCCCTTTCTCTAACAATGGGAATTGCTTTATCCTGTTTCTCAATTATATCCACCTACTCTCCTTGTGTTATAGGTGAAGCTAAGTTTGCCCATTCATCTTCATCCTGGCAGTGACCTTAATCTACTTTCATAAGGTGGTGATGTATCCCCTGCACTATCCAACCATGATTCTGGTCATTCAGAATATGGTGTAGGTTGTGGTGATTTTTCTTTTGGGTCTTTTGAGTCTGACCACTTTACCCCTCTTTCTATGTTTGGATCAACCGAAAAGCCACATGTGGCCTCTCTTCGCGCTCTCTCGTTTTCTTCCCTTTCTTCGTCTGACATCACTATCCCCCAACTGGTATTACTGTTGTCACTTTCCTCAGCATTAAGATCAAGTCTGATTAAGGACAGCATCCTATGCTTGTCCATCATTACATTATCCAATCTGACTCCTGTTTCTTTTGGTGGAGATCCTTTGATATTCCTTCTGGTCCTGTAACCATATTTCTCACTCATTTGCAAATATAGCCCCCATTCCTTTTCCCTATACCTTCGGCCTCATGCACATCAGCCCATGTCTGTATTCTCAGCATCTTCCCTGATTATGTAGAGCTCTTTGGCTTAAGGCGTTCTATAAAAGACCAATAAAGTACAAATTCAAAAATATCCCCTGCAGCTCTCTTCTTCGCATTGTTCTCGTGCTTCAATTGGTATTATACATCTATTAGCAATATGATATATCCCGTCATCCCTTTGTCCACTACTCCTTCTCATTTCTTCTTCCCTTCTTCACATCTCCCTTTTCTCTTCTTCCTCTGGCCTTCTTTGAAACTTATTTCCTTTCAATCTCTGTGCTTCTATTTCTTCTCTTTTTTCTGTTTTTCATACCTTCTACGTTCTTCCTTTTCCTTCCTTTCTTTTTGCTTCTCCTCTTTATTTACCCTTTCTTGTTCCTTGTCCTTCTTTTCCCATTCCTCTCTTACATTGACTTCATCAGCAAACTCTCCACCTAATTTGAGTTGTATCTGTCTTCACATCCACTCGTTCTGCACTCATTCCACTCCACTAGCTCTGTCTTTCTCTCCTTTTTGTTTCTTTGCTTCTTCTTCTGTCTCTACCTGCCTCTTTCTTCTTTCATCACTCTCATCATGTTCATCACGTGTAGACATATATTTATTCTCTTTGATTTTGCACTCTTCCTTTATATCCTCACTACTATAAGTGGGGGGTTCATATGTTGGATTAACATACCCCACCACTGCTTTTATCTGCTTTAGAGGGTACATTCTGTATCAGTCTTCAGTTGTGCTGTCATTTTTAGAAGGAGGAAGAGGAGCCAAGGGCGTTACGTCATCCCCTGTATGCTGATAAAGCATCCACTCCTTCTCTGGCAGGTTGTCTCTCTCGCTCTGATACATTTTCCATAGATCTACAACAGCAAACCTTTTCTGTAACTTCTTCCCTGAGTATGCAGTATGTAAGCATGTTGTCATGTGTTGCAATACTGTTCTTAATAGTTACCCTTCATGAGGCCGAGGCATGAATATTGTGTCAGCTGCGCCTTTTAACTACTCGGCATGGTATTTCCTATCCTTAGGTGCATATCAAGGTAATGTTTTGCAAAAGTGTAAATGGTAATTGTCCCCCATGATGACAAGTCATTTTTAACTGTCAATAGTTCCTGGATCTTTTTTTCTGTTATTACTTTATTACACCACAACAATCAATTCGGGCAAGCAACATAAATTTTCAATCCTACGCAATAATATTCTTTTTACTTCTTGCTTTATGGTTCTATCGATTGTTACTATCTCGCTTATATTATTATTGACAATCAAACAATCGTATTTTATTCTATTAATTCTCAAATGCTATCCACCTATGATTGATTGCCGTCAATCACTTCTTGTTTTAAGGTCTAACAACCAGTCGAATGTATTACTATCATTCTATAGTTTCAGCCCACAACCTTCATTATTACAACTAATACCTAATATGTACACTTTTTACACTAATATTTTCACTTCCCAAAACAAAATTGAACAACAATTTTTGCTACCGTCTGCCTTACTTTCTCTAGTAAGAATAGCTCATCTCTATTTAACTCCATTTTGGCTCTTAGCAGCAGAAATCCCTTAAATACTACACTGTTCCAGGGGTGGATTTGGTCACTTCTATTCTCCTTGCGATTAGGAAATTAGGCCTTTCTCTTTAATCAAATCATGTTACGTTCCCCACTATATATACACATGCAATATAATCCCTCCCCTTTTGTTTGTCACTTTCGATTCTTCCACTTACGTCCATTTGTTCAGCCCTTTAGTATTGACTCTTCCGCAATCAACCACTTTGCCTTTTGTCTGCGGGGCGCCTGCAGGAATTTATTCAAAGGGGCACCTGACGACCATCTCTGGTTACACATGTTTTCTCCGCTCTCCACAGGAAACTACATGGTCTTCCGGCTGATGGTGAAAGATGTCAAGAATCCAAGGGTCTGGATCTTGAGCCATCCTTACCGATACTAAAATGTGCAGTAGCACCTGGAGCATATCAAACGATGGACAGGATTACCCCAGTAATTGATTTCAAGCCCAAATAACAGGACAGACTCAGAAAATATGGCAAAGTGTTACTTTATTATCAGTTCAATAAAGTAGGGAAATCGGGCAAGCATATCAAGTCACAGCTTACACACTCTCAAATACATTTCAGTTACACAAAGGCTTTATACCTTAATAAACATCAGCTATGACATCATCCTACATTGCAAATAATAAAAACCTATCCTGTTGAGGCATAGCTTAAGGGAACATATATACCTATATCTTATTTAGGTGTCAGTAACATCATTGGCCACCCCTTATCAAGTAGGCACGCCAGGAACATCCTTTAACTATGTATAATGCAGATATAGTAGAATAATTGTAGCTGATTGGATTCTGCAACAATATACACTATTATCTCATAGGCCATCCTGATGGCTTGGCACCCTCTTTCAACCTTGGACATTTGGCTTGTTAGACACATGTAAGCTAAACGAAACACAGGTGCGGGTAACAACATCAGACAACTGCCCACTTGTCAATTAGCTTACCATCTCTCATCAGTTAGGCCTAAGGCAAGTCCTCTTCTAAGTAGTTGACCTTGCTGACTGTTCTCTTCTCTGGAAGGGAGTGAAGGTACAATGCTATCTTTGTCTAGAGCAATATGAATATGCCTTGTTTTCTAATCTTGCACCACATGTGAGGAGACAATGATTTGCCCATTCTGTTCTCTTATTTAGTGCTATTTGATTCAATTATACTGTGTGCTATTACTCTTCATGGCCTCTGGAGACTTGGTTGCACCATATTGCACATGCTTTCTGCATCTGTAATTGTCCAATACTTCGCAATCACAGATGTTCACTCATTTGCTTAATCTAAGAGAAATATATGTATATGGCTCATCCTCTTCGACTCCTTTTGCACCTTGAAATTGCTTCTTGCTGTGGCATTCTTGATCCTAAGCTAAACAAATATTCTTTTTTTCTTGCACGATTTTGTATTCCAGATCCTGTCTGCTCTGCAGCCTTGGTCTCTGTCCTTGGGGATTTTAGCTTACTGTTATACGAAACCGACGTCCATCTTCTCATCATGGCAGCTTTAGCTGTGTTATATTTTCTATTGCAGGAAGCCTGTATATGTCTCATCTACTTTGCGTTTCTGCATATATACATCTACTGTATTTCTTCTCACTTATCTTCCCAACGTATATATGATTTCTACGTATTCACATGTTTGTTTACTGTTACTTCAGTCACATCTTCATTCTTTAAGTATTCGTACATCGTGTCAGTGCGCACGTGTGTCTTCTCTTCATGATGTCACTTTACACGTATCAGATTTTACTTGTAGTTCTTCTATGTCTGTGCTGTCTGCAGACTTCCTTCTGCCACTTCAGTGTGAGGGCACATTCAATAGGATTCACTGAGCACATAACGTCTTTGATATCATCAATGTGGCATTGGGATGATACCAGGTGTCATGCGCTGTGCTCTCCTGCCATTCTTCCAAAATGACATGTACATCTGCTTCTCTATATATGGTGCTCCTTCAATGGGTGATGCCATGCCAGGTTTGAAAGTCAAAGTGTTGGCAATGGCTCCACATATAGTGATGATGCAATGCATGATACACAGGGAGGCCTTGGCTGTCAGAAACATGGGCCATGAACACACAGAGATGCTGACGTCTGTGGTAAAGTGTGTTCAAGTTTTAAAGTCGCACCATACAAGAGCCCGTTTTGCCATAGTATGCTCCTAAATGGAGGCAGAACATGGTGCATTTTTGTTTTTCTCACAGAGGTCAGGAGGCTTTCCAGGGGAAGGTTCTAAATTGCGTTTATGAACTGAAAAACAAAGTGTGACATTTTCTCCTGGGTTTATACAACACAAAAGCAGACCCTATCTGTTTTTCTCGCTGGTTTCATTTTTAGCTTACTTTATAAACATCTTTCAAAAGCTACATTCTCTGAGCGTTTTGCCAGGCACAGAAAGCACTTCATTTTCTGTGAATGCACACAAATGAGCTTTCAAGAAGATGCTGGAGCTTTGGAAGGGGAGGGTTGATGTGGCCATTACTGATGCATTCCCTTTAATGGAAGATGCTCTTGATGAGAAAGAATATGACATTTCAGGTGTTGCTGAATTATTCCCAAACTCTTTAATTTGTTTGAGAAACAGCACAGAACATACTTTTCCGAGGACACATCGAATCTAAATGACTGGGTGATTCAGCCTTTTCAACTAGGGGCTGGGGGTGCTATCTCCCAATAGATATCCAGGATGAACTCATAGAGATGCAGAGCTCTGTATACTAAAAAGCCAATACAAAAACCTGTTGGGTGGGCAATGAGCCGTTACCTTTTAGTAGCTCCTAATTATGCAAGATTGGATTCTCAGCACTTAAAAAAATCTAAAGCCTAAAGGCCTGATTCATGGAATTGTTTGCATGCTGAAAAGTGACTTTACACAATGTTCAGTGCACAAAAATCCTGTGCCAGTGTGGGACGGGCCTAAACAGAGAAATATATAGGGGACGGGCCATACATATCCTCAATTTTCCTGGCAAAATGAGGAAGAATTTGGGCATGTTGAGGGACAGGCAATGCTGTGTAATCGCACTCCCAGTCAAGCACAAACCTAACAGAATTAATGGAACCCAACGCGCAACCTCACCTCGGGAAAAGTTACACACAATCTTTGTGGACTCACTGGCCACATGAAAGGAGGCGCAGAGCACAGTGCACTTCAGATCCAACACGCAGAGGTAGGGTTCACATAGCAATTTACAGGTGACGGCACGTAGGTGAGGTGCCGGTTGAGGTTAGGGGTGTCCCTATGTAGATTAGTGGGGTACAGCCGTCATTGACAGGGGTTTGCACGCAGATTTACCAGGGGCCTACTTGAGTTACGTGACATGTAATACATTTTTACAGGCTGCAGATAGGAGTTACTGGAGACTGTACACAGTGTCACTGGGGTGCTGCCTTGATTGTGGGGGGGACGGCTCACAGTATTGAAAGGGTGCATGATGGCAGGGATGTGTACTTGAAAAGGTTGACACATTTGGCTGGATCTGCTTTGTGCCGGACCATGTCATGGCTTCCGGCCCCTACTTGCTCCTAGGGTTATTCTATGAATATGTGGAATGTGCATAACATGCTTTTGCCTGCAATTACGCGAAAAACTGGTGCTACGCACAGTGTACCTGCGGGGACTATGTGCTTTTTTCTTTGAATGGGGACCTTAATCTGCTCAACTCCTTAAGCTTTTTCAAAGGTTATGGGTGGATAAAACACTTTGAGCACTGCTGCACTTAGGTATCTTGTTAACGGTGGGCTTCAGGAAGGAGAACACCCTAAATTACAAGCAAAGTAACATAGCCATGCATAAAGCTCATAGAAAGAAGTGGGCGTTGCACACTTATTCATCGGTATGACCCCGGCCTTGCCCTCCTGCTAAGGAATTCGAGAGTGAACATGCAGACACAATTTAAAAAGTCAGACATAGCTTCTCTTCCGGGCAAGCGAACAGCAAAATGAGAGGCCAGCATCACACATCCCAGATAACTGGTTCAACCAGAAATCAGCCACAAAAAGCTATTATCTGACATTCGTCTAAGAATTTCAATATTGAGTCAATCAGTATAATGTAGCCTAGGAAAAGTGTATATTAAAAAAGATACCAACAAATTACCTTAGTTGGCTAAAGTCATGTAGTAGTTTCACAGGTCTTATACATGGCCACACAGTGGCAAATTGATCCCCCTTCGAAGGGAAAGAAGGCCTTAATCTGCTGGAAAAGACATTTTGAGAAGGGGGACCAATGAGCTGGTGGGAAAGAGGGGGTGGATAGTTACATATGGAGGGATAGGAGTCCGCTGCGGGAGGAATTTATGGAAACCATCGCAACCTATAGATTAGTATACACATTTTGTAATACATAAACCCAAATTGAATACATTATTCAGGTGGGACAGCAGAATCATCAATATCACCTGTTTTTGGGGTGGTTTTGGATGTACTCCATAAGGAACAATCACGCTTGTTTGTGCTGCAGAACATGTCCAAAGATTAGATTAGGCCCCCGTAGTATGCCCATAGGCTGCCTATGCACTGGGGGAATCGGCTGTGTGGCAATATCTGTGCGAGATGACATTGAATTAAAAGTGGGCAGTGCTTCGACACATGACCTTCTATGCGTCATGTCCTCCCCTAACCTTCAGCCTGCATGGCCAATTCAGCTGCCCTTCCCAACCAGTGACACGGTTTGATTTCAAGCAGTATTTAGGGGGGCCAAGTACAGCAACCTTGCATGTGTGCAAATAGCACTAGTGCAAACATGACCCTAGTGCAAAACACCTATTCCTTCAATGCATGTTTGCACCACGACAAAGGACTAGGACTAGAGGCAACTAGATATTGAAGGAACATATGTGTGCACTTATTGCACTTGCGCCAGTGTAAAGGTTCTGTAATACCGCACGAGGTGTGTCTTACAAGTACAGAAGGTGGCATATGTTAACCTCGCCGGATCCAGGAGCCAAGGGCTTGCAAATTTGTCCGGCTGTCCGGATTCAATCCACCACACATCACTTCTATTGGAGCGCAGCACCTTGACTCTGCTGTTTAATATTCTGCGAGCACCAAAGGATCCAAAACAGATTACCAATTAACATGCAAATGACTATGGTCTTATTTAAATCAGATCATTTGTATTGAAATGCAGTCTTGTCCCAGTGTCTTGTATTTTCTGAGCACATCTCACAAGTCGGAGGCCTTCAAGGTGACAATCAGAGCAGCAGTCTAACACAACGTGAGGTCAACAAGTCCATTTTCTGCCAACACGGCCATGCCTGCGCTATATATTTCAGAACGGGGGACACTGCAGGAAATTTAGTTTTCATTTGCATATCAAGGCCTGTGCTGCCCTTTTAATCCTTGCAACACTTAATTATGTTTTCAAACGGTAATTAACATTTACCTGAATGATAAGCCTTTACTTTTGTACACTTGCACTCAAAGAGAATATACAATGCCAGCTTACCTGGGAGGTGAGGACATCGTATAAAAACATGAACATTTTCTACCTTAACCTTGGCAGCATTTTAAAGGACCAAAGAAGGAGGGCAGAGCCTGTGTGAGACAGAGTTTTGAACAAAAGCTTGTTTAGGGATCTACCACGTCTATTGCTTCAAAACAGAATTAATATCAATTTCTATGTTAATACAATATTATTATCACATTCAAAAGGTTAATTTATCAAAATATTTTTGTTTCCAAAAATGCCTTTTCAATAAGCAACAAATTAATATCTTCTTAGTTAATTTAGTCAAAATGAATCACATTATTAATTAAATCTTTAGACTGGCTTGATTCATTTACTCAATGTACACTAGATTATCAATCCAATGTATAGGCTTTAACTCTCTTTGCACCATTTTGTTAATCCAATTCGTAGACTGACACGTGTTTCTATTAACATGTCTCTTGTGCTTCTTAAGAGCCCAAATGCTAATTACAAAGATGTTGTCCTTATTTTGTCTTTAAATACCATTCTTAAATACAAATGCCAAATTAAATAACCTCATTTTTTGTTCCAAAATCATGTCTAGATTATCAATCCAATGTATAGGGTTTAACTCAGTTTGCACCATTTTGTTAATCCAATTCAAAGACTAACACGTGTTTCTATGTGTCTCTTGTCCTTCTTCAGAGCCAAAAGGCGAATTACAAAGTTTTTGTCCTCATTTTGTCTTTTGAATACCATTCTTAAATACAAATGCCAAATTGAATAACCTCCTGTCTTGTCCCAAAATCATGTCTTGCTATTCCTCTTTTAAAGTGGTTGAACTTGTTTCTCTCACTTATATTCTTACATTTCTTATCTGCCTTGTTGGGCTCCCTTCACAGTTTCAATATTGTGTGTCGTGACGTATAGTGTGGCGTGGCGTCCGCAAGGTGTTTGATCAAGGAAGGGGGGGGGGGGGCGTATGAGACAAAGATTTCAACTATTATGCTCGAGTACTAAATAAATAGTTTCCCATAAGTCACCAGGGTATGAGAGGGGCACACACATGTGAATATCTTCTGCCTCCAATCCCAGGGAGTTATGACATGTACCTATATTTCCTGAGAGTAAACTTTACTTTGTGAAGCGCTATAGAAATATCTTAAGGACGCCCAAAGGGCGACATGTCTCTTCATCATTGCAAAAGCACCTATGTAAATATATCAGTGCCTTTTGTATCAGTGAGTGTGAGAAGCCAAAGGGTTACGTAATTGTTTCACAAGAGAACACTACCCCAAGTATGAAAGCTGGCCATGGACAAGGGATGATCACCATATTTCCCCCTATAAATGGTGTTGTAACTGGGACGAGGGAGCACTGCATGGATGCAAGTGAGAAACACCAGCAGCATTCTAGTTGTTGGCTGAGCACTGGAAACATTCTTCCCATAAAAAGAGAAGAGGGACAACTAAAGGGCTGCTGTGGAGGAAGTAGTAGCAGTGGTGGTCCTAGTTGTAGTAGTGGTAGTAGCAGGAGCAGTGTTGCCAGGAGCTGAAGAGATGTAGAGGAAATCGTAAGAAAGGCAGGAGAAGACCAGATAGCAGACCAAAAGAGAAAAAAGGAAATCAAGCCTTTTTGCACCACAGCGAACTGATGGGAGACAGCAGTGGGGCACCAAGACCCAGTCAAAACCAGGGCACGGAGCAGCAGCCCAGATTCAGTCCTTCCGAAATACATGAAAATCCTAAAAAGGACTTCTATGAATGGAGCACAAATCACCAGCACGAGATCGTAGAGTCTCGTGTTTGAGGATAAAGTCCATCTAGTGCTGGTGACATATACCCTTAAAAGTAAATTGCCACCAAGGGAGCAACAGCTGCAAGTCGAACTCGGTTACCCAGAATACCCCTGCAAGTGTAAGCCGTGGCAAAAGGATCAGCACTGGCTCCTGTGGGACAGGAGCTCACACAGCTGGTGCTGGCAACAGCAGACTATTGAGAGTGAGCAACACCCATGCCAGATTCTGGGAGTCAGCGTCCACCTCAGAGAGGGTCCACGAGTGGGAAGAACAGCCCACCATGCCTCACAAAGAGCACTAGCATTGCAGCACGACCTCCAGGATAGCACGGACAAGCAGGGCTTTGCCGTCTGGTGTAAGCAACGGGGAACAATGTTACAGAGAGAGGCAAGGAGAGAGAGAGATATACTGGCGGCTGGTCTCCAGGATGAAGCAGAATAGCAGGTACCAACTGGGGAGGGTGAAAGAAGTGAGGAATGGCATAAGAAAACATTTTACTTTTAAGACTAATAATACCCCAGCCTTAAAAGAAAAGTACAGCAAAAGTGGGGACAGCAATCCTTGTCCCATCTCTTCCTCGGCCCAGTAATATTGGGGTGGGCAGTCAACCCAATAATAATTGGCAGAGCTCACCTCTTCCACAGACATGCAAAGTGTGACATAAAAACAATTGTTTAGGTATAACAAATCTGTAGGGGCCGTAAGACCCTGTGAAGGCCAGTACCTGTGGCAGGCTCAAAAAGGCCAATAGGAAACAGCTGGCACAAAGGAACGGGCACCAAGACATGGGAAGGGTTTGTTCCCCTGGCACACAAAGAACAGGGACTGTTTTCCTTTGTTCCCCTGGCATCTCAAAGACCAGGGATAGGTTTGTTCCCCCCAGAACCCAGAAACCAGGGAAGGGTTTGTTCCCCTGGCACAAAAAGACCAGGGAAGGGATTTGTTCCCTTGGCATCTCAAAGACCAGGGAAGGGTTTATTCCCCTGGCATCTCAAAGACTAGGGATGGGTTTGTTCCCCTAGCAGACAAAGACCAGGGAAGGGTTTGTTCCCCCTGACACAAAAAGACCACGGAAGGGGTGTGTTCCCTTGGCATCCCAAAGACCTGGGATGGGTTTGTTCCCCTGGCACACAAAGACCAGGGAAGGGTTTGTTCCCCTGGCACAAAAAGACCATAGAAGGGGTTTGTTCCCTTGGCATCTCAAAGACCAGGGAAGGGTTTGTTCCCCTTGCACACAAAGACCTGGGAAGGGTTTTGTTCCGCAGGCATCTCCAAGACCAGGGAAGGGTGTGTTCCCCCAGCACTTCCAGGATAAAGAGGAAGACACGCGGATCACTGTGCCAAATAGACAGAGAGGATGAAGGAAGGGAACAGCTGTAGGAAAACAGCTGATAAACCAATTATATTACTTTCACTAGTAGTAGTTTCAAACCTTTGAATGTTAAGTTCAAAATAGGTTTCGAACACAGGACTGTGGACGTTTCTTTATTAATTGACATTCTAACAACGGTCACTTTAGTTAGTTCTGCTGAGGCAGGAAATCCCCTCATACACTTAGGGCAAGTGAGGTGTTTTCCCCTTCCCTTTCATTATTTAAATAAAAGCCTTGGTGAATAATCCAACACTGTGCCCGGCTCCTTACAGAGGTATCCACATGAGGCAAACCATCAAGAGAGTTGTGAAGCATGACCCGGAAGGATCTAGGTGGAGGGGGCAGAGTCGATTGGAAGGAGGTTAGGGACAAGGGAAGGAGTGCAGGTAAAAAGAGGGATGGGAGAGCAAGGTTGGAGGACCACCTGGAGAAAGCAGGGAAAGGGAGACATTGATTGTAGGTGCAAAGGGGACCCCCTCCAATAAGTGGTAAACAACAAAGGCCAGTCAATGGAAAGGAGAACACCCTCACATAAACATATTAAGCACAGTGAAAAACAGAGAGGAAAGCACTGTTGAAATGACACAGATGTAGAGAGTATTGGAAGAGTGACCATTGAGGCTAAGTCATGGAGGCCAAGGAAAGGGCTTGGCTACATTAACAAACAAAACCAAATAGTGAAGCACTCAACTAACCAAAATGTTTACATTGTTTTTAATCCCAAAGCTTTTTTAATGAATAGGATGGACAGCAGGAGGGATTCTGGACACAGTTACTCAAAATATTGCTCTTGTCAGTTGAATAACTTTAAGGAATTCATTGAGCTCCAGAATTGACGAAAGAGTGGAAAAGGTCACAAGCAGAAGTCGTGGTATGCTCTCTTCCAAATGGAGATGTCTATCTTTCAGAGAAAGGTTTGCATGCTACATTAGTAATACTTCACCCAGAGCTAAACACATATGACCTTACTGCAGGATACTGCACAGAGATCTGAATGTTGTATATGATTCTGGCACAGGGGCCATGCTGGAACCAGTAAAGAAGTCCCACCTGGGGGGTTGGATGTGGTTGCACTGCTGGAGTAGCTGCAGCAACAAACCGCTCCGCCCTGAGACTAAGGGCCCAGGGGAAATCAGCATGGAAAATAGGAGAACTGGTTCACTGAACAACCACTGATGAGGAGGTGAAGCTTTGAGGTGTGTGAGGGCGAAATCTCCACCACCACTCGACCTTGGAAGAGCAGATACGGGTAGTGGAATAAAGGGTGGTGAGGTAAAGCTAGAGGAGATAAAAGGCGGTCGCCTGAGAGGACAACACAACCTGCTGTGGGGGAGTGGATGAGGCCAAGGACGACCCTGCGGATAGGGCCACGGTGAGGGAGTGGAAAGGAGGCCGAGAACAGGGAGCATACATGGGGCATGTAGCAGACATCGAATTGAGATATTAGAGCCCAATTCCCACCCCCCTCGGTACTTTTGCTTCTCCTGCAGCCTATCAGAGACTGGAGAGAGCAGCAAGCTGAGGACAAAAGAAGGAAGCCCTTAGATATCTGATGAGCTGAACACAGCAGGACAGAGAACAGAGAGCAAGAGCCAAATGAGGATGAATACAGGAAGATGCTCTGAGGTAAGGGAAGGAAGAAGACCAGTTAATACACAGAGGGAGTGGTTTACCAGACCACAAGGTGGATTATAAGAGAGATACCCACACCAAAGCTAAATATGACAAGGGCCAAAGAAAAAAAGATAAGAAAACCGACAGCCAAACGAAGATAGACATTTACACGCCAGAAGGGCCAAAAGGGCAGAGAGTGACAGAGACAAGACAGATGGCAACAATGGAAGACAAGGGTGGCTTAGATTCATAGGCGACCCAAGATATCCTGAGAGCCATTCAAGAGGCCAAAACACAATTGGAGCAGAGAATTGATGCAGTGGACTAAGACATTGGCTTCCTGAGACAGGACGTGCAAAATGTGTCAACGAAGGCCAGAGAAGCGGAAGACCTCATATCGGCCTGTTGAAGACATAGTAACCACCCTAAACCATGATATGCAAACTATGCTGAAAAAGACATAGCAGACGGAGGACCAGATTGATGAAGCAGAAAGGAAGATCAAGGCACAATAATGTAGGTTGTAGCAAGCTACCAGAAAAAAACAGACAGCCCCCACATGGAGCTGTTCCTCAAAGAGTAGGTACAAAGATGGATAGGACCACATGGTCTATCAACATTGTTGTTGGTAGAAAGGGCGCATAGGGTACCAAGTAAGAGGCCACTGCCAGGAGCCCCACCAAGGCAAGTTATCACAAATCTATTGAACTACCTCAATTGAGACATAATATTACAAGCTGCAAGAAGAAAAGGCAACCTTGAAATACAAAAAGGCAAGGATTGCTATATACCCAGACTTTACCAAAGCAGTCCAAAAGGCAAAGCCGAAACAGTTATCCCACAACAAAGAAAACAAGTGAAAACAGTGACTGTGGGGGTTGTCGTTCTCCCTTTGAGCTCAGCCTGGTATCTCACAATAAGGGTAGCCAGTGGTGGTGACTACGGGAGTCTTTTGTGGATGTTTTCTGTCTCCCTTTGAACCCCACAGTATCTTATTACTCTTTGTTACTCACCTTATCCTGTGTGAATTTAAAGGTTCATTTGGTTGTGTTCCACACCTATTTGCCTTTGTACATCTGGGCATATATATATCTGGATTGTTTAACAGAGTTGCAAGCACGATGTCCCTGCGGACGGGGCTACGTGTCAACCTCAATCTCAAGTAACTATTGAACCTAATACTATCACTGCAGAAATGAACACATGTGCAAATCAAACAATGAGTTGTTCAACTGAAAGCCAAGTGGCACATGAGGTTGACTTGGGCTGTCACAAGGAAGTGAACCTGGTGGCAGTACTGAATCACAACCTAGGGGTACCCAATACACAAGCATCACTTACCACACCCGCAAAATCTTTCCCCGAGAAACATACACTGAAAAGCCGTAATAAGCGAGGTGTGAGAGCCCCTACAGACAGGCGGGCCACCACTCCTTGTTCCCGGTCCCCATTAGCAGGCCAATGTATATTGGATTATTTCCCAAAATGAATCGGGCATGAACAGAAATTAAACCAATAGTCCCAATTAGGAAAACCTCTATAATTGACTGCACACGAATGAATGGTTTAAATGATCTTAGCCTAAATGAATACGCAGAATCTCTGCTACACCCTATGGTCTGTTGTCCTGGGGAGAACGTTACTCAACATTTTTGAGATGCCTCCTGGATTGGTTTCGCCTACTGAACTGACAGATGTCATCTCCCAGGAAAAGCAAAGACTTCACTCAATGTCCTCTCCTGACGGCTCCACCCAACCTAGTGATGGAGCAATCCAGCACACACTCAGAGAGGCTGACGATTGTATCAAGCTGTTTTCCCCTAGCCTATCTTCTCTTAACATGTTCCTCAATTCCTTTGTCAAATTATATGATAACATCTGGCAGGAGGTAAAAGTTCACTCTACAATGCTCACATCCATTTACACTAAGGTTGAGGATCTGGAAACAGATGTTGGCCACTTGGTCTCCCACAATAGTTTGTGCACTTGCTGAGAACACCTACATTGAGACACCTGCTAATGAAATATACTTTGTCCCTAATGCCACTCTTGCACCTAGATGTCTCAATGCAGTTAATGAGACTTCCGTCATCATTGAAATTGGTGATAGTCTTCCACTTCAACAGGCCTTAAAAGTGCAACAAAGTGTCCCTACTGTGTGCCCTCTCCGGTCAAGGTGGAAAAAAAGACAAAACTAAAAATCAAAAAGTGCTAAAGATGCGTAACACTTAATCTCTAAAATGGTTATGTAACTTGTCAATAATTGACTTGATGAACTGCCAGAAGAAGACCCTTAAAGCTATGGGTCCTCTGCTAACATTGGTACTAGAGGAACGGACCCTGATGTACAATTGAGTAGTCTGAATTCCATTTGCACCCACAGTGACTCTCCTACTATCATACCAAATCCAATTGATCACACTGAATTTCCACCAAAACCGCCCTCTGATCTGGGTTGGGCAATTCCTCTTTTTAAAGGTGAACCTGTGAAGGCCAAAGATGTGAGCGAGGGATGGTCCACTGACCAGTCCCTCATTCATGCTGTTATGGTTGCACCCAAATCTCATAGAACTGATACTTGTGTGCAGACAATATTCAAACCTGAAATTAGAAAGGTCTCTACTGATGAAACTGTGTGTCTGCCAATTATTCAATCGCCAGTCACTGGCACAAGCATGCCCACTATTCCAGCTGTTAATATTTATACTATAACTAAATCCTCTTCTGTAAATACCTGGATTTGCCATTGCAAACATGACCTGATATCTCCCCTGAATCTTGTGAGCTCAGGATCAGCTCATACTCCAGGGATCTATCAGTTAAAAGAGATGGCAAATGTGTGTAACGCTCGGCAAGGTTCTGTCAATTGCAAACGTCCCACCCAAGGAGTGTTTGATCCAATTGCCCAGGCCAATGTGAATGTAAATTATTTGACTGATCAAGTTCCCAATATATATGTACACAACTCTGTGTCCAGGTTTGACTCTGTGTCAAATCCTTTACCAACCCTACCCTCGGTAAGCTTGGGAAATTCCTCTGTAATTCACGGTAAACATACTAATCTTGAAGCCTTAGATTTGATAGACTATATATCCCCTCTGAGAGGCACTCTTTGGCAACTAATAATGGTGTAAAAGCTATACATGGAGAAACAAATCCATCGGCTATCTTAACTTCTGGCCACACATGTGATTGCTCACACGTTGCTGGGGTGAACTCAAATACTATGACCTATGGAGAAAATAATCTTCCATCCGTTCTTACTTCAGCACCTTATCATCCATTTAAGTCCTCGGAGCAGATATCTAGATTCCCTATCAACTCCAAGTGTCAACCGTTTAAAGCTCAACATATTATATTAATGTCCAGTTTACTGGGACCGTCCTTTCCAATTTGTCTCAATCAGGAGAATATTTTATTAATTCTAGCTGAAATATCCATGCTGAATGCTATTTTTCAGCAGATATTGAGCAAGTTGCATTCCCTGAAAAAAAATGATGTGTCTCAAGCTCACCTATATTTTCAATCTAAATTGGTGCTCGATTTGGTCTTAGCTGAAAGAGACCTATTGCAAAACCTGGGGTTTTCTGTTGTAAAATGGTAGGAGGAAAGCAAAGAGCTTGATAGCTCTACCCTCAAGCATAACCCTTGCACCAATTTCCTTACGCAGTGGAATGGGGAAATCATCAGGTGGGAGCAAGAGTCGAAAGAGCCACAGCAATCCAGGGGCCTCCCAATTTAGGGACTTGGTGGCTCTGATGATGAAAATGTTTCTGGAGAATTAAAAATGTTATCATGGAATTCCAGGGGACACACCCATTTCTGTACTAATATGGCAGTTTGAGGTGAATTGTGTGGTGCCCATTGTATAATGATACAAGAAACCTGGCTAACTTCCAATCCTGCGCTGGATGGTTACCATGTTTTTTTCAGACAGCAACATTCAATGGAAAAGGTAGGCCGTATGGTGGTTTGGCTATTGCCCTAAGATTGGATCTTCTGGCGGTTTCTCAACAAGTTTTAAACCTGTTGTATTGTCCTATAGCAGTTGAACTTGAATTATTTTCATAAGAGTTGTTTATTTTACTAGTCAATATTTATTGCTATAAAGGTGTGGGAGATCTTGATTTATTTTTTGCAGTCCATTGTCAACTTGGTTTGCAAGTGGACGGTGAAAAGTGTTATACTCTGCGTGTTGTTAGCCAGTGATTTGAATGTTAAATGTGCATCTGTTCCGGTTGATGATCTTTCAGTGAACCTCAAATCTGATAGCTGTATTCTTGATCAACATTCAAAAAATGTCTGGAATGGAGCACTACTCTCACTTCCTTGAATTTACACTCCTTACAAATTAATAACTGTGCCTCTAAACAATATACATGGTTTCGAGGTTTTAGTCATACTATGATTGACTATATTTTTGCTGATCTACATTTGTTGAGGTGTGTTCTGATTTTTATATAACACCAACATCTTGGAGTGATCACTGTATGTTAAGAGCCACCTTAAATCTCACAATTGCTCTCTTTGCAAATTATAGGTCAGTGTTACTTAAAAGTCTGCCCGGGCGGAAACACTGTTAAGCAACTTACCTTGAAAGCTGACAAATTAGGTTACAAGAAGTAATGGCTGGGTCCACATTCGAATGGAAGCGTAACATGTTTAATGTTGGAAATGATTAAAGTTCCATTGATACCCTAACCTCTAGAGTGATGTATAACTTTAAAACTACTTGCAGTTCCACTTGCAGTTCCACTAGCAAGAAACACCTCCATGTGTATGACATACAATTAGCACAGAATAAATCTGCAATGTGATGTGTTCTAGAGTCAATAAAGTGCCAACCTATCGCAAATGAATTGAAATTTGCTAAATGTAAATTAATAAAACAAAGGAACACTATCTATCTTAAACAGTGGTGTAGAGCTTTGCTTCATCAAGAAGCTGAATGGATTTTATGAATTCTGTCTAGAAAAGATGTTGGTATGTTTTGGTCCTTAATGAATGGCCAAGTGCTGGCAATTTGCCCTACCCATCTCAATGCTGTGCACGAGTCGACTTGGGCAATGTTTTTCTTGAATCTTTATGTGTTATGTTCTGTTCAACTCTATGATCAGACGGTTAACAACTCATCTTCCCTTAATGACCTTATCCTCAGATATACTCAAAAGTTGACATGGGAAACCCCTGACACTTGTAACTACATAGCATCGATACATCACTCATCTACCTTTGACCGTGTAGACCGTGCCAGACTGTGGAGCAAGCTAAAACATTGTAGGATCCCTAGTGGTCTCTTGGAACTCATTATAGGTCTCCATGAGAACTCCATGGTTAGGGTGAGGCTAAACATAGATGGTGACATGTCCCATTGTATTGCAACTAAGTATGGTCTTAGACAGGGATGTACCCTAGGAGCATGTTTATTCAATCTCTACGTGTCTGAAACTAGTGATTATTTAATCCCTGCTGCATTAATTACTGCTAAGGTGGGTTCTCAGCATATTTCATGGCTTGCATACGCAGATGATTTTCTTCTTTTCAATACATCCTCTGTGGCCTGGAACTCCTTCATAAGTGTTTCTCCGCATTTGCCTTTGACAATGGCCATAAGATAAATTCAAAGAAAACTAGAATTTTATTCATTTCAAGAAGCCCTAGAAAACGCCACACAAATGTGCTCCTGGGAAGAAACCGTGATAACTTCACCCTCCCATATGTCTTACATTGGTTGAATGCTATTGCCAAGGTTTTGTCAATGGGAGAAATGTTTTAAATCAGAAGTTGACCATGCTGGCTTCACAATATTTGGGGATACATTGGAAATTCAGATCTTATTCTATTCTGCCAGTACAAAAATTTGATATAGGCAAGGTGGTGCCTAAATTAATTTACGGTCAAGAATTGTTTTATGACGTTGCCATGAAATGGCTGGATTTATGGGAAGAGAAAATATGGAGACGCGTTTTTGGAGTACCTACACATGTCCCACTTGCTGCGATAAGGTTTGAATTAGGCCTTACCTCCATCCATGCAAGAGTAGAATGGAACTTGCTGTCTCTATTTAGGAAACTTCTACTCCCCTCCGGTGACACCCTTTACTGGAATTTACAAGAAACCATGAAGCTAAATTCAGATGTGAAACATCCAAACTTTGTCACCGCAATCAACACAAACTGAGAATTTTACAAAATATTTATGGAACCATTGATACCTTTATATCAAATCCTAATAAGGTAAAAAAAACTTCTGTTTGATTATGAATGGATCGCGAAACTTTAGAAACCACATGGCTATACCTCCATGGCTCACCTTACCCATGAACATAAAATGAGGGGTACGAGGCCAACACAAGAGTTATTCTATTGTTTATGTATTGTGTCTAGTGTTACTTCTTAATTTTGAAATTGTGATGTCTGCAATATCTTTGTGTGCATACTCATGTTTATGTGAATGATTTTGTAATGGTTATTTAACCATATACAACAAAAAAAATTATACACATAGATAAACAGACAATAGAACGAAAGGGAGCGATACAGATAGTGGAAGGGCGATACAAAGCAGTGGTGATATACACAGCCAAGTAGGCATACTGGCCCAATAAAGCCACAGTTTATGCATTGGTTAAAGGGGGAGGAATCCTGGTATGTTTAGAAGGGAAGAGTAGATGGGTTAGCGGTATAAGCAGTGAAAGGGGGGAACTTGAGACTGAAGGGGATAAAATAACCAAGGAATTTGTGAACTTTTACCAGGAGCTGTATAGAAAGGTACATGTCCCTTCCACGATTGAAATAGGGAGAAACCTAGAAGAGATTGACATACCAGTGATCAGTGAGCAATCGAGACAAGACGTAGACAAAAAGATTACACTGGAGGATGTAGAAAAGGGTATAAAAAGAATACATACGGAGGAGACCCCAGGACCGCACGGGGAATCCGATGGAATTCCGGAAGTGTATGGGAGAAAGGGCAGTAAAGCCAATGTTATACATGTTTATAGAAAGCTGTGAACAAGGGGAGCTCCCAAGGAATGTGAGAATGCCTAAAATAGTGGTCATACACAAGGAAGGTAAACCACCTGACTAGTGTGCCTCGTACCGACCGATATCATTGCTAAATAGAGAGGCAAAGGTACCTGTGAAGATATTAGCAATTAGGTCAGTGGGGGTAATAGGAAGACTAATACACTTGGATCAGTGTGGCTTTGTCTAGAATTGTCTTGAACACTAAAGGGCCCCCATGCCATAATGGCATTAGACTCTGAAAAAGCCTTCATGCCTTGGTCCCAATTTTCTAAGATGGGTACAACTTTTATATGTGCAACCACTCACCCAGGTTAGAGTAAATTGGCACAATTCCCACATCTCCCTGCTTCAGAGGAGCACGCAGCAAGAATGTCCTCTGTCATCACTACTATTCCTCATAGTCATGGAGCCAGAATTAGGTCAGACCAAATAATGGGATGCACGCACTATCATGGGAAAAAGACAGAGGTTTGCACAGCAGAAGGCACATGTGTTGTTTTAGTTAGGTTTAATACGTATTAAATATCCACATATAGCAACACAGAAAGAGCAACAGATGTATTAATGTTGTGGTTGCAGATGTTATTGATAGGGCAGTATTATAGGTGGTATTCTGAGAAATATCGGAAGGAAAATGCTGAATGTGCGTTTACTGCGCATTTGACATTTTTGAAAATATCATATGTGATTTTACTGAATGAGGGGAGAGGGAGATGCAGGGGTGCCACTCGCTCCTCATGTTTGGTAAAAACACATTCAGCAGTTGTGGGCATATCTCCAGCTTCCATTACATGGATGCTGAGGAACAATAAAGAACTGAACAAAAAAAATGGCCATGCAGTGCACTTCTGTCCCAAATTGGGAATAGTGAACTGACGTCGCAGGGCGAAGGGGGGAGTCATGGCACGGGAAAGAAATGAGTCGCTGAAAGGGGTAAAGGGGCATTGGGTAAGGGGGATGCATGGTAAAAGTGATCTATGTGATCACTGCACAGTGCCATTTTTAGATACAACATTTTCAGGACAGAATAGGACGCAGGGCCGGATGTGTGGAGCTGAGCTCTGTTTAACTCAGTTCCAAAAACAAATCCCCTTTCCCGTTCCACAGGAGAGAAACCAAGGTCAGAGGCACCTTCAGTGCACACATAAAAGCTAATTGTATCCAGCTACAAGGCCTGAATGTGGTGGGAATGGAATGTGAGGATAAGGAGAAGCCCTTTAGAGGACAAATTCATAAGAATAGTGCAGAAGGTTTTGTGATGCCAATGGGCAAGGAGAAGATTTAGAGCACTACTGCCATCACCCAAGAGATGTCATTCCATATGAATTACAAATAGACTTACAACCAAAACAAATAAGTCCCCGCAATTCAGACTCAAGAGCAGTGCGCCAGTCACATCATTACTGGGCACCTGGGGTTGAAGGAGAGGGGAGCTGTGTCTGAAACATTCTGTGATTTGGGATAGGAGTAGCAGAGGTGATGCCAATATATGTTGTACAGGAACAGTGAGGAAGCTTGTGTGCGCTGTGGTGTCTGGTACAATGAGAAGGCCTATTCTATTATCAAAGCAGAGTTGGCATCACAAGTTTCCTTTGATCGGGTCTGGATTGGAGGCACTTTCATATCACGTGAAAGTCTCAATTTATTCATCTGTCAGTACGTTTAAACCAATCCTGCACCTGGATTCAACAGTGAGATGTAGTAGACCACGTGTTTAGGGGAGTGGATTTAGATAAGGTGTGGCCAATCGATGCAGGGACTATAGACGGACATTAGCATCTTATATAGGTGGTAGCCAATGAGGGAAGTGGGATTATGTTGTACTCAATATTATGCAAAGTATTGTTATTCTGCAGTTTTCTTCTAAATAACCTGTTACTTCTTGGGGCGTGAAGTACTTTGTGTCAGTTTGGTTCTACGGGATCATCTGAGACCTTTTTGCATGTATTAAACCTTGTTTTCCCTTTCAAAGCAGTGCAGTGCTTATTTGGTCCATGGGAATATTTTTACATATTTTATATGCCCATAGTCTAGGCACATCCTGTCCTTAGGCGTCGTTGCCCTGCTGCCAGCCGCTACCTCCACTATGTCCTGAAATTGTAGATCTTGTACATTCTCTGCATATTGTATATTCCTGTATACTTCTGTACATATTCTGTATGTTATTGTATCATGTATTGTATTTTCTTCTGCATCTGTATATCACAGTAACTTTGTATCTAAGTAAAGCGCCCAGATACCCCTGGGTTTGGCGCCCTATATAAGAAAATAAAACAAACAAACAAAACAAACAAACAAATATTTTCTGATGATGCTGTTTCTTTCTTCCTTTCTTTAGTTTCCCTGTGTGTGCTTCTGATTTGTATGCATTGTGGGTCTTCATATGTATTGTTTGTACTAGCACACGTGTGTAGTAAGGAACCTCTAGCACCCTCTCCCCTAGTAACTACATCTAGCCACAGTCAGACCATGTTAAAAGAAGCCTGTGTTCATTCTCAAAGAAATCTGCTAGATACGGTACCTGAAACCCTAACTCAACAAGACTTGCATATTGGGTTCAGGTTCAAGGAATCCAATGTGGCAGAGATGCATGACATAATTAAAACCATGCATCCTACTAACTGCCCAGGGGAACTGCATCCTCCAAAATACATATTAGAACACAAGGACCTTTTTGCTCGTTTCTTTGTAGGTATGTAAAATCCTCCTTCCAAACCGGTATCATCCCTCAATCCATTAAGAGTGTAGCAGTAACACCACTGTTAAAAAAGGTGGGACTAGAGCCTACTGATGCGGCAAATCTTAGGCCCATTACAAACACCTTATTTTTTCTCAAGCTAATTGACAAAGTGCCACGGTACAGTTACAGTCTCATGTCCAGGCTGCTGGTATACTGCATGGGAAACAGTCAGGCTTTAGGAGCTATCACGGCACCGAGAGTGCACTTCTTGACTTACAGATGCATATGCTTTCGAAGTTGGAACATAGCAAGTCAGGGCTGATGATGCTACCCAATTTATCGACAGCCTTTGAATTGCTAGTTCATATAATTCTGCTTGACCGGATGGCTACTGTCGGGGTTCTCTCTATGGAGGCAATTACCTGGCTCAGATCCTTCCTAGGGGGCCGACACTCGCGAGTTCACTGGGGCAATAATGCATCAGAGGTAGAAATGATCACGTGTGGAGTGCCACAGGGGGCTTGCCTTTCCCCCTTGTTTAATATCTATATTCTCCCCTTGTGTAATGACCTGGAATTGTTAAATATATTTTTCTGCAACTATGCTGATGATTTCCAACTGGTTCTGGAGATCACCGGGGACAATGAGAAGGATCAACTGATGTTGGATTCCATATATCAGACTATCAAATGTTGGATGCCAACTAATTGGCTTCGCATGAATGTGGCTAATACCAAGCTTATGTTGTTTGGTCCCTGACAGGCCTGAGTTAGCTTGGGTCAGAGGTATGCCAGCTTCGCTATTGATTGCAGCCAGATTAAGGTTGTGCAAAAGGTCAAGACCGTTGGTACCTATATGGAAGAAAGTTTAGACTGTGATGCTCATGTAATAGCTATTACCAAAAGTACCAATTACTATCTCAAGGTGCTTCGGCAAGTAGCACCATTGGTCTTAGTAGAGAACCGTAACAAACTTGTGAGAGCAGTGATACCCCTGTGTGTGGATTACTGCAATGCACTACTGGGAGGCGCAAATAGGTCCGTTATCCAAGAACTGCAAAAAATCCAGAACGCCGCTACTCATATCATCTTTCAGATGAAATGGAAAGGAAAAAGCTGCATTGGTTACCAGTGGCAGCCCATATTCAGTTTAAACTGTTATCCATATGCCACAAATGCATTTTTGGAAATGCCCCAGCCTACCCGAAAGACAGGGTTAAAATCTACCATCCCCCAAAAATCTGAGATCAGCTGAGGGTTTTCTACTGGAATTACACTGCATTAAACAAGCCTGAGGACTTGGTTGGGCTTTCCACGTTCAGGGAGCAAGGGCATGGAATGCCTTACCAGTACACCTATGTAAAACTGAGAATTACCTTGTGTTTAGAAAGCAGCTGAGAATGGTTTTATTCAACCAATATGAATGATTCGCGTGCAGCTCTAATCTTCTACTAATCTGCTTCTTGGCGCCTGGATGCCCACACCCTTTGGCGCAGTATAAATAAAATAACATAAAATAAGTCTTGAATTGTTATCTAGTTATTAAATGTTTAACATTACTCAAAACTCTGATAAGGTAGCATTCATTATTGTGCCATCCAAAATGGCATTATAAATAGTGTACTTCTATGGTGCATGCTGCAGCCATTGCCTATGTTTATCTATGATTAAGTTCCTGTATTGACAACACCACTCCAATGCAATGTTGTTTAGATGAGTACATTCTTTAATAGATCAAATAGGTCTCTTAATCACCTATGACATCTTGTTACCAACATTATGAACACAACCCGTTGTAGGGACTGTTCATCAGAATTAATTTCACATGTGATGTCATCAGTGATGTCATCAATGGCATTTTTGATGTCTTCTTTGATGTCCTGTTAGTCTTAGATGTGCACAGTGGTGGCGTGAGTTATGGTTGCTTAGCTTACCATTACTGGCAAATTTCTGAGGTTTTTCAGTTTTAATTGTAACCATAAGATCCCTTTAACAAAGTTGTTTCATTGAGTTTCGTCGATTTTTATTAGTGCAACTTAACCATAATGTCCCTTTAACAACATTTTTTCTGTGAATTTCATGGGTTTTTACCAGTGCATGCTATTTTCCTACAACTTGCTAATATCATACTTACCCCAATATAGCAACATTTCTGTTCAATTTACAAAGTTTCACCTTAAAACACTGCCATTGCCCACCATCTAGAATCATTTTTAACACCTTTGTAAATTTTTTGTCACTTTTTCCACTGTTTTTGAGTCCATCGACACCCACGAACATCTGACGTCATCGCGGACGTTCCGGACACATGACCATGCGCTCGTGCGTGGCTTGATGATGTGTCCGCGAATGCGTCCGCACTTTGCGATCGGGTCCGTGCTTCGGGGACAGTTCAGAACTGCTTTTCTACTGATCTAGCAACTTTCAAACTCAAAATGTACCCTTGCATAGCTCCTACACCTATTATTACTCATGATCCATTAACAATCTAGTACAAAGCACATATTTGGAAGAATATTACCAAAACTGCTATTTATCTTAAAAATGTCATCAGCTATTGCCATCCCTCCTCCCAAAGAGCCACCAGCACCACCAGCTGGAGGACCTACACAACAACAAAAGTGTAGTACTTCTAAAGACAATGAAGAGAACCAAAAAGATGAGGTAGAGGAAGTGCCAACCTCTAGCACCCAGAGAGAATCATGGGTGGGGCACTTCTTTACCACTGTTGGGAATGTACCAAATGCTAAGGCTACTGAAGTGAAACGCTCTGAGTGCAACTTTGTAATCAGTTGCGGACTACCAGGACAGTACTCGTATGGGACCAACTCCATGTGCCACCACACCAAATCCAACCACTGCCATGCTCTCAGAAAGTTTTTCCTTTCTTAGGAAATAGTAGGCTGTCTTTCTCCACCTCATCTGCCTCAATCAATACTGTAACCACACAGCCTACTTCTGTGGGTCACAAAGTTCCGTCAGCTACCTTGCAAGCAATAAAAGCTATTTCAAAGTGCTATTGAAGCTGTAATCTAGGAGCATGATAAACACTGCCCCCTATCATAGAGGTAACACACATGCAACATCTTCCCACCTGCCCCTTCATATAAGTGCTTGGTGACTCTTTGCTCATTTTCCTCCCCACCTTACGTTCTAACCTCTCCTGCAAAAATAAATACATCAGAAAACAACAAAAGAAGGGTTCCTTTAGGAACCACCTTTTACAGTTAAAAAAATAGAACTAAAAAAAAATATGCGTAGACTCCATCTACTTTACATTTCTTAGTAAAGTTCATAGGGCCTCATTATAACCTTTGCGTAACGGGTTAACGGGCTCTGCTAATGGAGGCGGACCCGTTAAACCCATTCCGCAAAATTACGAGGTCCCCTCGCGGGACCCGGTAAGGATGCCTGGTTTTACCAGGCGTCCTTACCGGGTCCTGCGAGGGGACCAGGGAGCTAACAACGGGCCGGTCATAATCAGCCCGTTGTTAGCTCCCTCTCCCATTCCAACTGATCCCTATGGGGGCTCAAATGGGAATGGGGAAGGTCCGGGCCCGGGTTCCCTGAGGGAGGAATTCCCTGAGGGAGGAATTACCGGGCCCTCCGAACTCGGAATGGACCGGTAATTCCCCATTCAGGGAACCCAGTGAAGGAGTTTGGCGGCAGCCATGGAACTAATTTCTCCATGGCTACCGCCAAACTCATAATGAGGCCCATAGACTCAGTAAGATTTTCCCAAATTTCCATTAGCATTTTGTTTTATGCTAATGGAAATAATGTGATGTTCATCCCCTATTCCATGCGCTGGAATGGGAGATAACGGCCTGGCAGCCCAAGTTATCGGCCCAAGTGAAGCGAGGGTGGATAACAAGGGCTCCAGACCATTATTCCCCATTAGAGCCCCTGCATTGGGGAATGAAAGCCATTAGCGCCCTGGGTTCCCAAGGCGGAAATGCACAGTGCTAAAAAAAGGATTTTTCTTCCTACACTGGGATGTATCCTGCATCCTGCTGCAGGAAGGAACATTATTTTCCAAGATGACCACCATGGAAAGGGAAGGCGGGCCTCCGTACAGAGCCCATCTTCCCTTTCCATGGCAGCCTGCAGAAGGTGATGAGAAAACCCTATGACCATATTACCACGAGCAAATATTTCTTTGCCCTTTCAAACCTATGCCACTTTCGAATAACGTTACCACATAGCCAGTCCCAGGTGGCGTCCATACCATTGCTACGGATGATTTCTGGAGAAGATGCTGCAATACACACAATAAAAGCTGCAGACTGATATTTACAGACTGTGGTTGATTGTCTCCAAGCTATTAGACAAAGAATTGCTGGTGGAGTCGGCAGCAGCTCCCTAACATATTTAAATTAGTTTTATCTACTATGTACAACATTTGAGTACTAGTGCTGTTAGATGCATTGAGCCTTGCTGTTGAATTGAATTGATGTGACGACATAGGAGATAAAGGTGCAAAAGCAGTATATTAGTGATGCTGAGTAAAGATATTTGTGACTGAGATTGACAACTAGTGGCAACATATTAATTAATTAAAGAAGTAATGTTCAATGCCTGTTAGGACATTCCTTCTCCTCTTGTGATTTTTGTATGCTCTGTTGATAACTTTATGGGATTTTATGAAACATTTTATATATGTGATATATTTTGATATTTTGATATATATTGATGTATTTTAATATATTTTGAATCTTTCCATGTAAAGTTTTATACTGAAACACAATTAATAAATAATAACAAACAGCAATGTTGAGACACCCTTCTAAATTATCCCCCTTTTGACAAAATCCCACCAAACTTTACATATACATGTATATCTAGATCTAAAATCGTTTTCCAAACTTTTGTGTGGTTTCGTCAAATGGCACCACATTTATAAGCTTTACCGTATTTGGGACCCCTCTAATTTTGCCCCCTCTTGACAGAATCCCACCAAACTGTGCAAAACCGTGTATATCTAGATTTAAAATTGTTATGCAAATGTTTGTACAGATTTGTCAAATGGCCCCACACTTATAAGCATTTACAATATTTTGGGCCTCTCACTAATTTTGTTCCCTCTTGACAAAGCAGCTCCACACTTTCCAGAGCCATTCAGAATCAGGTCTAGAATGAAATTCCAAAATGTCATGCAGTTTCATTGAGTGGCGCCAAGGTTATAAGCCATGCAAAAACTGCTTTTCACAAACCCAGTAATACAGAAATAGGCATGGATGTCCCTGAACATATGAAGTGGGTGGAACAACACAGGACTGTACCCGAACATCCAGACTGTTTGTGGACTTTGGGGGTGATAAACACCTGTTTTATGGCTTCTTATGGCCATATCCCATCCCATCCTCCTCACCCCCCACCTTCCCAGAGATTGCTTGATGAGTTTGACAAGTGCAATGTTCTGTTTTTGATAGGTTTTTACCTCGATGTTCGCAGACACCAGCGGATGTCCGCGAACCCATCATGGCTTGTGTTTCCAAAAATAGGACACATTTCACGCTTTTCACCATTTAATCAGCGGTGGAGCTCGATGTCTGCGGACCTCAAGTCGACTTCTGAACCAGTCAGAGGTTCCATGGACCAAACAAATAAGTGAGTCCGGGGACCACACCCAGATGTCACACATTTTGTTTTACCTACTTTTGGGCCATTTTACAAAAAGAACTACTGGATGGATTTAAACCAAATTTACAAAACCCCCCTTTGGGCCAAGCCGCCGCTCCTGCCGCAAATTTGGTGAAAATCCATCCAGCGGTTTGGGATGTAAACGTGAGCAAAGTTTTTTGTCCATTGCGTTGCGTCTATGGAAAAAGAGAAAAAAAAAGGAGGGACCCCCTCGACAACTTTGCCCCCCCTCACCAAACTTGTCAAAACAATTCAGAGGGGGCCATATACTATTTGATAAGGATTCGTCTAGTTGGAGCAAAGTTATAAGCCCCCCAAAAAGTGCTCTTACTGTGAGTTGAGCAACTTAATCGTAACTACAGGGCAGCTACCGCAGGCCCTGTAATATATATATTGCATGTATTAAACATGATCTGCGGAGCTCTGGCACCATTTGCTCCCTCCTTAGTTCTGCCAGCATCCTCCCACGGCAGGGTCCAGGGTTCATTTGACACTTAGTATGCAGTTCCGTTCTCATATGTCTCTCATTGCTGAGGAGTCTGGTCCCACAACCACGTATCCCTCTGTAATGTGTATAGCCCCATTGCCCCCTCATTCTTACATTCGGCCTCATTTTCCCCTCAGTGTCTAGATGAGGCCTCATTACTCCCTGCACCTCAGCACATAGTTCTGTCCCAGTGTTATGCTCAATACCCATAACATTTCCACATTGCTCACACATCACCTAACCCAATGTAACCAACCCCGACTCCGCCCACCTACATACACTCTCCTAAACATCCTTTGCAACTCCAACCCAAAGTAATATGTTAAAGAGAAACAGAGATGGAAATGGATTGGAAACTCCCCTCTCGGAGTCCTGTTATGTAGATCATCATCACACACTACGCGTAATCAACGCGTAGTATGTGGAATGTAACAATGTTATGGTTCTGGAATCATGTGATTCCAGAACCATCAAAGAGATGCTTGTTTCCCTTTGATTACCTCGGATGTACTCCGGGGGCTCTGTAATAAAGACCCATTTACCTAACCATATATTGCATGGATCATAACAAGTCCTGCCTCCAGATGTCCCACATAATGCTTTGAGGGTATAGATTGACTACCACTGCATGCACTCTTCTGAGCACAATGTTATCATCTTCACCTTAGACGGCCAATAGTCCCTGTGAATGCAAGTCACATGGCATCACATCTCATGTAGGAACCTGCAGGGGAATCTGTACCTTATGACAGAGGCTGGCATGTCATGCAGGGCATCCCCTGTCGAGTTTACTAAAAGGGGCATGTTCTGCACCACAAAACAGTGGCAGCCCGCCCATACTGGTGGGGCATATCTCTGATTCCCGTTATGCACAGGTCTCCCGTATGTGCCAAATGTATAATGGAAAATGACCTATAGCAAGATGTGTTGGGAAATCCAGGACTGGAAAAACTCCCCAGACCTTATAAGGCAGGAATATCAATCTATAGTGGCCCTTCCCCCCTTTCGACCATTCTTCTAAAAGCCCAATGTCCTTATTGACTGTGAAGACTGTTTAGTAGACCTACGGCTGAGTACTATCATCTCAGACTATTGCATAACAGGAGTGGCTTTGAATTTGGAGACCTTTGAAGAACTGAAGGGCTTTTTACGCTGGAAAAGTATTTTGAATGCCCTCCTAGCATCGCTAACAAACCAACGAAAGCAATATGTTTCCAAGTGGTTTATGCTTAACACTGGCTATCTTTTGTTTGTTTACTGCCAACCTACCTACCTCATAAAAGTCAGCATGAGAGTTATGTGTGAGGACATTGGAAAGACTTATACATCCTGCCAGTGTCGCGAAGTCGCCCTGTGACGGATGGCATTCGGCAGCCTGACCCCACAGCTGTGTTCAATGCAGGCAATGAAGCCTCCCTCATTTGTCTCCATGACAGGTGATTCAACATCTGCCAACATCTGCTCAAGCATCATGGCATGTAGTGACAACGAATGACGGCTATAACCTATTTCCCTTAACCCCTTCAGTGCCAAGGACGAGTATGCTCGTCCTTTTTGCATAGATTTGCATAATAGCCTGGCACTTACTCTACCGTCGATTGGAACGCGTACTGCTCCCTAAGCAGCTCTCACAAACTCAGAGGCGTAGACGGGGTAGGGCCTGAGCGGTCAAGACTCACCAAAAATCTGTAAATGCCCACTCAGCAGCACTGTGGGGGCATTTACACACGTTAATGTCACTGGTGTGGGCCCAGCTACATCAGCTTTAGGCCCCATGTGTTAGCCAATCCTGGCTGCGCCTTTGCACACACTTGTTTAGAGGTCCCATGCTTTAAATGTCTTTCTTTTGAAAGCCTTGTACTTTTGATTGAATCAACCAATTACATATACATACAAAGGGACATATATGTGTACTTGCCTCAAAACATGGCTTGTTCAACAACACCTTACCAATGACTACTCGAAATGGTTGCACAGACCGCAACTCACAGCACTGGGCTACTGTTAAAAGACACACCCTGTAGAGCGCTCCGCTGTTCTCCAGCTAGGTCTGCGCTTTTATCAATAAAATAAAAATAGTAGATAAAATGTGTGGGGGGAGGGGAGTACAGAGGCGGTGCTGTGGGTGAAGGCTTGGAGTAGGGAAAGAGGGCATGTGGGTCCAGGGTATGAGGGGGACTCAGATGTGTAGTGAGGAATGTGGTGAGATATTGGAGAATGGTAAAGTAATGGTTGAAAGCTGTCGAAAGAAGTTTCCAGTGAGTGCTGTGTTTTGAAGGGCCTTTGAAGGGCTTTGTAGCCTTTGTGTTTTGCTTAACGCACATTCGTAAGATGTGTTCTCTTTCGTAATGAGACACACTGAGTCCACTTTCTATGACAATTACTCCCGCCCACTATGTCTGCTTGCAGTGGTTGCTACGGAGGAATCCAAGAGAAAAGAAGCTAAAGAAGGAGCATGCTGCCACAGAGGACACAGTGGACCGAGTGCTTGAAGTGGGCCACAGCGGGTCATTGTCCAGACACGGCTGCAGCTGCGACAGGAGATGAGCCTGCCATCATTAAGTCAGGCAGCTGTGACTGTAAGAAGTGCAGGGCAGTCACAGCTTTGCTCAAACTTGTTTGCCCCAAGTTGAGGCTGGCTGACAGTTGTGTTAGTCACAGGTCAGGAAATGCACAGCATCCCCACCATTAACACCCTTTTGTCCCCACTTCCTGTTGTGCCTTTTACAGCGTAAGGCAGAAAGTAAGAATTCAGTTTCAGCTGTGCACTGTAACAGGCACAATAGGAGTGGAGACAAAAGGGTATACATGTTTGACCCATCAACCCCATGGCAGAGGCATTTGCTTCTGAAAGCCTTCACTTCACGGAAAGCCTGGCATTGAGTAACCTGCCAGGCAGAACAATAGTGCCTCAAAGGGCAGCACAGTATTGTCCAACTGCTACTGATTGTGATTTGAAAACAGCTGATAAAACACGAGGAATCCGTCACTTAAGGCACTTATGAAGTTTTACTGAAGGTTTCTAAAATTCAACCGGCAAAGAAAAACATTATTTTAGTGATACCATATCTCACAAGTGTAAAGTGTGAGCAATATACGCTATAAGTTACCTCTACCTCTATTGAACATTATGGAAACACACCTTGAGGTCTTGATGGTATTGTAGACAGTATTTGAAGAAGAGAGTTGAGGATAACGTGGTGCCAATCCACAACAAGCCTCAGCAGGGCACACTGGAACTAGGAGCACCGCTACCACCACGCAAACCCGCAACCTAGGGACCACCATAGTCAACCCCACACCACACATAGGAAGCCCCCCTTCTAATCGCTATCCTTGCAGGGCCATCCCTCCGCACAGACTCGGATGGCCTACATTCTCCAACATGTGGCTAGCTAAATATATCAATATATCTCCATAACAAGACTCACACTGCAGACTCCACCAGGAGCTTCAGCATTGTGCCACACATAGGGAGTATTCACCCTCTCCCGCCATGACAGCCCAACACTAGGCTCCCTCCTCCCACAGACCTGGAGAGAACCCCACCTCCATGCAGCATACTACCACAACGTGGGAGTCAATGATAGTGCATCAAGGGCGGCGCATGCGCGAGGAGACGTCTACACTGGTCTCTCTGTGCTCATGTACTCGGATACCGTTAGTGGTTCATCAAGCTGCGCATGCGCGTGGAGACACCCAATTGGCCTCTCCGCGCACATGTGCTCTGATACCAACACATATAACATTTAAACAGTCTGGCAGTGCACTCACTGCAACCGAACATGGACAACAACATCGGACTCACAGGTAAGCACACACGGGCTCACAGCCCAACCGCATTGCAAAACATCCAGCTGCAATCACCACGCACCCCCAAACCTGCCCTCAAGGTACGGCTGTGTTGGCTTGCACATTACGCAAGAACACAGGGCTACGAACCACGGCTCCGCTACAATTACCAACTCCTAATTCCAGCCTCCCCAACCAACAATGGGCTCAACGGACCTCCGCATACCCGGCAACAGCCCAATAAATTATGCAATACAACCTGCACACCACGGGGCCACAGGATCCACCACACGCTCCCCAGCAGTGCCATCCCAACCACAAGGCTCGAACAGTCCAAACAGGCACCGGCATAGTATGAACTCATTATCCCAACGCCACCGCCATTAGACCCTCATCCATGAGTTACACAGACAACACCAAGGCGACAACGTGGCCTGGCGCGCAGCCCACATTACAACTGCACATGTAGGAACAACTAATATGCCCAACGGGGCACCCAGCACCCCAGTGCACCAACATTGCCCGCCCAACTGAAGCAGGAAACTAGGAGGCGGGTTTCACACCACACCTGATACCAACCCCAGATCCCCCCACACCCACACACTAGGTAGGCATAGAATCCTCCCTCGCCAACATAGAACACAGGAACGCCAACAGCAGTAGATCAGGCATCACAACAAGACCACCAGTTGATCCACAAATATTACCTATCAAGCAACCTAAGTAAATTGCCTTTCTCCACAGGGCCCAATAGGAGCCACTGTATATACAGGACCAAGAATATAAAACAGGACCCCACAGGGGGCGCCAGACCGAACAGACCTAGGTAAGCACCATTTAGAACCTACAAATGGACTATTATTGTAACCCAGATCTCGAGCTAACATCTGCCACTTTCCTCTATCCTTTCCTCCTCTGACTTTTTCCATGATGAATGGGTACAATATGCTCAATCATAAAATAATAATGTGTTTTCTTAAAAAAATGTTTTTGCTAAAATTATCTTATTATAAATCATGTTAATACCTTAATTAATTGTGTTAAATACCTGAAATAATTGACCTACACCACTGAATCACCCCTCACTATGCACTGCACACAACTGTATTGTACAAACATATCACCACTATACACCAACATCACTTAATATCACCACTTATGATTTTGGATTGTATCAGCCTTGAGAAAGACCTTCGGGTCGAAACACGTGTCGGCTGACCACATGGGACATTAAGATCCCCACCCTCACACTGTCTGGGTGATTTTCAAGTAAATAAACAGGCCTGCCGCCAAGCAGCGCTCGCCAACAAAAACACAAACCTGTGTGGAAAATACAAACTTTTTTCATCTATTGAATAAGGCAAGGTACCCACGTTATCCTCAACTCTCTACCAAACAAAAGAGCTGTGGGCTACACCTCAACCACAACCTGTGACCTTGCCGCAACAACTCAAACCAAGTAAATCCCATTTTAGAGCTCAGCAAGGTTGGTTCCAACCTAGAGCCCAAACAAAACCACCAGTATTTGAAGAACACATCCTTTCAACCCGAAGTGCAACCCCAGACATGTTTCAGCCTTGCTTGAATCGAGGTCTCGGCTTACCTTGGTGGATGGAAAGCTCTTAATTAATCATAGCCACTGGCAATTCTTCGGGATACCTTCCATTCCAGAATTTTAAGTCAATCGGGACCACTGCTCAAGGGTACCAACCAAATGCAAATCAATCTTCGTCACATGGAGGAGGCGCTACTGTAAGCTGTGGGGCTACACTGCTGTATACTGTAGCATTATATCACAGTCTGTCACTATTTACAACACCAGGACTTTAAGTGCTGCAGATAAAACACAGTGCAATTAAATTATTTGTCCAGGACCACACATTTTGATTGTACCAGCAGTGTTGCAGTATGCACTTAGTCATGTAGACGAGACCACCTCTGTTCATTTTTACATGCTCTTCTTTAGGCCACGCCTTCAAGTTTTAGGCCACGCCCATCAGGCAAGCCACGCCCCCAAACGAGGGTCCCCGCTCAGTTTCTTACCCCACTTAGAGCACTGAGTGGACCACAACAAGGTAAGAATCAGAGGGAAGAACAGGGCATAGAAAGGAGGTCCATGACCAAGGAGAGAGTACAGGTGATGTAAGAAACCAGAGGCAAGGTGAAGAAAGGAGAAGAGCGATGACACAATCTCGTTGGAATGAGAGGGTGCGGAGGGGCCTTTACAGAGACCGGACCATGATACGAAGGAAAGGGTATAGGATTAAACCAAATAATCTGAGCAAGGTAAGCACCTGTGAGGAAAAACCCATAATTGCACAAGGCCCTAATTTAACCCTAGCCTTCTTTATAGTGTATGCAGCAAGTTATATGTAGTGTTCCTTTCAAATTTCTAAATTCAGATTGCTAATATGCAACTTTTTAAAGTTTAGTGCAAGAAAAAACCTCAACCCAGTGACACTCCGACACGCTGGATTTTTTTTTTTTAAGCAAGAGTATGGGTGGTGTAGGGGAGGACTGGCCGCGAGGCCCTCCTCACCTACAGCCTTCTCCCCAGGTGAGGAACATGACTCGATGGGCGTCCCCTCATGCCACCCGGGCCCAGGTGGAGGAGGGTTCACCCGCCGACGACATTGCCCACACGTATCCGTTCCCTACATATACAAAAATTCAGTTAGGCCTAGAAGCCATCTTGTCTAGCAAAGATGGCGTGAGTTTAGCACACTGTAGCGCGGCCCCCCACCTTTGGAGGGCTTTCCAAGCATCCCTGCCGCCGCAGCACTATGGTAGATCCGCTGCGAGCGCGTTCCCATGAGAAAGCCGGGTATGAGATAACCCGAGATGCCAACACTGTAACATTTCGTCGTTCACAATGTAATACTGCATCCCGTGCGACCTGGTCCGCGAGGCCAGGGCAACGCAGAAATGAATTCAAGTAGTGGTATTAGTGAACTACTTTTCTTAAACAGAATCTGCAAACCATGAATTAGCCATAAAAGTGAAATGTTTATATGACTTCACATTGTGATTGTACTAATGCTGCTAGATCACAGAGAAAGTGTCTTTAAGTCATATGTAGACACATGAACCCCTATATGTCTCCTTAAGTCACCCATAGTGGCAACCGTCAATCTCTGTGGTCCATAATATAGTTCTACCTCATGTACCGTCGAATGTATATAGATACTTAAACACTGCAGTACATATAATACCATGTAATGAAAAGGTACTCGAATCGACTGTATTAAAGAAATGTGTAACGAAGTCGAAATATAGATGTGTGTTTAAATAAGATCAAAATAAGGCAAAACATTATAAAAGTTCTGCATTCAAAAGTCAGCAACGCACGAGGAAAAAAACCTTTGTGAATATATGCAAGGCCATTCTCCCTCCCACCCTACGAAGCCTGCCAGATAAAGAAGCTAAGGCATGTGCCGCGCTCCCTCACCTCCCCCAACCAAGCTGGAGCCGCTTCAGAGAGTCAGAGGCCCCGGTACCGCACCCAAGGCCACAGCCCGCCACCTGTGTTATTTACAGCACAGTAATAAACCCACGTTTGAATCCACAGATCTACCAGCACCCTCTCGTAAATCCCACAACCCCCCTAGACCACCCCAAGAATCATGACCCCGTGCAAAGCTGGGACAAGACACAGAGACCCATTTATATAATCAGCAGACAAACATGTATCATTCGGCCCAGGCCCCAGAGCCCAGCCCCTCGACCTAAAATACCGGTCAATAGGACACAGGTAAATCTCACCCCAACCGACAACTACCAGACCTCTCACGAGGTGCATTCCTCATGTGTTGCATTTATTTTATAAGATAAACTGCTGAGCGATTTATTGATGAACTTAAATGTCGTTTCTTGAATAACTGCAGTGTGCATGGCCTAGGGCAAACGAGTCAGGAAAGGTATTCATCTTTGTCACAGGCTGCCCCAGCATACCAACACCGCCCGGATGACCTCAAGCCGGCCTGCCAGGCCCAACCCTACCCACGAGGCTGACCAGTGACGTCCTCCCACCCGGACCAACCAAGCTGCAGCAACACCTATAGTTAGTCGACGCCACCCAATCCCAATTAACTTGTGCCCCCTATAGTGTGTAGGTTTTGATGACGTTTTTTGTACTAGAAATACGCCTGTCTTTGCTATTGTCAGACAGAGCGCTCTCGGAGGTTGCAGAGTTCTTTGCATGCCATATTCTTTTGATAAACTCCCACTTACGCTCACCCGCACTCTGTCTTGGCCTTATTCCCATTACGGGAGTGTCCACTATTGTCTCCCATTGCGGGGAGGATCGTGCTAACTTGGGGGCGCTTCCTTTCAGTGGTGACCCCGATAGCGTGATATCTCCAAATTATTTTTCCTAACTCCTTTTTAACGACCCCCTTGTGGCATGAGAATCTCCGGTCGAGAAGGGATACGCACGGTGAGCCGGCTCCGGGAGGCTGCCCGCCAACGGCGACCGGCACAATAAGAAGTACGCACTCAATGAGAAAGGGTACGGGATCCCGATTGGAAAAAAATCCCCTTTGAGTGCCGCTCGCCGGAGCCAGGGGCTGACCGTTGAGTTACCGGTGACACTGCCTGGACGGACCCAGTTTCGGAGACTATCGGCTCAAGACGGGCACGTGAGTACCGAGTGCGAGCGATCATAAAGGGAGAGGGAGGGGAACTTGTGAACAGGAGAACGTGGGCAGATAGAGGAGGGAATCACGGGTGTCTACTAAAGACAGGTCTTAAAACTTTCTTCATCTTTTCTTTGCATATGGCCATTAGGAGTAAGAAGTAAGTGAAGAAGTAGAAGTGACGGGAACCTAGCTCCGAAAGGGGGTGGAAGGCGGCGCCGCATAGTGCTATCTAAACTAGTACTGGGAATATATGAAGAAGTAAAAAATAAGTTATTGGTGTCTGGCAAAGGGAGACACTTAGGTTTAGTAATTGCTACTCTTTCTATTTCTTTTGTTTCCGTTCCACGGGGTAAGGGGTGAAAGTGAAAAGGGTATAAGATAAATATACTTGTAGAAGAACTATAAAGTAGGGAGCACACTTGTAGGAGTGGGGATTAAGTAGTAGCACGTACAGACGTGAACACAGTAACCATAGCAGAAAAATAGGGACAGCTGGCCAGGGAGGAAAGGGAGGAGAAAAGTGAGGTGTGAGTGGGAAAGCATTGTGAGGGGTGCGCGCACCGTGTGAATAGTGAAGAAGAACGACTGACCGCGAGGGGGTGCCAGAGAGTGTGGACCATAACTAGCAGGTGGTTGATTGTGAATGAAAATTGCGCGGATTTGAACAGGGATGCGAAGAGAATGAGGAATGGCGAGTAAGAAAGAATGTTAGTAGTGAATTTAACTTGCGTGATATCATTGAGAAGTCTGCTCTTGCCTGGGCCATAAAAATATACGTAGACATATCTATACGTAATCAAAAGTAAAGTAGGTGAACACGGTCAGTGCTATTGATTTAGAATATGGGGGCAGAAACTCCCTTGTCACATATTTGTACGAGCTTACCGGGATACGCTGAACGAATCAAGAAATACCACGATCAATGGGTAACAGAATTAAAAGGGGAAGGATTGCCCCAGATTTGGCCTGAGGGGGGGTCTTTTGAAAAAAGCGTCCTAGATATGGTACGAACGTGCATTCACCTCAAGTACAAGGGCAAACAGTGGCAAAACAGGAAGGAGATATTAGATCTCTGGAGACTATTTGAGGAAATACCCCCACCCAAAGCTCCGGCGCCAAATATCGATCTACCTTCCACCACAGATAACCCATTGATGATTCCAAGAGAGGAGAAGGAACAACTAAATACAGAACAACCTGTAGAGGTGATTAGTTTGTACCCGATATTACATAAACCGGCCCCCGCAGCAGGATATAGTGATCCTACTTATGTGCCTCCCCCTACAACTACTACACCCCTAAGACCAACAGCCCCCCCACCATACGAAAGCACTAGAGAGCGTGCCCAGAGAAGCGCGCAAAGAGGGGACATAGAAAAGCTAACGAGCCATTTAGAATCAAGGCTCTCGATAGCAAAGGATGAACTCTCAAGAATAAAAGACATATGTGAGCGTACAGCAGGTACTCCCACTCGATCAGGACGTGTATCCAGAACATCAAGTGAAAGTAGAGAAATTGAGGAAGGATGGAAAAAGGGTGAAATATTGTTCAGAATAGAGGAAGAACCGACAAGAATAATACAGGTGGAAACACCAGAGGGGAGCATCGGTGATGTATCACGGCAGACAGGGATCAGAGAGGACCTGCTATGTGATGTCCGAGGCGAAGTAGATGAGAGTGATAGGTTGAGCATGGCAGTAGGAGGGGAAAGCGAGGAGCTGGACGGTGGATGCTCACTAGGAACAATAGATGACGAGTGGATGGGGCGACTAAGGAATAGAGTGGGGAGGATGGCGCCATTGGGGTCAGCAACGACCAAAGTGGGTGAGGGCGCCACGTTAAAAGGAAAATTACAACTTCCACTAATACACAGAGGGGGATGAAGACCAAACTATATACCCTGGGCCCAGATGGATAAAGCTAATTTGATGAAGTTATTGCCCCCGTTGTCCGGAGGGGCGAGCAAGTGGATATATGCATTCGAGAAACATACTGCCGGCATACCGCTGGCAGTAGGCGATGTGAAAAGCCTACTAGTATCAGCAGTAGGAGATCAAGCAGACAGGGTATGGGTTAAGGCTGGTTTCCCGGCAGTGACATTAGATTGTGACCGTCATGATGGAGCGTCTTTTAATACAGTGCGGGCACGGGTTTGGGATGCGCTGCGGGAGACGTTCCCAGATACTCCAGATTTACAATCAGTAATGCAGTGTACAATGAATAACGGGGAGGATGCTATGGATTACATTCTCCGGGTGCAGGAGATGTGGAGAGCGGAAACGGGCACACCCTGGCACCAATCCACATCTCTATTTTATTTTATCATTAAGAGGGGGCTCCCAAAAGAGGTGCAGAAGGCACTCGATAAGATAGCGGGCGTTGAGGCAAAGGGGTGGCCAGAGATCCAAAGTATAATAGTGCACCATTGTAAAAGGATAAAAGAGAGAGAGAGGGAAGTAGCACAGAAAAGGTTGGCAGACGAGGCAAAGTTGGTACAATCAAAACTGGTGAAGGTTGCAGCAGCGGTAGCAGGGCTCCCACTCATGAGGGAGGGAGAGGAAGGAGAGGAGGGGCAAATAGCAATACAAGGAAGAATAGCAGCAAATTGGGCAGGGCAAGGACAACGACAGTGGACTGAGCAGGAGCAGAACGGAGGTCCAATGTGGCAAGAGTGGGCCCCACGAGGGGGTAGAGGTGGGTACAGGGGCCGAAGAGGAGGACAAGGGTATGGAGGAATGGGAGGAAATGGGTGGCAGGGTCCTAGAGGTCCACAGGGGAGCTGCTGGAATTGTGGGAGATGGGGACATTACTCAAGGGAGTGCCGAAGCAGACAAAACAACGGGTTTCAGGAGACAGAGCAGTACGGTCACCCCCACCCAGGAAGCCCATACGGCCTCCCCATGGGACAATACCAGCAACCAGAAAATGCAGGACAAAGAAGTAACGCACAACTACACGGACATCAGTACAGAACACAAAACCACCCACAGAGTAATGACAATATACAATACACGCCAGGTAACACTTTCGCCACAGTAGCTAATGGAGCGCCTGCCCCCGCACCTTATAGCGGCGTGTCAGTAGTTTCGGGGAACATTTTTGATCAAGGGGGGGCAATGAGACACCCCGCATAGGACAGCCCACAGAGAGCACTTGCGTGTCCAGTACTATCTACGACCCACAATGCATCAGAGGAACCATTGATAGGAGCGCAGATAGGAGACAAGCAATTCATATTCATGGTGGATTCGGGAGCGGAAAAATCATGTATTAAAGAGGGCCGGTTCCCGTTATCTAATAAAACTTTAGAGACGCAGGGGTTCTCTGGGGCTGTAATTGAAGTTCCTTACACAGAGGCATTGGATGTGACAGTGGGGGGTAAAACAGTGAAAGCACCTTTACTGTATTATGAACGCTCGCCCATTAATTTGCTGGGGAGAGATCTCTTAAGCAAACTAAATATGACAATATCATTCACAGAAAGTGGTATCGTATGTTCAACACCTGGCATATGTCCCCTCCGCATAATGGCAGTAATACACGGCCACACAATCATGCATGAGATCAGAGGGTTACCAAGAAACGAGGAGATGTTTATTGAGGGCATGAGAACATTGGCTCTTATAGTACCAGAACTAAAAAGGATGGATTGGAGGATCCCAGCCGAATTCCTTTTCCGCCCCATAGTGAGCCCCGACACAGCTCCCGGGTCAGTGCTATCGTTGGATTTACACGCAGTACACGTGTCAGCAAACAGGATATGTGTGATTGGCATTGACATGGAAGGATGCGAGTGGCGGACAGTACTGTGTACAAATGCAAATATCCCACCGCGGGAGCTATCGGACGAGGAGCTATTTTTCGACACTGAGAGAGATGGCGAAATAGTGATGGAACTAGCAATGCCGTGCGACATTGTAGTTACAGCCAGAAAAACTCAAGTTGAATTAATGGCAATAGTAGGAGCACCACATGCATTTTTTGATGACGACATGAGGTTAGTACCCACTAACATATGGACAAATGGCCCCCATGATGTGGGGTTATTACATGGGGTTCAGCCTGTGGTAATAAAACTGAAACAGGGAGCAATTCTACCCCGGGTAAAACAATATCCATTGTCACGCGAAGCAGAAGAAGGGATCAGAGAGACAATAGATGCACTGTTAGCGCAAGGAATAATAGTGCCCTCAAACTCTCCATGTAACACATGCATTTACCCGATTAAAAAGGCGAAGGGAGGTTCATGGAGGATGATACAAGATTTACGCCCACTCAATGATGTGATTCAGAAGGAGTTCCCTTTAGTCCCGAACCCGGCGACAATACTATGCAATATTCCAAAGACAGCGTCCCACTTCACGGTCATTGACTTGAAAAATGCATTTTTTTCGATTCCCTTAGCAGAAGAGAGCAGGTACTTAACAGCGTTTACACTAGGGGGGAGGAGGTTCGAACATTGCAGATTACCACAAGGATATTGCGAGAGCCCAAGCATATTCAACAGGATACTACATGAAGATCTGGGGAACTTGTCTGTAGAAAGCACGGTGATTCAGTACGTTGATGATTTATTGGTTTGTGCACAAACTGAGGAAGAGTGTAGAAAGGATTCAATAACACTCCTGATATTATTGGCCAATAAAGGGTACAAAGTGGACAAGGGCAAGTTACAATACTGCCTGACAGAGGTCCTATATTTGGGACAGCTGATATCAAAGGATGGCAAGCGGATTATACCAGACAGAGCACAGGCGTTTAGAGCAGTTGGGGAGCCCAAAACAGTAAAAGAGATGCAGAAATTTCTGGGTATGTGCAACTACTGCCGAGCATGGATATTGGATTATGCAGCATACACAAGGCCCTTATTACAGGCACTCAAAGAAGCCCAGCAGGAAAACAAACACATAGAATGGACAGAAGAAATGAACACATCATTTAACTCACTGAAAGAGCTGATATCAAGCGCTCCAGTACTGGCAAATCCAGATTATGGGCGCGAATTCTTCCTATTCTCGCACTGCAAAGGAACACTGATGACAGCAGTGCTGACACAAAAGACATCGTTAGGGCACAAGCCACTGGCTTACTATAGTGGCACCCTAGATGCAGTAATGCAAGGTCATTTCGCGTGCGAGCAATCACTAGCTGCAGCCGCGTTCGCCATTGAAAAAAGTGCCACGATAGTAATGGGCTGTCCTGTGACACTATTTGTGGAACACTCACTCTTTGCAATATTAGAGCGATCAAAGAGCACATTGACAACACAACGCGCCACAGCATATGAAATAATATTGTCCAGTGCAAACATACATATAGTAAGATGCAAAACAGTGAACCCAGCCACATTCATCACAGAGGCGTGCACCATAGAAGACATGCAGAACCACAACTGTGCAACATACACAGGTGACGAAGGTCAGGACCAGGTGATTTTTGAGAATGCCCTCAACGAAGGAGAGGTGTATTTCGTGGACGGGTCAGCCTCAATAGACATGGAGACAGGAGAGAAACATGTGGGTATGGCAGTGGTACGATTAGAGGAAGGTGAATACGAAACACTAGTGCAACACCGCCTCCCATCACACTATTCAGCCCAAGCAGCCGAACTAATAGCACTAATAGAAGCATTGCATGCAGCTAAGGGATGCGCAGTGACAATATATACAGACTCAGCATACATGACAACAACAGTACACGGAGGGCTGGCACGGTGGGGGCGGAGAGGGTTTCGACGAGCAGATGGAACACCGGTTCAGCATGCAGAATTATTGAAAGAACTGATTGAGGCCCTGCAAGAACCCACGGCAGTGGCCATCGTAAAATGCCAAGCCCACACTACAAATACAGATCTTATATCTTTAGGGAACGCGGCAGCAGACGCCGCCGCCAAAGAAGCTTCATATTTTCAGAAAGGTGAGGTAGGAGAGTACATGTTACACCACACAGCAAGCCAAGAGGTCCCCACAGGATACAACATGATGCCTACACAAGAAATAATAGAGCTGCAAGAGGGAGCAAGTGCAGAAGAGAAATTGCTGTGGAATAAGAGGGGATGCAGCAAATCGCCGACAGATTTATTGTGGCGACAAGAAAGTTCAGGAAAAGCCGTGATGCCAGTCACATTGTTAGAAATAGCATTTCAACAACTACACTTCCCCGCACATAACGCAAAACAACACATAATGGCGGAGATACAAGAAGATTGGTTTGCACCTTGCCTCCAGGAACACATCACAAGGCTGACATTGGAATGCACAACATGTCAAATTTATAACTCAGGTATGACATTGCGCACACTGAGAGGTACGATACCAAAACCAAATGGCCCATTCAGAGAGCTCCACATCGATTATGTAGACATGGGAGAAAGATGTAATGGGGCTCGCTACATGATTGTGGTTGTATGTCCATTTTCGAGGTGGGTGGAGGCAGGTCCCTGTGCGCGTCCTGATGCGAAGGGCGCCGCAAAGTTCCTAGTACGGGAAGTATTCCCGCACTGGGGAATTTGCGAAGTCATTCGCTCAGACAACGGCACACATTTTGTTAATGAACTATTCAAAGAAGTCACTACGTTATTGGGGATAAAGCACAAATTATGCTCGATTTATCATCCTCAAAGTAATGGCGTAGTGGAAAAGATGAACGGCCTGTTAAAAAGCAGATTGTCAAAACTGTGTTTTTCCCTTAAAAAGAACTGGATGTACTGCCTACCTTTGGCCCTGTTAGAATTGCGCAATCAGCCAAGTAAAGACCACCATTTGTCCCCGCATGAGATCGTCACGGGAAGGAGAATGCACGCAGCGCACTCGCCTCTCCGTGAACGTTCTGATGCACACAGAAGCGCAGCAATATTGGGAGAGGAGTTCACAGAGTACTTGAAAAAACTAACACGGGCAGCGCGCATAATAGCGAAGCAACTCGCCCCCCCCTCTACAAGAGAGGAGGGGAATACAACAGAACGGGTACCACTGCCTGACAAACAATTACAGTTAATGCCAGGTGACTTTATATATGTCAGAAGTTTTGTGCGAAGGTGGAATGCGCCACGTTTCCATGGCCCTTATGAGGTAGTGTTTTGCACGCCCTCAGCAGTAAAGGTGAAGGGCCTAAGATACTGGGTGCATTTGACAGACGTACGCAGAGCCTATAGCGCCGTGGAAGGTGAGGTGCAGGACGAGGCACAGGCAACAGCAGACAGTGGTGTTATGGAGAATGAGTAAGGGTGATTTTGTGTATGTGCAGCGATTGACAATGAATGCAAATGATCACATGGCATTCGTACGAAAAAAGAAAAACCTTGTTCTCTCATTTCTTGAAATTTTTCTTTCTTTTGAAGAAGATTTTATATATATTGTACAATGATCTAAACGTATTGATTGCAAATACCCTTGTCTGTGGAAAAAAAACCCTTCCCCTACCCACGCCCATGCTTTATGAGAAAAAAAAAAAAAAAAAAGTTAATAACGTCCGGGAAATGTTTACATGTCTGTACTTAATGCACTTTTGTATCTCAAACAGGAATTACCATGGCATCTAATGGGCAGCCTGCAACTAATAGATTTGTTAGGATTAGAGAAGTGTTGATAGATAGACTTACATATTCATACGAATGCGGATTGTCAATTTGTGTTATTATATTTTTCCTATCAATGTTTTGCCTGGTGACGTATTGGTTTATAGCGTTCATCTCTATCGAGATGACCGAGGGGGGAGGGGGGAGTAACATCACCCGAGCTCCTGGGAGCAATACAACCACAAGTGTAAATATAAAAGAAGGTGATTTTTTAGTATGGGATGGATCACACTTTGTATGGGGTTACTACACTGAACCACCAACTGTCGCCCTGTCAAACTCAAGAGGTATACGAACAGAGATGGAAAACAACACAATGTCCACACCTGAAATGTATAGCAGCCCCACTACCCTCCCCACCCCATTAGAAGAAAGTGATTTGTTGTTTATTGAGGAAGATGGGAATGTTATAACTATGACAGAACCTAAGGAAACATATCAGAAGTTTGACAAGGGGGGTGGGGAGGAGGAAGGGGGGCCCATTTTTTCATTTACCAAAAGCAGACGTAGGAGAAGCAAGGATAGTAGGCGGAGAAGAGAGACAAGCCGGAGGGGGTATGATGAGTACTATGGGTTAGGCTTAGACAAAATGGAAGACCCCCGGCACCCCCACCAAGCAAATAAATGGTATGCTGATATGAGTGCCACAGCCAAACAAACGACAAATGAGAGCTGTTATGTCTGCTCGCTTATTCCCCATGCATCAGGCACACCTAAAGTGTTGTTGCCCAGAGAATTGCCCATTGTAGATGCCCAGTGTCTCCTTCATCTCACGCTATGCCGAATAAAAAACACCTTCCAGGCACACGACGTCACTTTCAAGATTATACAGACGGAAAAAACGTGCTATCCAAAAGCAGCTGGAGTGGTATGTCTCAAAGAACCATTTTTTGCGATACAAGGGACACTATTTTCTGAAAACAAATGGAAAGATGAAGAAGTACTGTGCAAAGCGGAAGCACTGAGAGGTGTCCAACCAGCCAGGATGCGATGGGTAGAAGAAACATGCACACCAGTATGGAAGGAGCACATTTCCAAACTGACATGGGTAACAGCAATGGAAAAACCCTTCAAACTACAAAGTGAGATCAAGAACGAACTATGTTTTAAGGGAGAAGGAAAAGTGGCAATAGGGACGAATAAAAGCTGCAACAAGACTCTCACCATCCCAGACATGAGAAAAGGAACAGCCGCATTAATGGACACATACTGGGTATGTGGGAACCAGGCATACTTGCACCTTCCCCAAGCATGGAGCGGCAGCTGCTCGATGGCCACACTGCACTCGGCCCTAATGGTGATTCCAGAAAGCCACGTTGATGAAAATAAAAGGACGCCAGAGAACATGCCCCAGGGTGTGGTTCCTCCTACTGCAAAATCACACCTCTATGTCCTGTCCTCCGGAGGGAAGGGAGAAGAGCTATCACGGAACAGACGGGCATCAAATTACATATCCCAAGCTTCATCCGATTTACTGGCACAGATCCCAGACAGGTATCGACTGTTCAGCTCTGTAGAAACATTCTTTGCATCGCTGATCTCAAGTGTCCAAGCAAGGGCAAATGCAAAATGGCTCCAGATAACACGGTGGGAACTAATTCAGTTAGCCAATGACACTGAAGAAGGGTTCAACATAATAAAAGTAGAACTGCGAGCTCTACGTCTGATGACCATGCAGAACAGGTATGTTCTGGACCTGTTGACTGCGATGGACGGAGGTGTTTGCCGAAAAATAGGAAGTGCCTGCTGCACTTTCGTACCTTCTGAAGACGCGGAGAATGGTTCCTTATCCCACGTGATCGAAGCAGTACACAATCTGGGAGAGAAGATGAAGATGGAAGGTGGAGCAGAAGCCAGCACGTGGTTCGACAATATCTTCTCCTGGGTTCCCTCTTGGCTTGGAATGACAATTAAATTTCTGGTACCAGCTGTGGTGTTTCTCCTCGTGGCGTTCTGCCTGTGCCAGGTGGGCCTCCGATGTTGTGCAAGTGCGGTCCCTAACGGCGCAATGATGATGGTGACAATGGGCAACTCTGGTGGTACAATTAAGGCGACACAAGAAGTGCATGTACAGACAGGAACAGATAACACTCCCAGGTACCAGTTAGTGCCTATGTACCGTGATAAGTACATAGTAGACAAACTATGGCACACCACTATCAAAGAACCCCGAGATGTGGAACTGGAATGGTATGAGGAGGTCTGGGTAGACTTGGAAGGAAGTGGTGACTGTATATATTTAACATGTACACCAGACGAGTATGCTAGAAGAGGTGAGAGCTTGAGGGGAGTATGTAGGGCATGGATGCCTAGAAAAGGAACACCTGCATGGGATGACGCAGTGATAGAGGAACAAGAATGTAGAAGATTGGAAGAGCTAAAGAATTCGTTACTTTAGTAACGAAAGGGGGGAAATGTAGGGGAGGACTGGCCGCGAGGCCCTCCTCACCTACAGCCTTCTCCCCAGGTGAGGACCATGACTCGATGGGCGTCCCCTCATGCCACCCGGGCCCAGGTGGAGGAGGGTTCACCCGCCGACGACATTGCCCACACGTATCCGTTCCCTACATATACAAAAATTCAGTTAGGCCTAGAAGCCATCTTGTCTAGCAAAGATGGCGTGAGTTTAGCACACTGTAGCGCGGCCCCCCACCTTTGGAGGGCTTTCCAAGCATCCCTGCCGCCGCAGCACTATGGTAGATCCGCTGCGAGCGCGTTCCCATGAGAAAGCCGGGTATGAGATAACCCGAGATGCCAACACTGTAACATTTCGTCGTTCACAATGTAATACTGCATCCCGTGCGACCTGGTCCGCGAGGCCAGGGCAACGCAGAAATGAATTCAAGTAGTGGTATTAGTGAACTACTTTTCTTAAACAGAATCTGCAAACCATGAATTAGCCATAAAAGTGAAATGTTTATATGACTTCACATTGTGATTGTACTAATGCTGCTAGATCACAGAGAAAGTGTCTTTAAGTCATATGTAGACACATGAACCCCTATATGTCTCCTTAAGTCACCCATAGTGGCAACCGTCAATCTCTGTGGTCCATAATATAGTTCTACCTCATGTACCGTCGAATGTATATAGATACTTAAACACTGCAGTACATATAATACCATGTAATGAAAAGGTACTCGAATCGACTGTATTAAAGAAATGTGTAACGAAGTCGAAATATAGATGTGTGTTTAAATAAGATCAAAATAAGGCAAAACATTATAAAAGTTCTGCATTCAAAAGTCAGCAACGCACGAGGAAAAAAACCTTTGTGAATATATGCAAGGCCATTCTCCCTCCCACCCTACGAAGCCTGCCAGATAAAGAAGCTAAGGCATGTGCCGCGCTCCCTCACCTCCCCCAACCAAGCTGGAGCCGCTTCAGAGAGTCAGAGGCCCCGGTACCGCACCCAAGGCCACAGCCCGCCACCTGTGTTATTTACAGCACAGTAATAAACCCACGTTTGAATCCACAGATCTACCAGCACCCTCTCGTAAATCCCACAACCCCCCTAGACCACCCCAAGAATCATGACCCCGTGCAAAGCTGGGACAAGACACAGAGACCCATTTATATAATCAGCAGACAAACATGTATCATTCGGCCCAGGCCCCAGAGCCCAGCCCCTCGACCTAAAATACCGGTCAATAGGACACAGGTAAATCTCACCCCAACCGACAACTACCAGACCTCTCACGAGGTGCATTCCTCATGTGTTGCATTTATTTTATAAGATAAACTGCTGAGCGATTTATTGATGAACTTAAATGTCGTTTCTTGAATAACTGCAGTGTGCATGGCCTAGGGCAAACGAGTCAGGAAAGGTATTCATCTTTGTCACAGGCTGCCCCAGCATACCAACACCGCCCGGATGACCTCAAGCCGGCCTGCCAGGCCCAACCCTACCCACGAGGCTGACCAGTGACGTCCTCCCACCCGGACCAACCAAGCTGCAGCAACACCTATAGTTAGTCGACGCCACCCAATCCCAATTAACTTGTGCCCCCTATAGTGTGTAGGTTTTGATGACGTTTTTTGTACTAGAAATACGCCTGTCTTTGCTATTGTCAGACAGAGCGCTCTCGGAGGTTGCAGAGTTCTTTGCATGCCATATTCTTTTGATAAACTCCCACTTACGCTCACCCGCACTCTGTCTTGGCCTTATTCCCATTACGGGAGTGTCCATTATTGTCTCCCATTGCGGGGAGGATCGTGCTAACTTGGGGGCGCTTCCTTTCAGTGGGCTGATCTAAGCAACACCCCAGCTATCACACTTGTTTCTATCAAAACATTTTTAAAACACAACAAGACTCACGGATCCTATTCAATATATATATATATATATATGCACCTGACATGCCTTGAAAAAGTGCCAACTCCTGTGTGTAAGAGGATTCAATTCAACACTACAGCTAAGTCAATGCCTAGTCTGGGATACTGAATGGAAACCCTTATTGATATATCTTTATGTCCAGTTCATGCGTTCTGGATGACTACCCCTATATAACACCCCTCTCTTGGAATCCCCCTGACCCCACTGAGCCAAGAAGTAGTTCTGTTTTGCAAGTTTAAAAGGTTTATTTGATAATTTAAACAATAGATATATATATCACACTTTATACTAATTAATAATTGGATATCACACTTAATCTGAGCAGTAATCAATAATGGATAGTCTGGCACTAGCACACTTGTGAATAGGAACAGAAGAATAAGGTGGTAGAGAATGCTTTATATAAGTTCAGATGGGTGTAATGTTGAATGAAAATGCAATACAGAAAATACTCAATATGATTTCAACAAAACAATGTAATCACTTTTCTCTGGCAATCCCCTTCCCCCTTTATGCAAGGCAAGGAAATGGAAGGAGAGCACACAGTTCTCAGAAATGCAATCAACTGTAATTCAGTTCACCCCAGCAAGCTTACACTACAGAAGTTGGAAACACAGGCCCAAAATGCTTTTATATGTGCTGGCAATGAAGTGAAAAATATGCTAAAATGCTTTTAATGCCCTCTAGAGGTTCAGGGTGAGTGGTATCTAGTTAATATTAGTCCAGGCTCACTCTAGCAATGATTCAGGGATGGTTCCTAAGAGGCAAACGAATTTTTAGCAAGGAAACTGCTGTTTTCACACGTGGAGAAATTTGCAAATCGCGGCAAAATTCGTGAGTGCGTTTTTCACGATTGTGGCAATAATGTATGGAATAGGAATGCGGTTCTAGGTTCGATGAAAAGCCAAGATTCTAAGCTTTCAGAGGAAAGTTAAACCAAGTTCCTAGCACAAACGGTTACAGAGTTATGAACGACTTTGTGAAGGTTGTTTTTTGGATTTTAAATTTTAAAAGTTCAAAGCGACAGGTTACAGCTTGCAGATAGAAAATGACAGGTGACAGCTTTTAGGCAGTTCTACTTAGATTAAAATAGATTGAATTATATTATTTTAACTAAGAGATTGGTTCTGCACAGTTCTGCTAGGTACTCACAATATATTTAGAAATAGAATGGGCCTCGCCACGGATCTGGTCAGGTTTTAGACTGGACTCTGGTCTGGTCTCGGCACTTCACAGTGATCTGGGTCAGCTCTCTGGTTCTGCTAACAGTGGTCTGGGTCAGCTCTGCTCTGCTGGTCTAGCCTCTCTGGATTCTGGAGATTGATGGATTTGAAGTCTGGATCTCTGGATGTTGTATGGTCCGGCAGCATGCTTCGCAGCAAATGGAATTGCATGTCCCTATCTGTCCTGACTGTCTGCTTTTATGTGTTTTGAAAATGGGTGGAAAGGCTAGCTTCCTAGGCCCTACCCCTCTCCACTTGTCATTGGCCACTTCCTCCTCTTCCCCTTGATTGGGGGAATGAAATGAAGTGTCATCATGATGAGGTCTGTTTATGATACAGAGAACCCACCCCTGTCAAATTACACACAATCTATATTTTGACCCAAAAGACATATTTGCACAGGTACATATTTGTTTAAAATTACATGCACCCATCACATATCACAGGAGGTATACCCTGTCCAAATCTGCTCTTCCTGGGAGCTTGCATTGAGAAATGGCAACATATTTCACTTTTTGGTCAGGTTACCAATATCAGATTCTTACTCAAATTTACCCAAATGTGTGCAAGGCATGCAGGCATTAATTGATGAAGTATCAGACTTTTAACATGCATACATTTTAAGTAATACCCTCTTAACTGCTAGCTTGCCCCCAGATCATGCCACCGGTTCTAAAAACCTCTTAAAATGTGGGCAGAAAAATCACAAGAATTATGGTATCATTTAAATAATTATGACAAGTCCGTACTATGAGTTATTCATCTTTTTCTAAGACCATATTCTGGCTACAGGGGTGTGTCTTTTCAGGTCACATGTTACAGAAACCAGTTTTTCCACTTTCTTCAAGCTCAGCCTCTGTCTCCAGTTTCTCCCCCTCCCAGTTTCTGCCAAGCCAGCTTGCTCTCACATGCAGTGCTCCTCCCCTTTCCTTCCAGGAGGAAGCCACTTTTTACGGCCCCCATAATAAAACATTTGCCTGAGTCAGGACAGGGCTTTGTTCAATTTCCTGCAGAGCCCAGGTAATTCAATCAGGGAAGTGTCATATCCCTTTTGGTGGGAGCAGCAAAAGGGCAGCTAGGCCTGGGAACACAGCTGTTGTGCAAGTCTCATCTCCTGTCGGGGGTAGCTGGTGGGCAGAATTCAGTTCCTTAAGCCAGGCCCCAGCTAATGTCACTTTTAGTTACCCAGTTTTCTGCATTCAAATAAAATTAACCATTTTTACATATGCAGCTGGAATTCTGATTCTAAGTTTAAAACTATGACATTTAAACAATTGCAACCTATGTGACACTCAAAAGTAGGTCACTCATTTCTTTTAAACATTTAGATTTTTAGTGTCTTTCAGTCCAAATTTATTTAAACTACCGAAATCCACAGCTCAGCCAGTCTTGTTATAAACCTTCAAGTCACTTCAGAATATAACTTTAGATTGTATCCACCTCTCAGTAAGTCTTTCTTTGGCCTGCTTTGGGTTCATTTATTCAGTTTTACACAAAAAAAAAGTCTGGTGCTGTTTTAAAACGCCGGCTTTCTGATAGTGGTGAGTACTGGTAATGCACCCATTTTTGGGATTTAAGAAAATGAATTCCCCACAATTCTAGGTTGCTTTTGGCAATCAGCATTGCCATTCCCAATGGTTTCAGACTACTGTGTGGGTAGTCCAATGGTGGTTATAGGCAGTGCCCTTCTGTGCCCATAACATCGGCAAAATGGGTGGCAGCCTATTCTTCATGCACTTCCCTGGGCATTTTCTGGGAAGCTCTGGCCATCATGATATTTTGAGGTAGGGCTTGGATGCGTGGATAAAAACATCCCACATGTGTAACATCTGTATTTTACATATTGATATTATTAAAGCTATTTAAAAACGAAATAGTGGCATGAGACTTATCTCTGTTTGAGATCTCAATATTTATTTTTATTTATTTATTTTAATTCTTGATAACGCTCCAAATCGCCGGAGGGCCTCACGGTAAGTTTAGTGTGTTCCGAATGTTGCCTTCATATCTCGGTGCTAGGCATTTTCCAATGTTAGGAGATGCCAGGTTTCAGGATCTGTCTGGGGCATTCTGAGGTTCCTCTTTGCTCTTTGCGTGGACACCAGGACACTGATTGGGGGCAGAGGATGACACAACTGTGATTGCCCCCGTCAGCGACAAAGTCCCCTACTAGATTTAAGGCCATTACCTTATGTTCATTATTCAGCATGGTTTATATCAGGATATGGTGGGAGTTGCTTAGATGATATTGTTAATGTGTCATCTGGTTTCCTTCTGCATGTTGATAATGTACGTTTAGGCTTTCATGGTGACCTTCTGTTTCTTGTTGATCAATGTGGCTTAATCACTTCTGCATCAAGGATTCAGTTAATTAGCATTGGCGGGTTGCAGTCAAAGGACTTCAAATGAATGAATAGATAGGATATGTCATCACTTTGATCCCTAGCCCGCTGACCAGTTGTGCGGTCATTTATGATACATAGTGATGTTAGACTAACCCGTCTTTTCACCTTTCTCTTATATGTGTTGACTGTATGTAACGCAGTGAACGTACCTACATGCTGTAATGTATTCCTGTAGCAAGGAAGCATACTGTAACACCTCCAAGACGCCCCCGGGCAGATGTGCGCTATACAAATTCAAATAAATAAATAAAAGCCGGCATAAGTATGTACAAAGGGGGAGTGTGCTTATGCCATCATAAAGCCATCATAAGGTACCTCGGACTCGCCAAGCCTCTGTGCACTCCTCTCTTTGGCTAGTGCATACATTGATGACCTCTGTCCCAACATTGCCAGTGCAGTTTCGGTGCTTGCTCTGATTCATCGGGCCATTCTGCCTGCACACTGCATTGCTGAGTCCACTTTCCCTTCCTGATCCATAACTTTCCCCCAACGGCACCCAGTCTGAACACGTTGCCCTTTTCAAAGTCAGACTCAGGCTTAACCATTCCCTCTCTTCCTCCCTCTCCCAACTCAGTGGCTTTATTCCTTGAGGGCAAGAATTTTCTGGAAACATGTCCTCCCCCTGCCATGAGGTATAAGACAGCTGAGAGGTCGCCTGAGTCCTCTTTCTCTTTCGGCCATGAGTCATGTGCTGTAATGGAGGCGACATGCTTCTCTATTTGTAACTTTGCCCCCTTTCTTGCTTGCCTGTTGTTGTTTCCATTTGATAGTTGATGTGTGGTAAAGACTTCTGCCTCATCAGTCCCCCCTCAAAAACAAGTCAAGAAGCCATTTGGGTTTCTGTGGTTTCATTTTCAGGATAAACCTACTGTGGAAATCTGGCCTTTTTGCGTATTTCTGAGACACACATGAACTGGAGCCCCACCACCTGGCTGAAATCCCAGATGGGGCGAGTTTCCAATCTCAGGCCCTCCTTCTGTTTATGGGGCGGCTGGGTCCCCAAATCAGGACACCCTTTGTTTTTTCCCCTCGCCATCTCTCCTCTCATTAAGAATAAGGATGCAAAGTCAGCAACCGCAATTGAGGAGCTGTAGACTTCCCTTCTTTTTGTTCTGTTTACTTCTGAAAGGAAAGGCCTCGCTTTCCAATTATGTGGATAGAGTAAGTATGTTCACGTGTTTCTTGGTTGATTGATTGCTCATTTTTAAGCCAGCAGCAATGATTAAAGTTGCTTCGTGCACCCACCCAACCCCCAAAACCATTGCTGATTGTGCATGTTTGTCCTCATTTCCCCTTCACCCTTACTGGGAGTGCTCCTTCTAAAGACTTGGCACCGGGCCATGGTTGGTTTGGAAAAAGAGAGCTTGCAGCATGGCTCTATACTCCACTGCCTTCGCAGTATATATAGAGGTGAGTTATTGGTTGCTCTGCGGACCCCCCCATCCCAATCATGAACACCTCATGCTTAATCACCACCCCTATAACCCTCCACCCTTCTGTGTACATGAGATGTATGGAGCGGGGACCTAAATGGGAAGCAATGAAGTACTTTGGGGGCACTTATTGTTTCTTCTGGGGGGACAGGTGTTTATTTACCCACGGTATGGCTATAGTCTGGACAGCACTCTACAGATTCTTTAAACCCTTTTTCAGGAGACGTGGGTGGTCGTCAATGAGTCATAATTGGTGTGTCAGGAGCAAATTGAAATGTCTCAGATGCAGTCACCAGACCCTGCTGTTCTGGTTGAGTGGTGGTTCACCTATGACAGGGCTTCCTGGGCCTTCATTACTCTGATAAATCACATTTTTTAATAGATTAATTAAGTGTGCTGTGCGAGCGCAGTTGTACTGCAAATTCAGAGAGTGTACTACTGACCTGTGGTGAGCTACTCAGGTGGATTTGTTGTTGAGGCTTTGAGTCAGTGTTTTTTTTCCAACAAATTGGAAAGGAGACACTGAAGAAGGAGTGACGCCCTTGAAAAGGTGCGGCGCAAGTGCAGTTGCGCTGCAGTTGAGTGAATGAGAAAGGTGCTTACCTGTACAAAGCAAGGTATTATTTGTTCTAAAATGTCCTGCATAGAATGGTGGTAGAAATAAATGCCAGCTATAATCTCAGGTCTGCCTCAACCCCCAACCACCACCCCCCCCCCCCGCAACTGCGGCCTGTGATGTCACCTACGCACTCGGGCATTAAAAAATGTAACGTACAGCCAGAGGATATTTGAGAGGCTCAGTCTGAGTTCTTTTTTGAACGAGTCAAAAGGGAAATGTTCTGCTCAAACCAATGTTAAGTCACTATTTTACTGGGAAGATAATGTATTTCTGACCTACAGCCACTGCTTTCTATGAGCAAATGGACAAGGAGACGGCAACTGTTTTATCAAGTACAACAAGTACTGAATTAAATCTACCAGTGGTCACCCGAGATGAAAGGCCCCTCTCACAGATAGATTATTCCTTTCTGAATCTTTGTAACAGTGCACACATAGACTATGAAGGGAGACAGAAGAGATCCTTGTCCAGCACCCCACTCTTTTTAAGTTTGCCACAACAACAAGCAACACAATATTGCCATTTTACGAAGTAGGAGAGGAATGTTTGTCAAAAACTGCACCTGGGTGTTGCAATAAGTGTCAGGCGACCAATGATTTGCAACCTGAAAACGTTAGCATTGACTCACAAATGCCTGAACAACAATGCCCCTCCTTACCTCTCTTCGCGCCTCACAGTTCATTGCTCTTCCCGTCCCACCAGATCAGCCCAAACTCACAGCCTCTCCCTACCCAGATTTAAACTCCAAAAAGCGGGTGGTGTGAGCTTCCCTGTCCTAGCTTCCAAACTGTGGAACACTCTGACAACCCACTTAAGAATTGAACCTTGGTTCCTAACTTTCAAGAACAACGCCAAAGCTTGGCTGTTCACCCAGTAAGCGAGAGGTTTCATCACGCTAGCCTAGCTCTCTACCGGCAACATATCCGACTTGTGTACACATGCCACACTGTTTCGATCATAACTTGTAAATGCTGTATCTGTATATAACCTGTAAATTTGTACTTGTGTATAACTTGTAAATTTTGTATTCTTGTATACTTTTGTTGTAACTCTTACCTAAGATTATGCGCCCGGTTGCCCACGAGCCTGGTGCGCTTTACAAATAAACTAAACTTCAAACTTCAAACCCTACCCACATGTAGAGTCTTACTCTGCGGCCGTATTACATCAAAAGTTGCAGCCGTTGGATAGGATGTTCCAACTCAATGTGTGAGAAGTTAAGAGAGGCACTGGTTTTAGAATGTTCACTTGTTCTCAACACATTCTGCGGTCAGTGTACAGAATACTTAGAGGAAATAAGTTCTGATTTGAAGTTATTGACACTCAACCCTGGTAAAATCAAGCAAACAATTCAAGAGTAAGATTGGGTGAGACAAGTGGAAAAGGTACACAAATATGCATTGTTTGATGAATGCACTAAAATGTAAGATCACATACTACCCTGTCAAAATACATGGAATGTTTCCCTGACCACTAGTGTCACCTAATTATTATGCAATTTAGACTAGATCAACTCTGCACCTTAGATGTTTGGGATCCGAGGAGAGGGATAGAAAAGTCCCAAAGAACATGTTGATTTTGTAAGGATACAACTAAATTTGAGAATTGGAAACATCTGACATTGGAATGTAGGAAAACCACAGAATTGTGCTCTTATAGTTTTGGGTCTTTTTTGTCTGATTTTAGAATCCTACACATTGAGGACTTCTGGTGTCGATTGCTAAAGGGCCCCCAAGCCTAATGCACTTAATTGAAAAGTGTTATAGTTTATGAGGGGAACCCTGGCTATTTGATAATTAGGCTCATATACCGCACTTGTATGGATTCAAAGGGGGTTACAACCTTTAACAGTAAATTGAGTGTATGCAATTATTTCTATAAATAATATTAAATTGTATATTGACATACTTTGTAATTGTTATGGTTATAATTATTATGTTTTGATGTATATTAAGTGTTTGTATGCAGTACTATAATAATAATCTGACATACAATAATGAAAAGTACATTCATTTTGGGAAAGGAGTACTCTTTCCTCTGGCCTGTGGTAAGTGCATACGTTCATTTCATGCAGTAATAAAGTATTTTGGGTAAGGTGTTTATGTTTTTGACAAGCCATACTTAAGTTGGTACTCATATAAATGTTCTATGAGTTTCTGGGATAACATGAAATCCTGCCTGTGAAGACTCCATTGGGTAGTTGACTACAATTGGAGACCGATATCCCCATCTCGTCTGCCTACCTTCCTGCTTCTTTTGGACTCCCATCTGGTCCTGCATGATCTCAGGTTTTACCACTCGCTGGTTTGGTAGAAGTGCACACAGAGCAGATGCAGTTTCTGTTGGGGTGATCAAAAAAGATGCAGTGATGCCCAGTTCTAAATGTCTGGGCGTTATTAGTGATCAGCGTGGTCAGGGACATAAGGAAACAGACAGACTCATTATGCATGCAGTTCGGGTTCTATACACTTGGAGTATGCAGGCTTACTCAGATATTGCCTATATGGAGGACAATCTGGAGGTACCCAGCCAGCTGACAGACCTGTGAGGAACCAGGTGTGGTCATGTCTACGTGAATGCAGGCACACACGAGGAGAGGGAGCCCGGACAAGGACACAAACCATCACCTTCAAAAGCCAAGTCTTTTTGACTTCTTGGAGTGGGAGGCATTTTAGGAACCACAGTGGAAGGCGATATAGTACATCATGTGTGATTCATGATGGTTAGCTACTCCCACCTGACCGAGATTAGCCTTTAGTTAGCAGGTTTCAATAAGGAGACTATCACTCAGCGTTTTGAGAAGAGAAGCAAGCAGGCGAGCAATAAGTGAGCGGGTGACAATAAACAGTGGTTATTTGTGAGCAGTGAAAATAAAATATACAAGTTAAGATGATATTTTCCCAACGTTATCTAGCACTTAAAAACGTTAATTCGTCTTAGCAACCGAACTAAAATAACCTCTAATTTCACTTTGCCAGTAATGTTGTTCTGCACTAATTTATCTTTGTGTGCTCTGCTAACCTAACTATAAGCACAGTGTGAGATGCAACATGTTGAAATATTTCAAAAGAGGAAACAAACCAAAGCAGCACTCATTGGTCATATCCAAGTCATAGGGGGTAATTACGCGTTTGCTGGAAATCTGCCTGTCATTCCTGAGGGTTATTGGCAAACCTGCCTTACCGTTGCCAGAATCATCGAACATAGAAGTTGCCACAAAAATAAAATTGATCAGACACCTGTGGGTAAACACTTCATTAACAAGAATCATGGATGGGAAGACTTTGAATGGGCACTACTTGAGCAATATGACACGAGCGGTGGGGACATTACCGACTCAGGTAATGCCCTGGGGCCCAAACTTAACGAAGGCCCGGGGCATTACCTAAGTCGGTAATGCCCCCGCCACGAGAGTCAAATTGCTTTTAGCACCCCCAGCCTGCAAGATCTCCGTGACTGGGGCACTAAAGGCATTTTTATCTGTCCCTAAACGTTTCTGGACAGAAAAAAAACACCCAAGAAAATGGCCGGCGGAAAAGGGAAAACGGAGTCCGTTTTCCCTCTCCATTGCGGCCATTGGGAGTGGACGCACTGCGAACACTTCTGTTCCCGTAGGGTCCTCTACCGAAAAAAAAAACAAGAAGGTAAGTGGGGTTGGGAGTGGAGGGAGGGGGCAGAGAGGAAAAAAAACGTACCTGGGTCCCCGGCAGGGGACGATGGAAGCCTCCAGCCATGCAGACACTCGAAGCGGGGTTTGCCCCACTCCGGAGTCTTCACATGGCTGGAGGCTGCCATCGTCCCCCAACAGTGACAAAGCAGGCTAAAGGTAAGTGGGGTGGGGTGGGGAGGAGGGAAGTGGAGGAGAAAAAAACTAACTTACCCGAGTCCCCGGCGGGGAGCGAAGGCAGCTTCTCAGCCATGGAGGCTCGGAGCAGGGATGGCCCGCTTCGAGCCTCCTCATTGGTTGAGGAGCTGCACGCCCCCTGCCAGGAACAATTTTTTCCTCTAAAATATTTGAGCAAATAGAACCAGACGTAACCTAAGAATTATTCCACATCCTAAGATCTCCAGCCACTTCACCATTTGTAGAACCATGTTAAATACCCATTGGCCTCTGGCATACTGTCCCACAGTCTATAGTCTGCTGTACTAACTGCCACAACACCAAGATACTAAGGGCAGCATTACCTATGAGCTACTCAACTCTGAATCAGCGCCATTCACAGAGAACTTTCCCTTATATCAGAGCACCCTTTTTTTTTTTGCGAGTGAACTTTCACTCTACATTCAGATAGATGGAAGCTACTAGAGGTGCACTAAAAAATGGCTGCGCGTCTATTCTGTATACAGAGCCGCCATTAGTTTTTACTATTTATCACCATAGCAACAGTGACAACATAGAACTTCGCTTACCAGACGGGAGAGCCGCACATGACCCAATAGACTAGAGGTAAGCGGTTTACCCATTCTAGAGACCTACAGTCTACTCTATACTTAATGCTGATAAGCCCGTTATCTGATATAAGCTGTTAATATTGAATCAGCTGAGTTTATACACACACCATGGCGGCACAACTCGCTGCACCTGTCATCCCGAGCGATGTGCCGGCCTTCGCCAACTCGATATTAGCACAGCGGCTCCAAGCCCCGACAAGGTTACCACAACATCTGAACCATGGACTCTATTTTACGCAACCGAAACTTATTGAGACACACACTTTGCTTGCATTAATTCTCATGTGCGCAATTATACACCTCGTTATCTAGCCACTACCGCTGTACCTGTGGCTTTCTAATGGAGTGTCATTAACGGCAAACTCCACACTAGCTCCATACTTAAAGAGAGGCTCCAAGTTGAGACACGGGTGCATCTACATACCTACCGTGGACCTCTTTATACTTTTTTATACTTACCATTGTTTATACTTACCTTTTTATAATCAAGTTAAGTATCTAGCGCTATTTGCATTCACTGTCTACCAGCAACAAGCGCTCACATATGTTAAGTACTACTAGACACTAACGAGAGATATACACTCTCTCCTATTTAATAGGACAGCAACAACTTGGGAGGAATCTGCATTTACCCACAGACAGCTTCAACAAGTATAGCTTACAACCTAAAGGGTAAGTCTCTCGGGCTTCTTGTTAGCAGCCTATAGCAACCGACACCCAGATTTTAGATTTACTCATGGTTCTTAATTTCTACACACCTAACTGCAATCAACGGAGATGGACAGAGCCTCTTAATGGTGTATCTCCCTTCACCTTCTAACTAACGCAAGACGCTCTACAACTAGTCATTTAGGTGAATGCACATCAATTTTGATTCCTGATAGAGTAGACAATTGTATGAGCAAGTAGGTGATCTAGGTAGTGCTTAACAATACACACATTGTGTTTTGACAGAGTGTACCCTGATAATGGTCTGCTTACAAGACTTGGCACGGCCTGACTACCCCCACCAACTAATGGAGGTAAATCTCTTTACTAGAAATTGACTCAGAGACACTTCATCTCTGACACTAGACTAAGCACTAATAACTCCTATTGTCAGCCTGTTATGCGATAGCAGTAACTACCTAGTGTTTGATCGAGGACCTTCCGGACACCGAACTACAGAGTCCAGTTTTTTATTAGTGACCTCAACACTTTCTATCTCCTGATGCATGTTTACCATTGATAGGATCAAGAACAGAAACACGTTGGGAAAGTGCCTAAGCTTAAAAGCATAGGCTACACAAGTGTGTTTAATAGCTGACCACATGATTCTTCTATAGACCACTGAAGACCATACACTGCATATGTCTCTATAGGTACCCCTAGTACTACTCAGAAGAGTTGCAGATTCTTGCTAGGTCTAGAGTCACTATTTTAGCACGTTCATTACTGCGTTGTGATATGGATTACTACTGCTATATATAAACTGTCTGTTTACTTTATTGTTTGTTTGTTTATTTTATTTCTATAGCGCTCCGGACCTGAGAGTAAAAGGGCGCTTAGCACAGGTTACAAGGCACAGTACATGGTAATTAGCAGTGATACTTTAACAACAGTTATATACAGTTATATACAGGATATAAGGCAGTGATACTTTAACAACAGTTATGTACAGAATATACAGACAGTGAAAGTAGAAGCAACCAGTAATGACATACGTGAGGCATGTGCAATATGTACAGTTTATAACTAGGTCTAACGTAAAGGTTGACTTTTTGTCAGTAGCCACCCAATGGCAAGTTTCCTGAAGCTCGAGGCTTCAGCTCTTTTGGAGATAAATCTGGGCACTGTGAGACATAAGGTGTTAGAGGATCTAGTGGTTCTGATGGAGGGTTTCATGGTGTATTTGTTGGTGAGGTGGGGGGGCAGTTGGTTGAGAGCTTTGTAAGTGAGGCAGAGGGTTTTTAGATCCATTTTTTGTTGGATGGTGAGCCATTTGCATGTAATTCTGGTGGCAGAGATGTGCTCTCGCCTAGGAATGTTTAGTGCTGCTCGTAGCGCATTATTTTGAAGGACTTGGAGTTTGCTAATTATCGCTTGGTTGGCACCTAGGTAGAGGCTGTTACAGTAGTCTAACTTAGATTGTATGAGGGCTCTAGTTAGCGTGAGGCAACTGTTAGGGGAGAGAAAAGGTCTGCAGGCTCTAATTAATTTTCCTGTATAAGCGGTGGCTGAGGCGGTCGAGTTGACTTGTTTAGTAAGGCTGATATTGGCATCAAGATAAAAGCCAAGTGTTTTCACATTTTGGGCAACAGGGATGGTGTTGCCATCGATGATGATATTGGAGTACCTAGGGCTCAGCTTTTGTAAGTTGTTCGGTGAACCGACAATGAGCAGTTCAGTCTTCTCGTCATTCAGGCAGAGGCCATGTGTGGCCATCAATGGCTGAATGACAGAGAAGATTTCATTGATCCTGGTGACATCAGTGTTGTAGTTGCCCGAGATGGTGAGGAGTATCTGGGTGTCATCCGCATAGTTTGTGTAGGTGACACCCAGATGATCCAATTTATCAAAGAGAGGCTTTGTAAAGATGTTGTATAGGCTGGGGGAAACACATGAGCCTTGTGGGACACCACAAGTGATGGGGATGGGGTCTGCTGCTGCCACCGGGGAGAAAACCCTCATGGTTCTATTGGCCAAGAAGGACTGTATCCACGTGACCGCAGAGGGGGAGAAATGGGCACCAGAAGAAAGGTGATTGCAGAGTATTTTATGGTCGACCAGGTCGAAGGCTGCTTAGAGATCTAGGAGGAGTAGCATAGAAGCCTTGCCCTTATCTTTAATGTCGTCGATCTGACTTTTGAGATCAACAAAGGCGGTTTCTGTTCCATGTTGAGGCGAAATCCAGATTGACCAAACCGAGTAGTTGGTTACACTCTAAGTAGTTCTGAATTTGCAATAAGCAACTCTGTCTAGGATTTTTAGCAGGAAGGGCACGGTGGTGAGGGGCCTGTAACTAGTGGGAATGGCTGGGTCCAGGGTTTGTCTTTTTAGAAGCGGGAGGACCCATGATTGTTTCAAATTGTTAGGTACGGAGTTGGTGGATAATTAAGCATTTATAAGCTTAGAAATGAATGGGGAGAGGTCTCTTGCTGCATCTTTTATAATCTGTGCAGGGCAGCTGTCCCCTTTGCAGTTTGATGGTTTGAGAGAAGTTATAATTTTTTGCACTTCTAGAGCAGATACTGTTTTGAAGGTGAAGCCATGGTTAGTGTTAGGGGTAGTAGGTAGGCTAGGAGTGTGGGGGGGGTTACTGTTGGAAAGTTGTAGTCTTTTGTTTTCAATTTTCGTTTGTAGGCAAGTAATTTTATTCGCAAGGGCATCTTGGATGTTCGTGCATCAAAGTTGGTCCTTCACAGACATGTCCGTTGGTGGATTTGGGTTTTCTAACTCCTTCAGGATGGTGAGTAATTCTTTGGTGCTGGTACTTGTATTACTTATTCTTACATTGTAGGCTTCCTTTTTAGGGCAAATTATTTATTTTTTATAAAGGGAGGGTGCATTAGTGAGGTTGGTTTTGTGTTCCTCTGATGGGTTCATTTTCCAGAAGGTTTCCATTTTAGTTTTCTTATTTCTTAGCATTTTAAGTTCAGGAGTCAGGAGTGTACCAGGAGTAAAGATGGGCTCTGGGTTTACCTTTACATAGTTTTTGTGGGGCAACAAGGTTGATAGCTTTGGTCATGACATTATTGATGTTTTACCGAAAAAAGATTTTGTATACATTCAAAATAAAGTCAATTTTCTGATAATTCACATGGTGTTTGACTAAACTGCTTCACACAGGCTGTTAATTCTCTACCACTCATTGTTCAATGTATGGTTTCCTATCTGGGATGGGTAGAGACCACACATTTAGATTTATAAACAGTGGCAACCCAGATTTCCCTATTGTTTACTATCGTTATCAGCTCCAGATATCACAGTGTTAACGGGATATTACGGGTGCCAGCAAAAAGGGCAAACTCCCATTCTATGGAATCACATAGGTGATTGCAGCAATTATTTGCCGGTAGGGGCCTGAACTCGACCTGCCAGTGGATCAGAACCCCTACTGGCAAACTCGGAGTGTGCCAGTCCGGTAAAAATGCTGAAGCCGGTGTTACCAGTATTTTTCACTGCTTTTATATCGGACCAGCACACTCGTATTGGAGCCCATACCCTTAATAATGCAATCTAGGTATAACCTAGATGTGTAGTGGTAACATGCAGTATAGCAGTGAGTGAACAGAGAACAGCAAACAGCAGTCAAACGTGAGCAATGAAAACAAGCACAAGACATACATTTCAAGCGATCACGTGAACAATCCTGTCTAATGCCTAGCAATTACTCTCACAGGGAGCACATAATCCAACCAAATTCCATTTCCTCCTTGAGCATCTTTTACCCTGTAGCATTATCTGTGACTGTACCTGTGATCTTGCACATGGGGCTATGGGCGTTGATAGTCCTAAAGTGTTACACCATCTACTGGTCACCTTTTGCACAGGAATACCCGTGCAGCCACTAAGCCCTCCATCTCAGGTCCTGATCTGCCTTCCCCTTCTGACCTCATGTCCTCACTCCCTCAAGCACCACGGCAGCGGCGCACACGAGGGCACCTAACGCACTATGGTCATATTTACCCATTGCAATGTTGGCAGCTGCCCTGGCGTCTTGGAGACAGTCGACGGAAACGCCAGCTTTTTCCTTTGCTTCATCCCACCCTCAGGAAGACCCGGCAGCGTTTTGAAAACTTGGGTCATGTGACAAGGAAACGTGCTACATCATCGGTCACGTGATGGGGTCATGTGACACTCCTAGGCTCCTTCAAAACCGGAGAGGGAACGCCCATTCAGTGCTACACAGCTGACCCAATCAGGCACTGCTCGGCGTCTTCCTGTCTCCACATCTTGAATCTGGACTACGGACTGTTCTTATTGGATTCCTCCGTCAAGCCCTTGGATACTGTTTTGCTCTGCTGTTTTCAGGATCTTTGAACTGTGTTTTTGAATTCCTTTGTATTACCCTTTGGTTATGACAAACTTGGCTAGCTTTTGACCTTGAAACTCTTAACGGACTGTTTTCGGATTTCCTCTTCTGTTACCTTTTGGTGTACCCTTCCATACAGGTCTTGCAGTGGCTATTTCTACAACAATCTACACCTACCCGCTGCCGCTTGCTACACTCTGAAGTCACACGGAACACCTCCATTCTCATCTTTGTTCTTCCTGTCCCCAAACCCTTGGTAAGCTCCTTGGTATTTGTTACCTCGCTATTCAGTGTATTGTTTGCCATTGTACTGACCCATTGCTTGCTTTACAGTGGTCGAGGGGTCACCGGTGTTCCTGGTTCCTGGCGTTCTTTGGCACTCAAAAAACCTGTGGCCTCAAGGATTGCTCAGGAAGTTATTTGTATCTTTCTGAGTGGAACTTGTGGACAGAGGTCCCATAATCTTCACGACCATCAAGTCATACAGACTGTGAAGCTGACAGGTTGTTCAGATTATGGAGGCATCGGCTGGGGACCCCGTGGCCGCTCTACTGCAAGCAGTTACTACCTTGAGGGCTGATATGGCTGCAGCCACCACGCCGTTACACCACCGCCTTGACTCCCTTCAGAGTGCTCGCCATCCCCTACCTCCTGATTCCGAATTTGGGGACCCCACACCTCCAACCCCTGGTCCTTCTACCACCCCTTCCATCATCTCACCAGTAATTGCTCCTACTCCTTTTCCTTTAGCACCCCCTGAGAGATTCCAGGGAGACCCCAGGAAATTCCGTACATTTCTGAATCAATGTAAATGACATTTCCTTTGTAGACCTTCAGTGTTCCCTGATGCACATGCAAAGGCTGCATTTTTGGTTTCCTATTTGTCTGGCGTCGCCGCCACATGGGCCAACCCATTACTTGAAAGCAATCATCCAGCCCTTTATGACTTTGACCTGCTAGTGACTGAAATGTCTAAGGTTTTTGACACCAGACACAAAGCTCAATCCAGAGATCTGGAATTACTAGATCTCGCTCAGGGGAAAAGCACCCTTATAGAGTACATAACACGGTTCAACCAGTTAGCGGCAGAAACATCCTGGCCCGAAAACAAGAAGGCTGTAGTGTTTTACAGAGGTCTAAGTGGTCCCATTAAGGATGCTTTGGCAGTGGTGCCGTTGTTGTCGACTCAGTACTCTGATCTGGTTGATCTAACACTCCAGTTAGACGCTCGATGCACCGAGCGCAAGGCAGAAGTCAGATTCTCAGGTACACAGTCGTCGGTTTCTCCTGATGTATCCAGCGAACCATGCAAGTGGGTGGAATACGTAGCCCTATAACTATGATGGAACGAGAAAGGCAGAGAACCGACAATGCTTGCTTTTATTGTGGACTTAATGGACATTACGTCAAGACTTGTCCACGCCGCCCAAAGCAAAAGAATCTGGGTTTTCTGATTGCTCATCCCTGAATATGGGGGCCAGGACGAGTTCTCCACAGTCCCCCTCTTCTTCTCCTCCGGCATTTGAGCCTATTAGACCAATCACAGTCCACGCCTTATTAAAGCCTACTCCTGACACAATGCAACCCGTTCAGATTATCATTGATTCCGGGGCCACTGGCTGCTTTATTGACATACAAATGGCTTATACCTTGAACCTTCCACTAGTCACCAAGGAGTTTCCCGAGCCTGTACAGGCTGTGGATGGGACTTCCCTTGCTTCTGGACCTATTCGACAACAGACTGCTCCCATGGAAGTAGTCATCCAGGAAACACACAGGGAAACACTCGCCTTTGACCTCATAAACACCCCTCAGTTTGGTATTATTCTCGGCATCCCTTGGTTAAAAAAACATAATCCGCTAATCAATTGGGGTACTGGTCAGGTCTGTTTTGAATCCGAAGTTTGTCAACATTTTTGTCTTATTGAGAGAGAGGAGGTAGTCGATACACCTGCTGCAGCGTTGGGTGCAGTAGCACATCTGACCCTATCCGAGACTGATGAACATCACTCTTCCACCTCGCACATGGTTGGTGCTGTCTTTTCCAACATACCTCCAGTTTATCATGAGTTTTTGTCAGTCTTTGACAAGGGCACCGCAGAGAGTCTACCTCCACACAGTCCCTACGATTGCCCTATAGATCTTGTCCCTGACCCTCAGAACCCCAAGGGCTGAATCTATTCTTTATCACCAGTAGAGGATAAAGCCTTGAAAGAATACTTGCAGCAGGCATTACGTTTAGGCTACATTCGGCCCTCCTCCTCACCTGCTGCATGCCCTATCTTCTTCTTTCCAAAGAAAGACGGGGATCTTCGCCCTTGTGTAGATTACAGACGTTTGAACGCCATCACTATCAAAGATAGTTACCCCATACCTCTCATTTTACCACTCTTGGATAGATTAACACACGCCTCCATTTACACCAAATTAGATCTCTGGGGAGCATATAACTTGATACGTGTCCGCAAAGGGGATGAGTGGAAGACAGCGTTTTGCACACGACAGGGTTTATTTGAATACCTAGTAATGCCTTTCGGTTTGTGCAACGCCCCTGCCACCTTCCAGCGGTTTATGAATGAGGTTTTTGGGGACATTCTGGACAATTATGTGGTGGTCTATTTGGACGACATTCTGATCTTTTCCTCCTCTTTAGATGAACACATCCTTCACGTCCAAGAAGTCCTATCCCGTTTGCGCAAGAACGCGCTATTTGCCAAGCCTGAGAAGTGCCAGTTTCATACCAAAGAAGTAGAATTTCTGGGTTTCCACATTTCTCCGGGTGGATTGACTATGAATCAGTCTAAAGTACGAGTCTAAAGAATGGCCAGTCCCTGTAAACTTGAAGTCTTTACAGTCTTTTCTGGGCTTTGCCAATTTTTATCGGCGGTTCATCCCTGGTTTTTGTACTATAGTGGCACCATTAACTAAATTAACCAGTCCACGTGTCCCATTTATTTGGACCCTCGAACATCAAGCTGCTTTTGAGTCCTTGAAATCTGCGTTTACCTCAGCTCCGGTCCTACAACACCCGGATCCGGAGTTGCCATTCGTTGTCGAGGCAGACGCATCATCCTTTGCTTTGGGAGCGGTATTGTCACAACCCTGTCCAACCTCTGGTCATTTACACCCTGTAGCTTACCATTCACGCAAGTTTACATCTACTGAGTCCCATTATACAGTTACCGAAAAGGAACTCCTGGCGATTAAAGACGCATTTCAGGTATGGAGGCACCATTTGATGGGGGCCAAACACCAAGTCACAGTTTTCACTGATCATAGGAATTTGCAGGATCTCGCATCCCTCAAATGTGTCAAAAGTCGTCAGGTGCGTTGGCACTTATTCCTCGCAGCCTATGACTTTGTTGTGAAACACCGTCCTGGTCTGTCTCATGGTAAAGCAGACGCTCTATCCCGCTCTCCTGGAGGGGTGTCGCTTCCGGTCTTCCCAAACACGGGGCTTGACCACGGGCATGTGGTGTGCTTATGCACTCCTTCGCCTCCTCTGTTGTCAGCCATATGGACATGGGTTTCCCAACATCCACAACAGTTAGCAGAATGGGATCCCGTTTATCACGATGGTCTACCTTTTGTTCACAACAGGTGTTTCTACCCTCTAGTGACACTCGAAATCTAGCTATGGAATGGTCTCATGATGCTGCCATCCATGGCCACCCAGGACAACAGCGTACTCTGGATCTACTTAAACGCTGGTGCTGGTGGCCTTCGATGCGGCGTGACGTTGAGAATTATGTCAACACCTGCTCAGTGTGTGCCCAGTGTAAGTCCCGTAGGGGCCGCCCCTTGGGTCTTTTACAGCCTTTGCCGAGTCCCCCCAGACCCTGACATACCCTTACAATGGATTTTGTGACTGATCTCCCTCGTTCACAGGGTTATGATACAGTGTGGGTTGTAGTAGACGCCTACACAAAGATGGCTCGCTTTATTCCCCGTTCTGGTATACCCTTTGCATCTACATTGGCAAACCTGTTTTTGAAGTCCATTTTTTGTTTGTTTGGGCTCCCTACGGTCTTGGTTTCTGACAGAGGTTCACAATTCATGTCCCGTTTCTGGCGTGCGCTCACTAAATTATTGGGTATTGATGCACGATTTTCCTCTACTTACCATCCGGAAACCGACGGCCAGACAGAAAGGGTAAATCAGGCCATGGAACAATATTTACGCTGTCTTTCACTACAACATCAGAAATCATGGGTACACCTGCTACATCTCGCTGAATTTGCCCATAACAACTCCTTGCACTCTTCTACTGGCTTTTCTCCGTTCTACTCTCTTTATGGCCAACACCCCCGTACATTGTCCATTCCCAAATATGCATCCTCTTGTGCTCCTGCTGCCTCATCCTGTGTTCGCGATTTGGCCATGGTTCACGCCCAGACTCTTGCCCATCTGCAGGATGCTCAGTTGGCCATGAAAGCTTCAGCTGATAAGAAACAGGTTGCTGCTCCTCTTTACCGTGTGGGAGACCGAGTGTGGCTGTCGTCCCGCTATCTACACTTGCCTGGCTGTCGCAAATCGCTTCCCAAGTTTGTTGGCCCTTTTCGGGTATCTTTTGTCCTGAGTCCTGTGGCTTATCGCCTGTCTCTTCCTTTAACCTGGAAGGTCCATCCAGTTTTTCATACTTCCCTCCTGAAACCATACCCTGGTCCTACGCACCTGGTCTCTCGCCCTGCCCCTGTGTCACTGGATGATCCTGATGTTTATGAGGTTGGGGGTATTCTGGGCTCTCGTCTCTTCAGGGGGCAGCTCCAGTATCTCGTGAATTGGTTGGGTTACGGTCCTGAGGAGCGCTCTTGGGTTCCTGCCCAGGATGTGCATGCCCCTCGTTTGGTGGCCCAGTTTCATCTGGATTTTCCTGCTTGCCCACAGGGTCGTGGGCCTTTGGGGGGGGGCTCTGTTACACCATCCACTTGTCACCTTATGCACATGAATACCCGTGCAGCCACTAAGCCCTCCATCTCAGATCCTGATCTGCCTTCCCCTTCTGACCTCATGTCCTCACTCCCTCAAGCAGCACGGCAGCGGCGCACACGAGGGAATCTAATGCACTATGGTCATATTTACCCATTGCGATGTTGGCAGATGCCCTGGCGTCTTGGAGACAGTCGACGGAAACGCCAGCTTTTTCCTTTGCTTCATCACGCCCTCAGGAAGACCCGGCAGCATTTTGAAAACTTGGGTCAAGTGACAAGGAAACGTGCTACATCATCGGTCACGTGATGGGGTCATGTGACACTCCTAGGCTCCTTCAAAACCGGAGAGGGAACGCCCATTCAGTGCTACACAGCTGACCCAATCAGGCACTGCTCTGCGTCTTCCTGTCTCCACATCTTGAATCTGGACTACGGACTGTTCTTATTGGATTCCTCCGTCAAGCCCTTGGATACTGTTTTGCTCTGCTGTTTTCAGGATCTTTGAACTGTGTTTTTGAATTCCTTTGTATTACCCTTTGGTTATGACAAACTTGGCTAGCTTTTGACCTTGAAACTCTTAACGGACTGTTTTCGGATTTCCTCTTCTGTTACCTTTTGGTGTACCCTTCCATACAGGTCTTGCAGTGGCTATTTCTACAACAATCTACACCTACCCGCTGCCGCTTGCTACACTCTGAAGTCACACGGAACACCTCCATTCTCATCTTTGTTCTTCCTGTCCCCAAACCCTTGGTAAGCTCCTTGGTATTTGTTACCTCGCTATTCAGTGTATTGTTTGCCATTGTACTGACCCATTGCTTGCTTTACAGTGGTCGAGGGGTCACCGGTGTTCCTGGTTCCTGGCGTTCTTTGGCACTCAAAAAACCTGTGGCCTCAAGGATTGCTCAGGAAGTTATTTGTATCTTTCTGAGTGGAACTTGTGGACAGAGGTCCCATAATCTTCACGACCATCAAGTCATAACATAAAGTAAGTCAGTATTTAAGTGATTTATTCATTGCTGGCCAATGTGTCTAGAGTCTGTTTCCGTTTCATGATTTGTGGTTGTGACTTGTGACATGAAACTACATGCTGGGGGCTCTCTTATTTTTACTGCCAAGGTCTGTTGGGATGGCATGGTCTGGATATTACTGAGACATGCGGGCTACTATTGTGAGTTAAGTGCGCTGATTTTTTCTTTAATTACATAGGGTCTCATTACAAGTTTGCCGGTCCGGGAACTACGGTACCGATAAGCATGCCGGTAATGTAGTTCTCGGACCGGCAAACTATGAGTTGTGCTAGCGGGTGCCTTTCTGCTCACCAGGTCGGACCTGGCAGTCAGAGTGGCACTCGCGAGCACAGCATGCTGCATGCACCGGCACCATTCACGAATGGTGCCGGTGCATGCAGCTTCCCCACTACCATTGAGCCCTATGGGGCTCAAATGGGAACGGGGGAGAATTTCCTCCGGTGCAATGGAATGGGCAATCACCAGGTCCGCCAGTGTTGCAATACCCCTGTAATTGCCCATTCCAGGGCACCAGAAAAAAAATGACTCTTGCGGTAGGGTCGTAATGAGGCCCATAGTAACATGGTGCAGTTCTCAGACCAGTCTATATGGTTGATGAGATGCTCAAAGTTGTCCATCTCTTTCAGAACTCTGTGTTGGGTTCAAATTTGAGATTGAATTGTCCTGCTGGACTTTCATTCACCACAACATAGGGCAATCATTGAGGATTTTGAACATGAAATGCTGTCTGTTCTTGTGTGGCAGATGTTCCTCTGCTGTAATGTTGCAATGCGTTTGCTCAATACTTGGCTATGTGTCACGCAGTGGCCGTGGAAGGTGTGGCAAAGATGGAAGCTCCACTGAGGCTGCCTGACGACACCAGTGTACCGTTCTAGTCTTCAATCAGGCAGATTGTTTATAGCATGGCCACGCCCCTTGCTGGTTGCGTTGCAACTCGCTTCAGTCAGTCTGCCATTGACTTTCCATGTTGTTGCAGTGCACTTCCATTCTATACTTTCTCCTGGGGCAGGTACCTCTGTACGTAGCCCCATCGCCTTGCCGTTCTCGGGATTTCCCCAGTTGTTTTTCACCCTTGCCTTGCTAATCTCTCCTTTCTTTTTTTTTTTTGTTTTGTGTTTGCTACGCCGACTCCAGCTCCTCTCCTCCGTTTTTACTGTAGCCGGCGTGGTTTTACCTAGACTCCCCCTTTCTGTTATTCCCTATTCTTTCACGCCGCGTTCCGTATCCCTCTCTCCAGCTCCGTGGAACCAGCACTTTCTGCCTTCCTTCTGTGGGTTACATTCTCCACTAACACCGGCTTCTGCAGTTTTCTCCTTTCGTCTCGCAGTGCCATCTCTCTCTCTCTCTCTCTCTCTCCCTCCCACTCTCGCTCTCTCACTTTCGCTCCCTCACAGTCGCCCTCTGTCTCTCTCTCTCTCTCTCTCTCTCTCTTTCTCTCTCTCTCAGTCTCTCGCTATCTCTCGCACTACCATTCCTACCTTCCTCTTAACTTTTCCGGCAGGCATCCGAGCCAGTGTACTCAAGCTCCCTTGCCCCTCACTACAAAGCTGGAACTGTCAGCCATTCCCATCTGGCTTATTCAGCTTTCTGTGTCTATGTTAAAGGGACAGCCTGCTCTGTGAACACTGCCTGCTTTGGGCTTTGGATTCTAACTCTTCTGCAAGGACTTCTTCTGTCTTAGGGATCACAGTGGTCCTTACTTTTATCATCAGAGTCAAATCCAGCCTTATCAGCCTCTTCTTCAGGTCATCAAGCCCACCTTCCAGCAACACAGGGTTTTTTCTGCCTAATAGGCATTTTCCCTGTTTTAGGGGGCAGGCTGCCCTGGGTTGATCTGACCGCTGTATCTACCGCGGTCAAGGTGGCCAAAGGTGGAGCTTGCCCCTACCTCCACAAGCGGAAGAAAGAAAAGAAGGCCAAGAAGAAGATGAGGAGTCTACTAAGAAAGACAGAAGAAGAAGACAGAAGGCATCCATACAGGACAGCTCTACGGAAGAACCATGTGAGGAGAGCCAAGGGGAGGAACCCATAGAATCTGACACTATGCTTCTTTACTTTCATGGATCGCTTAGATTGTCATTTCTCATCAAAGCCACTGGTTTCTAAACTCTGACCCAGATCATTCTGCTGAACTCTTCAGGCCTTCTTCCTGGTGGTTTGGAGGGGCAGGGGGGATGACAAATCAAGTACCTGCACACCAATGGTGCAGGGATGAATAACGGTTTCTAAACCATCAATCAACCCCACACCTCTAGTACACCAGAAGGGATCTGAACAGATTGCAATAAAAGTAAATTATAAGACCTCCTTGTCCAATGCTGGTAACGTGGATGGAACGACAGGCTTATCTCTGCAAGGTCGTGGATCGTTGGTTAGTTGTAACACAGCAAAACTTAAATTATTATCCAATGACAAAAGGGACTGTCCAGTCAAGGTTGTATAAACATATCTCCTTTATTACTACTACAATAGACAGTTCTATCACACTACAAACTACAACCCACCCTGTAAAGGTACACAGAGGACAGACAGTTTCACCAAGGAAAGGGATGCACTCTGGATGCTGACAGGAGGGTAATTGGTAAAGTAATCAGTCAGACTGTTCAAGGTTTTTTGGTTCCAGCACCAAGAAGGCAAAGGGTTTTAACTGTCTCTAGGGGCTTCAGGGAAGGACCAGGGGGACAAAACCACAATGTACATGGTGCTGAAGAAGTTCTTGGTGCTCAACAGTGTTGTGGCGTTTCCACGGCGCTTTGCAGTCCTTGAGACAGAGATAGTAGTGGGAGACAGCTGCGGGTACCAGGTGGCAGGCAGTTTGGCAAGCGAGGCTGCACAGACGTCTGCAGGTTGTCCGGTGCAACGGCTCGGGCTCAAGAATCGTTGTCTCTGTGCTGATTAGCAGATCTGGAATGCTGGTTGAGGCAATTCAGATGGCTCTTGTGACTGTGGCATGACAACTGTCAGTGGTGCAGCCGGATGCGGTTCGAGGACGAGACTGTCTCGAAAATGTCCTTAAAAGATGGAGACTGGATGATGCATCGCAGGGCTCATGTCATTTCAGGCAGATGGTCCAAAGCTCAGGAGAGTATTTACAGGCAACTGCCTTGTTCTTTGTTCAGATACTCTCCTGCACTTCCCACCTAGGAAGCTTGCTGGCAGAACCTAGAAGGGCACACTGTGTGCTGGTTGGGTACCGGTTCTGGAGCTACTGGATGGGTCCTCTGAGTCCAGTATCTCCCTCTGTTCCCTCAGAGATGTTTAGTTGAGGGATCTTGCTTCCCTCTTGGAACTCCTGGCCTTCCTTCAGTGGCAGAAAATGTAAGGTAGACTGTACCTTCAGCTCGGGTCCAAATGAGTCCTTCTTCTTACTCCTTTTAAAGTCTTCTGATGATTTGTTAAGTGAAGGGTTCAGCTCTCTTTTAAAGCACATGGGCCCCAGTGATTGGTGCAGGGTAAGCCTACCTTAATGAACCAATCCTGGGTCCCCACCAACAGTCTTCTGTTATGCTTGAGGTCAGGAACAGGGTCCCCTGCATAAGGACAGACAAGGGGCTGACAACATATACCTAAGTCCCATCCATCTCCCTGTCTGTTGTACATCAAAGTGTCCCTCTGGTTGACTGAGCCGTCTGTAACTCTTCATTAAAGCACATGTCCCCCTTTAAGTTTGTGCTAAAGCAGATTTTCTGTCTCCCCCAAACCACATGCTTCTCCCCTCTGAATGCTCCGCAGGGACACCTTTGGTACCAGCTCGACCCAGACACGCCATTTGCTGTCTTTCATATAGAGAGGTGGGAACTAGCTACAATTAGACGCATTGCATAGCAAAGGGGTGTCAGTCCCGCCTTCCTGTTGTCTCTTATGCAAACAAGCCCACTCAGCAGGCTTGCCTCAATTATCTTGTTAGTATGCACTTCCACCAGTTGTAGAACAAAAGGAATGCAGATCCATGGAGCCTTTGATATTTAAATTAGGCTACCCATGCTGGAAGAAGGTGTGCCTTCCCCCTCCTTGAGATGTTTTGATGTACCTGGGGCTGTCACATTCCAGCTGAATGTGACACGGGAAGAGGGCGCCTGCAGGCTGTGTCTTCCCGCAGTGCGTGACTATGCGTTTTGTGCGGGAAGCCAAATGATATTTGGGCGGAATGGCCTAACACATTTCTCAGAGGTTGTTCTGACAGCATTCATTTTCATTATTAAAAATTCAAAAAAGCCCAGGCAAGCGCACTCTCCCCATGAGGATGGTCGAATTCCTCACAGGGGGCCAGCATCCATGCTGGTTTATATTCCTGATTTTGCCAGGCACTTGAATTATTCCATATTCATGTTTGATGGGTTCTGTCCCCCCTTCATTCCCCTTTCTCAACCCACATGGTGTATGACAAATGATTGCAGGACTATGCACAATACCACTGCATTGTCTGGAGGGCAAAATCTCACCAGGCATTCAGGTGCCCAGATATGGCCTTGCATTTGAGGCAGTTTGTCATCTTGTTGTCTTTTAGTTCTTCCATGTCTCGCCTACAATAAGACACTTCTTGGTTCGAGACCAGCAGTGGTGAACTGTTCCCTCATCAATTTTGACTTGAGTTGTTTTAACTGCAATTCCAAGGGACTCAGTAGTGGCAGTGAACTATGGGGTACTGGCCTTATGTAACCCTATGCCTCCCCCACCACAGGGCAGCCAGCGTACCAAGACTTCAGTTCTTCAGTACTACTCCATCACATTTTGGAAGTTTCTTTAATTGTCATAAGTGCAAAATTGGACCATTTTAGTAAGACGTGTATGTACGTGGTGCTGTTGTCGCATGACTTATAAGCCAAGACTGCTCAGGATATGTGCTAGGTCTATGGACCTGCGCTGCCGGTGTGTCTTCTTTGAAGCATGGGCGTTACTTGCTCTGCTGCTCTAAGTTCACTCCTCTTCTTTTCATTCTGGAGGATCTGGGAGGTTTTGGTCTCTGCCTGGCCACACTCCTGGAAGTGTGCTGCTGCCTGACAGATTATCACACACCCAGCTTCCACCAACGGTTCTTCATCTTGGCTTCTACTGCTCTCCTTGGCGGGTTACTTTCTGTGCGTTCTTGAAGGCCTCTGTTGATGTCCTTGTAGACCTGCAAATACTTGGGTCTGTGAGTCGCTTTCCAACACTTTTTGTGCTTTGATTTGTACGTTCGAATGTATTGGGGGGGGCCTTGGCACCCATTTGCACTCTCCTTATTGGTGCACACTACTGTTGCCGTTGTTGATAATATGTCTGCATGAGGTTACGGACACCCCCCTTCGAGATTTGGCTGTCGTCTTTCCCTCTTGTGTAATTGTTGTTTGGGTGCTCCCCTTATGTCAGTGTTTGAATATTTCTCTCTGATTTATCTCTCCTGCGGTTTTCCACCTCTAACAGCTTCATCTGGGTTCCTCTGTCTCTGTGCAGGAATTTCCACAATAAAATAAATAATATGAGGAAGATTACCGGCGGTAAGTAGTCACAAAAGCCAATCCTCAATTGTTGGCAGGACTCTGGAAACATTGCAAATATCACCCCCAAACCAATATCTTTAATTCAATTTTCACACACATATCCCCTTCCCTATCCGCTGTTACTTTCCCTCCGCCATTCAATTACGCTGTCCACGGCGGATCCCTTTTGAGTCCTAGTGGCGGAGACGGCACCATCAGGAAGGGCGCGATTCAGATCAGACACTGCGCGAACATCCAGCGAACAGCCCTGTTCTCATTCCTGACCTCTATTGCTGAGCAATTTATGCTATCCTTTTCCCTTTTCCTATTCGTTATCAGGTTCACGCTGGTGCATTCTTGTATCTGCCTTTAAGGTTCTCGCAACTGGCTGGTGCTTTGTCTGCGGTAACAATGTATCCTTTTGTGCATTGTGGCTTATCTTTTCAGTGGCTGATTTTAAGCCTGCCTATTGTCCTTGCCTTCATGGCAGTTCTCTAGTCTTTCTTTTATTTCCGGTGAGTCTGACTCATTCCTTTCATTTGCCGCAGGGATTATCCATATATAGCAGGTACCGTAGCAATTGATGAATCCAGGTAGCACATTGCAGTGTGTGCGACCCATGGCTGTTGCATGTTCGTTCTATCTCTACTGAGGACCCCCAAACTAATTCAAACCACACTGCAAGAAAGCCAAAGTCTTGGTAGGATAGCTCAGGGGCAACGTGCTTGCCTTGGAAGCAAAATGACACAGAGAAAGACATGTTCAATCCCCCGGTCCGCGCTTAGAAACCTCTGCGCGTTATAAATAACATATCATATCAAATAATGCTCTCTCTGTTTAGTTGTAAGTGGTGTGTTTCATTCCTACAATGGCAAAAGGGTTGTTGACCTTGCTTAATATAAGGGTGAGTTTATGGTTGGGTTAGACAGCAAGATATCCTTTTTTCCAGAATTCCTTCACTATGCCAGGACTCTGTTTGCCCCCGCGTCTTGCGAAAATGGTCATTAATTGCCCCAGTGTCGGGGAGGAACCTGGGTTTTAGCTTTGGGAGAAAGTCATTGACCTCAGGGACAGTCAGACAATCGGACATTAAGAATGAGTGAACCAACTGGATGAAAAAGGGTTCATGAGCTTGGAAACCTGGCTATTCACACAAGAGCAACCTAATTTAATGTAAGCCTCGTACACCACTAGGTAGACTATGCTTACATCAGCTATTTGCTATTACCCTATTTGTATTGCTATTGTATACCCTATACTTATTCATTAACATGTACTGTACCACCAAATGTACCTTCTACCGAAACAAGACGTGACTATTTTGCACTGCTCCACTATATCTATATCCATGCTTTAATATGTATTGTAACATCAAATGATAATTGACACGCCTTTACACGGTATGCACCTTTCGTAAGATTCTCAGCACCCAGATGCCTCAGGGTTAGGGGTGCTCTGCACATGTCAAAATAAATACAATAAAAAAACGACTTGAAACATCTGACCCAAAACAAAATGACAAAAGGAAACACATTCCTGTGGCGCCCTCTGAGTTGTCAATATCACAAACTGGCTGCAACTGCTCGGTTATGCATGTCTGTGCAAATAGGACGAGCGTACTCGTCCTCAGCACTCAAGAGGTTAATATTAACATTGTCCTGTTAACATTCAGCGAACTCATTTCAGGCAAATCTTAAATACTCATGTATTTTCAGACTCAGGGTTACCTCTTCATCTCTAGCTTGGGAGCTAAGCCAGGAATTTGCTGGTTCGTGGAAGGCAAGACTGATTCCCTTGCCAGAAAGAACGCATGGGGTACTGGCCTTAGCTTGACTCTTCCACGTGGAAAAATCGCATTGATAGCATTCTATGCAGTGCCAGGCTTTATAGATGTTTTCTTTTCCACCAAAGCTTACTTACTTCAATAAGACACAAACGATTGGATTGAGTGTGCTAACAATTCTTCCTCCAAAGGTTATTTTAGCTCTTCCAGGCTTCTTTCAGAAAACAGATTCTTATTTCCATTGACAACATAAAATGCCTGCACAGCATCATATTATAAAGACGCCAGGCCCAGGAAATGCTTGAATGGATGCCAGGCGCTAGACCATCTGCTTAATGTATGTTAACCTCGGGGAAGTAACAGAATTGGAAGACAAGTGTCTCAGCAGGTGCATTCAATGACCACTGGCTGTAAATCCAAGACACAGGAAACATTAGACTCCACGCCTGATTTATTTAGGCTCGGATTGCCATTTCAGGAGAGCAAACACAATTGCGTCCACTAAGTCAGACTTAAAGTTTGTATCACATGACAGCATATTCAATTCTCATCATCATACGTGAAATGAAGATCGCAGTGAATTTGGCAACGGTCGAAGGGAGGACTCCAGATCAGCCTATGGTTGGGCGATCCACAAGTCAAAGTTGCATGTGGCACCCTGGATAAGTGCAGATGGCCAAAGCAAGGTTTTGGAGGGATATGGCTCAATATGAGAAAAGATGGACTCTACTGCCATAGGATAGGACTTGTTTAATCAGTACTACTATTGGCGCTATACCCAGAGGCCCTCTGGCACTCAGAACCAGGCCTAGAATTACAGCAGTCGGGTACTGATTACTTAGGCCACTCTCTCAGGCTCGAGGGACAGCTTTAATGTGGCCGGCTTCCTTCTCTGCACACTCCTGCCTCCTTACACTGAGAAGCGGTCCCTGCTGTGAGAGTCGCTGGAGACGCAGGCCGGCATTGGTCGCAATGCCTTTAGCCCCTTCCTGACGCTTCTGAATGGATAGCCTCCTCCTGATTGTTGAAAACTGAAGCGTGATGTCTGGGCGTTTTTGGATGAATCATAACTCTCCAGACCTTCTTATTTCAGGCCTCATGGAAATCAGTCTTCATGCCAACCCAAAAAACAGCAGCCCGGCCTGAACTGCTAGCCAGAGCCATTCTGCATGAGGCCCAATGCACACCCACAGGTGTTCCAGCCTCCTAGTGAATAATCCTCCATATTGAGTATGCACGGCAGGCCTCTTGTGAATACTCAAAGTGTGACTCGGGGTGCTGGGTGTGAGGAGGGCTGTCCTCACCAGCCTCTAGCTGGCAGAGCGCGTTCGAATCCGCCGTGTCCACGTGGCAGTGGATGTCCTGTGCGAGCATGCTTGTCCTTTTTTGCATAGACTTGTATAATAGCTTGGCACTTATGGGGTTAAATGAGGCGAGTTTCTTCCCTTTCAGCCTTGTGACAGTGGTTCAGGTTCACTCCGTCTTGCATATCACTAAACTGGGAGATCCATGTTTAAGCCAAGGCAATCATGCAAGGTTGCAGCTGAATGTTTGCATTCATGACTTGCGCCTGCATCACACGAGGGCACTGTGCATGCGCAGGAGCTCAGCAGGCTTTGGGGAAGGCCTATGAGCCTCTCAGGTTCTACACCTCCCCATGCTGCTGCACTCAGGTGGATGCTCTGTACTTATAAAGAAAACAAATAGGACACAGAGAAAAGAAATTGACAAAGAAAGCAAATATGGCACAGAGAAAATACATGGGGAAAAGAGAGATAAGGAAAGAGAAAGGCATACGTAAGAGGCAACACAAGAAGATAGGGGTTGGGTTGGTGACCAAACGGAAATGCACAACATGAAAGATATTGGGGTAAAGCAAAGAAGGGGAGCATTTAAGAGAATGGTGCTGATCTATGTAAGCCAAACAGGAGACAGGAAAGACAACATTACAGTGAAAGCAAACTGCACTAATACAATGCAGCACTGGCAACGCCAGTTATTTTGCGGTGTCAAATGTGTGTGGTAGCCCCAAATGTCCCAATAATAGCATTGCATGCTTGTTCTAGTCAATGGATACTGGGGTATGGCTTCGGAGCAGCTTGTAGTGCTTCAATACTGCCTTTATAGGATCAGTGAGTCAACACATATAAAGGATGGCCTCACAGGTGTAGCCATAATATGGGAAATGAAGCATCGCATTCCCCAATGATGCCTTCATATGCCTGGGACACCTGCGTGTACACCGACAATAAAGAAACGCGTTCAGAGATGGAAGGATTAGACATGGTCACTAGACCCACTGGTCCAGCGGATACATCAAGTTGCTAGACCCACGAGCTCTTGATTTTGCAAAGTAGGATGTTTTTGTTATTATTATGCTAATACTTGAAACGAAACTCAGCTTAATCTTAACATGGCATCCAACCAACACATCCCCCACCTCAAGGCGCGCATCACTAAGACACTACCCTGGATATCAAGCACACGCCGGAATGACCGAAGAGAGAAGCCACCATGATATGTGAGAAGAGCTGAAATTAATCACTGCACTACGCTATTATGCAAGTGACTCACCGCAACAAGTCGCAGGTGACACTACAACCATCTGCACGTATGTCTACTGGTGTGACCTCGGGCAAAACTTATTCCTCGGCCCAGTGCCCTGGCTCGTCCCCTGACTAGTGCTGGTACAGGCCCTAACATGCCTAGATGTACCACGCTATGTTCCCTCCCTGCACCAGCTCAGCAACTCTAACTACCTTCACATCCCTAGGCACCATCCAATGGAGGTCTGGGCAGCACTCACTGTCTCCCTTCCACTAACATGCTTCCCCCACGTGCTACTTCATCAGCTTGGCCTGTAAAGTGAGAAGGACCTTGAGCATCAAGTCCTGTGCACATTGTACAGGCTGGGACTGAATTACAGGTTTTTTCTTGTGGTTGTAAGGTTTTTGGACAGTCACCGTGGGCACCTGGCCAGTTTGATTAACAAATGCCACACACTGAGTTGTGGACCCCCTTCATCAGAACGAGGGAACTCACTCTCACTACTCAGGGGCTGTTAATGATACCTAGGGACCTGTGCCTTGGGCCACTCACGTATGCGAGCACCAGGTGGTGCTTGTTATGTAGGCAAGGATATCCACACATCTTGTGACACAGAGTTTCACTTTGTGTAGGCGAAAGGCGGGACATGGCCAGTGTGCTGGTAGCCATTGCCCTTCTTTCCAAAGGGAGCCTTGTGGATTTGCTCTGACCTGCAATAGTGCCCCCTCTGGCAGTGCGAGAAGTGTCTCAAGTACCGCCTGTCTCCCACATAATGTACGGAAAGGCTCTCCGCTTCAGCGAAGGCCAATCTCCGTACCCTGACCAGGAGCCATTGACTCCTTCTAGGCCGCCAAGCCCAGTGCAACTGTGGGGAGTGTTCCTGTGGGGGGTATCAGGTAATAATGTCCCCACACATAATGTCCCCGGGAAAAGCCATTGACGACATTATATATGGTGACATTATGTATGGGGACGGGTTGCTGGGATGTCTCCTGCTAACATTTAAAAAATAAATTAAAAAACAGGGGTTTTGGGGGTCCCCGCATGTTCAATGTAATAATGTCTCTGCAAAAAACAGTGACTTTTTTGTCAGGGGACATTTTTACGGGGACATTATTACATGGAACCCCTGTGGGTTCTGGCTTTTGTGATTGAGAGAGAAGGGGAGAGTTTTACATGAATGGCATAGTGGATAAAGAACTGCCGACATGTGAAAAAACTAGGGTTCATCATTGGGAGGCAGGTGCATTATTGCACCTCTCGGAGGGCATTCCCTCGCCATGTAAGATATACTCCAGAGGCCGCAGGTGAGGGTATGGCAAGCAAGAATGCTCGCGACTCAGTCAGTACCTGCGCATGTTGATGTTTTTAGGCAAATCTGTGGGTTTAGCCACCTCGCTGAGCATAGGGTACTCATCTGCAATGGCACAAGAGGCATAGATATTCAAGGATGGGTTGGTGCAGTGCTGTAACATCTACGAAGCTGGATATTCCGGCGCAGTGCTTTCGGTGCCGGCCGTTTCGGTTCAGAACCTTGGCCACAGGTCCCTTTTAGGCCCACCATGTTGTTTGCAGGCAGTGTCCAGTGAGATTAAATGATGTGCCAAGGAGCACACAGTTTGGTTAAGCAGTTTATCTTAGATCCTTTCTCTCAAACTTCCAGTTTGTTGTTCTGCATTAGGTTAAGAAAGTTTTAATACTTAAATTAAATGATACATTCTTGTTTGCGTATTAAACTAGCAGATATCATAGCTGTAGACTAAGCTATGTTTTATTATTGCTCACATTCACAGCCTGATAGGAGATTTGGTAGTTAACTGGAGCTGTGTGCATGTTTTCAGTCGAAAGTGTTGCATCACAACTCCAAATACTTAAACATTTATATTCTAGGACAGGGACTGCTAATAACAAATAAACATCTTAAAGTCGTTTCCCAGGCTTTCCAAATCAATCCCTGCTCTATCGAGGGACACCAATGGTAACAGGTGAAGCCCACTTAGCAAAACAGTGTTCCACCTCTAGTGTGCTGAGAGCACATTAGCCGCAGGTTTGTCTCTCCTTTTGTTCTGCAGGGTGGGCCCTGAAGGAGACATTATGGGCACTGCGGGAGGCAGAGAGAGGAGGTGGGAGAGGGCGCTGCTTCCCCAGCAAAGGCTGTACAGCTCAGTCCTTTAAGTTGCCATTAAATGAAATGAAAAGCTTCCATTTTCACCTCGCAACACAGTTGAGTTCCGGTACTCTCTTTCAGACGTTGAGAAGTGCAGGCACTCAAATTCTCACAAATAAGAAGTGCAGGTACTGAGGGCCGGCTAGGACCGGCTCATTTAAAGCACTGGGTTTGGGTCAAGGATGCATGAAGCATGTGATGCCCTGCGTGTACACTTACGCTGAGCCCTTTTCTCTCCACACTTCGCCCCCAGATGGCAGTGTAGTGTAATTGTGCATGAACCTGTTAATCAGAGTGAGTCAGCGTGAGCGTCTGGGCACCTGTTCCCCGGGCTGGCCGCTGGCATCGATCTCCATCGCACCCTCTGTTGCTTGAGGGAAGATGCATCGGTTATCTCAGCAGACATTTGTGCCAGACACCATGTTCGAGTTGGTGCTCAAGCTTTTCTGCGTCTGGTACCGCGACATACACGGAATACCAAAGACCACCACTCTTCCAAATGCATGGCACTTGTAGTGCAGTCGGCAATGCTCAAAAGAAGCTCAAATTATTCACATAGTAGCTTCAAATAAAATTGATTTTAATGTATTATAGTGACTGGTTAATCCACACAGTGGTTCATAAGCATTTCAAATTATTGTCTATTCAATTTATAAAACCCAGTTCATTTGATGACAACCTTTCAGATCTTCATCAGGTAAACTATCATTAGAAACAAAGATAATGGGCCTCATTACAAGCTTTGCGGTCTGGTAATAACGATACCGGTACGGGAATAATGGTATCGTCTACGGGACGGGTGCATTATGACCCGCGATGCCAGTGCTACTGGCATCTGCAGGGACCAGTTGTGAATGGGTAGCACCTTCTCGGAATGATCGCAGGCATGCGGCAGCCGTGCCAGTAATACCGGCATGCCACAAGGAAGTGCACATTACGAGGTTCACGGACATGCACTTACTGCATTGAGATGCCGGTAAGAATGATTTCTATGATGCTGTCAATACTGGCATCGCGGTGAGCTGTTAATAGCAATCTACTGTGCTGCAACCTACCGCAGGTGCACACAATCAGCACAGGTGGAGGCAATGGAGTCTGGCACAGCACAAAAGGAGCACACCCACACACCTCACCCCTTCCAAACCCAAAATGCTACCATTAGCAGTTGCAATACTGGGGTTGAAGGACATGCCTGCACTGCTACTACTCCAGCAGGCATTGTACCAGGGAATTCAGCGGAGGAGAAGGAGGGTCAAACAGGTCCAGCACATACCACCAGTGCAGGCAGTTGTACCCCACAGGCAGCCACCAATCCCTTGCCTAAGGACCAGTCCATTTGACCTAACCCCTGCACAGATCCAAACCCTGTACCGCCTAGACAGAGACACCATATGCACAATAGTGGAGCTCATCCATGACAACCTGGTAATCCTCATCAACATACGGACATGCAACCCCCCTTTCTGAAGGTAGTGTCTGTGCTACACTTCCTTGCCAAAGGCCCCTACCAGCACTAGTGGGGCAGCTGCATGGCATCTCACATCCAAGTTTCTCCTGTGTGCTCAACCAGGTTCTAGATGACCTCCTGAAACATGGAAGGGAGCACATATATCTACCACGGACTGTGGAGGGGAGAATGCTTCCAAAATAGCATTCCATGCACTGGCAGGCATGCCAAACGTAATCGGTGTTGTCGACTGCACCCATGTGGAGCTGGTCGTCTGGCATGCCGTGGAGGAAGTGCACCGCAACAGGAAGCTCTCCCATTCCCTGAATGTCCAGATGGTGTGCGATGCAAGCAAAATAATAACGCATTGCTGTGCAAGATTTCCAAGATCCACACATGATGTTATGGTGCTGCGCAACTCCACGCTTCCCTGCTACATGGCACGATGCGCCTCACAACGTGCCTGGCTGCTGGGTAAGTCTAACAACAGGGCAATGAGGCGTGTTGCCTGGGGGGAAGACCGCAAGCATAGGCAACCTGTCTGCTGTCTGGGGTGTGAGGGGTGTTGTTCTGGGGGGGGACCACAGCAACCTGGGTGGAAAAAACAGTGACACCAATTACCTCAACAGAATGTTGGACACAGCCAATGGATGCAGATGTGGCATGCCTACACAGCTGTGCATAAATGGAAGCAACATACACATCGCCCAACCCAGAACATGGACCTGGAACAACATCAGACATGAACCACAGGTACCACAATGCACCTCCCTGCAGGCACAATGCATGAAATACATGAGCGCAGCAAAGAACATCACGGGGCATGCAGCCGAGCCTGAGCCAAATCCAACTGCCACAAATGGGAATCCCTGTCACTGCACCCACCCCACAGGTACACCGCAGACCAGTATACTGGCCCAGGCACCTTAAGGGACACTCCCAAATGCAATGGTGCAAGCAAGGAAACTATTGTAATCATCAATCACTTACCACCACTAACATATAAGCGAGTGGTGCAGGATCCATCCATAGTACCTCAGCTCCACCATGCCAGTACACACCCAGCCCCTTTACAGAAACGTTTGCCTTCACTGGCGGACCATACCACCAATGCCATTGTCCCTCGGTCATACAGGGAAAGGCGTTGATGCACAAGTACATGGTGACATCAAGTAATCGAAAGCATGAATAGCAAACCACTTTCTATCATGAAGCACATCAGGCAAATGTGTCGTGATGCACTCCACATGTATAGTAAATATTCCTAATGCAACACACCATTCAGATGTCAGCACATCATGGACCATCTCACCTCATCTGTGTGAGTGCGGTATCTGATGGAAAGGTCCTTAAGACGTGAATGGCACACATACCCCACAACCATGGAACATCCCTAAGTACACTTACCTGGGTAATACCACAAGGAAATGTCAAGGGCACTCATGAAGAATCTGTGGCATGTGACCATGCACACTGTACAGACAGTCCACACAAGGAATGACAACAATGTTCACAAATACACTTTCCATTGCTCCTGTGCAGGTGATGCTGGATATCCCCTGAAGCCGTGGCTCCTGACCCCATCAGGCAACCAGTCAACAGGCACGAAGAGGACTACAACTGTGCACATGCACGCACTCGTGTCATGATTGAGCAGACTTATGGCCTGTTGAAGGACTGTTTTCGCTGCCTCAGCAGGTCGGGTGGGGCACTCATTTATAGGCTTGAGAAGGTGGGCAAGACAGATAGTGTTGGCATGTGCCATGCTGCACAACATGTGCATTGAGCGCAACATACCCCTACCCCATGACACGGACCCGATTCCACCAGAAGATGAGGAGGATGATGGTGAAGAAGCTGCATATCGGCCACGGCATAATGTGAATGAAAGATGTGTTGTACGCCAAACTTTGATTGCACAATACTTTGATGGACTGGGTAACACAAGGCACTGGGAATGGGGGACACTGGGCACTGTTAAGAAATAAATTGACACACACTCAAAAAGCAATGTCCAGTCATGTGTTTTCCTTATGCACACCAAGTGTATTGATTAAATGAGAACTATATACATGGAACATGAAGCAATGTTGACCTCTACCCTTTAATATACAACAAACTACCCCCCAACACCACCACACACCCATGCCCCCCACCCCACACCGTCAACAACCCCACAAACCCATGTCCCGCAGCCCCCAACCCCCAAAACCCCCACACACCCCCTCTGCACCCACTGCAAGTTCAACTGGACTCCCTCATGGCATGTCCATGTGGCCTACAGGTGCATACTGGCTTGCGTGTTGTAGCCATGCCTCAGGGGCTGTGTGCCATGTGTTGTTCAGATGTGGGTCAGATGTGCTTGCACTATGTTTGTAGTTGCATTGGTGTTTACACTGCATGCGTGGTCATGGTGGGTGGGTCAACTGTGCAATTGGTAGTGGTGATGTCTGTACCATGCAATGGGATGGCACAGTGGCCTGCATCCTTACGGTGATGTATATGTGTGTGTGTGCACATGCAGATGGTGCATGTGCTTGCAATTGGAGACTCATATGGTTTGTGTCAGTGGGGTTTGTTGAGTGTTTTCATGGCAGGGACTTTGTGGTTTTGTAGGCGCTGACTTAAGTGGGAGGTGATGGGCCACGTATTTGCTCTCATCTAGTTGCCATTTCGACTCTGACATTGTACTTGCGGTATAAGGTGTGTGTTGAGGCTTTTCTATTACTCTAATGGTCACTAACCATCATCGGCCGATGAAGGCACTCCGATCTCTGCATGGCCAACACCCTCGATGGACTCCACGTCCATGATTGCGCTGCATGTCTCCTCCCATTGTGCTACCTTGACAGGGGATGGTGCCCCTCCACCTGTGGCCAGGACCTGGCTGCAATTCTCATATAGGATGTTGTGGACATGCAGCCGGTGTGTGGTGTTGTCCCCACTGCAGAGACCTTTTGCGCCACCTCGTCCGATATGTTCTTCTTGCAGATTTGAGCTGCCCGGGGCAGGTCTTCCGAGAAAACCACGTCTGCATGCTCCACCAGCGTGTTCGCGAGCATGTTGAGCTCCTCGTCGCTGAAACGTGGCTTTCGCAGTCGCACTGTTCCTTTCCTTGTACCCATGGTCCTCAGCTTGATGACATACTGCACCATTCTCCGGTTCAGGTTCTGTAGGCAGAGGATTGCAATAGATTGTGTTTTTTAAGACGGCTGCCAGAGCATTTCCCGTTCCAACGCAATGACGTTGCTTCCAGTACCGGCACTTCCGGTGCCAGTATTTATGATACTGGTATTTACTGTACCGTTTCTTATGGCATCTAGGGGGCCGGTGTCTGCGGCATCAATGATACTGCTATTGGGGGTTTGGAGAGCCTTACCGGCATGCCGGTGAAGCCATATCCAGAATGCCGGAATGCCGGAATGCGCGTGTACCCTGACTTGGAATCAACCGTTGATTCCGGCAGCAGTGCAACACGGACACGGTTGCACCAGCATGCCAGTAATTTGCTTTCTTTACCGGCCAACTCATAATGAGGCCCAATGGTTTAACAACACTGTCTGTTCCCTCATATCAGTTGCTGATATAGCTCTCTCGCCCCTTACTCTTTTGCTCTCTCTCCATCTCTCTCTCTGCCTCCTCTCCATCTATATCTGTCGGCCTCTCTCTCTCTCCCTCTCCTTCTCTGTCCTCCGTCTCTCGTCATCTCTTTCATTCCCTCGATATCTCTGCCTCTCTCTCTCTATCATGCATTGCCCTCCCTCTCTCGTCATCTCATTCATTCCCTACATATCTCTACCTTTGTCTCTCCCACTGTCTCTCTTGATGTTCTCTCTCTCTCTCTCTTTCTCTGTCCTCTGCTCTCTTTCTCGCTTTATGTTTCAATCTTCTCTCTCTGCCTCTCTATCTCTGTCTGCCTCTCTCTTTCTTTCTCTGCCCTCCCGCTCTCATCCTCTCTCTCATTTCCTCTATATCTCTGCCTCTCTCCCCCCTCTCTCTCTCTCTCTCTCTCTCTGTCTTTCTCTCTCTCGCTCCTCCTTAACACCTAGGTCCACACACCCTGCACTTCCCATCCTACGTTAGACTTGGCGATCTGCTTCCCACTGTCTTCCCCATGCTGCCAATTGCCCAGCCTCCCCTGTTAGCTCCCAGTGCTTTTTCCTCTGCTTCCCTCACTGTGCTCCTCCTCTTTCTCTACCCTCCCTCTCTCGTCATCTCTTTTATTCTCTCTCTCTCTCTCCCTCTCTCTCCCTCTCTCTCTCTCTCTCTCTCTCTCTCTCATTATATTGATGAGAATCACCTTGTCAGTTGCATGTTTCCTATAGCCACCAACGAGCACCACTGACTGCATGGCAAGAAAAAGAAACTGCATATATGTTAGGGAGGCTGTGTTTTTGTATTTTTAAAAGTAGTATGAGTGCAGAATCGACAGAGCCACTGCTGAGATGGGGACTGGTCTGGTATCAGAGACATGCATTGTCATCCTGTGTGTCCTGCATTTCACAATCACACAAAGTAGACATTGGGCCTAATTACGAGGTTGGTGGTAACCCAACCTCTTTAAACCATTCTACCGCCTGAGGTCCCGGTGCCACTGGGACATTACAAGTCCCAGTGTCCCGGGATGTCTGGCGGCAGAAACTGTAAGTCCGGTCAATGAAGATTTGGCACTGTTGCTAACTGTGCTGGTGCTTCTGTGAAAAGCAAGCCTGCAAGGGCCGGGGCTCCAGGCAGGTCAGAACCTGCCAGGAGCACCAGCCCCTGCAGGCATTCTCATACTCTGGTGGTCTAGAATGTTGGTATGTTGCTACCGGCACCCATATTACTGGACGGTCAGCCTTTGAATGAGGCCCATTGTCTGTACAGGGGGAGGGGAGGAGGAAAGGCTTTGACAGACCTACTGACAGACCTTGTAGCAAATGCATATTATCCAAACACAGAAAAAACATATACATTATTTCTCACTGTGCTCTTTCAAAATTCCCCAAATGGAAAGAGAAGGATGACAAATAGCACTAATGAAGAATTATGGCTGCTTTGCATATCATGGAAGAGCATTTTGGAAACGTCTCATTAGGACAGAACTACATGGTTCTATCATGTTGAAGTATTTATGGAAGGGGACGCTACCCCAAGGCCTGGTTGTACATAATGAACCAAGGCTGTTTCTTGATAACCCACATTTTGTGTTACAATGGAGCTATGTCGCCAACAAATGCGGCCGCGATTGGCTGATATTGATAATAGATACAGCCACAGAAATGACCGAAAAAATTCTGGTCGATTTGAACACTTTAGAAGAGGAGATCAAAAAGGCAGTTTCATTAGAGCTCTACAAGAAACAACTAGATAATCAGATGACTGAAATGTTATCATTTAAAGAGGATTCTCTAAAGGAACGTGTACGGAGAATGAATAATGATCTGGCTAACTTTAGCCATGAAAAAGCATTCCCGTACCCACAGGAGAATTACCAACAAGAACGCCAAGCAACAGCCTCTGCATCTAACAACACATGTGGCCAAAAGAAAGTCGCATTTGCCAATACCTCGTTCAGTTCGAGTGATGGCAGCACATATGGCTCGGCACCCACGAATCGTGGTAGAGCCAATTATCGTAAACAAAATAGGGGGAACAACTCTAGAGGCAGGAATAATTCAAATCGCGGATAAACAAGGGGGACTCCTGCCAACAGGGGCAGTGGGCAACCTTTTTTAGAGAGAAGCCCGGAGGCCTGGGACTTGGAACCCAGAGTAACAAGGAGTATGCCAGCCTTGTGGTGAACCTCTCCTCCTATATTCCAACACAGATTGAAATGAGACTGCTCGAAAGAGGGATGGGTTTCGTGTCCACTAATCTACATAACCCACTTCAATTTAGACAGGAGTTTCATCAATTCATGAGGAAAATTCATTTACATCAATTTTTTTCAGAATAATGTTTATGAAATCGAACCTTCTGAATCAGGTTTACAAAATAGATCCAATTTTTGTGCCCCAAGTGGTTCCCAAAGTTCGGAAGCGAAAGTTTTTGAAAATAGGGTACTTAAAGATTTGGAAAAACTTGAACAAGCGAAAAACAAAACCACCTTTCGCAATACAAGCACTGCCAAAAGTTTAGCTATGAAAAATCTGCTAAACAAACAAGAAATAATCATCTGCAAGGCGGACAAAGGCGGTGCTATTGTTCTACTCAATCGGGTAGACTATGTATTAGAATGTAATCGGCAACTATTGGACCTCACATGTTACCAACCCCTTGAAGAGGATCCATCGTCAAGGTTAGCGAAAGTCATCACGAATAAAATCGCCACGGCTGAAGAAAGAGGTTGCATAACAGGGAAGGAGGCTGACTTTTTGGTTAAAGATAAACCTTTGATCCCGCAGTTTTACACACTTCCCAAGATCCATAAATCCCTTAATCAGCCACCAGGAAGACCCATCGTGTCTGGGGTGAACTCAGTTCTAGAACCCTTATCCCGTTTTGCAGACAAGTTTCTACAACCATTGATGAAGAAAATGGCGTCCTATGTCCAGGATACGACACAAATTATTGTGGAGAAGGAAGGAATATCATTTGACTCCACAACGGAATTACTCCTGAGCTTAGACGTGACAGCTCTCTATACTAACATACCACAACAAGCTTCACTTGAAATGTTAGAGGACAAACTCCTAAAGGACCACATTACCATCAAAACCCCGATCGCATTTATTCTCTGGTGTGCCGAAATGGCTTTAACCGAGAATTATTTCCATTTTGATGGCAAGTTTTTCAAACAAATTCAAGGTACTGCCATGGGTGCGACATTAGCACCCAGTGTGGCTAACTTGTATATGGAGTCCTTTGAGGTTGGGACTGTTTTGATCAACACCAATCCTTTTCAACACAACATTAGGTTGTGGCGTCGTTACATTGACAACATTCTGGTCATCTGGAAGGGGACCACACAACAAATGGACGAGTTTTTGGAATGGCTTAATGTACAGAATGTTTTTCTAAAATTTACCTCATCATATAACAATCAGACGGTAGACTTTCTGGACATTACGATTGTGGTAGATAACACCTTGAAGACGCGTTTCGTTAAGCCTTATAATAAACCTACAGACAAAAACTCGGTCCTCCATTATGAAAGTTTTCACCCTAAACATGTACGGGATAATCTCCCATTGGGACAATTCTTGAGACTCAAGAGAAACAGTTCAAGGAGAAGACACTATAAAGAAGAAGCGAATAACATGCAGGAGCGCTTAATTAATCGAGGGTACCCACAACATATTGTCGATACCGCTCGTAAAAGGGCAGACAATAACAATCGGGACTCACTCCTTCACTACAAGGAACAGAGGGGCGAAAAGACAAAGAATGAGCGCCTGGTATTCGTCAACACCTTCAGTCACATGTCGAACGCTATTAAACGTTTGATTTGTAAACATTGGGACATACTGGAGAAGGGTAGTGATCCCATTTCAAGACCGATCATTGCCTTTAAACGGAGCCAGAACATTAAGGAGCAGATAACTCGGAATGATATAACATCTAGACCAACCACCTCACCTACCCTAACACAACTTTGGGGTTAACAAGCAGTAACGGGTCATTTCCCATGTGGAACATGTACCTGCTGTGCATTTACTAAGAAAACCACATCGATTGATATTGGGTTGAAAACCCCTTGGTTACAAAAAACGTTGACCAATTGTAACACGAGTTGGGTAATCTATGTAGTTTGGTGTCCATGCAACAAGCTATATATAGGCAAGATAGAGAGAAAGGTGAAATTGCGGATAGGTGAACACCGTAGCTGTTTAAAGAATCGGACTAAGAATGCCCCGTTGGTAGAACACTGGGTAGAATGTACTCACCAAGTACAGGATCTCTCCTGGTTGATTGTTTACAATCAGAAACCGAGTAATGACATCAACCGGGATAGACTAGCGTTGTCAAAAAAAGAACGCAAATTTATTTTTTGACTAAAAGCATGCTCAATGGTCTGAATGAAAAATTCGACTGGTTACTGTAGAATTCCAGTACGGTCTGAGAGAGGGTTTAATAAATATTGTGAACCTTGTCCGTCACTCTGTGAGTAGAACATGCACGGCAGCGCTTATATTACATCTCCCTGTTCACCTGGTAACGCGGCTTTTCATCTTCCCCCTCTATGACATGGATGGTGATGGAAATTTGTAGTTTGCTCCGGGCTTTTTCCTCCGCTTTTTCCTCCTGTTTTGGTTGTCCTGGGATGGTTCCCATCTGACGTGCTACTTCTTTGTGGGTGGCGATAGATCGGCGACCATAGAGTAGAGATCGGATCGGACTGAACAACATTTCCGTGTTATACAGTCGGGTCACGTGACACGGTTAAGGTCACATGCTGCGATAGGCACTCTCTGATTGGATAATCATGAGGCGCTTGTAACGAACTTAAAGTCGGTTGGTTCCTTGAACCGAGAGATACGACACAGGTGACAACGGCAGTCACCAGGAAGGTTGTTGAGATGGACCAACGCATCGAACGACCATACGCTGTGACGGGTCCACTAGTTACAAGCCAGACAAGGAGGCGAATCGAACGGAGCTCAGAATATCCAGGATGCAGTGTTAGACCCATATAGAGGTAAGTAAGAAGTCGGCTACCGATACCAGATTGAGGGCTACTCAGGTGGGGAATAAGGAGCCAGACCTTACTGATACCAACTGCTACTTGCTGATATTGTTGTCTTTTTTGTTGTCAACAGTGTTGACGCTTTCCGATGATCCTGCGTAATGGGGATAAGTTTGACCCCAAACAAGTCGCAATCTAGACCTCGGGTCAATTCGGCTGTGCGAATTCCAGCTACCAAACAGCAATAGTGGAAGATAATGGTTCAGCTTCCGCTGTAGGACGAATTATTCACCTTCTACAGGGTAAGCCAACCCTTTTAAGAGCAATTAGAAGACGCTTACGGCAAGAATGTATCTGGTGGGGGAACTACAATGTAACAGAATGGTTGCTAATTGTTGGCCATATCATCCTTTCCAGATCTATAATCTTGTTGACGTCCAGTGAGTTTGACACGTATAAGGAAGGTTGCGACTATCAACAAAGACAGCGTTAATTTGCTTAGGATAACGTGCCCCAGTCGTGGGTAAGTTAACCAGGGCTTCATGAGGAAACATGCGAGATGGGTGATTAATGCCTGTGTCAAAGGGCAGTGAGCTAATATAGCCCCCCTGTTAGCACTTCCTGTATGTTCTGTTATCTCCAGACGCTTTGTGCCTTTCTCTCCAGACGCTCTTGAATTCTCGAGCAATTGTGTCGTTTTTCCTTTTCATCGAGTTTCCTAGTTTCGTAGTTTCTCAGTCTCTGGTGTACCTGTTTGATTATGTATCGTCACACATGGGGTCGAGTTCTCAACAGGAAAGAAACTTAAAATCACTGACGCATTGGAAACTCTCATGACATAGAGGGGTGAGAGATATATATATAGTACTTCTCAATGGTGGTTAAGGGGGGTGTCTTTGGCTATGTGTCATGGTTGAAACCTTTATTGAGCTAGTCATGAGCTCTCGTACACTGAATACGGTAACTACTATGTTTTTCAGGTACTGGTATAACTATAAGGTATACCGTTGTTAACAGTTAATTGAGATACTGTTTTTTTGTACTGCTCTCTTATAGGTGAAAACTATCTCGTGAAACTATCGACGAGCAATTCCGCGAATGCAAAGATTGGGATTTCCAGTTATCAAAGTATTTGGACTTTGAGGAGAATTTTCGAGTTCATTTAAAACCAATCATGGTCAGTATGCAATGATTCTGATTTTTAGTCTGCCCCTGATGAATTTCCTAGAATAACCTGTATAAGGAAAGAAACATGTTGGGCCTGTTTTTATCAGTGTCTAAAAGTTTTTTTTGGTGTGTATCTGTATGAATGAATCATAAGTTCTGCATGAGATTGTTTGGTACAAATGGTGAGGAGTGGGTAAATGAATAAGTGAACTGTGATCACATATTATCACTATGTATAAGCCACTTTGTCATCTCGGCTCCCATTTACGGATAGCCGTTAGTGAATTACGTTGCATCAGTGATATGGAGTGATTCTTTTTTGTTTATGTTCTTGCTCTTTTTTCTCTATTTTGTACTCTCGTGAATAATTCAAGGAGAGCATTTCTTAATTAGAATTTCTTAACTAACATTTTGAAATGATCTTTTGTATTGGAGATATATTAAATATGTATATGAAATTTTCAAATAAAATATGTAATTGTTTTATAATGTTCAATCTTGTGGTTGTGCAATATTGATGAACGTGGTAGCTTCTGTTGACATGAGATAGCTTTTTACCTTTTAACTTAAGAGAGCGGTACTTTTGCGAGTCACAAGCCTTTTTGTTATATGCCAAGGGTTGCACCCTTAATGTGAGGGTCTGCTTGTGACGCATAACATTTCCCTCAAACCTCTCAGTGTTTTCTTGTGGAAACAAAAGAATGACCATAGATCTTTCAATTGAACAAAAAAGTCTGTGGGAAAGGGGTTGTATGCTTGAATCATGGAATGTCCACTGAGCTCGGTGCTCATATTATTTTTCACAATATTCACCCTAACATTAACTTGTTGATAACAACAAACCATATTAGAGACATGCCCAGGCCACAATGCATATGCATCCTAAATGTATTATGTGATATTGCATAGATGTGCTAAATCCAGCAGCGTGTGCTTTCAGTCGGTGAGTCTGGTATAGCAATAGGAAAGTCTGTGGTCAGACTCCGCCCCCCCCAATGGTCGGAACTTGAATGCCCTACAAAGCGAGACTACCAGTCCTTTCAGTGCAGAGCCATGAGCTACCTGGAGTGTCCTTTCTGTCCTTTCTGATGTGAGAGGGAGACTATGCCCCCTATGATTGAGGAGGACAATATATTCCTTTTGATGTGTGAGGGGCACTATGTCACTTATGATGTGAGAGGGGCATGATATCCCTTATGATCTGTAAGGTGCACTATATCCCTTGTGATGCGAGAGGGACACTGTATCTCTTATGATGTGAGAGGGATGCTATACCCATTATGATATGAGAGGGGTACTATGTCCTTTATGATATGAGAGGGACTCTCTGCCCATTACAATGTGAGAGGGGCACTATATTCCTTATGATGTGAGAGGGACACTATGTCACTTACGATGTGAGTGGGGCACTATGCCCTTATGATGTGAAAGGGACACTATGGGCCTCATTACGAGTTTGTAGGTAGCTACCCCCAAACTCGGGTCTGGGTTCCCTAAATGGTGAAATACCAGCCCGTTCCGACCTTGGAGGGCCCAGTATTTCCCCATTCAGGGAATCCGGACCATCCCCATTCCCATTTGAGCCCCCATAGGGCATTCCCTCAAAGAGAATGGGGAGCATGCTAACAATGGGCCCGTTAATGATGGGCACTATATCCATTATGATGTGAGAGGGGCACTATGCCCCTTATGATGTGAGGGGGGCACTATGGTCCTTATGATGTGTGAGGGACACTGTATCCCATATGATTTGAGAGGGGCACTACTTGTTTTATTGATGTATGTATTTCAATTGTTATAAAGCGCTGCACGCCTGTGGGCATCAGAGCGCACAAAGAAACAAGAACAGACAACAAACATGTGTGGATCTGATGATGTGAGAGCGACACCATGCCCCTTATGATGTGTGAGGGGCACTTTAGGCCTTATGATGTGAAAGGGGCACTATATCCCTTAAGACATGAGAGGTGCACTATGTCCCTTGTGTGAGAAAGGCAGTATATTGAGCTTAGGGCCCTTTGGATAACATGCATGCAATGGATGGAATTAAGAATAACTCCAACACCCAATAATCAAAAAAACTCAGGAAGATGGAATTTATCTAAAACAGGGCATTACATCGGACATCAACAGACATTTGCTCGAGCTCATTTCACATAAAAACAGCCTTTAATACAACAAATGTGTCATACGTGATGTCATACTACATAGCAGATAAGAAAAACATATGAAGAGTTGTGATAGGCTTAGGGGGAACACCTAAGTATACTTTCATTACAGGGTGGGATTATGATTGGATGCCTACGGTCAGGTGGAAAATGTATGCCCACCTCTACTGCAAGTCATCTTCAACACTATTATGTACACAGTATATCATTGGCTCTCAAACTCTAAGGCCCTTCGGAATATGGCCCTCTACAATTGGTTGGCATGTGCATGCCCTTCTGTAACATTCGGTTCATTTAGCAGCACGTAAGCTCATACCAAGGTGCCAGGAGGTTTACTTGACTTTACCTCCCTACCCAATTGTCCCAACATCTCTCATCACCCAAGCCTTCTGCCGTGAAGACTGTATTTGAACTGGGCCTTGCAATGTATCTGTGAGAATATAAGGGAGTGCAAGCACGCACTATCGATTGTTCTTGAACTGCATGCCCAACTCTCTTTCCATTCTTGGCTCACGTGACAGGAGACCATGATTTGGACCATTTTGCGGCATTTAATTGTCTTAAATGAATAAAATCTGGCATGCCTGCTGTTCTTTCTTTGCACCTTAACAAGGAATGATTCAGCTTCTCACGTTCATCGCCTTCAAGAATAGATAACTGGCATTGGCTGCCTTGACTTTGATACAAGGCCAAACAGCTTTGCCATTCATAGCCTCAAAGTCAGCTAATTCTTGCTGCAACACAGGTCTCGTCCCTTCTATTTCATGGGTCCGGGCTCACTAAATTCATGACAACGATGTCCAGTTTCTATACAATGGCGGACTTTGTCTGCAATCTATTCACTATGTATAGCCAGCTTCTAAGATCACCTAGAACACTTGCGGTGTTGCATCTGTACAGATATTGAACGGGTTGAATTTTCTTCAGTGCTTCACACACATACAATTTTCTTTTCGCATATAAAAGTTCACTCGATTCTTAACTTCGTCGTCAGCTTCTATAATATCCATGCCTTCTCTTCAGGCAGTCTTCTCAGCGTGTCACGTTCATCTCTTGTAAATCAACAAGGGGGGGTCCTGGGAGTCCCTCTGCCAGACATTAGTCCTGGTTACGAGAGACTTACCCAGAGTCTTTAGCTCACTATCTTTCACAGAGAAGAAATATCCCAAACATATCAGTCTTTGTCCTACCCTGGGGCAGTCCAGCACCGAAATGCTAGGCAATTCTCCTCTGAACAAGAGTACCAACAGAAACCCCAGACACGTGTTTCGGTCTGGTTGGACCTCATCAGTAGGGTGGATCTGTGCCTCTCTAAGAATAGTGAGCAAGGGGTCCACGTCTGGATTCCCCTAGTAACTTAGGCAGGACAAAGACTGATATGTTTAGGATATTTCTTCTCTGTGAAAGATAGTGAGCTAAAGACTCTGGGTAAGTCTCTCGCAACCAGGACTAATGTCTGGCAGAGGGACTCCCAGGACCCCCCTTGTTAATCTGCATATGCAAGTAACTTTGGGTCTCACCCTAAGTTACTAGGGGAATCCAGACGTGGACCCCTTGCTCACTATTCTTAGAGAGACACAGCTCCTCCCTACTGATGAGGTTCAACCAGACCGAAACACGTGTCTGGGATGCTGTTGGTACTCTTGTTCAGAGGAGAATTGCCTAGCATTTCGGTAATGGACTGCCCCAGGGCAGGACAAAGACTGATATGTTTAGGATATTTCTTCTCTGTGAAAGATAGTGAGCTAAAGACTCTGGGTAAGTCTCTCGCAACCAGGACTAATGTCTGGCAGAGGGACTCCCAGGACCCCCCTTGTTAATCTGCACGTTCATCTCTTGTGACATCACAAGCCAAGCTCCTTTTATCATCTGTTCGGGAATACATTTGATCTAGTCTTCTCAGGAGGTTCTTTCGAATGTTCTCTGTGATATGGTCACAACTGCTGGTGTCAAGCATAGCGCAGTCTACGACTTCCAACATACAGGAGGTAGTGGACGGGATTACCTGCAGAGGCAGGCAGCTGCTCCTTGACACTATCCATCATGATCTGAGAGGAGCACTATATAACTGAAGATGTTAGAGGGACACTATATCCTTTATGATGTGAGAGTAATGTTATGCCCATTATGATGTGAGAGGGGCACTACATCCCTTATGATGTGAGAGGGTCTCCACGCCCATTAAGATGTGAGCGGGGCACTATACTCCTTATGAGGTCAGAGGGACACTATGTCCCTTATGATTTGAGAGGGGTACTATGCCCCTTATGATGCGAGAGGGGCAATCTATTCCTTTTGGTGCACGAGGGGCCCTATGTCCCTTATGACGTGAAAGTGGCACTCTGCCCATTATGATGTGAGAGGGGTGCTATATTCCTTATGATGTGAGGGTGGCACTATGCCGCTTATGATGTGAATGGGGCACTACATCCCTTATGATGTGAGAGGGGCACTATGTCCCCTATGATGTGAGAGGTGCTCTATATCCCTTATGATGTGAGAAGGGCACTGTCATTTTCATGAAGTGAGAGGGAGACTATGCCCCTTATGATGTGAGAGGGGCAACCAATTCCTTTTGGTGTGTGAGAAGCCTTATGTCCCTTAGGATGTGAGAGGGGCACTATATCCCTTATGATCTGCGAGGGGCACTATATCCCTTGTGATGCGAGAGTGACACTAATCCCATTATGACGGGAGAAGGGCACTATGGTCCTTATGATGTAAGAGGGACCATCTGCCCATTATGATGTGAGAAGGGTGCTTATATTCCTTATGATGTGAGAGGAACACTATGGGGGTCATTACAACCCAGGCGGTAACCATGGCACTAGTAGCGCCATGGTTTCCGCCGGTATTTTACCGATTCTGCCATGGTGAATAGCTGAATTACCGCCCCATTCCAAGGTTGGCGGGGCGGTAATTCTCCATTCAACATTGGCCCTTTCCCATTCCCATTTTTGCCCCCATAGGGCTCAATGGAAATGGGGAAGGTGGTAGTTACGGTACCGCAAATGACGGTACCGTAAATACCTCCAAGGTCTCTTTGGGGGTCCAATCCTTAACGGCTGGTAAAAACAAGCCATTAAGGTAGGGACCCACAAAGGGACCTCATAATTAGGCGGTAAGGGGTTAACGGCGCTGCCGCCTTTTATGGCGCTGTTAACCCCTTACCGCCTGGGTCGTAATGAGGCCCTATGTCCCTAATGAGGTGAGAGGGACAATGTATCCCTTATGATGTGTTAGGGGCACTGGGTCCCTTATGATGTGAGAGTGGCACTATATCCATTGCGATGTGAGAGGGTCACTATATCCCTTATGATGTGAAAGGGGCACTATGCCCATTATGATGTGAGAAGGGCACTATATTCCTTATGATGTGAGAGGGAGACTATATCTCTTATGATGTGAGACAGGCAGTATATCCTTTATGATGTGAGAGGGGCACTATGCCCCTTATAATGTGAGAGAGGCACTATATCACTTATAATCTGAGAGGGGCACTATATCCCTTGTGATGCAAGAGGGGCACTATATCCCATTACGATGTGAGAGGGGCACTATACTCCTTATGATGTTAAAGGGACACTATGTCACCTATGATGTGAGAGGGCCACTATGCCCCTTATGAAGTGAAAGGGGCATTATATCTCTTATGATGTGAGAAGGACACTATGGGCCTCATTGCGAGTATCGTGGTAAAAACAGGGACATTACCGGCATGGCAGAACAAGCGGGTCCGTGCTCGTATGATGCCACTAAAAGTGGGTGATTACGAGTGCGTGAGCACGCGCGAACCCCCAGGCCGGTAATGGCCATACCGGCATGCCGCAAAAGGCCCTCTGACCCCCCGATAGTGCCATCACGGGACCCGCCGATACCGCCAGCGCCTAGGAGGAACCCCTAAATACCAGCCTGGTATTACCAACATGCTAATACCGGGCTCGTAAAACCAGACCCGGAAATAACGTCATCGCGTTGGAAGGGGGAATGGGCCGGTGGCCATCTTTAAAAACACAATCCATTGCAACCCTCCCAAACCACCAGTTGATTCCTGGAGAGCTCTCTGCCAATACTTTCAGAATGTCCAAGGCTACCTGGAAGACCACCCCCCTGCTGCGGAAACAGTGTTTTTCCGACACTGAATTAAATATGTTAGCGGACACCCTTGCTGCACATGCAGATCTCATGAAATCCCATGACATGAAGCATGAGGTGCAGCAGAAGAAGAAGGACATCTGGCAGGAGGTAGCCCGCAAGGTGTCGGCTGTAGGAACCACCCCATGTAGTGTCAAGGACTGCAGGAAGAGTTGGGTCTGCAACATCATGGCAAGCAACAGGAGTGAGGCCATGGCGACAGGCGGGGGTTCCCACTCTCCTGCCAAAATGCTCCACTGGGAAGAGATCGCAATCAGCTTCATAAATCCAAAGTCCATCGAGGGATTTGGGGAGATGGAGACGGGTGCGGCATCATCACCAGAAGGAGGTGAGTGACCCTGCAGATCCCTGTAGGGGAAACCATGACGTAGCACAAGTGATGTGGAAGAGAATCTAGGCAACGCAATGCATGTCCCAACACCCACATTAACATATCCAAGTCCAGATGGCGGGCCAAACCCTGCCAGACAGAAATGCATGCTGAGTCCCAATCCCATAACCAACACACAGCCAACACACCTGGAACAGTGCCCATGTAATACATCACACAAACCCCAAATCAACAGCATGCCACCTGCCATGCAGCGAATGCCAAAATGCCCACTCCGAATACCCTGTGTGACACACCTGTAAGACATGAATGCATGATTAAATGAATAATGAACAGCACCATTGTATGCTTCTGGCATGTAACTCCATCAGCGATGCCCTGCATCTCTTCTACCAACCAGGCACCGATAAGAAAGATGCCAGCCAAGACACCACCGCGAGGGCATCCACGTCCCACCCAAAGAAAAGAGCTACCGCCACCAATAACTCTGTGGCAGCCAAGCAGGCCACACCCACAGCCAGTGTGCCTGACAAAGCCGAGACACAGCCAACAACACCTGCTGCCAGTGTGCCTGACATACTTGAGACCCAGCAGTCCACACCAGTTGAAGGGGAGTCCCTACAAGCACTGGCCACCACTGAGGATGACTTGGAGGACAATGTGGACCAGGAGAGAGTCACAGAAGTGACATGTCCACCCAGCCCAAGCCCTGTGTCCACCCCCCTCCCTATATCCAGCCCTTAACCACATACAGCAGTGCTGATCCCTGCCTCCATGATTTGGACCTGAGCCCCTTCCAGGAGGACAGCACCGAAAATGCAGACTCTGTGAGTGCACCACCCACTACTCCAGCTCCCACCAACACCCTCGAGTCACATCTGTCGAGGGTGGAGGCCCAACAGGAGTCCATGATGGAGCTCCTGCGGCAGTACATTGCGGATACCATTGCGGGGACCACAGCGGCCATTACAGCAAACACAGCCGCTGTGAATGCGTCGGCTGTGCAGATGAGGGACTGTCTGGGGGCAATAATACAAGTACTTATATCAATGCTGCTCCACATGCCGCGGCCATGCCTTGCAGCAGGCGTGGAACCTGCCACCGACTCCTCATCAGCCACCAGACCTGCTTCCTCAGTCCCCACCAGCCATGTGCGCCAGACCAGAAGGAGTGCAAGGCACACCGAAAAGCTGCCCCCGGACAGCAAAAAGTCCTGCAAGTAGTGTGGGCGGACGATGGGAGTGGGACACATGGTTGGGGGTGAAGGAGAGCATTGTGTGGAGTTAATTGGGGGCTTGGGAGTTCACTGGGGGGTTTTGAAGTTTGTTGTGGGGGTTTGTAGTTAACTGGGGGGGTTTTGGAGTTCACTGGGGGTTTGAGGGGGGGAGTTGTCACATTTTTGCTGTTTGAACTAATACACCCGTTGTGAGAACAAAACATTCAATGGATGGACATTGTTCATTTTGTGTGTATCCATTTAATGTGTGACAGTGTTCAGTGCCCAACTCCCAAAAATCCCTGTGTGCATGTGCACATGGACCCAGTGTGTCACTGACACATGTCTATCATAGTCCCTGTGGTTCAGAAGTATTTGTGAATCAGTGATTGGTGTACTGCATGGCCATCCCGTGCATCATGTACTGGCAGGGGTGCTACTTCACCTCCATCTCCATCCTCATCATCCTCACCCGGTGCATGAATGTCAATGTCAGGTGGCAGTGGTACATTTCTCCGGACGCACATGTTGTGCATGCAGCATGACACAGGCCATGGTGATCTTTGCCACCTTCTCAGGCCTATAAAGGAGTGCCCCACCAGACTTGCTTAGGCAGCGGAAACGTGCCTTCAACAGGCCAAAGGTCTGCTCAATCACAACACGGGTACGGGTGTGAACACGATTGTACTCCTCTTCATGGCTGTTCTGCGGGTTCCGCCCAGGTGTAAGTAGCCACGGCCTCAAGGGATATCCTCCATCACCTGCAAGCAAATACAAATAGGTGTCTGTCACTCTGAGCTGCCACCTTCAGGAAGCACAGTCATGGCCGCAGATTTGGTGTGGACATGCACATGTCCCTGTATGTATGCAAGAATGTTACCTAGATGCATGCTATACTGCTATGAGGTGTGGTAGTCTGGATGGTGTTCAATAGATGATTCAGGGTGAAATCATGCATGCTGAGGCGGATGTACTGTGTTTGTACGAAAATGTTTAGCCTCCCATTTATGCTGTGTATTCTATACTGCGCGCATGGTCACACTAGCCACATTGGCGCAGTTGCAATCCTGTTCAGTCATGCATTGCTTGACATACCCATGGTGGCCTGGTTGTGCCTCTTACTTGTTGTCATCGATATGCATGATTGGTAAAATGTTTGCCAGTGATGTGTCATGTTGGGTTTGGGAGGTTCAGATCAGGAGTGTCTAGCTCTGCATGCATTCTCCGATCACCGTCAATTGCCACCCAGGTGGAGTATGCACCCCCCCTTTCCCACCCAGGTGGAGTATGCAACCCCCCTTTCCCACCCAGGTTGAGTATGCATCCTCCCCCCTTTCCCACCCAGGTGGAGTATGCATCCCTACACATCAGTACCCCAAAGCACTGCCATGGGCCAGTTGGGCAACTCACCAAGAAGCCAGGCACGTGGTCCTGCATGTCGCTCCATGTGACGGGGTAGCGTGGAGTTGCGCAGCACCATGGCATCATGTGTTGATCCGGGAAATTGGGCGCATCAATGTGTGATGATCTTGCTGGAGTCACATACCATTTGCACATTGATGGAGTGATATTGCTTGCGCTTGCGGTACACCGCCTCTATGGCATGGGGGACTACCAATTCCACATGGGTGCAGTCCAGAGCACCAACACAATTGGGCATGCTTGCCAGTGCATGGAAGCCTACTTTGGTGTCGACTATCTCCTGGGCAGTCCATGGTAGGGATATGTGGGTGCTTGCATGCTTCAGGAGGGCATCCAGCACTTGGTTCAGCATTCATGAAAATAGTGGTTGCGAAATGCCATGCAGCTGCCCCACTGTGTGTTGATAGGTGCCTGTGGCCAGGAAGGGGATGACAGACACCACCTTTCGTAGCGGGGCAATGGCAGTGCATATTTTTATGAGGCTGGCAATGTCGTTGTGTATCATGTCCACTATGGTGGTGATGGTGTCCCGGTCCAACCGGTACAGGGTGTGGATCTGCTCAGGGGTTAGGTTGAATGGCCTGGGTCTGGTGCGAGGGATTGGTGGCTGCCTACGAGGCACTGGTGGCTACACTGGTGGTAATTGCTGGGCCTGTCTCACCCTCCTTCTCCTCCTGCATCTACTCTGTGTTGCCTGTTGTTGTTGCTGTGGTTGTTGTTGGAGTTGCTGTTGTTGCTGTAGTTGTAGCAGTATAGGCATGTCCTCGAGCGCCATGATTGCAACAGCTAGTGGTAGCATTTTGGTGTAGGAAGGAGTGTGGTGTGTGGGTATACTCAATTTATACTGGCCCAGCGTCCATTGACTCCACCTGTGGTGATTGTGTGCACCTGTGGCAGTTGCCTTGAATTGCTGATTGCTGTTTGCGGGTGGTCTGCGATGCCTGTATGGCCGGCATCATGCAGCCCCTGATTACTGCCTTTGGGATGCCGGTATTTGCATGTCCGTGTGGGTTGTGATGTCCTCCTATTACCGGCATGCCGTTATTTGCTCCCCGAAGGGGTGCCTGTACGCGCCCATGCCGGTATGAGGGGGCACTGTACGGGCAGTGCCGGTATTGGCGGGTTGTCGGGTCGGAATACCCCAGACCCATTAACGATGCCTCTATTACCATTCCGTCTTCCTTTTTTCATTACCTCCATTCTCGTAATGAGGCCCAATATCCCTTAGGATGTGAGAGGGGCACTATAGCCCTTGTGATGTTAGACAGAAACTAAATCCCTTATGATGTGAGAGCAACGCTATCCCCATTATGATGTGAGAGGGGCAATACGTCACTTATGATGTGAGAGGGACTTCATCCCCATAACGATGTGAGATGGGCACCATATTCCTTATGATGTGAGAGGGGCACTATGTCGCTTATGATGTTAGAGGGGCACTATAGTCCTTATGATGTGAAAGGGGCATTTTATCCCTTATGATGTGAGAGGGACATTATATCCCATATGATGTGAGAGTGAAAGAACAAGGAAATATCGAGGCTGAGTACCACAAAGGAAATACACCAATCACGGGCTACACAGATTCACTTATCTTTTATTACTGTACAGTTTACAAAGAAACAGATAGCTATCTGGCTCCCAACACCCCACAATGTGTACCAGCCTGACAGAGAGAGGTGAGAGAGTTCTGGACATTGAACCATTTGTGCTTTTATACAATTCCGTGTAATATTGTCCAGCCTCTCTACATGTTAATAACTCATGGTCTAGAGTGTGTGCCTAGTTCACATACAGCTTATACAATAATATGCAAAGGATTACATAGGTTTGCATTTCCATGAAGGCACAAGGACGATGCATATTCTCAATCCCTGCAGCAAGCACCATTTGTTGTCTCTTCACAATTGCATTTGGCCTGTGTCCACGCTTGAGGTTTGCTTTACATTGTCCCAATGTTTATACAAGGATGAGGCTTATGTGCGCAGACAATACTTAGATGACAGTTCATATGGAGCGCATGGTCTCTTTACCTAGTCTAAACAGTCGGACCTCGGACAGCCTAAACATTAACAGAACTCAAAGTTCAGGAGGCTTGGTTGCAAGCTGAAAACATAGTCCACCATTTTAGAATGCAAAACACACAAGTAGAAATCAAAATGGCAGATGAATCTCAAAATGGCGGCGAAGCTAACTCAAAAATCAGAACTTTGCAACGCGGTTTTCTGTGTAAGGAGATTGGACTTAGGCCAATATACATATAAGGAGGTGCTATATAATTACCGGTTAACAAGAGGGGCACTATTTATTTTATTTATTTATTTATTTCCATTTTTATAAAGCGCTGCATGCCTGTGGGCCTCAGAGCGCACAAAGAAACAAGAACAGACAATAAACAGGTATGGATCTCATGACGTTAAAGCAGCACTATATCCCTTATGATGTGAGAGCAGCACTATGCCCCTTATGATGTGTGAGGGGCACTATAGTCCTTACGATGTGAACGGGGCACCCTATCCCTTATGATGTGAGAGGTGCACTATGTCCCCTATGATGTGAGAAGGGCACTATATTGAGCTAAGGGCCCTTTGGATAGCATGCTTGCAATGGACGGGATGCAGAATAACTCCAACACCCAATAATTAAACCAACTCAGGAAGATGGCAATTATCTAAAACAAGGAGTTAGAACGGACATCAACGGACGTTCGCTCGAGCTCTTGGCTCATTTCACATAAAAACAGCCCTTTATACAAAAAAAGTGTCATATGTGATGTCATACTATGTAGCAGATAAGAAAAACCTACAAAGCGTTGTGATAGGCTTAAGGGGAGCATCTAAGTATACTTTCTATTAGAGGTGGGTTTAAATTGGATGTCTACTGTCAGGTTGACAACTTATGCCCACCTCTACCGCAAGTCATCTTCAACACTATTAAGTACACAGTATATAATTGGCTCTCAAACTATAAGGCCCTTTGTCATATGGCCCTCTACAATTGGTTGGCACGCTTGTGATATGTCTGTAACATTTGGTTCAATTAGCAGCACGTAAGCTCATACCCAGGTGTCAGGAGGTGGACTTGACTTTACCTCCCCACCCAATTATCGCAACATCTCTCATCCCCCATGCCTTCTGCCATGAAGACTGCATTTGAACTTGGCCTTGCAATGTATTCTTGTCTGTGAGAATATAAGGGAGTGCAAGCATGGTCTATCGCTTGTTCTTGAACTCCATGCCCAACTCTATTTCCATCCTTGGTCCACGTGACAGAAGACCATGATTTGGATAATTTTGCAGCATTTAAATGTCTTAAAAGAATAAAACCTGGCATGCCAGGTGTTCTTTCTTTGCACCTTAACAAGGATTGATTCAGCTTCTCACGTTCACCACCTTCAAGAATAGATAACCAGCCTTCGCTGCCTTGACCTTGATACCAGGCCAAACAGCCTCGCCATTCATATCCTCCATCTTAGCTAATTCTTGCTGCGACACAGATCTTGGCCCTTCTGTTACATGGGTCTGGGCTTACTAAATGCATGACACCGATCTCCAGTTTCTATACAATGGCGGCTCCGCCTGCAGTCTATTCATGATAGTTTCAAGAGTTATCTCTGCCAGAGGTGCCAGGGGAAAAACGACCCACAGTTACAGTTCAATTAAAAAATAAAACTACATATGTATACAAAATGGATTAATGAGAATAACACAGGGAATACATTCTGTCACCTGTAGGAAGAATGGATTCATGGAGCCACCTACTGATTTGAAACATGTCACTAAGAGGTCAATCTGTTCTGTGCCTTTGAACATGAACTTACAATATGTCACATGCAGGAAGAACAGGTCCTGGGAAGTCACCAAGGGATATAAAACAGATCAACCGTAGCACGGGTGGGTTATATGGGTTTGCAAGGATCAGGGAACTATTGACCTTATGAAATATGGGTTCATGCAGGGGTGTAGAATCTGCCCTCTGCAGAAAGAATGGGTCTAGGCAGTCACCCAGATAAATCGTGCTACTGTAGGAAAGCTAGGCATTTGATGATTCACTCAGGGGATGATTTCTGATCCTTAAGCCTATAAAATAGCTCAGTGTGTTAAGCACTCGCATCAGACATTTGTATTTAGCCTAGAGAACCCATGGGTGAAGCCTAGCAAGGCCAACTCAATACTATACAAGTCTCAGGTCTTTGAATTGAGTACTATTGGAATGGCTAATAACATGACCTATTATCACAGAGCTTAGTGCCTGGGGATCAGTCTTTCTAAATATTACTGTCATGCCCCAGGCTGCCACACACAAGTGCGCACATGGGCTGACAGGTTCTGCAGGACCGGGAAGTGGATGACGTTGAGAACGGGTAAGTGTGTGTGCGCACGTGTGTGTTGGTGTGTGTCTGGCTCTGTTGTGGTTTGGGACGAGGGGTAGGTGGGGGAACCTTGGGGGGAGACTTGGATGGGGAGCGAATGGGCTGCAAGTTTTGAGAGAAATCCTGCAGGAGTGTGGGGGTGGGGGAAGGTGGGGGTCGGGGAGGAACAGACGGTGGCTCAGGGGGTGAAACCCCTGAATATTAAAAACATAAATTAAAAAAAAAACTCATTGTTAAGCTCTCAAGTGAAAAAGACCTTTGCAATGCCGGTTTTACGATCAAAGGAAAATTGGTAATTGTAAATTGGTCGTTTCCACTTGAGAGCTTTAAAATGAGGTCATTTCATATAGAACCAAGGAAATCGTCAGAAAGTGCTATACACAAATATTATTATTAATCTAGTGCCAGAGAACCTGCCAAAATAATATAACTTTGGAAATTATCACATAGATTCTGAGCCTCACATTTCTCAGGCTGGATGGTACAAAGTCCTGTCACAGTGATACAAGCCTTCCCCCTCCAAGGCAGGATGAGATAAACTAGTTAGCACAGGAGCACAGATTCTTTCACATGCAGTGTGGCGTAGAATCAGTGCACCAGTGCAGGTATACGAAGATGCCCACCTCAAATAGTG